>NC_089236.1:21128068-21750344 GCF_963924675.1 Phocoena phocoena
TTTGCTGTACAGCAGAAACTAACACAACATCGTAAAGCAATTATATTCCAATAAAAAAATAATTAAAAAAAAGAAATTTGGTTTCTTGTGTGACAGCCTGATATTAAACTCTCTTTAGCTTGGGGACAGCTCGCCATCTGTCACCTTCTTTGCTTCCGTTCTTCCCAAGACTTCAGGTCTCAAGATAATGGTGTGGGTCTCAAATCTTTCAGATGACCTTGATATTAATAAAGTAGGTCACTTAGGCATTATTGATTCATCATGTCATAGCTCTCGGGAGCACATTTCTGGATAGTTCTAAATCAGGGTGTCTTTTTTATTTTTTTTATTTTTTTTTATTTTTGCATTACGCGGGCGTCTCACTGCTGTGGCCTCTCCCATTGCGGAGCAGGCTCCGGACGCGCAGGCTTAGCGGCCATGGTTCACGGGCCCAGCCGCTCCGCAGCATATGGGATCTTCCCGGACCGGGGCACGAACCCGTGTCCCCTGCATCGGCAGGCGGACTGTCAACCACCGCGCCACCAGGGAAGCCCTAAAACAGGGTGTCTTTAGACACACCAGATGGCATCATCAACATTTCCTGGGAGATGCAGAAAAAAGTTCCGAAAACCACACTGGTCCATGTACCCTGGGTCCGTTAGGCCTTTTTCATGTCCCTGGCAGGCTGGACCTCGAATAACACTAGCCAATTCTGGATGCTCCAAAAACTACACAAGATTCTCCTCCTATAAAACAAACTTATGTTTCTTACATAACAACAAATGCAGTGTATGGATCTCGTTTGGATCGGACAATGGGAGAAATTTTATTATGGACTCGATATTAGATGATATTCAGGAATTGTGCTTAATTTAGATAGGTGTGATTATAATATGGTAATTATAGTAAAAATGTCTATCACTGATACATCCTGAAACATTTATGTGACATCTGGGATTTGCATTAAAAAAACTCTACCCAAAAAAGAAAAAAAAAAGAGACAGAAAGTTGGGGCGTAAATGAAGACAGACCCATTGATCTACAGAAGATGCATAATGGAGGTATGGGGAATTATTATGTTTTCTCTCTACCTATGTGTACGTGAGAAAATTTCCACTTTGTTCTGCTTCTACTTCAGGCATTGATCACCTATTAGATTTCTCAGCATCATGCTTATGCCAACTTGTATTTGTTCTAGCAGTGAAGTGGGGCTGTATAAAAGGCAGATTCTTTTCCAAAGCATTAACCTTGTTGCCATAATATAATAATCATAGATACCATTTAGTGTTTATTACATTCCAGATACCGAGTTAATCATTTTGTATACACTAATTTATTCAATCCTCACAATAAATCTGTGTCTAAGAGCATAAGGAGAAGGGACTTCCCTGGTGGTCCAGCAGTAAAGAATCTGCCTTCCAATGCAGGGGACGTGGGTTCGATCCCTGGTCGGGGAATTAAGAGCCCACATGCCGCGGGGCAACTAAGCCTGTGCATCACAACGACAGAGCCCACGCGCCCTAGAGCCTGCGTGCCACAACTAGAGAGAGAAAACCCGCACGCCACAACTAGAGAGATCCCGCGTGCTGCAAAGAAGAGCCCATGCCACACAACAAAGACTCAATGCAGATAAATAAATAATTTTTTAAAAAAAGAAAAGAGCGTAAAGAGGCCAGGTGCTGACTTTAGACACAGCTCTTCCAGGACCACACAAAAATTATTCTAAACGAACCAAAACATCCTCAAGAGTCTTTGAGGTAGTTTTCTATGAATTGCCCTAATTTCTATCTATATTTTTAAAGATACACACAAAAAAATATTATGATAGTAATGTGTAAAACGTATTGAGTGCTTACAATGTACTAGTCTCTGTTCTTGTTTTCAATGTAGCTATAATTTTTATTTTTTTAATATTTATTTTTGGCCGCACCTGGTCTTCGTTATGGCATGCAGACTCCCAGTTGCAGCACGCATGTGGGATCTAGTTCCCCAACCAGGCCTCCTGCATTGGGAGCACAGAGCCTTACCCACTGGACCACCAGGGAAGTCCCCACTAGCCTCTGTCCTAATAAGCACTTTGTACGTACTATCTCGCCTGATTGGCACAACAACCTATAACGTAGTATAGTGGACGAAGTGCACTGGGAGCTCCAACCAAATGCTCCCCTGCCTCCACGTCTGTCACAGCTCTTCTCCTCAAGAGGTGGAATGCATTTCCCATCCCTTGAATCTGGGCTGACCTTGTGACTTGCTTTTGCCTATAGAAAGTGGTCAGTAGAAGTAAGGATGGGCCAGTTCCAAGCCTAGACTTCAAGAGGTCTTGCACCTCGCTGCTTTCTCTCTCTTGGGCCTCTGCTGTGAGACCTCGCCTGAGGTAACTTGCTGGAGGATGAGAGACCACATGCAGAAGAACGAAAGGGCCGTAAATGACAGTCGGACAATCACCGGGAGCAGAGCCACCTAGCAACCTGCCAGCCAAGCGCGGGGGCATGAGTGCGCTCAGCTGCTGCCCAGCTGAAGCCAGCCTAACTAAATAAGTGTTTCAGCAGCCACTAAGTTCTGGAATGGGTTTATGATGCAACAAGAGTTAACTGACATAGCAGGTGTCACTGTTTTCTCTAGAAGAAGAAACCATGACACAGAATGGTTAAGAGGCTTGCCCAAAGTCACACAGTAAGTGGTGTAGCTGAGACAGATACCCAGAAGTCTGACTCTGGAGTCCATGCTGCTGGTGCATGGCTGTTCGGAGTAAGGACAAAGGAGCAAGGTGAGAGGCTATTGGGCTTTGACACCCAATGGCCCAATCATGGCCAGGAAAGATTCATTCCAACCACCTGACAACAGAGGTGTCTCCATCCTTCCTCACTACCCTGAGTACATCTTCCCTAGAGCTCTGCCTGCCCTTCCCAGAAGAAGGAATCTCCCGTCTCTGGATGTAACCTCCAAGAGACGAAGCGGACATTTGATGAGATGACGTTGAATTCTGAAGGAGCCCACTGGGGACCCTGAGAAGCACTGACGTGTTAAATGAATTCAGTATATTCAGAAGACTATAAAGTAGCATCCACACTTAAGCCAGAGACCCATAGTAAAGTTTTAGTGTACCCTAAAGACCGCGGAAAGCTAGCGATGAATTTTAAATTAGGAAATAATATAACGTTCACATATGTAACAAAATCAGTCTGGCTGCAATATGAAGAATGGGCTGAAAGTAACCTTGTCCATATGGAGATAAACTCAGACTTGGAGCAGTCACCCAGGAGATGACGGTGGCCGGGACTAGGGTTACACCCATGGGAACAGAGAGAGGTAGGATTCAAGGGCTATTTAGGAGGTAACACCAGCAGGACCTGACAACTGGCTGAATGAGTGAAGGAAGGGGAAAAGGTGAGGACAACCTGACCATAGGTCCACGAAAGGTAACTGACAACCAGGAAGTTCTATTCCATCCCTCACAGTGTTTACTGAGCGACAACTGACCGATTTCTGAAAAGGGTTTAGGATTTAGACTTCCCACGGTGCAAGGGTTCCTGATGGAGAGCTCTGAATCACCCTATTTGCAAAGAATAAAGGCGGGCTTGGAGGGAGAACATGTCATAAATGAAACAGCCACTTGTCTTGACAGCATTAAAAATAATCTGTCACCTGCTCCTAACTTTGTTTTTGGTCACAAAGGCCATTGTTTGAATGAACAAAGGGGGTAAGGAATCTGGAAAGAACTGTTTACCCAGAGACACTGGCAAGAGCTCAAGCTGAAGAAGACTTGCATGTGAATGAGGAGGGCGGTGGGCAGCTCCAAGCACAAACTGTGCTGTCTGCTGCAAATAACTCAGGGACTCAATGTTATGAACAGAAAGAACGCAGTTTCCAGTAGCTGCTCTTGGCATATCCAGGATATTCTAACATTGACCGGTTTCTCGGTGGAAGCCATTTCCCATCTGATGATTCAGAAATTCAACTCAGGGGACAATATAACGATGGTTACTTTTTTTTTTTTTTTTTTTTGCCGTACGCGGGCCTCTCACTGTTGTAGCCTCTCCCGTTGCGGAGCACAGGCTCCGGACGCGCAGGCTCGGCGGCCATGGCTCACGGGCCCAGCCGCTCCACGGCATGTGGGATCCTCCCAGACCGGGGCACGAACCCGTGTCCCCTGCGTCGGCAGGCGGACTCTCAACCACTGCGCCACCAGGGAAGCCCATAATGATGGTTATTGATAAGGCTCTTCAACTTCCTCCATCAGACACCTTACCCCAACGCGCCCAGCTCCCAGCTGCTTCCCATGCTGTCCGGCCTACCACTTGGCTCCTGCAAGCATTCCCGACAGGCAGGTGGAGGTCACTCCACTTTATGAAAAGTCCTTAGAAAAGGAGAGAGTTCAAGAACAGAATCTGAGCGTACAAAAGCCTATCAGATTTTCTCCACAATTGTTTTGATTCTGATTCCTATGGCCGAAGGATTAGTCTCACACAGATGATTTTCCTATTGAAAAAATTCGTTCTAATTCTTTAGTTTCCATGAACTAAATACTAGTTTAAGGTTGTGAATTTTCCCTATTTGACCTGACCCTCAATTTACAAGCACAAAATAGGCCGACGGCCAGGAGTCAGGCGGTTCAGTAGGAGGATTACAGTGAATTCCAGCAACCAAGAGTGCCAGCCAGCCAAGCCAAGGCCACGTGAGAGAGGCTGGGAAAGGCAGCATGCTTAGCTCTCTAAAGGCAAACCCTAGAAGCTTGGAGCCAAGACCTGACTTGCATAGAGAAAACAAACTTGGCCGTTAGAGAAGGACTTCAGGGTGGACCCGGAGGCAACAGAAAGAGTTGGGAAAGGAGCAGAGATGCTTAAAGGAAGCTCTCCACGAAGAATGCAGTTTCACTCTGTTCTCCAAGAGGTTAGCTGCCGCTGGATGTTAGCTAATATGTGACAGATTGCACTACACAGTGAAACACTGTTTTGAAGTAAAGCTCTCCCACTCCATAAAAATAACATTTTATGGTTGGTCTTGCTAATTTTTCACCCATTTAGATCCTGCATGACAGAGAAAGTTCGCAGTGTTAAATAGCATTAAGTCCTCCGAGCTCCCTCAACTTGCAAGAAACCCTCCGACTGCTGTTAGATAGCTTACTCGAAGTTAAATATTTGTAACACAAACATGGTGACAGCGTGCCTTCCAGTTGTCTAGAATCACAGAAATCAATTTGGTTTCACCAAGAAACGAAAATGAAAAAAGCCCTACACCCTGGGGTTAGTACATTGACTTAAACGAAGTATGGCAGTGGTCCCCAACCTCTTTGGCACCAGGGACCAGTTCACGATGCCTGGCACGATGCATTTACCAAGTTCAGAAGGGAAAAGCTACAAAGGGCCAGAGGCCCGTGAGCAACAACTTCCTATTTAACAGATTTTGGCGGCAACAGGGGAATAAATGACGTGGCCTCTGCATGCCCATGAGTCACCTTCCACCCTTGTGTACGATTAGATATGTTGTCACTGCCTGGAGAGAGGAAATACTCTCTTCTCCCTCATTTGGAATTTCTGATGCTATTCTGGATAAGACTCGAGTTCCTGAATCTGGAAAACAGGCAGCAAAACCACTGTTAAACTTCACTTTCTGGAGCCCAGGTTTACTTGGCAATGTGATCTAATAGGAGTCTGAGATCCACCACCATTAGGTCTGTGCTGAAGCCCCAGTTCGGCTCTTCCTAGCTGGCTATAGCCTCTGGCAAATCACGTAGCATGTTAGTGTCAGAGCCATACGAGGAACGATAAATGCCTACCGTGCAGGTGGCGAGGATCACGGGGGTCACATCAAGTGAAAAGTGATGGGTGAAGAGCTCTGCAGGTGTGGGCTGCTGCCTTTGGCTCACCTTCTGCAATTTGCTCACAGCTCGGCAATCGAGCCAGCGTGAACTATGGGTTAGGAGTAAGGACATTCCAGTCTCAAGCTCACATCCGTCACAATTAGTTTTCCATCAGCAAAGTGAGTAAACTCTCTGCCCTCACACGCACCTACTCACTTATACCCATGACTAGAGAATGGAGCATTCTATCGAGAATCAGGTGTCTTAGCTCACCTTACCATGGTGATTCCTCAGCTGTGCTGCATATTGGAACCACCTAGAGAGCTTTTAACCCTCCCGATGTCCAGTCCTACCCAAGACCATATAAGTCAGAACGTCTGGGGGTGGAGTCCAGGCATCAGTATTTTTCAAAGACCCTGAGGTGACTCTACTCCACAGCGAACTTTAGGGAACCTCTGTCCACCTCCCTCCTGCAGTCCCCTGAGGTTACCTTTCAACCTCTTGGTTCTAAAGTACGTCCGCCTTTGAAATGGGAATTGGGGCCCAGGACACCCAGTCTTGAGCCTCTACTGGACAGGAAGGCAAGTCTAGGCGTCGGGAGTGCACAGGGCACCCCTTCCCAAACTGGGTGATCAGCAGAGTCACATAAACAGAGATTTCAAAGAAAAAACTTAAAGAGATTTCAAGATCAGATAAAATTGGTCAATTCTGGGTTCACCGAAGATAAGCGGTTTTCTTCATCGCAGGACCTCTCAGACCCTTTAAGCTGGAGTGTGATCATGAATCTGCCCGAAAGGATTGTCTTCCCCTCATGGAAACCTTCACTTTCTCAGAGCATTTCAAGGGCTGTTGTTTCCAGGAAGATTCTCCGAGAGCAGTGTTGGGAGTGGGGCAGGTGTTTTACCTCCCACCCCCGGGGGCCATTTGACAAAGCCTGGAAACACTTGCTTGTCACAGCTGGGGGTCAGGTGGCTGTTCCTGGCATCTAGTGGGCAAAGGCCAGGGATGCTGCTAAACATCCTACAACACACGCGACAGTCCTAGACAGAGCTTTCCAGCCCAGTGTCGCCAGCAGCCCAGGTGAAAAGTCCTGGCCTTGAGTGGGCTCTACTCCCGCATCCTCTCCTCCACACTATGACCTCATCAGATGATGAGAGAGCAAGAAGGACAGGAGAAAGAGGAGAAAAACAAGGAAGGAAAAAGGGAGGAAATGAAAAACAGATGATAATGAAGGCTGAGATAAGGAAGAGACAAGAGAAAAAAGAAGAAAAGGAAGCCAGATTCGTAATTGCCAAAACTTGGAAGTAGACAAGAAGTCCTTCGGTAGGTGAATGGATAAACACACTGCAGTAAATTCAGACAAGGGAACAGCATTCAGCATTAAAAAGAAACGAGCTGTCAAGCCATGAAAAGACATGGAGGAGACTGAAATGCCTGCTGCTGAAAAGCCTGCCTACTGTATGATTCTAACTATATGACACTCCAGAAAAAGCAAAACCATGGGGACAGTAAAAAGATCAGTGGTTGCCGGGGGTGGGAGGCAGGGAAGGATGAACAGGCAGAGCACAAAGGAGTTCTAGGGCCGTGAATATACTCTGTAAATACTCTGGTCCATCCCATAGAATGAACCCACCCAGAGTGAACCCTAATGTGAACCGTGGCTTTGGGTGATAATGATGTGTCACTGCAGGTTCATCAGTTGTAACAAGTGCGCCCTCTGGCGGATGATGTTGATATAGCGGGGAGGCTGCGGGTTGGTGTGTGGGGTAGAGGGTATGTGGTAAATCTCTGTACCTTCTGCTCCATTTTGCCGTGAGCCCGCAAGTGCTCAAAAGAAAGAAAAATGAGAAAGAAAGCAGAGCAGCACGCGCGATTAGCGGCCCTCGCCTTCTCACGCCTTTATTGCTTCTCTGAGTTGACCAGGCCACTCGTTGTTGTTCTTGCACGGGCACCAGCTGGTGGAGGCAGGCGAGGCGGCCACGGGAAGGCGGGCGATGCCGTTTGGTGGCCCAGCTCTGGGCTTCGGTGCGGCTCGGACGGGGAGCCTCAGACCCTGCGGGGTTTCTTGGGGTCTTTGTTCTTGGTCGGGATGAAGGCGTACAGCTCCTCGATGAGCAGCTCCATCCGGGCGGTGACCTCGGTCACCGTGTCGATGACCAGCTTCTGCTGGAGCTTCAGCTTGTTGTTCTCCCACAGCGCCTTGCTCTCCTGGAAAACGCGGTGCTCCTCGCGCAGCACGTGCAGCGCCCGGTTCTCCTCCTGCAGGAGCCGGTTCTCCTCGCGGAGGGCCTGCAGGTTCTGGTTCTCCTTCTGCAGCGCCTGCAGCGCCTGGCTCATCTCCCGCAGCAGCTCCAGGGACTGGCCGCCGTCGGGCAGGCCCGGGCCCGCCTTGCCTGCCTCCTCCCTGGGCTGCCCCGACAGGTTGCTGAGCATCTCGTGCAGGGCCCGGAGCGTCTTGGAGTCCTCCTGCGGGGCCTGGGGGCCCTTGGGCTCCTCGAAGGGGGAGGAGAGGCCCGCGCCCTGGTCCGGCAGCAGCCCGTGGGGCGCCTCGTGGGGCGAGGGGGCCGGTTTGATCTCGGTCGAGGCCGCCTTCTCGTCCGGCTGGGCCCAGTAGGCCTTCCTCTGCTCCAGCAGCTGCTGCAGGGCCCGGTTCTCCTCCCGGAGGAGCTGCAGGGTGCTGCTCTCCTGGCCGCCGTGCACCTGCAGGTCCGGGTCCTTCTTCGCCGCCTCCAGGGACGAGGCGTTGTCCTTATGCAGCAGTGGCGAGGAGGCCCGGCCATCCTCGCGGCCCAGTGCGGCCTGGTGCACCTCCCATAGGACCTGCAGGATCTTGCTCTCCTCGCGGAGCGTGCGGTTCTCCGCGCGCAGGGACTGGTTCTCCGCGCGCAGGGACTGGTTCTCCGCGCGCAGGGACTGGTTCTCCGCGCGCAGGGACTGGTTCTCCGCGCGCAGGGACTGGTTCTCCTCCTGCCGCAGACACTCCTTGGCCAGCCGCTTGTGGTGCAGCTTGTGGTGGAAGGACGAGGACGGGGAGAAGTAGGGGGACTGCAGGCGACAGTTCTCACTCACCCACCGCCCGTCCTGGAAGACGAACGTCTCGTCGCTGAGCTGGACGCGGGGAGCGTTGTAGTCCAGCTCCAGGTCCGCCTGGGAGGTGGGGCTTTCCATGGGGTCCAGGGGCACGGAGGGGAAGCGGTTCGGCAGGTAGGAGTGCTGGCTGACCGCCCGGCGGCTCAGCCTGGGCAGGGCGGTCCTGCCTGGCCCAGCGCGGGGTGGGGTGCAAGTTGTGGAGCCTCAGGAAGGGCTCGGCTGTACCCCTCTGCGGGAGAGAACAGGGAAGCCCAGAGTTAGAGAAGGAGCTGACGCACCCGAGGCTGGCTGACCACATGAGAGGCCGGGAGACCCCACAAGAAACCCTGTCTGGAGGTCTGGACTGGCCACAGAGGGCGCTTTTGCACTTGGCCTCTTGGGTTCCTCGCGAGGAAATGACATCGGTCCTCGTTATTCGCAGTTCCATAAAGTCCCGCGAACACACAATTCGCGACTACTGTACCATTGCTCCAAAGAGATGCACGGCGTTAGGTTCCTGCTAGCCTCTGGTCACATTTTCCTCAACCAATCAATAAATAACTTTGTCTGCTGTTGAAAGACACCTTATTTTAAATGTACTTTTGATTCATTACATTGAACTTGCGGTCAACAGCACTGTGACTCACGCGGGAAGGAAGCTTACCTAGCAGGTGTTTTCTCTGTAAGGCACATCACATCACTGCCTTCTGGTGCTTAGGACGACTAGACAGCACTGCAGCGCTATGCCTGAGGGCCATTTTAGACAGAGAAACACCAACAAAAAGCACAAGAGTGTGAAAACAGTGACACTAAATGAACTGTGAAAAGGACACTTTTACAGTCTGAGAGCTGAAACAAGAAGGCGCCTCCAACTGGAAATGCGTGCATCAGGTAACTCAAATTTTCCATCATTCTGTGCATGTCTATGAATAATCATGAAAGTGAGACAGGTATTGATTTTGGGGCTGCAAACTAATTTTAGTGAAAAACATTTAGGCAGATTCATAAATACGGAATCCATGAATAATGAGAATCAAGAATATATCATGGGGCTTCCCTGGTGGCGCAGTGGTTGAGAGTCCGCCTGACGCTGCAGGCGACACGGGCTCATGCCCCGGTCCGGGAAGATCCCACATGCCACGGAGCGGCTGGGCCGGTGAGCCATGGCCACTGAGCCTGCGCGTCCGGAGCCTGTGCTCCGCAACGGGAGAGGCCACAACAATAAGAGGCCCGCGTACCGCAAAAAAAAAAAAAAAAAAAAAAAAAGAATATATCATGGAGTATAAAGGCATCGATATTGGAATCAACCGTTTGAGTCCTCGCCCCATTATTTGATTAGTTACAAGAACATGGACAAATTATGTGAGCTTTAGTTACCAGGCTTTCAAATTGGGGTAAGTGCACCTACTGCCTTGCCTCATAGAAATATTTTAGGATGAAAAGAGGTAATGTATGAAAGCACTAAGCACGGGTTCTGGCACACTTCTGTCACCCTAGAAGAAGAATAAACACCGTTCTCCAGCTACCGGAGCTATAGATGTGTACCCACAATTGGCATCACCCAACAGCCACTCACATTGTCCCAAATGGCAGTGCTACTGGAAGTCCCACAGCCCCTTTAACACCAGCCAACATGGTGCTACGCTTAAAACAGAGTCCAGCTGATAGTTCTGGAAAGGAAGGGCACCATCACAGACATATCACCGAGCAATGGGAGTTCAACGTGTGGCAGTGAAGACATCAAAGGATACCAAGGAATTCATACAGAGGAATTCATGATGGTGGCCACACACCTCAAAACCACCACATAAAAAGAGGATCGGAGCCACAGAGCTTAAACCCAACAAACCACTGTCACACTTCTCAATACAGAAGAATAAGCTGAGTGCGTTTTAAATGCACATTTTGGAGCCTTTACTTACAAGCCTCATTCACTCATCCATCTGTATTTCTAACCAGCTCCCTCCGGTGATTCTGGCTTCCGGGGGTCAGAACTGCTCTGAGCCAGGTAGAATGCAGTTTGCTCAGGTGAGGGTTACACCAGGGCTGAAGGCCAAGGGGTCGAGACTGGGGTCACACAGATGCTCATCCCGGTTCTGTTGCTGATGGGCAGCGTGGAACTAGAGAGCTCTCACCCTCTCTGAGACCCAGATTTTCACTAGTACGAAAGAGAGTCAGACTCTGTGACCCTAAAGGCACCACCTTCCGACACTGAAAGTCAGCAAATTGTACCTGTCAAATGGAAATAATAACACGTGCCCTGCTTAGTTCACAACACCGTTGTGAGGATTAAATGAGATAATGAATGCAAAAGTGTTTTTAAAACTGCCAGGTGCCACAGAAATGTAAGTGTTTTTAAAACTGCCAGGTGCCATCTTACATGTAAGAAATGTAAGGTATTGTTACCAAGAAAAGGAGATTTCGCTAATGGAGGAATTCTGAGATGAATTCAAAAAGCAGTGAACAAGTGGGATGCATCCTGGAGAAGAGATAACAATTGCAGCAATGAATTTAAATAAAAATAAGATCATGAGAGCTGCTTCTAAATACACCAAAAGCATTTCATCCAAGTACACTGCAAGGCTCTCCAAATATTAATTTCTCGTTTCTTAGGGTATTTTCAAAATTTTACAGATAGAGAAGATAGAAAACAAGTCAGGTTATTCACGTTATATATATAGGCATATATAGAGATATATAATTTGTACAGCGTATAAAGCTGGTTAGAATTCTTTAAGACCCAAAGAGCTAGATAAATAGAAGGCATGATTCTATGCTATTAACTTTCCAATAAGCACTTCATTAACTTTGTAAGGCTGTGCTTAATCTTCCAGAGAGCGAAGGTGCAGGGACATTCTGCAATCAGAACCTTATTCATTTTAAATAAATCCAGCCCCCATGGTTTTCATCTTTCTCAATGGGAGAAGCACAATGGCTCTTGTGGCTGAACCTGTGATCAGAATGAACCCCATTGTGAAGAGCCTAGACCGTTTCCTTATAAATTTAAGGTGCCTTGATCCCAGACTGGGAAGATTAGCCAAGGTCAATAAGGAGTAAATCTTGAGAGGTCCTCTTCATCCTCCAAAGATGAAGCACTAGAGGAATCCGTCTCAGCAGTAATATCCTGCTCTTGAAGATGTTACTATGGAAAATGTAGTTTTAATCCATGATGTGTATACCCATCAAGAGAAAGAAAGGGAAGAAGTTTTGCGCTACTGAATTCATTTAATCTTCACAACACTGATTTAATAAGGTGTTATTATTCCCATTTTACAGATGGAGAAACTAAAACTCAGAGAAGTTAAATAACCAGCACCAGTTCACTCAGTAAGTCACAAATCCAGTTCTGGCTCCCTGAACTTACATATGTAAAGCACACATGTAGGAAATCTCCATGAATTAAGCAAAGGACTTTCACTGCTTGGGGACTTTTTATTATGGAAAATTTCAAACATACACAAAAAGAGAGAGGATAGTCTAATAAATTTCCATGTACCCAGCTTCGGCAGTTATCAAATCAAGGCCACACCTGCTTCATCTATACCTTCATCCAACTCCAGAACCACTCCCCTACCGCTGGGTTATTTCAAAGCAAAGTATAGACACTGTACTGTTTTATCCATAAATACATCAATGTGTATTTTTTTTAACAAAACCAGAATACCATTATCTTCCCTTTAAAATTTAACAATGATCCCTTAATATCAACAAATACTGATTCAGATTTCCCCAACTCTCTCATTTCTTTTTCTTTTTCTTTTTTTTTTTTTTTTTGCGGTATGCGGGCCTCTCACTGCTGTGGCCTCTCCCCATTACGGAGCACAGGCTCCGGGAGCACAGGCTCAGCGGCCATGGCTCACGGGCCCAGCCGCTCCATGGCATGTGGGATCTACCCGGACCGGGGCACGAACCCGTGTCCACTGCATCGGCAGGCGGACTCTCAACCACTGCGCCACCAGGGAAGCCCTCTCATTTCTTTTTTATAATTGATTTCTATCAGAAAGATAGTCTTCCTTATCCAGGTGAACAACCAAAGAGAAACCTCTGGTGCTTTATACCTGTTCATAGTATCCTTGATGGCCTTTAAATCACCCTACTCAGTCAGCTGCCTTTATTTTATATCCATATCCTGAACTGGGTACCCAAGGGATTTTCAACTGTCCCCTCAACATAAAGGCACTAAATAAAAACTTAACATGTGGGTGGCGGATCCCTAGCTATATAGACAATTTGGGTATTTGGGCCCTTGTCCTTACGCATGCCATTGGGTGACCTCGGTGACATCCTCTAACCCTCTGACCTTGGTTTCCACTTCTGTATAATGAAAGGTCAGTAGCATTATCTCTAATATCCTCTTGTCTAACTTCCTCTGGTCGAAGGGATCCACGTTTATAAACTGGCACCACTATGGCCCCAGCAGTCCTCTTTTATCAACCTAGCTGACATCATGTCCCCTCCCTTAAATGACCAACACTTTCCAAGCAAGTCCTGTGCTGTCTCTGTTCCGTGCCCACGCACCTAATCCAGAAAATACTGATGGGCTGATAGGTCTCCTTTACCTCCTTAACCAAGAGACCAAACGCTCCTCTTATGACTAAGTCCTTCTATCCTTCCTCTTATCCCCAGACAGGACCCAGAAGGTGGCCAAGTCCAGCACTGCCTCATGGCCTAGTTTCTTAGATAAAACACTTAAATACTGTAAAAATTTTAATAGTCATATATTTATTTTAATGGGTATTGGAAAAATATACCTATTTTATCAAACCCACAATCCTATGGATAGGATTAAGATGAGGCTAAAGTAGAGCAGCATCTTTTCTTTTTCTGAAAATGAGACCATCTAAGGGAAAATACTAAATATACACGATTTCAGATATACCAAGAATCATGCTTAAACTTCGGGAGGGGATTGAGGCAAGACAAATTCTTTCTTTCCCATATGTCCCTGATTCCAATCAGACCTAGCTGGACTTATTAGTCCTCCAAGGAAATCTCTTTCTTGGCCTTGTGAAAACTTCTCACCCTAATCTATTCCCACTCTAAACATTCTTGCACCAAATCACATTTATGTCAATGAATCAACTAACATTAATTTGGCATCTGTTCTCAGGGAACTTCCAATCAATTTGAAAATCAATGCATAGCAACCATTATTTCTTGGGGTAAGTGAGGGAGGTTGACGTGCAGCAAGCATTAACTCTGGCAGTACAGTATGGGGAACAGGGGACTGGACATCATAAAACTGAAAAGAGTCCTGGGTCTGTGCTGTATTAGTGCATAGCCTTTACAAAATCACTTAATTTCTCTGCCTCAGTTTCCATATCTAGAAAATGTGGATGCTAGCATGATTCAGAGCCACCCCCTATGTTTGTGCAGGCTATACAATGCCCAGCTCTAGAGGGTGCCATTCACAACTGGTGTTGCAGTGCACAACCTGTGCGACCATCCACAGCAGTTTTACTAATATCTGCCCTATTTATTGCAGACACTTCGTTGTAGAGTTCAAAAATAAAAGGAGAATATGTGACATCTTCTTTGTTTATAGAGAGCTACAGACATGCAAGAATGGTTACTGTGAATTCAGAAGAGAAGTTGCTTAGCATTTCCTTCTATTGTATACAGCAAGGAAAAGGAAGTAACACTGAATGACTATTATGTGATGATATGCTAACTGATTTCCATAGTCATAAGTAATATCTTACTGAAAAGAGCTACCATGGTTCCACCAAAGATCACATAGCCAGCAAGGGTTTAAAACCAGGATATCTGACTCCAAACGGCGGGCTCATTCTAGCTCTTCATAATGCCCAGATATTTTATTTTGCATGTGTGTTGATATCATTCCTTTGCAGTGATTCTCATACGTCTTGTCCCATCTTGTCCCCAGATGAATAAATTGTAATTATCTGAGCACAGTGACCCATCCCTTACTTTTTTTTGACATCCCTAGTCCTGGAAGTTAGAACAACACATTTCACATACACTGGAGGTGTAATGAGTCCTTGCCAATGCACTAATCAACCAAAGTGCACTGAAAGGTAAGGAGGAGATATCAGATTCAACTACACAAAACTGTTAACATTATACTATTTTGGGCCCTCAAAAGTGGTGATTTTGTTTACCTTAATATTTTTAGTCTATTTAGGAAAGCCGTATCCACATTTTTAAACTGCAGAGCTTTTACATCATGGGGTTTTCCCCATGTCCATCTACACAGTCCCTAAAGGAAGCTGTCCTCTGCACACAAGCATGCTGGTGGTCCACACTGCCATCTTGAACCTATAATCCAATGAGGCTAGAGGTCTTAAATTCCCAGTAGCTTTGGGCTTAAAAGTCCCATCTTTGACTGCTCTTGTGAAAGTCGCTTAACTTCTCTGAATGTCACCTCTAAAATGAACCCCCATGTAGCTGCTCTGCCCTGTTCCTGGTGGTGGTGTGAGATGCTAAGAAAGTGGTCGGTAAGCTATCATAAAGACCAAACAGGGGCTTCCCGGGCGGCCCAGTGGTTAAGACTCCTCACTTCCAATGCAGGGGGCGCGGGTTCGATCCCTGCTCGGGGAATTAACATCCCACATGCCGCGGAGCCAAAAAATTTTTAAAAAGACCAAACAGATGGCCAGCTCTACTAGTAAAGACTAAACATTCCTGGCCCAAAACACTATAGCAAATGCTGATGTATTTCTTTACAAAAGGACTTTGCAAAAAGTGAGCATCTGATAAGCAAACCCTCGAGGTAAACATCCCAGGCCCCCTTAGCCAATGTTTGAAGCCAGCTCCTTCTTGGTGGGTCTCCTCAACCAGTGGTATCACTGGGTTGGTTTCATGGGCTAAACTAATCTGTCCTTGATGTCGTTGAGCCCCACCAAGAGGTCTGGGCCAAGAAAAAGCTCCTGGAACACCCCCGAAAGTTCTCTTCAGCCTAGGAGGCGGAGTCTACAGCAGCCTGATTCAAGCCCCCAAAGAAGCCTGGCCTGGTTTCCCCGTGAAGGAAAGGACGGTCTCTTCCTTGAACTGTGGGAAACACCCTCACATGTGGATGCAGACCCAGTAGGTGGGAGAGGAAGAGGGGGGCTTCCTCATGAAAGAACGGGATATGAGAAAGGATGCAGGAGGGGAAGACAAATGGCCATGGCGCTCATCACACCTCGCATCTGGCTTTGTTAGGAAGGTGACCAAGAGACTCTGCCCTCAGGGGCAATGTGCTCCCACTTGTGACCTAAGTAAGAGGCATTAGTGCTGAGGATCCAGGAAGGGTCCTGGGCACCAACATCTCCCTCATCGGTGCCTGAATCCCACCTATGGTTGGGAATCCGTCCTTAACATCAGGCCTGGCATCTCCTTTTTTTGTGGGCCTCTCATTGTCACAGCCTCTCCCGTTGCGGAGCACAGGCTCCAGACACGCAGGCTCAGTAGTTGTGGCTCACGGGCCTAGTTGCTCCGCGGCATGGGGGATCTTCCCAGACCAGGGCTCGAACCCGTGTCCCCTGCATTAGCAGGCAGACTCTCAACCACTGCATCTCCTTTTTAAATGCATTTGGTCCCAGAAGGAAAATGCATGAAATCACCAACTATGTGCTTCTGTCAGATCACCAGCCTTGCGCGTGGCAAGTGGAGACCGTGGAGGAGGAAAAGCCAGTGAAAGGGCGGGCAGGGCAAAGGCAAAGGAGAGGTGATAAGACCAAAGTCTCTCTCTGATGCTAAGGGGTGTCTAAGGACCAGGACTCTGAGTGGGACCTTCTGGGCTGGAATTTCTGGGGCTGCTGGCCTCCCATCTAAATAGTTCGGCAACAGGGCTAGACAATGACTAGCCAGTTTAGCTGACATGCGCTGAGGTTCTCTCCACTCCTGGAGAAGTACGGCTACCACAGACCAGAAGAGACGTCCAAATGCTCCCAGCAGACATCAAGCCTGTTGACCAAGTTTTTTTTTTTTTTTTTTTTATTGCGGTACGCGGGCCTCTCACTGTTGTGGCCTCTCCCGTGGCGGAGCACAGGCTCCGGACACACAGGCTCAGCGGCCATGGCTCAAGGGCCTAGCCGCTCCGAGGCATGTGGGATCTTCCCAGACCTGGGCACGAACCCGTGTCCCCTGCATCAGCAGGCGGACTCTCAACCACTGCGCCACCAGGGAAGCCCTGACCAAGTTTTTTAAAGCCCTATTTTGCCAGCATTACTGAGGGTTACGGTCAGAGAACATTCAACCATCTGGGGTTACTTTTCAAACATGTGAAGCTGAGAGGCCCAGGATGCTGGAAGGAAAAGCCAGACCCGCCACTAATTTTCAGACCAGGTTGACAAGGCTGAGTGTCTCATTATCATAGTTTTAAATTAACTCCGTTCCTGAGCACCATGAGAAAGTCAATGTTGGTTTTAAGAAATGCGAACAGATAAGAGGCTAATTCACAGGTCAGTGTGACTGATTTTGGTAGAATCATAACACTAACAGCAAAGAGGATGAAGATGTCATCTGTCATGTATCTGGTAGTTCCCGCTAATTGTTTAACACACAATCTTCTGAAATCTTCCTCCTGACACTTATTCAAATTGGTAGAGATACAGGCATTGTTGGTGGATTCCATAGCTTCTGAAGAACAAACCCAAACAAAGGGGACTGAGAAAAGGCAACAGCGAGGGATGAGGGGGGCCCTGGAGGGTGCTGTGGGAGCTCATTCTGACCTGGTATAGATCCTTCATTAGTGATCTCACAGGAAACAGTGCCTTTATGAAACTCACAGATAGCGCTCACTGGGGAAATGGGAATGCTGGTGAGAACTGAATCATTATACACAAAAGGAACCAGGAGGGCAGAGAGCTTGGGCAGGAAGTAACATTGATGGCTGGCGAGTTAATGTGCTGGAGGGAAATAGATCAGAAAACACAAATGTTTAATGTGAGGAAGAAAAACTGGAAATCGATAAGACCTGAAAAGACCTAAGGGTGAAACACAAATAGTGAACCATAGGCACGTGCAATGTAAATGAGAAGCGCCAGGCATGACTGGGAGCTGGGAGGCCAGAGGTACTTTCTGGAGACACAGAGCTGCTGCTGCAATCCCCTTCCCAAATGAATGGGCTCAGCCTCAAAACGAAACAGGATGTGGCAGATACATGCAGGGAGCTCACGGTAGGCGGCGAAGATGGGCGGAGAAGAGGCACCATCTCTTAAGAGCAAGGGAAGAAGCAGGTGGCATGTGCCCAGCTTGCGGCATAGCAGAGGAAGTGGGCACTGACCTGGCTTCAAGCCTTTAACTCCAGCTCTGACGTTACTAGTGGGCTTCCTAGGGTTCCCAGTTCCCGTTCCTCTACAATCTCTCCCTCGCGCTGCATGGCCCAGTGCCACCACATGATCAAATCAGGGCTCAATCTCCCTTCCTCCCCTCGTTTTTTGTTTTGTTTTGTTTTTGTTTGTTTGTTTGGCCACACCATGCAGCATGCGGGATCTTAGTTCCCCGACCAGGGATCGAACCTGTGCCCCCTGCAGTGGACGTGCAGAGTCTTAACCACTGGACCGCCAGAGAAGTCCTCATTTGGGGAGGTCCAGTCAGCACACTGGTCCTTCTCACAGCTCTAGTGATGGCCCAGTTCCGATCATCTAAACTTATAGATGCCCCCTTCACCCCAAGCACCAGCCTAGAGTACCCTGCCAGGTGTCTGGAGCCTGCCGCAGGACTTGTGCCCCCTTGGCAGGTATACCCATGAGACACATCTGCCCATGTGCCCAGGCAGCAGGTGTCCTCTAATTTCATGCTCTCCAAGATCCCAGGATGCCCACTGGCGATCAATCCTGTTCCTACACGTCCCTGGACAGAGCTTTCAGATAGTTACCTCTGCATTGGATTCCTCCACTCTACATTTCAGCCCCTCTGGTTGCACCACCATGATCTTACAACAGGGCTTTGGGTGACTCTGGAGAAGCAAGGCTGCCCCCTTTGTGACACAGCAGTAGGAACAATCCAATCAGGAGGACCCCTCCCAGGAAACAGCTGCCTAGCAGGAGGAGAACTGAGAATCTCCAGCCTGTCACCCGTTCATTGGCCTCCA
The DNA here is from genome assembly GCF_963924675.1 of Phocoena phocoena. Lineage (NCBI taxonomy): Eukaryota > Metazoa > Chordata > Mammalia > Artiodactyla > Phocoenidae > Phocoena > Phocoena phocoena. The sequence goes on from NC_089236.1 coordinate 21,146,956, forward strand.
TTCTGAACCCCCCCAGGCCCACCCCTCTTACACTCTCTCTGTCTTTGGTATACAGCAGGCCTTCATTCTCCTGACCCCTCCGCATGACCCTGTACCCCTCAGCCCACATCCTAGGTTCATGGATTCAGTCGTATGCTTTTGACTGCAAGTCTCAGTTCTAATTCTGCCCCCATAAATCCAGAGTAGTTGTACAACAGCAAGCACCAAAAGATCTAATTTTGAGAAGATTGGCTTATTTCCGAGAGTCACAGAAACTTTAAGTGGTAGGGCTGGAAGGTCTTCCCAGATCACCTAACCCACCCCGCTCATTCAAGGGATGAGAAACCCAAGACGCTGAGTGACTAAGTGGCCTCCCCCAGGTACACAGCTGGCTGGCGGCTGACCTAGAACTAGAATCTGAGGCCCTGACTACTCTGCTCCTTCTATGACATCCTGCTAGAGTTTTGACAGAGGAGGGCTATTCTCGCTAAAACGGAGAGGTTGCATCCTTCTGTGATTATCCCTACCTAAGGTAGAACCACACTGATTGGAATTACTAGGCTTTCAGATCTGGTATCTCTTTTTCTTGTAAAATTTGGCCTCAAGTGCTGTGGAAAAGAGGAAATAAGTAGATTTCTGCTTCCCAGCCCATCCTCTGGACCTCAACTTCTCACCTGAAAAACAGAGGACTTTTTACTAGTCACTTATCCCCTCTTATTAATTATGTACGTTATGAAAATCTGAGTCTGAAAGAATGTGAAGATGATATCTGATACGATGCTTTATCAGTCTCTGAACAGAAATTAAGACAGGTATTACAGTTGATGGAAAAGCTTTCTGAAAGTGTGTGGAGCAGAGATACCGATACCTACTACCTTTTCTAAAATTATTATTTCTATCTCAAGTAAAAAGCCATACCAATGTTAGGTGCGAGGTATAGGTCCTATGCAGAAGTTGGTCACCAAAACACTCAGAACATTCCAGGGGTGACATCACAAAACACTATGATGTTTTTCAAGGCTCATGGTCTCTCTCTGAGCATCACAGGTGGGAATGAGGTATCTGATGGTCAGCAAGAGCTCACCCTGGTTGTGTCCACATGGCCGGTCAAGGTCGGTGTGACACACAATAGCCCAAACACGGGCCCCCTGTTTGGTCATCCTGGCTGACATTAACATCCCCACTGCCAGGCTGGGCCGAGACCCCTATCCTCTCTCCACGGGTGGCATCTTCTACTTGGATTACTCAAGAAGGAAGAAAGCCGGACCAAGAGAAAGAATGTAGTCTGAGATGTTTTTTGATACCAATCTATTCTTCAGTGCTCTGACACCAACTGGATGTCCTATACTTCAATTCTGACACACCCCACCTGGAGGTGGTGCCAGATTCCACAAGTTAAAGGGCTCAGTCCCACAAAACTGCTCCCACTTCAGATGTCAGTCACAAGTCTTGGGCCACCAGTACTCCTAACTAACCAGCTATAAATCAGAGGCTCGCAGTTTTGATGATTTGCTAGAAGAGCTCAAAGAACTCAGGAAAACTCTTTACTTACAAATACAGGTTTTGGGTTTTTTTTTTTTTTTTCAATGAAACATACAGCTCAGGAACAGCCAAATGGAAAAGATGCTTAAGCCAAGGTATGAGGGGAGAGGGAGGCAGAGCTTCCATACCCAACAGGGCACACCACCCTCCCTGCATCTTCACGTGCTCCCCAACGCGGACGCTCTCCAAACCCTGTCGTTTAGAGGTTTTTATGGAGGTTTCATTATATGGTCATGACTGATTATTTCATTGGCCTTTGGTGATCGAATAATAAAAGATACATCTATCACTCAAGAAATCCCAAGGGTTTTAAGTTACTCTGTGCCAGGAACTGGGAACAAAGACCAAACATATATTTTTATTAGACCACATGTAGAAACTGCTGACACCTGGGCTTCACGAAAGGGACAGCCTGGTCCCCTGGCCTCAATTCTGTCAAATCATTTGCCTCTAGAGGCTGTCAGTGGGAGCCCTCCTATGTACCTTAAGTCTCCCATTAGGCGGGGAACTCCAACCCCACACTATTATACCACATGCAGGGAAAGAAGTGGTGGACCAGGGTAGGGTCACTGTAACAACCCACCGGAAGCTCCCGCACCCAAGTTACATGCAAGCCTCGCTTTAAGAAAATCCAATGTACAAAAAAATCAAGGACACACATATGCAAAAACCAAGAAAGTAATTAATCACATTATCAAAGAATTTCTCATTTTCAATGGGAACTTCTCCTAGGGTTTCTTTTTTAATTTTTATTTTATTTCTTAATTGTGGTTACAAACACATAACATTAAATTTTCCATCTTAGGGACTTCCCTGGTGGTGCAGTGGTTAAGAATCCGCCTGCCAATGCAGGGGACACGCGTTCGAGCCCCGGTCCAGGAAGATCCCACATGCCACGGAGCAACTAAGCCCATGTGCCACAACTACTGAGCCCACGTGCCACAACTACTGAAGCCCACGTGCCTAGAGCCCATGCTCTGCAACAAGAGAAGCCACCGCAATGAGAAACCTGCGCACCACAATGAAGAGTAGCCCCTGCTCGCCGCAACTAGAGAAAGCCCACACGCAGCAACGAGACCCAACACAGTCAAAAATAAGTAAATAAATAAATAAATTTATTAAAAAAAATTTTTTTTTCCATCTTAAACATTTTCGAGTATACAGTCCAGGAGTGTCAAGTACATCCACATTGCTGTGCAATGGATCTCTAGAACTTTTTCATCTTGCAAAACTGAAACTCTATGACCATTAAACACTACCTCCTCTCCCACCTACTCCCCAGCCCTGGGAAACCACCTTTCCACTTGCTATTTCTATGATTTTGACCTCTTTAGATACCTCATATGAGTGGAATCATATGGTATTTGTCCTTTTGTGACTGGCTTAATTTAGCATCACGTCCTCAAAAAACCTCCATTTGGGGGCATGTGACAGGGTCTCCTTTTTCTAAGCTGCATAATATTTCTTTGTGTTTATATACCACACATTTTATTTCTTTATCCATTCATTCATTGATGAACATTGGGTTGCTTCCACCTGTTGACTACTGTGAATAATGCTGCAATGAACATGAGTGTGCAAAGATCTCTCTGAGATCCTGCTTTTAATTCTTTTGGATATATACACAGAAGTAGGATTGCTGGATCATATGTAGTTTTATGTTTAATTTTTTGAGGAACCTCTATACTGTTTTCCACACCAGCTGTACCATCATTTCCACCAACAGTGCACAAGGGTTCCCACTTTCCCACATCCTCATTGACACTTGTTTTCTCTTTCTCCGAGTGTTTCTATAAGTGATTAACTCCCACACTGCCTGAAAAGACAATTCGGTTTTTCCTTAAACACACACCTCATGGAAGCACCGGCACATGCACCTCTGAGGCTGAGCTGGGAAGACTAAACAGAGCGGGAAGTGGCTGTATTCATTTCCTAGGGCTGCGCAAAGGACCATGAACCGAATGGCTTAAAACAACAGAAATGCATTGTGTCCCAGTTCTGGAGGCTGGAGGTCCAAAATCAAGGTATTGGCAAGACCAGGCTCCCTCGGAAACCTGTAGGGGAGAACCTTCCTCGCCTCTCCCTGAGCGTCTGAAGGCTGCTGGCAGTCCTTGGCCTGCCCTGATTGCACTGCAGTGCTTCAGTCTGTGCCTATGGCATCAGATGGCGCTCTCCCCGTGGGTCTGTATCTGTTCTCGTCTTAAGAGGGCACCAGTCATATGGGACTAAGGCCCACCCTACTGTTGTATAACCTCATCTTAACTAATTACATCTGCAATGACCCTCTTTCCAAATAAGATTACATTCAGAGGTACTGGGGGTTCTGCCTTCAACATATCATTTTGGGGGGACACAATTCAACCCATAACATAACCTAATATTAACCAAATATATAAAAAAAAACCAGCACTGTGCTAGGTACTTTATGTTATCTTCACTTAATCAGAGTCACTGGCAAATATGCAGATCCTACCACCTTTGGGATACAGCCCACCCTTGGGGTCCCTAGGCCCATCACCCTGGCCCACCTCCAGCAAGTTCAGTTGATTCCCTTTTTTTCCACCTCTAGTGCCAAGGAACACAAGCTCTGCCCTGTAAGGCTCCCCATGAACAAAGGAACCTGCTAGTAAGCCTGATGTATTTTATTACTATTACACATATTATATATTATTCATATTTATTATCATTTCCATTCTATTATTTTGCCTGCTGTTAGACCCCCTTCCTTCTCCATAGTTTTGACCATCTGTCCCCTAGTTCGCTCCGGGGTGAGAAAATCCTTACCCCAATCCTGCCCTGAGGCCATATCTGGAGAAAGAAACAGACCACCCATTTAAGTTACTCAGTGGTTTGCTAGTATGACCCCCAAATCAGACCATGATATCAGGGGAGCTCATGGTACAGTTCACTCCTAGAAAGGAAGTCCTGCTACTGGATGATCATGGAGACTCCCTGGGTCCAGACCATGGTGCAAATCACCAAAGACAGCTGCTGATAGATTTGGATATAGGGTAAGCGAGAAAGGACCTAGGGCACTACTTCCCTCCTTCCTCACCTCTGCCATAGTCCTTTGCCTTTTCTCTGCAGAGGCCTGGCTCCAGGGCAAGGGGCAGCCACCAGATCTGTGGCTGACAGCGACGGCCCTCACAGCACGCAGGTGACTCATTATCCACGCCATCTGGTCAAAGGCCCCCCCCACCTCATCCTAGGAGGGGGAGTGCTGAGGGAAGGAAACAAAGCAAATAGGCACACGGACTGGCCTGCCACATTGGCATGAAAAGAACTTCTTTTACCGAACCCAAAGGAAAGGCACCGATAAGAATAAATGAGGCTGCAGATAGCAAGATCACAGACACTGGCCACAGAAGACCTGTGTGCAAATCTGCGGGTCCAGAAATAGTTATTTACCATGTGTCTTAGTCAGCTCCGTCTGCTATAACATCCACAGACTGGATGGCCTAACAACTGACTTTTATTTCTCGTAGTTCTAAAGGCTGGGAAGTTCAAAATCAAGGTGCTGGCAGATTTGGTTCCTCATGAGGCCCGTTTCCAGGTTTGCAGATGGCCACCCTCTCACTGTGTCGTTACACAAGAGAGAAAGACACAGAGAGAGAGAGAGACAGAGAGAGACAGAGTGTGTGTGTGTGTGTGTGTGTTCTAGTCTCTTTCTTTTTTATAAGGACACTAATCCCATCCTTAAGACTTCATCCAAACGTAATTACCTTCCAAAGGCCAAACCTCCGATACCATCACACTGTGGATTAGGGCTACACAATATGCATTTTGGAGGGACACAAACGTTCAGTCCATATCACTATGTGACCTGGGCAAGTTACCCCAGCTCTCAGACGCTCAGTTTACTCATCTCCAAAATAAGGAAATGACATCTAATTTCAGATCACATACGTAAAGAAGCCGACAGTAAGCTCTCAATAATCATTGTTTTGGTGCCTTCGGACATGCTCCCTTTGACCTAAAGTCTCAAGCAGCTGACACACAACTGGTGCTGCTGTTAAAACAGCTTCATACTACAGCTTGGCTGAGGGCTTGTTTGTTTGCTTGTTTGTTTGCTTTGCCTTTTTTTTTTTTTTGTGGTACGTGGGCCTCTCACTGTTGCGGCCCCTCCCGTTGCGGAGCACAGGCTCCGGACGCGCAGGCTCAGCGGCCATGGCTCACGGGCCCAGCCGCTCCGCGGCATGTGGGATCTTCCCGGACCGGGGCACGAACCCGTGTCCCCTGCATCGGCAGGCGGACTCTCAACCACTGCGCCACCAGGGAAGCCCTGCCTTTTGTTTTTAAGAGAAGAGCATTTTGAACTGGGAATCCTGGTACCGGCTCCTGCAGTTGCCCATCACTTGGGTCTCTTCCTCCTCAGCAGGACACACACATCTGTAACCCAGTACTGAAAAACTTCCTTGAGATTGTGCCCCAAATGTTATTACTCAGATTAACACCGTCATCAATCACCCACGTTCCATGAGCTTCCACACTTGGTGGGTACTGCACAGAGCGCAGAGGTAGACATGCCTCGTGGCTTTCTAATCTAAACAGACAGGTAGAACAGAGACAAAGGAAAGGGCAAGCACGCATCCGAGCCTCTCCCCGCTTTCCATGTCTGCAGCTTGTCTGGTGATGAATCACACGGGGAAATTCAACAAGCAGTAGGGTCCATCAGAGAGCACGGGCCCCTTGCCCTTCCCCAGAGAGCCACAGAAACTGCAGCTCTTGGTCCAGGAGTCAGAGGTGGGCATGGGGCATATGTTCTGACTTTTCTCTCCTTGTCATTTGTGGAGAAGGGGATGGGGGGTTGCGTGGGTGTAGTAGATGATCATGATGGCTGTCCTCTCCAAATTGCATGACATGTTTGGGAAGGTTTGTTATTTTCGCTACATAGGGCAGAGGGCAGCTCTACTCTGGAGCCAGAGGAGCAGCCCGAGCCCAGCCAGGCTTCGGGCCAAGCTGCTCTTGGGACAGGCTAGGAGCTCTCACCTTCTGAGGAAGCAGGAGGCAACGGCCAGGAAGAGCAAGAGAGCAGCAGATGAGTCTGTCAGGCAAAAAATACAGATCAACTGTCGGAAAAAGTCTGGGCGGGAAGGAAGTAGAAAAATACAATGTCTGCTCTCAGAGGTGGCTGGCTGAGGTGAATAGCTGTTGTTGAATCACTCACATTTGTGGGAATACTGAAGGAACCAACGGAAGGGGCAGGTGTTGGAAAGCAGGGCAACTGACACACCCAGGTTCCAGAGATAACAGGACAGCAAATCATTCTTGGTGATCACCCGGATACCAAAACCAGACAAAGATACTACAAAAGAAGAAAATTACAGACCAATACCACTGATGAATACAGATGAACAAATCCTCAACAAAATACTAGCAAACAGAATCCAACAACATATTAAAAGGATCATACACCATGATCAAGTGGAGTTTATCCCAGGGATGCAAGGATTCTTCAATATACGCAAATCAATCCATGTGATACACCATATTAACAAATTGAAGAATAAAAATATGATCGTCTCAATAGATGCAGAAAAAGCTTTTGACAAAATTCAACACCCATTTATGATAAAAACTCTCTAGAAAGTGGGCATTGAGGGAAACTACATCAACATAATGAAGTCCATATATGACAAACCCACAGCAAACATCATTCTCAATGGTGAGAAACTGAAAGCATTTCCTCTAAGATCAGGAACAAGACAAGGATGTCCACTCTCATCACTATTATTCAACATAGTTTTGGAAGTCCTAGCCATGGCAATCAGAGAAGAAAAAGCAATAAAAGAATACAAATTGGAAAAGAAGAAGTAAAACTGTCACTGTTTGCAGATGACATGATACTATACACAGAAAATCCTAAAGATGCCACCAGAAAACTACTAGAGCTAATCAATGAATTTGGTAAAGTTGCAGGACATAAAATTAATGCGCAGAAATCTCTTGCATTCCTATACACTAATGATGAAAGATCAGAAAGAGAAATTAAGGAAACAATCCCATTCACTATTGCAACAAAAAGAATAAAATACCTAGGAATAAACCTACCTAAGGAGGTAAAAGACCTGTACTCAGAAAACTGTAAGACACTCATGAAAGAAATCAAAGATGACCCAAACAGATGGAAAGATGATCTTGGATGCAAAGTATCAATATTGTGAAAATGACTATACTACCCAAAGAAATCTACAGATTCAATGCAATCCCTATCAAATTACCAATGGCATTTTTTACAGAACTAGAACAAAAAAATCTTAAAATTTGTATGGAGACACAAAAGACCCCGAATAGCCAAAGTAATCTTGAGGAAAAAAAAAAAAACAGAGCTGGAGGAATCAGACTCCCTGACTTCAAACTATACTACAAAGCTACAGTAATCAACACAATATGGTACTAGCACAAAAACAGAAACATAGATCAATGGAACAGGATAGAAAGCCCAGAGATAAACCCATGCACCTATGGTCAACTAATCTATGACAAAGGAGGCAAGGATATACAATGGAGAAAAGACAGTCTCTTCAATAAGTGGTGCTGTGAAAACTGCACAGCTACATGTAAAAGAATGAAATTGGAACACTCCCTAACACCATACACAAAAATAAACTCAAAATGGATTAAAGACCTAAATGTAAGGCCAGACACTATCAAACTCTTAGAGGAAAACATAGGAAGAACACTCTTTGACGTAAATCACAGCAAGATCTTTTTTGACCCACCTCCTAGAGTAATTGAAATAAAAACACAAATAAACAAATGGGACCTAATGAAACTTAAAAGCTTTTGCACAGCAAAGGAAACCATAAACAAGATGAAAAGACAACACTCAGAATGGGAGAAAATATTTGCAAACGAATCAATGGACAAAGAATTGATCTCTAAAATATATAAACAGCTGATGCAGCTCAATATCAAAAAGAACAAACAACCCAATCAAAAATGGGCAGAAGACCTAAATAGACATTTCTCCAAAGAAAACATACAGATGGCCAAGAGGCACATGAAAAGCTGCTCAACATCACTAATTTTTAGAGAAATGCAAATCAAAACTACAATGAGGTACCGCCTCACACTGCTTAGAATGGGCATCATCAGAAAATCTACAAACAACAAATGCTGGAGAGGGTGTGGAGAAAAGGGAACCCTCTTGCACTGTTGGTGGGAATGGAAATTGATACAGCCACTATGGAGAACAGTATGGAGGTTCCTTAAAAAACTAAAACTAGAATTACCATATGACCCAGCAATCCCACTACTGGGCATATACCCAGAGAAAACCATAATTCAAAAAGACACATGCACCCAAATGTTCATTGCAGCACTATTTACAATAGCCAGGTCATGGAAGCAACCTAAATGCCCATCTACAGACGAATGGATAAAGAAGATGTGGTACACATATACAATGGAATATTACTCAGCCATAAAAAGGAACGAAATTGGGTCATTTGTAGAGATGCGGGTGGACCTAGAGACTGTCATACAGAGTGACGTAAATCAGAAGGAGAAAAACAAATATCGTATATTAATGCATATATGTGGAATCTAGAAAAATAGTAAAGATGAACTGGTTTGCAAGGCAGAAATAGAGACACAGATGTAGAGAACAAATGTATGGACACCAAGTGGGGAAGTGGGGGGTGTTGGTGTGATGAATTGGGAGATTGGGATTGACATATATACACTAATATGTGTAAAATAGGTAATAAGAACCTGCTGTATAACACAGGGAACTCTACTTCAATTCGCTGTACAGTAGAAACCAACAAACACTGTAAAACAACTATACGCCAATAAAAATAATTAATTAATTAATTTTTAAAAAATCCTTCTTGGTGAAGTCAGAAAGGCGACCATGTGCAGGGCTGGTCCCCACAGGTAACATCGAAGCTTGGGGGTCTCGAGGGCTGCATACCATCCTTGCAAACTTCCCTTCTGAATCTGGAAGCCATTAGAAGTCCCCCCAAAGTTCAGACTTTTTCCTAATACTAGTTAATTTGTTCACTCCATCCAAGAGTGAGGCTGTATCAAAAGACATCCCATGGAAAAGACTATCAGTCTCTAAGAAATTCTCTTTTTTTTTGGAAAAAGTCAAAAGAGGTAAACTGCCTGGTCTCCGGCCCCATCCCGAAACAAAACTTGACCCTGGTCGCAGGCAGGCAGATGTCCTGGGAGCGGATGCTTCCAAATGAAGAGGTGGGCGGTCCCACTCCACTTCCAACCAGGAGGGGTGAAACTGAAGGCTTTCTTTATTAGCACAACTCTAATCGTGATGTATGTGATTCTGTACATTTCAGTCTAAGCAAAATTTTTTTTCCATCATTTCAACTTTAATTTATTCTTTTTTTTTTCTACATCTTTATTGGGGTATAATTGCTTTACAATGGTGTGTTAGTTTCTGCTTTATAACAAAGTGAATCAGTTATACATATACATATGTCCCCATATCTCTTCCGTCTTGCGTCTCCCTCCCTCCCACCCTCCCTATCCCACCCCTCCAGGCGGTCACAAAGCACGGAGCTGATCTCCCTGTGCTATGCAGCTGTGCTTATTTGCACTCCTGATCTTGAGAGACCCCAACTTCTTTTAATTATTTCTCTTTGCCTGAGCTAGTTAAGGCACGTTTTTTTTTTGTTTTTTGTTGTTGGTTTTTTTTGCGGTACGCGGGCCTCTCACCGTCGTGGCCTCTCCCGCCGCGGAGCACAGGCTCCGGACGCGCAAGCCCAGCGGCCGTGGCTCACGGGACCAGCCGCTCCGCGGCATGTGGGATCCTCCCAGACCGAGGCACGAACCCATGTCCCCTGCATCGGCAGGCGGACTCTCAACCACTGCACCACCAGGGAAGCCCAAGGCACGTTTTTTTTATTTTGTGATTAACACATCAGAAAAGCCAGGAAAACCGTGACAGTGGAAAAATGGTCATCATATTAAATATGGGATTAAAGAGTCTTGAGATTCAAGACAACCACTTCATCTTTCCAGTCCTCCGTTTTCACATCAACAAAACGAAGGAGGTAAATTAGATGAACTTTGTAGTACTCAAAAAATGTTGTTCCACTTCCATGTGGCTTCATGGTTTCCAAGGCAAACTCCACAGTCATTTGATTCACTGTTGCCTTGTACGTAATATATCATATTCTCTGCAGCTTCTTTCAAGATGTTTTTCATTGTCATTAGTTTTTAGCTGTTATTATGTGTCTAGGCTGGGATTTCTTTAAATTTATCCTGTTTTGGATTCACTGAGCCTTTTATATTTTCCATCAAATTTGAGCATTTCAGCCATTATTTCTTCAAATATATATTTTTTTCTGCATCACATTCCTTCTCCTCTCCTTCTTGGACTCTAATGACACAAATGTTAGACCTTTTTTCATATTTTCCCATAGACTCACCGTGCCCCCCGTCTTTTCAATCGTTTTTCTCTCTGTTGTTTAGATTGGATAGTTTTTTACTGATCTACCTTCAAGTTTACTGACTCTTTCCCCTGTCATCTCTATTCTGCTTCTGAGCCTGTGGTAGACAGAATGGCCACCCAAAGATGTCTACTTCCTAACCCCAAGAACCTGTGAATATGTGGCCTTAACAGCAAAAGGGATTCTGCAGATGCTAATTAAATTAAGGATCCTAAGAAATTAGTATCTTTAGACTAAGAGATTAGTCTGAATTATCTGAGTGGGCCTAATGTAATCACAGGGTCCTTATAAAAGGGAGACAGGAATGCGAGAGACAAAAAACAGGAGATCTACAGCAGAAGCAGCGGTTGGAGGGATGCACTTTGAAGATGACGGCTGCCATAAGCCAAGGAATGCAGGCAGCCTCCAGAAGGTAGAAAAGGCAAAAAAATGTATTTTTCCCTGGAGTCCCCAGAAGAAATGCAGCCCTGCTGACACCTTGATTTTAATTTTATAAGATTCATTTCAGACTTCTGACCCTCAGAACTGTAAGTTACTATGTTTGTTTTGTTTTAAGCCGCTACAGTTGTAGTACTTTGTTACAGCAGCAATGAGGAACTAATACAAAGCCCAGTCATTTAAAAATTTTTGGTTATTGTATTTTTCAGGTCTAAAATTTCCATTTGGTTCTTTATACTTTCTATCTCTTCATTGAGACTTTTCATCTTTTCATTCATTTCAAGCGTGTTCATACTTATTCATGTCTTTTTTTTTTTTTTGGCAGGTAGGATCTTAGTTCCCTGACCAGGGATCGAACCCGCACCCCCTGCATTGGAAACATGGAGTCTAAACCACTGTCATGAGGGAAGTCCCCCTCATGACATTTTTGTAATAGTGTCTTTTTTTAAAAAAAACATCTTTATTGGAGTATAACTGCTTTACAATGTTGTGTTAGTTTCTGCTGTATAACAAAGTAAATCAGCTGTATGTATACATATATCCCCATATCCCCTCCCTCTTGCATCTCCCCCCCACCCTCCCTATCCCACCCCTCTAGGTGGTCACAAAGCACCAAGCTGATCTCCCTGGGCTGTTCAGCTGCTCCTGACTAGCTAGCTATTTTACATTTGGTAGTGTATATACGTCAAAGCTTCGTCCCAGCTTACCCTTCCCCCTCCCGGTGTCCTCAAGTCCATTCTCTATGTCTGCATCTTTTTCCTGTCCTGTCCCTAGGTTCATCAGAACCATTTTTTTTTTAGATTCCATATTTTAATTAACTTATTTGTTTGTTTGTTTGTTTCTGGCTGCACTGGGTCTTCGTTGCTGCGCACGGACTTTCTCTAGCTGCAGCGAGTGGGGGCTACTCTTCGTTGTGGTGCGCGGGCTTCTCATTGTGGTGGCTTCTCTTGTTGCGGAGCACGGGCTCTAGGCATGTGGGCTTCAGTAGTTGTAGCACGCAGGCTCAGTAGTTGTGGCTTGTGGGCTCTAGAGCGCAGGCTCAGTAGTTGTGGCATATGGGCTTAGTTGCTCCGCAGCATGTGGGATCTTCCCAGACCAGGGCTCAAACCCATGTTCCCTGCATTGGCAGGCGGATTCTTAATCGCTGCACCACCAGGGAAGCCCCCCTAAGCAAAAATTTTAAATCAGCAAAGTAGTTAAATGTGTAACCCCTTCAACTAATTATCCATTAGTTGCTCCTTAATGATAATGGAATACTTACCAAATAGCATGTGATCTCTGAATAGTGCCAAATAAAGTGATTAAAATGTTTCTTCAAGAAGTAACAAGGGTTCCGTTTGCTCGGCTTTCTCAGTGAATCTTAATGCATTCAGGCCACTGAAAAGTGGATCTGAGATCGGGCTGGCATCACCATAAGGAAGGACAACCTCTAAAGGTAACCATGTCAGAGAAACACTCACCTCCACACTGGGTAACTAAAAAGGCAAAGTCAGCACCTACATGGGACCCCTTTTCCAACCCCGGCTGGCGGTGTGACCTCTGCCACTTACTTTTGCTAAGCCTCAGTTTCTTTGGTGATAGAATGGGTGTGATAGTCCTTGAAATCTAGGGTTGTTGGTAAGGATCAAATTAGATAACATAGGAGATGAAAGACTTCGAAACAGTGGTGAGCAGACTTCGCCCACAGTGGCGATCAATAAATGTGTACGGACTGACAAGTTCAGGTAACTGAAACTAACACAACATTGTAAATCAACTATACTCCAATAATAAAATAATAATATAAATAAACATTTTTTTAAGTTATACTTACGAGGGAGGAATGGGAAGCTATTGTTTCATGGATACCAAGTTTCAGTTTTGCAAGATGGAAAGCATTCTGGAGGTGAATGGTAGTGATGGTTGTACAACAATATGAATGTTCTCAGGGCCCCTGAACTGGACACTTAAAATGATTAAGGTGCTAAATTTGAAGTTATGTGTATCTCACCACAATTGAAAAAATATAAAATAATTCCTAAAAGAAAGTTCAGGTGAACTGAAATCATTATTAATAAACACGTGAGCATCACCTCTGAGGAAGACACTGCACTTGGTAGTGGGGATAAGGAAGGAAAGGAGGGAAAGAAAGGAGAGGAGAAGAAATCAGATACCATTCTTCACTCTCAAAAAGACTGTAATCTAATTAGAGAGCAGAATTTGGGGAAATAGGAGATATGATGATCATAATAGCCAACATATATTGAATGTTCACTTGTATCATGCACTGCTATAGCCCTTTAAGCATCACTTAATCTTCTCAACGATTCTATAAGGTAGGTAATGTAACTTTCAGCCCCATTTCACAGATAAGGAAACTGAGGCCCCAAGTTAAGTAACTTGCCTAGGGTCACTCAGTAAGTGCCAGAGCTAGGATATGAGCTCCAATTCTGCATCCTTAATACTGCCTGTAGTATTGGAGGCAGGGGGTGGGCCTACACTTAGACTTGGAGTTCTAGATTTGAATCATCCATACCATCTGTGTAGTCCTAACTACTTCAGACTTCAAAACAGTGGAGTTTTGGGCTCCCCTGGTGGTGCAGTGGTTGAGAGTCCGCCTGCCGATGCAGGGGACGCGGGTTCGTGCCCCGGTCCGGGAAGATCCCACGCGCTGTGGAGCGGCTGGGCCCGTGAGCCGTGGCCGCTGAGCCTGCGTGTCCGGAGCCTGTGCTCCGCAATGGGAGAGGCCACAACAGTGAGAAGCCCTGCGGTAAAACAGTGGAGTTTCAGAGTGGGAGTCTCTTCATCTATAAAATGAATTAACAGTCCCCACTGAATGGCTGTTGTGATCATGAAAGTAGGTGAGTGTAAGTGCTCCGTGCAGTGCCTGGCATGTGGTATGTGTCTAATGAAGTTCAGGTACATCTGATCACTGTTTATAAACCAGAGTTTCCATCAGCTAAAAATTCTCTGATCCCCCAGATAAAACCTGGACACTAAATATGCTTCCAATCTTCTCAAAAAGTTGACCCAGACTATTTTGAACACTGTACCAAGGAATTACGATATGAACATCGCTAATCTACAGTCAGTGAGCTACAAAATCTTTTCATAGTAAATCCCAGCAAAAAAATACTTTAAGTGCAAACCCTTAAACCTATATTTCTTATTTTATAAATTTGATGCTTTTTCTAACCTATTATTATGGTATGCATATTATATATAAAACATACCCCAAATTGAAATTTTACAGGATAAACAAAGAAAAATAACTGTTTTATAATAGTGTCATTTTATCTGCTTCATTAAAAACACAAAACAAGTTTTGCTTCCACAAAAAACAATTATCGATAGTAATATTTTTAGTGAGCACAGTGTAATTTTAAAGTGTGGTTCCCTCTTTCTTAAAATCTTGGTTTAACACAGTGAGCCAAAAGTCAAGTTCTAAGTTCATTTTACTTATGTTTTTGGATTTAATGACTGTCCTTGCTGAAGAGGGTACCTCACAATGATGTATATATCCCAATGGAAAAATACATTATTGACTGCAATTTCTAAACAATATTCAATATTCAGTCCTATCCCCAAATAATGCAATGGTTATTGCTAAAATTTAAAATTTGCATCCAAAATGTTCTTTTCACTGAGTGAGGTTTTTCACACATAAAAAACACTGAATTCTCTTGCTTACTGTTAAAACACCATCATTTCCATGAAGGGGGAAATATATTTTTTTAATCTTTCAAAAAATGTCAGGTTCCTATATAGCACACTGTTAACAACCACTTGTCACCACAAGAAAAGGTTAGCAAACTTGTAACACTGCTCTTTTGTAAAAAGGGACAACTGCAAAATCTCTGAGACACAGCAGATGTCTATGGTCATTCTCCATCTTGGTACAAAGTACTGCAAAAATCCTGGCATTCTGTACAGCTCTCTCACTTGTTAAAATCAGATCAACTGCATCCAGGATATCATCTAGTTCATTGTGCACTTCTTGGCTTTGATTGCTTTGCAGCGATAGTTTGACTATAAATTACTCTACGGTGAATAAATTTCATGAGTGATGCTATCCCTGTACCCTCACCCCAGCATCCTCTTGATATTCTAAAGCAGCCGCTCCATCAAATGTTATTTTAAACAATTGTTCTATCAGAACATTATTTCTAGTAAAGTTATTTACAGTTGAGATCTTTTCTGACATGTCTTTCTATAATTGGTTCACAAAAGAATAGCACTTTGTTTTATTATTGAAGGGGAAGCTATACCTGTACTTCACTCAGCTGTATAACAAATACTGCTTGATTTGTTTCAGTACTTGTTTCTTCAAAGTTTTCTCTGAGGGCTTCCCTGGTGGCGCAGTGGTTGAGAGTCCGCCTGCCGATGCAGGGGACGCGGGTTCGTGCCCCGGTCCGGGAAGATCCCACGTGCCGCGGAGCGGCTGCGCCCGTGAGCCATGGCCGCTGAGCCTGCGCGTCCGGAGCCTGTGCTCCGCGACGGGAGAGGCCACAGCGGTGAGAGGCCCGCGTACCGCAAAAAAAAAAAAAAAAAAAAAAAAAAAAAAAAAAAAGTTTTCTCTGCATCTATCAGCAGTTTTGCTGGCTAAGGAATGAATATTCATTTCATTCAATCATTCAGAAAGGATTTACTGAGCACTTGGGCTGTGCCAGTCGCTGTCCTAGGTGTGAGGATGTCGTGAACAAAATTATGTTCTCACGGAGCTGTGTGCTTGTGCAGGAAGACAGATGGTGAGCAAATAAAAACCCAAGTATATGTCAGGGTAAGCACTCTAAAGAAAAGTTCAACAGGATATTGGGACAGAGAGTGGCAGAGTGAGCTATTTCAGGTGATGAGGAAGACTTCCTTGAGGAGGTGACATTTGACCAAAGGTGTTGCGGGTAAGCTATGGAATACCTGGGAGAAGAGCACGTCAGCAGAGGGGCAGCAGGGGCAAAGCCCCTGAGGCAGGAGCTTGATTGGTGCAGTTGAACCACAAGGAGGCCAGTGTCCCTGGAGCCAGCGAGGGTGGGGATGCGTGAGGACCAGAGGTCAGAGGATTGTTTTCCAGTTGAGATAGGAAGCCACTGAGGGTTTTCAGCAGAGTGTGGATTGATCTGACTTGGGTTTAAAAAGATTTCTGTGGCCACACCATGGAGAATAGATTGCAATGTAGCAAGGCAGGAACGGGACAAATTTCAACTGTCCAGATAAGAGATGGACTCAAATGGCCATGGTAAGAGGGTGAGAAATCGTAAGATTCTAGATATATTCTGATACAGAACCAATGAGAGCTGCTGATAGATTTGGATATAGCGTAAGTGAGAAGGGAGCTAGAGCTCTTCACCTAAGCACTTGGAAAATGTAGTGGTCATTTACAGGGGTGGAGAAGACTGACGGTGGAATGGA
The DNA here is from genome assembly GCF_963924675.1 of Phocoena phocoena. NCBI lineage: Eukaryota > Metazoa > Chordata > Mammalia > Artiodactyla > Phocoenidae > Phocoena > Phocoena phocoena. The sequence goes on from NC_089236.1 coordinate 21,163,716, forward strand.
GATTAAGAATTCATTTAGGGACTTCCCTGGTGGCGCAGTGGTTAAGAATCTGCCTGCCAATGCAGGGAACATGGGTTTGAGCCCTGGTCCGGGAAGATCCCACACGCCACGGAGCAACTAAGCCCATGAGCCACAACTACTGAGCCTGCGCTCTAGAGCCCGCGAGCCACAACTACTGAGCCCACGTGCCACAGCTACTGAAGCTTTCACGCCTACAGCCCGTGATCCGCAACAAGAGAAGCCACCGCCCTGAGAAGCCCGTGCACCACAACAAAGAGTAGCTCCCGCTCGCTGCAACTAGAGAAAGCCTGCGTGCAGCAACGAAGACCCAACGCAGCCAAAAATAAATAAATAAAATAAATTTATTTTTAAAATACATTAAAAAAAGAATTCATTTAGACACGCTAAGTTGAGAAAGACTACATTCAAGGGAAGGTGTCAAGAAACCAGCCACTTAAAAGAGTCTGGAGTTACAAGAGAGGCATTTGGAATGGAAATATAAACTTGAGACTTGTCAGTGTGTAAATGGCATTAAAAGCCTTGTCACTATATTTTCCCATGTATTATTTCAGCGGTATTTATTGCCGTGGGAAGAACAAGTATTTCCCCCAGCAGTATGCAGCTTTTATTTTTTCACGACTAAGTAAGAAACCTCAAAAGTGGCTTTTAAGCACTTTCTATTACACTAATTAAAAAATTTTAAGCTATTACATTGAACACATTATTTTAAGTCTATAAAAAAGATTGTAGACATCTTTATTGTCTGTTTTTCCAATCTTAAAAGCGTCATACTCTTATTAGATAGTATTCCAAGACATACCACAGTCCAGGTAAAGGTCATCATTAGCGATAGTGGGTGTAAATTTGTATTTGTACACATATTTAGTAATTTCACTGAAAAAGAGATAGTTGAGGCAACTGTGATTTCCTTTAGTAGGTAACTGGATAAACTATGGTACATCCAGACACATTATATTATTAGATATTATATATTATTTAGTGCTGAATATATATTATTCAGCACTAAAGAGAAATGAGCGATGGAGCCATGAAAAGATATGGAAGAACCTTAAATGCATATTACTAAGTGAAAGAAGCCAATTTAAAAGGCTACGTACAATATGATTCCAACTATATGGTATTCTAGAAAAGACAAAATAGTGTAGATAGTAAAAATATCTGGTTACCAGTGGGTACGAGGTATGGGGGACGAACAGGTGGAGCACAGAGGATTTTTAGAACGATGAAAATACTCCGTATGACACCATAATGATGAATGCATACCGTTATACATTGTCCAAATCCATAGAATGTACTACATCAAGAATGAACCCAGCCATCATCAAAAATATCTACAAACAATAAATGCTGGAGAGGGCGTGGAGAAAAGGGAACCTTCATGCATTGTTGGTGGGAATGTAAATTGATACAGCCACTATGGAGAACTGTATGGAGGTTCCTTAAAAAACTAAAAATAGAGCTACTGTACGACCCAGCAATCCCACTACTGGGCATATAACCTGAGAAAACCCTAATTCAAAAAGGGTCATGTACCACAATGTTCACTGCAGCACTATTTCCAATAGCCAGGATGTGGAAGCAACCTAAGTGTCCATCAACAGAGGAATGGATAAAGATGTGGTACATATATACAATGGAATATTCCTCAGCCATAAAAAGGAACAAAATTGTGCCATTTGCAGAGACGTGGATGGACCTAGAGACTGTCGTACAGAGTGCAGTAAGTCAGAAAGAGAAAAACAAATATCGTATATTAATGCATATATGTGGAATCTAGAAAAATAGTACAGATGAACCTATCTGCAAAGCAGAAATAGAGACACAGACGTAGGGAACAAACGTATGGACACCAAAGGGGGTAAGGGAGGGTGGGATAAATTGGGAAATTGGGATTGGCATATATACACTACTATATATAAAATAGATAACTAATGAGAACCTACTATATAGCACAGGGGGAAAAGAAAAAAAGAATGACCCTTAATGTAAACCATGGACTTTGGGTAATTATGATGTGTCTATGTAGGTTCATCAGTTGTAACAAACACACAGCTCCGACTGGGCCATCGATAGGGGTGGGGCTGTGCATGTGTGAGGGCAAGGGTCATAGGGGAAATCTTTGTACCTTCCCCTCAATTTTGCTGTGAATCTTAAACTGCTACCAAAAAAAGTATCTTAATGAAAAAAATTAAAATTAAAAAAGAGATATAGTTCTAGAAGTGGGACTGTCACTGCTGCTTCTCTTCTTGTGCACTTATTCTTGCCTTATTATTACCTTCCACCCATGATCACTGCAGATATCTCCTAAAGGCACGTGTTCATTATGTGAGACTAGATATCATCCACAAATCCTCTCTCCCTGACACATGAGAACTGCCATCCACCATCACACCACATATCAAAGAAAGGGGTCACCACAACCCCTTGAGAAACTCCAGCTTTCCCTTCTCCAACAAGACACTTCCCTTCTCCAACAAGAATGTGACACTGTTCAGGCCACAGGAAGGTGCCAGTGACAGTCCATGCATTGTGCATTAGTAGAACTCAGTTTCTTTCTAGTTTTTCTAGGGAAAATAAACATAAATAGAAATTGGAATAGTCTCTCCACCCACCCTCCCAACCCCCATCCCCCGCCTAGTGCATCTTGTGTGTCCTTTGCAGCACGCACACTCTGCCTTGATCGGGTCCATTTCACTGTCACAGAAGATGACAATTACACTGCTGCAGAGTCAGAATGAGCCTGGCCCCAGCTTCTGAATAAACAATTCCTGTTAACACCTCCATTATCACACGCCCCAGGGGCACCGAACAGTGAAAGTTCACACCCAGTTCCCAAACTTAAAAAAGAAAACACTAAAAAGCTACAGTAACTCTTGTGAAACTTTAAAGGCTTCCCTAGAGTCTATTAAAATGATAAAACTAGGCTGACTTTCTTGCCTGAAGTAACTGGTGTTATTTTTGTAGGTTGGTTAGAAAAGATTATTTTCGCATGTCTTCACAGCCTCCTGAGTCAATTTGGCTATTCAAGGCAGATTAAGAACCTGAACTTCTCTCCTGAGGAAAGTGTTACATCTAATGTATAGTCAAAAATTGAGTTGAACTTCCTTTTATGCTCTGTCTGAAACTGAGTTTTACTCAGCAACAAACTAAGCAATGTTCCGTCCTCAGAGGAAACTAAGAAGTCAGTAAAAGATGAAACACCTTTATTTCTACAGTAAGACTGAGATTTGAGGTAGCGGCAAGGTGGTTCTCAACTACCTGGTTTCAAATTACCTTGGGTGCTAACTGACACAGGCAGGACCCCAAATTCAAGGTCACATTTCCCAGGCCTCCCTTTCTCTTCCTAGAAAGTCAAACCCGAGAAGGCAGCAGCCATCCAGTGGGCATTCTCTTGCACTGCTGTCAAACAAAGTAGCCAGCGTGCAATCCTTTGAAAGGTGTTAACCAGCACTCACACTGCATCAGGGTAGCACCGGTCACGTGTGTCTGGGTGACATTTCCCTGTAAAGTGGGATTAGCTGACGGGACCCCCAGAAGAAACCCTGCACTGGATGGCTCGAGGTTTACCCTAATCTCGCCTCCGCGTGGAGGGGGCTGCTGATCACAGAGGCCTCCACGGAATGATGGGAAACCTACAACAGACCCAAGTGTGGTGCTCATAAAAGGGAGGGGGAAGCAGGAGGACAAATGTCTGGATATTTTTCCAAGAAGCAAAGACATCATTCACTTAGAGGAGTTTCCCTAAGGGTAAAGGAAACATCTCAAACCCACTGAAAGGAAGTGATGGCTTTGTGCCTTGCCTGTCATTGCAGCACTGCCTCTTGCAGGGGAATCAGGCTTCCTCCTGGTCCTTTCACTTTCAGCCCACAGTCTGGGCTCTACCAGGCACCTTTAAAGAAGCAGTAGCTCTTTCAGAACAGGAGGGCTGACTTAGAAAGTCAAGTTTTCTAGTGATTCCTATACCATTCAAGGTCGCAGCAGAAAGCAGATGGCCACTCAAATTTAAGGTAAGTTCAGAATGACCTCATATTCACAAGATGGTGGGCAGGGCGCAGGGACACCCAAGGCTGTAGTGCAGCCCCTCTGGCCAACACACAGGCCAGTTCTCCCAGCCCAAGGCCCAAGGAGGTGAGGAAAGAGAGTGGTTATGGGAACGTGCAAGAAGACAGTATGGAAGACTGCCAGTGGGAGAGGAGCAGTGTCTTCAGTATAGGCCACAGCTAGCCCAAGGAGATGCCACAGGGGAGTCAGGAGAAAGTATGCCCTGCCTGTACCACCTTCCTGCCCTCCTGTCTCCTGGTCAAATTCAAGAAGCCAGAGAGCAAGAGATCTCCCCGACGGAGTCAGCATCCTGGAGCAAAGAGAAGGGCAGAGCCTGGACCTAAGGAACAGACAGAATAACCAACACGATTCCCAAATGGAAGGAACCGACTACATCGGAGTCTCCCGGAGGCACGTTTTAAAAAATATGTGAATCCCCCAGAGCCACCCCCCTCTCCGCAAATAATTCAGAGTTAGTATATAGGGGTAGAGCCTAAATAATCTGTTTTCTTTTTTTAAAAAAAAATTGCTTAAATGATTCCAATGCACAAGCAAGTTTGGAATCTCAGATGACCTTGAAGATCTCAAAACAGGTCACAAAATCCCTTCTCACCATAAGTCCAAGGCAACAAGACCAAATCACCAGAAGAATCTTCTACAAAGGACTGCATTGTGTACTATTACAGCATCAGGTCTGCAGCAGCACTTATCAGTCAAAGAGAGAACCGTGTCACTTTCTATCCTCAAGTACCAATCCTCAGGACAGGTGAGCCAAAGGATAAGTTTTGTACGCTCGAGCATGATTGCCCCTTTACCCCCTGAGTAGAAAATACAAGCAATAGCTCCAAAAGAAAGACCCGGTTCCTTGAAAACTTTGTATACGAATCTAGACCATCAACTTTAAATGGCTGCAGACTCTAATGGCCAAAAGGGACGGTATTTCCACGAGGACCATCCATCGGCAAGGCATGTCGTTCAGAAGTTTCATTTAAAGATCATTCTTTCTAAAAAAAAAAAAAAAAGATCATTCTTTCTATTATGATCATTGAAGTGAAGCCAAGAGGGGGAAAAAAAAAGTTGACAGTCTGAACTCCAGACTCTTGACTTCAGAAACGCCTATTAATTCAATACAATAAAACTTACAAACTCCCTGTAATCCTCAAGGTGCTCTTAAAATTGAAATTGATTCTGTGAAACTGCTTTCATCAACTATCATTAAAGAAAGCTCCATTTTAACTCAACTCTTAATAGGGAGGGCATGAAGAAAAGTGGTGTGTCCAGGAATACAGAATGCTATTTATGAACACTGGACCTGGAAGGAGGGGAAACAGAAGGCGTACACCCAGCCCGGACCGTGCGTGTGCCTGCCATGCAGGTTCTGGCTCTAGCCACTGCTCATTTTCCTAGGGAATTACATGGAGGAAGCAGCTCAAAATTTCCAGCCACACAGCACAGTTAAATGGCAAGTTATTTTCCACAAAAGTAATGCAACCCAATATGAAAAGAAGCTTGGGAGGCGGGGCAGGGGGTGAAGAAGGCATTTATTTACTTTCATGGCCAGAGTCACAAAAGGACTTCCTTTGACTGCAGGTGCTGGAGTTGGAAAGTGGAGCCTAGTTTTATGCACGTACTGAATGGGTCCCCAGGGCTGTGGTTGGCGTTGCTAGACTCCTGGGTCCAGCTCCCTGACAGTCTATTAATCTGCCATGTAACCTTGAACCAAGGCTTTTAAATGTCTTCTATCAATTTCCCAGATTGATAAATAGGAAGAAAAATATGCCTACCTTACAAATCCTATCAGAGCCAAAATTCCTTTTTCTACAGGTATGTCCCACTGTGCCCAGCAGATATGTCCCAAACTGCAATGAAATGCTTGCCATGAATGAGAGATCAAATGGTTGTCAAGTGGTTTTTAACTACTCCCAGAGAATTGACTTTAAAATTGACTTATTTATGAGGGTGGCTAAAAGGCCAGTTTCTAGAGACAGACAGCTCTGTTTATTACTGCAGCAAGATGCTTTTGGTAGATTAACCAGCATTTTTTGCCCTTTCCCCTTACTTCCCATTATTCCATGACTCTTGGACCTTCTGCATTTACTACTTTTGTCAATGACAGCTTACAGATCACCAAAGAAGTGTGTTCCTGCACCTCCATGGAATGAACATGTCTCTGGGAAGTGACAGCCCAGCCAGGACCTGTACTTCCCAGCCCCCATGAGCTAGGGTGAGGCCAGGTCACTGAGTGCTATCCAACTCTGTGGGTAGAAATGACACATACTACTTCTGGACCATCTCTGCCTGGTCATTAGAAAGACGAGGAATGGAAGAGGATGCCTCGCTCAGCACAGAGATTCCTTAAGTCAGTTCGAGAAAACAGACATGGGCCTCTTCTCCTATGAGTCCTTTAGCATCACATCCGTCCCTGAGAATCAATGTCGCTGACTCCTTTTCCAGGATGCACACGTGCCTCTTTAAAAGTCAGACCAAGGCACCTATTCCACGCCTATGATACGCCAGGATCTTTCACACGCAAATACAAAATCTCATTCTTAAGAGTAGTAGAATTATCTCCATTTAACAGAGGGGGAAACTCAGGTCAAAGAGATGCAATAACTTATCCAAGGTCATTCAAATGCAGCAGTGCTGAGGTTTGAAGCCAGGTTTTCTGGCTTTGAAGGCAGTGAAGGCAGCTATTCCACAGCTTCCTCTCTTAGACAGTGTGCCCAAAGCGATCCCTAACTGTCATTCAGCTCTAACCCTCAAAGACCCATGCATCCAACACAGGATCTGAGAATGACTAATCAAACCCACCTGTCTCTGAGAGATTCTGAGCAAAAAAAAACCCTGTTGGGCTTCCCTGGTGGTGCAGTGGTTGAGAGTCCACCTGCCGATGCAGGGGACACAGGTTCGTGCCCCGGTCCGGGAATATCCCACATGCCGCGGAGCGGCTGGGCCCGTGAGCCATGGCCGCTGGGCCTGCGCACCCGGAGCCCGTGCTCCGCAACGGAGAGGCCACAACAGTGAGAGGCCCGCGTACCGCAAAAAAAAAAAAAAACGTTTTCCCCAAACTCTGATCCACATGGATACATGGGCCATAGGACCTGACCATCTGTCCACCATTATCCTTGTATGACTGACCACTACCAGATGTCACGCCAGCCAGCAAAGATTAATTAGTTAGTATAAACCAAGTTCAATGTAATTAATCATGCAAACTTAAGTCCTTAATGTCCAATATTACTAAGAGCATACCATAAACTTGGGACACTATAAAGGATTAATGACCAAAATGGAGGCATGAATAAGGCCCGGAACAGACCCGATTCGTGTTGGAATCAAGTCTGATCCTCATTGCCCAGAAGGGACTCTCCCAACTCAGTATTGTTACCAATAAAAAATTCATGTCGCCTGAACACATATGGATTTCTGTTCATGTGACGCACTGGAGAAAAGCCTCAGACAATCCTTCAGTGAACCCTTCCCTTTGCTTGTTCCAACCAATTAGCCCAATACATTCCAGACCTACTTGCAAGACACAAGGAGCACACTGCCAAGGTTACCATGGCAGCCCCTCAATGTCTCCCTTGAGAAGGGCCTCCATTTGCAGACCCCTCACTTCTCAAGGGGCCTTCCAAACTATTTGTGCCATTGATTGTTTCAGCAATTTACCAGGTAGGGAATTAGAGTTACAGGCTAGTAATTTCCTGTGTACTTCTTCCTTCACTTCTTAAAGTTTGGTGCTAATTTAATCCTTGTGAGAACACTGCACTGCTTGGATGCCCTGATGGTGACTAGAGAGCTGATTATTTATCTGCAAGACTTACCAAAACTCACTGACTGGCAATATGTCCCTGGCTGATGCAGACACAAGGTCGGGCACCAGGAAACTTGTTCAGCTAAAAGAAAGGACTAAGGAGAAGTTGAGGACCCAACTAGACAGAAGATGCCAAAGGCGGGGAAGGGAAGCTTTGCACTGTTTTCTGAAGGAGCCCAGGGCTGGACTTTGCCAGGCAGTGGGAAGGATGCGCTTAAACTCCTGCAAGGGAGACCACAGGAGGCACGCATTTACCTCCCGAATTTCTGTTCCCAAGACAGTGTTCTTTATCAGTCAAGTGTGTTCAGTCACAGAAAGCCAAGAAAGAGGGGTAAATGATCTTCACAGGAGAGCAAATTCCAGTAAGTCCCAGCTGCTTCTGCTGCTGACGCTTCTTCTTTTTCTTCCTCTTCTCCTCTTCTCCTCCTTCTTTTCTTCCCAACGCCTCTTGGGTGATTCTGAAAATTTTCAATTCCTGGGCAGGAATAACTCACTCACTGCATGATGAATTCTAATTTTAACCCTATTCCCACTCACGGATGACCGAGACAAGGCAATCGTTCTCAGTACATTTCTTCAATCTCCTTACCCCCACAAGAAAGACTGGCAAAGAGTCTTGTGGAAGCATTGGCCGTCTGGGAAATGCAGAAATACAAAAGATCGTGAGAGATTACTACAAGCAACTCTATGCCAATAAAATGGACATCCTGGAAGAAATGGACAAATTCTTAGAAAGGCACAACCTGCCAAGACTGAATCAGGAAAAAACAGAAAATATGAACAGACCAGTCACAAGCACTGAAATAGAAACTGTGATTAAAAATCTTCCAGCAAACAAAAGCCCAGGACCAGATGGCTTCACAGGCGAATTCTATCAAACATTTAGAGAAGAGCTAACACCCATCCTTCTCAAAATCTTCCAAAATATAGCAGAGGGAGGAACACTCCCAAACTCATTCTACGAGGCCACCATCACCCTGATACCAAAACCAGACAAGGATGTCACAAAGAAAGAAAACTACAAGCCAATATCACTGATGAACATAGATGCAAAAATCCTCAACAAAATACTAGCAAACAGAATCCAACAGCACATTAAACGGATCATACACCATGATCAAGTGAGGTTTATTCCAGGAATGCAAGGATTCTTCAACATATGCAAATCAATCAACGTGATACACCATATCAACAAACTGAAGGAGAAAAACCATATGATCATCTCAATAGATGCAGAGAAAGCTTTTGACAAAATTCAACACCCATTTATGATAAAAACCCTGTAGAAAGTAGGCATAGAGGGAACTTTCCTCAACATAATAAAGGCCATATACTACCAGAAAACTACTAGAGCTAATCAATGAATTTGGTAAAGTAGCAGGATACAAAATAAATGCACAGAAATCTCTGGCACTCCTATACACTAACAATGGCCGCTTACTTTAACTTAGGCCAAAGCCTTTCAATCTATAGAAGTATTTTCCCACCTTATTTTCACGATCTCAACCCCTCCCATTCCGGAGACTTAAACATTTTTTTCCTAATTGCGCCCCCCTCTGCCATCTACGGAATTTTAATGCACAGATATACAGATACTATGAATCTGTTTGTGCATTGTGTATATCTATCTGAGTTTTATACATAACAAGAATAAGGGTTTTTTTACCTCCCAAGAATAACTTTTGGTTGGCCCTCCTGGGAGTGTTATCTCCCTCTTTGGCAAGGAAAATACAGACTTAAATTCACACTAAAGGAAACAGAGCAGGACCCTGTGGTCCTTCCCTCCACCCCCATGTACTCCGCCTGCCTTTTGTCTGTGGAAAAACTTTAGCCAAACAGTAAGTTTAATCAGGGAAGTGAGAAAATGCAGAAACAAAGGAAAACAGTCAAACGAGACCAAATAATAATAGTTTAGTCATGAACGAAAGTCAAGGACCTTTAGTTCCTCCTCAAGGGCTGTAGATAATATTCTGAGCCGTATCCTGTGAGCTGCTGTAGATACTGAAACCCCCATCAGGTGGAAGAAGTTAACTACATGATGACCAGACTGTAGCCATGACATAAGCTGCCACGATTCCGAAAACTGTCCTCAAGGAAATGGGAACAAACCGGCCCTGGAGCTGAAGGTTAATTGTACTTAAAACAATCAAGATGATGCTGGTCAGACCACCGCATGACCAACATCAAGGTGACCGTCAGAGCTGGCTGTGCTGTTTCTGCATGGAGCCCCCTCGCTCTGTCTACGAAAGCTCTTGCCCATGGGTTGTCGGAGGTAGGGGGAGGGGAGGCCTGTGGAGTCCGCCCCCTGCCGCCCCGCCACCCTGGCTGCCAGCCTCCAAGATAAAGCAAACTTGCCTTTCCACCAACCTCATCTCCTTACTGGCTTTTGAGCGGCAAGTAGCCGGACCTCACTTTAAGTAACGTAAAGGTGTGATGGTTTGCTATCAAGGCATGTCCTATTGAGTGGAGAAAACTGAGAGCAAAGGGGGTCAATTAGGGGGAAAAGGGTAGAGAGGAAGCAGGGGACCAATTTACATCCTTTATAATACTGTCAAGGGCCAGGCGTGAAACTTGGCCTTATTTACCGACACAGTGTCCATTCATTTATGAAAGGCACAAATATTGCCTCCAATTCCAAACTTACTCGCTTTCCCCACACTTTGGCATGCTCAGTCTTTACAGAAAATGTTACGCCAGGACTGACTGTGAGTAATGAGAAATACTTTATCGGGGCAGACAGGGTCCTTTCCTCTGCCCTGTTCTCTGCCTCTGCCCTTGTGCCCGCTGTGACACTAGCTCTCCAGCAGCTCTCCACACTAGCCTTGGGCCCTCTCCGTGGTGCTCTGGGCCATTCAGAGTTATTACAGCATTTTTTAATTAGCCAGGAGTATTTTAGACCCATATTTTTATTCCTCATCTCCCTGATTGATTTTCTAAACTATGTGTCAGCAAAAAGGTGTTTGAAAAAAACACTTAACTCAGCAGCAATTAACTGCAAAGCTTTTAAAGCTTAGTTTTCATTTCATAGGTCTTCAAGAGACAGAAATAATATCAATAATACTGAAATCAAGTTGTTTTTCACCCCTGGTTACAAAGGCGGCAAGTGGCTTGAGAGGCACTGTTATCTAAGGCGACATTAACTAATCTTTTCCTTTTCTGCTCCATTTCTAGCTGTCAAATTTTCTTACACACACACACACACACACACACACACACACACACACACACACACACACCGTGGGCAGGATTTAATGGAGGGGGTATTGCTCATCAAGATGACGTTTGAAAGAATGTTCGAGATCTCCGAACTTTGGGAACATCAGTGTTTTGTTTGGGCAAGACATCCTCATCCATTGTCTAGAACTGAAAAAGCTAAGCCTCTAAAAGCACAACCCTCAAGGTTATTCTCAGTTTAGCGTAAAGAGCATATACAAGAAAGACAGAACTGCCCAGCTGCCTCTTTTTTTTTTAAACATCTTTATTGGAGTATAATTGCTTTACAATGGTGTGTTAGTTTCTACTTTATAATAAAGTGAATCAGTTATACATATACATATGTTCCCATATCTCTTCCCTCTTGCGTCTCCCTCCCTCCCACCCTCCCTCTCACACCCCTCTAGGTGGTCACAGAGCACCGAGCTGATCTCCCTGTGCTATGTGGCTGCTTCCCACCAGCTATCTATTTTACGTTTGGTAGTGTATATATGTCCATGCCACTCTCTCACTTCGTCCCAGCTTACCCTTCTCCCTCCCCATGTCCTCAAGTCCATGCTCTAGTAGGTCTGTGTCCTTATTCCTGTCTTACCCCTAGGTTCTTCATGACATTTTTTTTTCTTAGATTCCATATATATGTGTTAGCATACGGTATTTGTCTTTCTCTTTCTGACTTACTTCACTCTGTATGACAGACTCTAGGTCCATCCACCTCACTACAAATAACTCAATTTCGTTTCTTTTTATGGCTGAGTCATATTCCATTGTATATACATGCCACATCTTCTTTATCCATTCATCCGATGATGGACACTTAGGTTGATTCCATCTCCTGGCTATTGTAAATAGAGCTGCAATGAACATTTTGGTACATGACTCTTTTTGAATTATGGTTTTCTCAGGGTATATGCCCAGTAGTGGGATTGCTGGGTCATATGGTAGTTCTATTTGTAGTTTTTTAAGGAACCTCCATACTGTTCTCCATAGTGGCTGTACCAATTCACACAGCCTCCAATTTGCAGGGAGTTTGGAGACCTGGTTATTTTGCAAGGTGTCTTTTCTGGAATTTGGTATTCATTTGGAGATCAGAGCTTGCCCCTAGGGTATATGTTGATATAACTGCCCCCAAGGGTCATTCACAGTTGGAGATTCTACACAAGCAAGCAGTACTGCAAGTCAGGGAGAAGGAAACTGAAAGAACTGATGTAAGAAGAATCTATTCATCATGGAATACTGCAGAAAGATGGAGGCTGGCAAAAATGTTTTCTCCACTGCCTTCCACCTGTCAGTCACCAAGCGGCCACTTACAGCCTTCTAATCCCATTGGCCCTTTCAAGTCTGCCCTTGATGCTAATTTTAACCACATTTCGCCTTGAACTTTTAAGCACAGGAACACAAGGGTGTGTGTGTGGTGTGTGCGCATGCGTGTATGTGTGGTGCATTGGGGTAAGCAGCCACTCTTTGTGATTTGGCCTTAAGATGCTCCTTCACAAGATGCAAAATTAAACTTTTATTCCTAGACTAACTTGTCTGCTTGAGCTCACACACCCGAACTCCTCTCGTCTCACAGCACGTTTTATTTTATTAGATAGAGACCTTCATATGTAGTCTAGCTTTCCTTTTAGCCTTGGCTGCCAGGAATCACAAAGCTAAATGCTATGCTCAGCTGTACTAACTAGCTTTGGCACACATTTTCCGCCTCCACTGCCTTACCCCTGTCCCACCGCTGCCCCCCACCCCGTGCCCAAGGAGGAACTGGCCTGTGGAATTCCGACCGAGCTGAAAATGATGTCGAGTGACAGCAGTCGGATCAGAGAAGGGAGAGCAGTCACCGTCAGGAGGTAGGTGACAAAGTTATGCTTTTGTTCTTTTACCCTTTCTCGGGTATAACTTTTACAACAAGCTACTCTATAGCTTGTTTCGTGAAAATACAAGTAAAAGAAAAAGAACTAAATTATCTTTAAATGACTTGGCATTATGGAGCAAAGTCTTTGCGGTACGCCTGTGGTGACATCCTTCTGGAGAAAGGCTGATCTAGGGGGGCGGGGGGCGGAGGGGTGCATTTTAGCGAGGCAATTAGCGCACACATCAGAATCCATAAAACGTCGCCACCATAACCTGCTCCACGTGAACGGAAAGTCATTTCTGCCTCCTTTGGTGAAGTTTGCCGTCTATAAAATGATGACAATGCTTGCTCCTGCCGTTATACTCCTGTTATGAGGATCAATGCCGCGGCGCCAGTGAGTGCTTTGAGCTCCTCAGGGGACGGGGCTCTATAACTATAATTACCATTATTGACGGCGGCAAGGAACTGCTGTAGGCTTTTCAACGAACAGTCAAGACTCGGGCACCTGCCCGACCTTTGACTGGAGCTGCAGCTAGGCTCATGAGTTTGTCTTCTGCGAGGGGGCATGGATACCACTAGCTCCAATAACCCAGATAAAAAAGAGTTCTCAAGATGCAGAAAGAGTCCAAGAAGGCTGAAAACAACACATCATCACCACTGCCATTAAAAGGAGGCTTGAGGGACTTCCCTGGAGGTCCAGGGGTTAAGACTCTGTGCTTCCACTGCAGGGGGAACAGGTTCAATCCCTGGTTGGGGAACTAAGATCCCACATGCCACCAAAACAAACAAACAACAAAAAAACAGCAACAAAAAAAGGAGGCCTGAAACACCCAATAGCACAGCAGGGTAAACAGGTATATGGTGAGGAGAGCCAGTAGCAAGTGACACGGGGCCCAGAGGCATTCACAGTCTATCCACACAAAGACCATCCTTTTCCTACTTATGAAATGCTTTTATAGGATCCCATTCTTTATGTTGGAAAAATATATATATGATGTCCACATCCATCAAGCTGTCATGGCTTTTCATGACCTTTTTAAAATTTATTCATTTATTTATTTATGGCTGTGTTGGGTCTTCGTTTCTGTGAGAGGGCTTTCTCTAGTTGTGGCAAGCGGGGGCCACTCTTCATCGCGGTGCGCAGGCCTCTCACTATCGCGGCCTCTCTTGTTGTGGAGCACAGGCTCCAGACGCGCAGGCTCAGTAGTTGTGGCTCACGGGCCCAGTTGCTCTGCGGCATGTGGGATCCTCCCAGACCAGGGCTCGAACCCGTGTCCCCTGCATTAGCAGGCAGATTCTCAACCACTGTGCCACCAGGGAAGCCCCATGACCCTTTTAAGACTACACCTTCTAAAAGCCTGCATTATCTATCTCAAGGAGACGCCGGGCTCCAGCCCATAACTTTGTCACCTGCCTCTGATAGTGACTGCTCCCTGCTCTTCTCTGATATGACTGCTGTCACTCGACATCATTTTCAGCTCGGTTAGAATTCCACAGGCAAATTCCTCCTTGGGACAGCTCTGATTCCTCCTCTGATCTGAAACATTGCCCTTTCTGGCCAGTGGCATTTTAAGACTGTATTTCTAAAAGATATCTTCTGATTTCTTCTCAAGGCCCTCTCTTCTGAATATTGTCTTTGAAGTCTTTTCTGACCCTAAAGAATGCCAGGACAAATCCTAAAATCAGACATTATTTACCTGACTCCAAAAAAATACATTTGCCTCCTATTTTAAAAGTCTGCGTACAACTCATGTGGTAATGTTGGTGCAGTAGCAATGGCTAAACAGAAACTTCAGGAACTAAATGAGATGGGACGCTGTCTGGGTCAGGAGACTGAAAAGCCAAAGCAAAGAGAATAATTGGGACTTCCCTGGTGGCGCAGTGGTTGAGAGTCCGCCTGCCGCTGCAGGGGACGCGGGTTCGTGCCCCGGTCCGGGAAGATCCCACATGCCGCAGAACAGCTGGGCCCGTGAGCCATGGCCGCTGGGCCTGTGCGTCCGGAGCCTGTGCTCCGCAGCGGGAGAGGCCACAGCAGTGAGAGGCCCACGTACCGCAAAAAAAAAGAGAGAGAATAATTGAAGAAAGATATATACTATGGATGTAGTTCCAAGATTCATTTTGGGTGCAAAAGAAAACTATACTGTACTTCCCACTCTGCTTTCAGTGTAGCATCAATGAATGCCAAGAAAGAAACACAATTTCAGAATATCTGAAATTCAACTGCAAACTTGCGTTAACACTTAGCAAAAAGGTGGGGAACATAAAGTGACAAATTTACTTGGAGTCTTGCAGACTCTTCTCTGGCCAAATTGCTGGTTCGAGACAGCTCATCATCTCTGTAAGAACAGGAACTGCAGACTTGTCACTTTCCCCGCTCTGTGCTAATGCAAGCTGAGTGCCCTCCCCAGTCAGCAGCGCGGGTCCCATTTTCTGCAATTCGAGCCGGAGAAGAGCCCTCTCAGGGAACTAATGAACAACTGTCACCAGCACTCTGTGAATGGATGATGGTGGAATCAGCGTTACCGACCAGCGGCACCTTCGAGTGGGAAGCACAGTCTCACTAACGGAGAGAACTGGCTCAGGGATTGGAGGTCCCCAAACACAGCATTCGGGTAACAACACACTGCTGTTAGTTACGTCTGTCCCCTGGCCTGTCCTCGGGGGCTGCCACCCCGCTGGCCCACGTGATCAGGCTCATTACAATTCAGCCAATCACTTAAACCGAGAGCACACCTCCGGTGAATGTTCCATGCTCCCAGCTACTTCGAGAAAAAACTCAGACCACTGGTCATGAACTCTGGGGGTAGGAGTTGCCCCTGATCTGACTGTCAATGTCCAGAAGGAGCTCAATAAATGCTTGATGAGAATCAATGAACATATGAAGTGGCTTATTAAATACTTAGATTGTGATGTGCCTGGAATACTCTATTTCGTATGAAGATTTAATTGAATCGTCACATAATCCTATGAGCATGTCACCGTCCTCATTTTAATGGATGAAGGAAGAGAAACAGAGTAAGTGACTTGCCCAGGGTCATGAGGCCAGTAAGAGTCCGGCTCTGGACCCCATGCTCTTAACTTCTACACTTCGCTTCTCCTGCATGAGAATAGAGGGCTCCCTACCCAGCACTCAATCCCTGAAGCCAGCGATACAGGGCAGACAGCTACACAGAGGTTCTTTCTACAGGAGACAAATGCAGTAGGGAGCTTTACAGGCTCCTTATAAAACCTCCTTTCTGCCCTCCCTCTGGCCCTTCCGCATCCAGTGCTGGCAAAGGACAGTAAAGAGCAAAGGGCATGGCAAGTGCCCTCGAAAACCCGTCTTCTTGTCCCAGATGGGGAAACGGAGGGACCTTTCTCCCTCCATTCCCACCACCCCTATACGACACAATTATACACATGCTCCCACACCAAGGACTCCATTTCTCCCAACTTCAGCTACTGTTTTTGTCACTCGTCCCAGCAAAACACTGAGAAGGTAGTTGCCCCTCTAATGTAGGTGGGACAAGATAAATTCTGGAGTCCCTCCCATGTCCGAAATTCCAGAACTGAAGTCCTCCTGGCTTTCCAAGAAAGCGCAGAAGCCAGTCTTATGGCCAAAATCTCAGCTGAGCTGTGATACCAAGGCCATCCTGCTCAGGGACAGAGGATCCTGGGGTGTGCTGACATGGTGGTCTGTAAACCCACCATCAAAGAAACCACAGAAATGGGGCTGGGAGGGGCTTCAAGATCATTTATTCCAAACCCCTGCCAAGTGGTGGGAGAACGTTTTCCAAACCAACTTTTTTTTTTTTTCATTGAAGTACAGTTGATTTACAATGTTAACTTCTGCTGTACAGCAGAGTGATTCGCTTATACATATATACATTCTTTTCTATATGCTTTTCCATTATGGTTTATCATAGGATATTAAACATAGTTCTCTGTGCCATTCGGTAGGACCTTGCTGCTTACAAACCAACTCTTAAAACTTGGTTTTGTTGTATCAAACCCTATTTACTTGTGGTGGTATTTTTTTTCTTTAAAAACAAACACGAAAGGCTTCCCTGGTGGCGCAGTGGTTAAGAACCCGCCTGCCAAGGCAGGGGACACGGGTTCGAGCCCTGGTCCGGGAAGATCCCACATGCCGCGGAGCAACTAAGCCTGTGCGCCACAACTACTGAGCCTGCGCTGCAGAACCCGCGAGCCACAACTACTGAGCCCGCGTGCCACAACTACTGAAGCCCACATGCTTAGAGCCCATGTTCTGTAACAAGAGAAGCCACTGCAGTGAGAAGCCCGCGCACCACAACAAAGAGTAGTCCCCGCTCACCTCAACTAGAGAAAGCCTGCGCGCAGCAATGAAGACCCAACACAGCCAAAAATAAAATAAATTTATTTTTAAAAAAAACAACAAACACTAAAACAAAGCACTAATAATATATAAACCTCAAAGAGGTTACTGTTCCATATCCTTTAAAGGTGGCTGGGTTTGATAGGTCTAACTCACTCAGTGTATTTTATTCCCGACTCTTGCTTTTGGCTCACAGAGGGCAGAAGAGGGAGGTTGGTGCCCTCCCTCCTACCACTGTGGCTGCCAGGCTGGCACCTGCAAAACTAGAGCCTTTGTTGCACCTCTACAGCCTGGAGCCTGGGGACATACGTCCCCACTGTTCCTTCTTCAATATTCATTGTTACATCAGCATGATGACGTTATTAACTGATGAAATTATTTTCGCCTACAGACAAACTAAAAACTAAACCAAAGTTTCACTTAAGTAGTTAGCAATAAGTCTACGTGCTGATTTGAATGAGATAATAGATATCAAATTGCTTTGTAAAAGCTAAAACACTATACTTAAGTATAAGCTATGCCTGTATGTGTTAGGAGATTTCATATATATGCCTATATATAATATATATTTAGGTGAAGCACTATTAGAGTTGGTCAAACTTAACTCCTCCCCCCAAAAACCCCTCCACCCATTTGATGGGTCATGATTTCCATATATGTTCAAATTCTCAGCCGTCTGGGGCTGAGAGCAATTTCTTTCCAATTGGCTCCCTTGGCTTTTGTGTGAGGGGATGGCTGAGTGTTCAAGGGCCAGAGGATTCACCAGAACATTCCACCCGGGCTCATCTCACATTCCCCACCCACACTCACTGACCAGGCAGGGAATTGCTGGTGGAGGCTATTAAACACGATTTTTCAAATTGCTACGCTCTTCAGCGATCCTTCTTTTAAATGATTTCCTTCTCACAACATCTGGAATGGTCGATCAAGAGAGGTTTTCAGCAGAGAAAGGAAGAAATTTCACATTCCAGTGAGGACCAGTTCTCACAAATTGTAGCAGAGGCTCCCCCAACTCATGGACAGAGGTTGCAAGAGCTCCTCAGAAGGCCCGGCTGTTCTGGGGTATTCTGTGACAATGCCCTAAAGACCACAGTTGGCCAAGAGCAGAGGCTCGACACAAAGTGATTTAGTCAGAAGAATCCAGGTTGATGGCCCCAATTTCTAGGTGTCCAGGCCACTAGGCAATGACGATGACTTTTAGGCCTCTGTTCTGCCTTCAGAAAATACAAGCCTAGGGCTTCCCTGGTGGTGCAGTGGTTGCGAGTCTGCTTGCCAATGCAGGGGACACGGGTTCGTGCCCCGGTCCGGGAAGATCCCATGTGCCGCGGAGCGGCTGTGCCCGTGAGCCATGGCCGCTGAGCCTGCGCGTCCGGAGCCTGCGCTCCGCAACGGGAGAGGCCACAACAGTGAGAGGCCCGCGTACCGAAAAAAAAAAAAAAAAAAAAAAAGAAAATACAAGCCTAGAAAAGTGATTCAAACAGAAAACTCACCCGCCTTCCTCAGCATGCACATGCTTCCAACCACCGCTCACCGACTCACTCACTCCCGCCACGGGGCAAATGCCCAGCACCCTCTAGCGATGATTGTGGACAGAGCTGGAGGTGCCTTTGGACAGGATCTTCAGCTCTGTGTGGTCCTCAATCATACTGAACAGAAATTTCTAGGCCTTTAATTATTTTTCACTTTTCCTTAATTTTTTTCCAAGTTCACAAGTCATATGTTCACTGTAATACATGAAACAAAACTGTATGAAGAAGAAGTTACTCATCTCAGCATACCCCTTCACGCCTTCCACGCTTCCACCCAACAATCCCTGCTCTGAGGAATTCAGAGTCCAGGAGCTGGTGTGTATTCTTCCAGACCATTCTCCTCACTCATGCACATGTAGTCATGCAGACATGCACATATACAGCGGGTTTCTGGGTTTTGTCTGGAGTTTTTTGCCCAAATAAAGAGAATCACACACTATACGTTATTCTGTAATTTGACTTTTTCACTTGACGGTACCGTGGGCATCCTTCTGTGTCAGTTAGCAATTACAGCACAGCTGTCTAATTTAGTGTGGTGTTGCCGAACTACAGCTCTGAGCCAGCCACCTGCCTTTGTAAATAAACATTTTTTTTAGTGGAGCACAGCTACACCCATTCATTTCTGGATTGTCTACAGTTGCTCATGCCCTACAACCTGAGAGGTGATAAGCAGTTGTGACAGATCGTATGGCTCACAAGCTGGAGCTATTTATGTACCATCTGGCCCTTTAAGCAAACGTCTGCTCACCCCTACCCTCAAAATATCAACCATTTATTGCCTCATGGTTCCGCAGGTTAGCCATATGGGCAGGGCTCGGCCGGACAGGTCTTCTGCTGGTCTCACCTACAGTCCCTCATGGGGATACAGTCATTAGGCCGCTGAAAAGTCCAAATGGCTTCACTCACGTGTTGGCAGTTGGTGCTGGCCATCAGCTCAGCAAAGGTGTCCAGGAGATTTCTTCACATGACGGCAACATTCCAAGAGGGCAAGCCCAATGCACAAATGCAAGCGTCTGCTTGCATCATATGTGTCCCATTGGCCAAAGTGAGTCCCGTGACCAGGCCCAGGGTCAAAATGAGAGGGTCCACACTTGGGTGGAGATACAGGAGGGTCGATTCACTGGGGACCATTCCTATGGCAATTTATCCATCCTCCGAGTCAGTAGATGTAGACATAATAATGAGATATAGAGGCAGACAATGATGGGTGTTTACTTAGCAGCCCAGCAAACTTGGGAATGGAGTATTTGTGGCTAGTTTGGCCTACCGCTCATGCTTGTTGCCTCATGGTTGCAGAATGGCTGTCCTAGCTGCAGGCTATCACAGCCGTGTTCAAGGCTGAAAGAACAGAGAAAGGGACTGCACCAACTAGACTAATCCCTTTTTATCAGATTAGCAAAAGCTTCATCAGAAAACTTTTATCAGACTTCAGGTAACACGAAGTCACATGGCAACTCCTAACTTCAAGAAAACAGTTATTTAACTCATCCAGCCTCAATAATGGAACCAGTCCCCACAAAGGAGACTAGAAATGGGTCAGGATTAGCCAACCTCAGAATTTGCCAGATATTCTAAACCAAGTATACGTCATTTTTTTTTTTTGAAGATGTTGGGGGTAGGAGTTTATTAATTAATTTATTTATTTTTGCTGTGTTGGGTCTTCGTTTCTGTGCGAGGGCTTTCTCTAGTTGTGGCAAGCAGAGGCCACTCTTCATTGTGGTGCACGGGGCCTCTCACTATCGCGGCCTCTCTTGTTATGGAGCACAGGCTCCAGACGCGCAGGCTCAGTAGTTGTGGCTCACGGGCCTAGCTGCTCCACAGCATGTGGGATGCTCCCAGACCAGGGCTCGAACCCGTGTCCCCTGCATTGGCAGGCAGATTCTCAACCACTGTGCCACCAGGGAAGCCCTATACGTCATTTTTGTCTCGAATGGGTGCTGAATTCCATCTAAAGACTTTTCAACACTAATTAATATGACCATTTTTCCCTTCATTGATGTAATGAATTATGCTGATAGATTTCCTTTGTATCTCATTATCCTTGTTCTCTTTGGCTAAACCCTACTTGATCATAATTATTGTTTTTTCATTGCTGGATTCCATTTGCTAATACTTTTTTTCAGAATTTTTGCAAACATATTAATCAGTAAAATTAGTCTATAGTTTTCTCTATACTATCATTATCAGTTTTCGATATTAAAATTATGCTGGGTTCACAAAATGGAGAAGTTTTCCCTCTTTTTCCTTGATGTGGAATGCTTATATAATATTAAGTTTTCTGGTCTTTAAGGATTAGATAGAATTCAAGAAACAGTTGGATTCATCTGGTCCTGGTGCTATTTCCATTCTCTTAATGGTAACTGTTCAATTTCAATTTCCATCTTCTTTGGTGAACTTGGGTTAAATTGTGATTTCTTCTGGGTCAGTAGCTGTGCTTTCACAATCCCATCTAGGATTCATTCTCTTCTAAGTATCATAGAATTGAGCAGTCCATGCTGAGGTATTCCTTCTCCCCATCCCAATTTCTAGGTGTTTCTAGGATAATTTACTACTTTATTTTCCAGAATATTACTAGAATTTTCTTTGCAGTAGGTCTCTTCTATTTCAGGAGTAGTTATTCATCATTCATAGTACACACTCCCAATCCAGCATCCTTCAGTAATTTGTATGAGCTAAGGTAATGCCAACTGCTGTAACAGATAAACCTTGTGATCTCAGAGGTTTAAAACAATGTCAATTTATTTTGCACTTAGGTAAAGTCAAACTGGAGGCAGGAGGCTCTGCTCTGTGCAGTCACTCTCAAACCTAGACTGACAGAAGCCTCTCCATTTTCAACTCTTATTTCCATGGTCGCCGTAAGTATCAGCATCCTACTGGCAGGTAGAGGAGACACAGCATGGACCAAGCCTCAAAGTGGCTTACATCCCTTCCACCACATTCCATTGGCCAGAACTCAGCACATGGCTACCGCAAACTGCAAAAAAGATGGAGAAATGTAGCTATGCTGTGTCTCCTGGAAGAAATGGAAATAGATTTCGGTGAACAACTTCTGGTCATTAAATATCCATTTAATCCAGAGACCCTCAGCATCTCTTCAAGAAACACAACCCAAAGTCATCTAATTACTGAATCCAGCTCAAAACCCAGAAGCTCCCCGGTGATGTGAAATTCTCTCTATCAGGTGAATCTGGGGCTCAGAGTGGGCAGTGAGCTAAGAAATAAAAAGACAAGTTAACCTCCACACCACACAGATCCAGTCTGGAATGGAAGAGCAGGGATAGAGTAACCCCAATAAAAATTCCTCTTTACGACAAAGTAATACTTGAGAGCTGCTCGGTGGTCACCGGTCCACAGAGGTTGTGAAGGCCTGCTTATCAGGAATGTTGAGGGCCCTGCCATGGGGTTGGAGGAGTTCCTTTCTGAAATCCTGATCCTGCTTCCAGGATGAACTCCCTGCTCTCATTCTCCACAGCCCTTGGCCTCCATGCCTCTCTCTCAACTTCTCTGAAATAGGAGGCGGAAAAGCTACCCCCATAATCTGATGTTTTCCAAAGGTCTGAATTTTAATGGAAATTAGTTGTTCAAATATTTCTTAGATTTATCTAAGTCGAGAAGTAGAAGACTTTTCCAAACCTGCAAAGTCTCCAATTTCTGGATTCTCTCTCTTCCCCCATCTGCTGTCTGGACACCCCGGGCAATCTCGGGAGCGACAAATTGAAGCCAGCAAAGTCCCCACAGCCCAGGCCAGGACACTGAGTGGAGCAGAGCACCCTCCCTGCCCCTGCTCACCACCACGATGACGTGGCTTTACGAGAGCACGATATGATCCTCCAGTATGAGCCGCTGAGGGTTTAACTGTTACAACAGGTAGCACTTCCTTAACTATATGATGAAGGTTTCACTGCTATTTTTTTCTCTCCTCATTACCTTCTAACTTGCTATTCTGATTTTTCACTTGTTTTGTTTGTTGTTTTTTATTCAAATCTGCTCTTCAGATGCAGGTTATATAGTCCCTGAGTGACCACGTACTTGCACACTTGTAAATGTCTTTCCTTCCACGTGGCGGCATAGGGACCATATTTCCCTGGATCTACGATTCCATCTATGTAAGATGCACCATTATTTTATGTACCACTTAGAAAGAAAAAAAACACTTCCAATTAAACTATAACGTAATGCTTTTTTATAACTTAGAATGATATTATTTTATACTTATTGAAAGGGCTTTTTCAGGCTTACAGATTTTTAAATCATTTTTTACTCTTGTGCATTAATAAAAAGGAATATATAAGCACATTAAATTGGGTAGAAACTTCTAAGGCCTCTTCTCATACAGAGTTTATAGATCTCAAACTACTTGTCAACTCAGAATTGTCAACGTCCATGTTTTTCCACATATTATTTTCTCTACCATCAAGAAAGTTCTTGAAAGAGCACTCCATTGTTATCTCCAAGATTTTCATCCAAGCTACTAACTCCCATTCTGCGAACTTTCACGCAGCATTTTCTTGATCTTTTCAGAAGGTGTCAACACATCTTTACACAACGGTCCCAGTACTCGTGTCCCTTCCCGGTCATTAATGATTCGTGCTGAGACGCTCCCCCAGTCATAAATGGGCTGTGAAGACTCTGCAGGCCCTCAACTGAGGCCTCACTCACACGGAGCTGCAGACCTGCCCCATCAAAAAGGGAAAAAGAGCTCGAGCTAGAGACAGAAGGCAGGTGGGACACAATCTAGGCGCCACCTTCCCGGAAAGTCCCCAGCTCTTTACTTTTATAAAAGATGGCGACTATCTGAGTGGAATATAAAAAAGTGCTCAGGCCACACATACTGTTCCATCCATTCCTACCATTGGAACGCCTCCACCGGGACTGTTATCCCAAACCACAAGGAAGAGTTGTGCATATTAACAACTGGCTGCCTATGAGGTGCGGCAGGAAGAGATGGTATGAAAAAAGAGGATTAAGAGCTAAAGCCTAGGAAAGGTTTTGGTACGAACATGCTCCACCCCCCCCCCCCCCCAGGGCAGAAATTCACATAAGACCAGCAAAAAGGTAATCCCAACTTCTCAGAGAATTCATTCACCCAGAATGAGGACCAGCCAGCATGGTTTAGAGGCATCAGTGTTCTCCATTCAAACGTGGTCACAGCTTAGCCACTGGCAACTTACTTTACCTTAGTATCAGATTTCTTACTAGTCAAACGGAAGAGATACCACCCACTTTGAATGTGCTGTGAAGATTAAGTGAGATCACATAAGAGAAAACATCTCACCCAGGGACAGGCACAGGGGTGATTCTCAATGAACGTGCATTCCTTTCCTAAAGCTCAAGACAGTTTCGAGTCAGCTAGCGGGCGCTCTGGCGCAATCTGGCTGGACACCCAGCCTGACCCAAGGTCATTCTTGGCCAAGCTTGAACCAATTCACTCTCCACTGCGTTACCCTCAAAGGATTCCAGGTTCCCTGTTGAATGCAAGGATGGCGGTCACTTCTCATCAAATTTTAGTGACAAAATATCCGAAGTGCTGAGCACAGTGTCTCTCACCTAAAAGCACCCAGTAGGTAGGAGCTGTTATTCTCTGTGCATTCCTCCCTCCAGCTCTCCCCAACCTTGCTCATTTCTACTGTATAGAGGAGGGAGGATAAAGTGCTCAGAAGAGCCATGAAGCCAGTGAAGGGGAGCAAGTGGACAAGAAGAGGCAAGAGGTAGAGGTGAGGATGGGTTATAAAGAAGAGATAGAGAAATTCCTCTGATGCAGAGGAGAAAAACCACATGACAACCACATGAAGATAAGATTTTGATTTAAAAGCTTTAGATCACTCTGAACCTGCAAACCTTAAGGGCAGACTCTGAAAATCACAAGAAGTCCACCGTGTTACTAGATGATTGTGCCCTGGTGTACGCCGGTCCACTCCGGGACACTTAAGTATGAAATCTCACATTTAAGGAACAAATGAACAGAACAGGTGGGCACTGCCACTCCGAGACCTAGAAATAAAGGTTCTCTAAGATGTGACAGCACCAGATCCTACAGGCCTGGAGCAGAAGACAAGTGTTGACAGAGCCCTCGGCGGTGGCTTCTCTCTAATGGGATGTGGAAAGCCAGCCTCCGGGGCTTCAAAATAAAATCTCTGCTTTCCCAGGAGCCCAACACTCAAAGTATTTATGTTTAGCATCAAATACCTCAGGCAAAAATAACAACCCTGGCTCCGGGGGCTTCCTCGGGTATTTCAGAAGACGACTCAAGCTACAGCTCCGGGGCATCCACGCTATCGTCAGAAAGGGGAGCAGATTAGTAACCAGGAGGTGAATTATTTCTGGCTGCTACACAGCTTTGAGGCAAATGAATCCAAGTTTTCTTTCATTTGATTAGCTCGACTGGGTAAAGGCTGAGTTGCTTAGAATTCTTTCCTACCCACTAATGGAAAAGTAAACCAATTCTATCCAAAATATTTGGAAAACAAAAGCCTCACCCGGGAGTCTCAAAGTTAAATCTTGGATTGAAATAAAATATATTATATGATTTGTCTTCGAAAAATCAGCTTCTCGGCTGCAACTTGAACAAGCTCCAATTTTAATGGTGCCATTAAAGTGTTTTCGCGCTGGACCCAGAGACGAGACCTCATAATTCCTTTGTGAACTATGAACGAAATCTATCACTGAGGCCCTGTGGGCAGGAACACAGATTTAGGGGGTCAAAACACCAAGCCTTCCCATTCATGATCTTACCACATGAACCCCTAATTAATTATGGGTGTCCTAATGTGAAAAATACTTTCATAACTGGAAGGTGACCTATCCCCATTCATAAGCAGACCACAAATCAGTCATAACTCCCCAAACACCATGAAAGAGCTGCTCAATTGGTATCTGAACTTCAAGTGTTGCATAATTTATATCTAAAATCCATTCTCATACATCTACTGAAAGACCCACTCTGACCTTCGCTCCCAATCCCAACTGCAGTAAAAGGGACTATAAATCACTGGAACACGGGCACCCTATTGCAGCCCAGCTCTCTCAAAGCCAGGCAACTTTCTTCCCTTGATGAGTTCATCAACCCTTCCCTTGATGAGTTCATCAACCCATCAACCCAACCCAACTGGTTATAAAACCTGTTCATATTTTGAGATAATAACTCAAAGGCTCTTTTACACCATGGTTCACTATTCACCCAGGTGGACCAACTGAGCAAGTAGACAGAAGGAACCACCATCAGATCCATACTCAGCCCTGCAATGGACTGTCCTCAGTTTAGGAGAGCTCTAACAGACTTTATATCCAATGGTGGTGCAAGATATAAAGCTCTGATCCTTATAGCTAAGAATCCTGTTGACTGTGGATCAAAAGAAAGAATTTTTACAGGAAGCCCACATCGTCCTTTCATTACAGCAAAGCTTTGCTTTGAAATACAGACATTTCTCGATTCCTAAGAGATAAGATTTTCTTTTCTCAGTTTTTCCAGGGAAGGAAATCTTTGTAAATTTCTCTCAATTCCTGGATACGGTTAAATCAACTGTGCCGATAAAGCAGATGCTGTGACGTCCACCCTGACCCCAAATCACTACAGAGAACCAGGAGCCCCGCAGCAAACAGGTGCAGCCAAAAGCAGCTTCTTCTAGCAGTTTCCAGGGAGATTTTCCAAAAAGACTGAGGAAGAAGTGTAAGGAAGGCTTGCTGGCACCTGCCACCCAGCAGTGTGGCAGCTTGGGATATTCCTTAGCCACCTTGGTGTCATCTGTGTCCTCAAAGGGGCTTGGTCCATCCAGAGTGGCGGCAGAGGGCTGGGAGGCTGGGACAGTGGCCAAGCCTGCTTCAGACCAGGCATCCATTGAGTCTGTCTACAGAGAAGCAGTGTGCTTGGAGTTGACATTTGTCTGTCCTGTTCAAGGGACCCTGGTGTGGTGTTTCACTAAGGCCCTATCCCCACAGTCCACAAGAAACACATGCTTGTTGGCTCCCTGCAAAGACCCCCACAGCTTGCAAGTGTCCTGAATGCAAGGTGGCCACCCTGTGAAAAGAAGATGAGGGGGCTTGGAACGTTCCTCGTTACCCCTCAGTCTATTAAGAGGTATGAAGTTTCCCAGGTGGGATCTAACACAAGAAGAAAAATCTTCCAGGTGGGCCACCATATATGGCAGAATTAGACCTGTCATAGTGAGAGGCTCTTACATGGTCTTGATTTCTTTTCTTTTCCCTTTTTTTTCCCCCTTTTTTAAGCTATTCTTCAGTGATTACTTCTTTCTTGTGACATCCTCAACTGTGGTTAAGGGCTCTGTACAGTAGAACTAAGTTAGCAACGTGCCGATTTGTCTGTTCTTCCTGTGCTTCTAAGCCTGGAGCTCTCTCCCTGACCTCTGCTCCCCTGGGATACAATTCCCTACAGCAGGAATGCATAAGAAGGCGCATGAGAGAGCTGTTTGACTTGGAGGATGCTCTTCCATTCTACAGTTAAAGAAGGAACAAGGGAAACAATGCCCTGGGAGAGGAAAAGTTGATTGTCCATATATAGAGAGGCAGGATTTTCAAAACATTTTTTTTTACCCCCGTTGTCTTTCAGGAAAAAAAAAAAAAAAGAGTTACCATTGTTGAAGCCAGCTACCTTTGGAATGAGAAGGTAGAAATCCAAATGAGCATAAAAATTAAGAACGTGTAATAACCTATCATGGAAAATAATCTGAAAAAGAATGTGTGTGTGTGTATATATATATATTAAATACATATACACATATGTATACAACTGAATCATTTTGCTGTACACTTAAAATTAACACAACATTGTAAATCAACTATACTTCAATTAAAAAAATTAAAAAAGAGGGCTTCCCTGGTGGCACAGTGGTTAAGAATCCTCCTGACAATGCAGGGTACATGGGTTCGAGCCCTGGTCCAGGAAGATCCCACATGCCGCGGAGAAACTAAGCCCATGCGCCAAAACTACTGAGCCTGTGCTCTAGAGCCCGCGAGCCACAACTACTGAAGCCCACGTGCCACAACTAGCGAGCCTGCACGCCACAACTACTGGAGCCCGCACGCCTAGAGCCCATGGTGTGCAACAAGAGAAGCCACCGCAATGAGAAGCCCACGCGCCGCAACAAAGCGTAGCCCCCGCTCGCCACAACTAGAGAAAGCCCGCACGCAGCAACGAAGACCCAACACAGCCAAAAATAAATAAATAAAATAAATTTTTAAATAACTATTTGAAAAAAAGAAAAGATTTTTTAAAAATTAGAAAAGAACTACTACCTATCACTAAACAGGGTGTGATAAACAGGGCCCAGTGATGAGTAAGACCCTGGTGAGGTCTTACTCAACCAAAGCCCCCATGCCTAGATTCTAAAAGAAGATGAAGGTGGTGCCCAGCTTTACAAAGGAAAGGGGCCCTTGGCAACTGCAGAGTGTTCCCTTGAACTGTGATGTCTGGAGGGATGTTAAAGTGGATTCTCCATGAGTCCATTTGCAATCACCTGCCACCGGCATGATTTTGTGGAAAGCAAATTGTTAGCCTAACTTCTCCTGGCTCCATGGTAGATGCCAGGAAGCAATAAATGTTATCTCCAAAAAACCTCACCTAGGCTCTGGGTTCTCTTTATCGCCACCAGAACCTAAGGAATTGGCCTTAATGAGTGATTCTGAGGGCTGGTGGCTGGAGAGGGCAGAAAGCCGGGTTTGGGGATTGAAGGGGGACAGAAGACAGGGGTCTCCCCATCAGGCAGAAGAGAGGTCAGTTCACCTCCATCCTGCTTCAGGGATGGACAAAAAACAGACCCAGGTCTGACAGGAATTCAGGGGGCTGTCGGCAAAAGCAGCTGGATTTCTCCGGGGTCCAGGGTTTCTCTCTATTTGGTTCCCTCTGCTTCATCCCTCTGTATATCCTGCTGTATTTGCTGCTTCCTCTTTTCCAGGTTTTAAAAACTGCTCTGCCAAAGTTAATGTTGAGGAGAGAAGTAACAACAAAAGTCAACCTGTTGATCGAACTCTTTTCTAACACAGAGGAACGTGTCCTCATTGGTGCTGGCGGTGGCTTTTGTTGATCCTGCCAAAGGAATCCACTTTACTTATGCTTACTTTTCTGAACTTGAGCCTATATTAAATATTTACTATTTAATAAATATTAACCATTGCTAAAGTGATCATTTGTCCTAGTTTGCTAGGACAGTCCCAGTTTATGCCTGCTGTCCCAGGAAAATTACTCATCTCTCCTCTCTCACTGTCCCAGTCAGGATGATCAGTGCTACACTCACCCCAGCCGTGGGGCACGTGCAGTGCTTCTTTCTCAACCAGTCCATCCTCTCCCAATAAGCACTGGTTTCTCTCTAGCCCATTACTTTTTAGTCATACCAGAGATCATAAATAATTTACTACTCATATCTCACTTACTTCCCAACAGGATTAAAATGGCATACAGTACATTCACTCAACAAATATTTACTGGAAGCCGAAAAGTTCCACGAATACTCCCTGAGGATACAGATACATATAAAGTTGTTCAAATAAAAGTTAAAAGTGGGGCTTCCCTGGTGGCGCAGTGGTTAAGAAACCGCCTGCCAGTGCAGGGGACACGGGTTCGAGCCCTGGTCCGGGAAGATCCCACATGCCGCGGAGCAACTAAGCCCGTGCGCCACGACTACTGAAGCCTGTACACCTAGAGCCCGTGCTCCGCAACAAGAGAAGCCACCACAATGAGAAGCCCGCGCATCGCAACAAAGAGTAGCCCCCACTCCCGCAACTAGAGAAAGCCCACGTGCCGCAACGAAGACCCAAGGCAGCCAAAAATAAATTTATTAAATAAATAAATTCATTTTTTAAAAAAAAGTTAAAAGTGAAGGCAATGAGAAACCACGTAGAGGGGGAAGATCACTGAGTCAGAGACCACAGATGCAACAGTCATTGTAACTCCCTCTATATTTGACTTTGAACTACCTGGTAGTAAAACCAAAAAGTAAAGTACAATGAGTAACAGCTATCATATTGCCTAAGGAAATACACCTTTGATGCAAAAGATGCTTTTTCTCTGACACTGAAAGAAATTAATCATTCATTCAATAAATATTTACTGACTACCTCCTATGTCCCAGGCGGTGTTCACTGGGTGGGATACAGAAGTGAACAAAGCAGAAAAAACAGGCAAAAGTCCTTGTCCTCAGTGAGCTTACGTTCCAGTAGGTTGAGACAGACATTAAATATCACATAGAGTGTGTCAGACAGTGATAAGTGCTATGGAGAAAAATGAAGCTGGAACAGAGAAGAGAGAGCTCAGACAGTGACCTGCAGTTTTAATAGGGTGGTTAGGAAACCCCTCACTGAGAAAGCGACATTTGAGGAAAGACATGAAGGGGAAGAGCGAGGGGTCACGTCACTATCTGGAGAGGAGTCTTCCAGATAGAGACCCTGCGATAGGAGTACATGGGGCCAGTGTGAGCCCCGTGACGTAAATCAGGACATTATGAGGACGTCAGGTCAGAGCTGGGAAGGCAGGGACAGGAAGTGGAGATCTTGGGCTCTTTTCCTTCTGATAAGACAGAAAGACCTGGGAAGATTTTGAGCAGAGAAGTGCCATGACCTAATATTTTAAAGGATCATTCCGGATGGTATGTCGAGTATGGATGGAAGGGAACAAAACACAGAACTAGAGAGACCAGTCAAGAAGCTTGTGAAATTTTCCATACAACAGAAGGTGGTGAGAAATGCTCAGATTCTGGATGTGTGTTAAAGGTAGAGGCAGGATGTGATAACGGGTTACAAGTGAGGTGACACAGGAAGAAAGTGGCCAAGACGGTTCCGAGACGCTTGGCTGAGCAGTGGGGCTGCTGTTTGCGGAGCAGACAGACTGAGGGAGGAGCAGATCGTGGGGGAGGACGGGAGTTTGGTGCTGACCTTGTTAAATGGGATACACCTGCTGGACACCCAAGTAGAAAGGTCAAGTCAAGCAGGTGGTCAGATGAGTCTGGGGCTCTTGTGAATCCTTACTTAAAGGACATGGAGTGGTAAAGTGTACAGTTATTTTTGCCAAAAGTACAGAAACATTTGTTTTATGACCATTTTTATATCAGTCGGCAATAAAAGTCAAGATCTTCAATCATAGCTAAGTGAAGGTATTTCCAGAAGAAGCCAAGTTAGTGGAGTAAATGTCCTCAAAGATGCTGCCTTTGGGAATCTAACTTAGAGCAAAGGTAGAGCTTACGAAGCTGAAGGAATGGGCAGTTCCCGAGGACCTCAGCCGGCCTCTCTCAACTCTGATTTCAGATTTGCCTTTAGCAAGAGGGAGCTCTTTGACTGTACTTATTCTCTGGGGTAGACGGTCAAGGAGCAGAGTTGACGTTTCACTATGAAAAGCGGAAGTGTCTGATAAATTCTACCCAGATCAAGGCCCACCTCACTTTATTTGGGGGCAGGTCACCAGGATATCTGAAAGACCTGCCAGAATTTTTCTTTAAAAAGGAGCTGTGAATTTACTCAAATGGGCAGACGAATCACAAGTCGAGGCCTCGGAATGATAAGCTGGTGTTTGGCAACAAGGTGGAATCATCCAAGTTAAAACGTAGTGTTTTCCTGGCAAAAAGGATACACAGACAGACACACAAAGTTAATACACAGACAGATAAAAGTTAATCCTGTCCCCAGCCAAATAAGAAAAGTGTCTATAGTTCCTCCAGGCCACACCCAGCCTGGAGGGGAAAAAAAAAGTGTGCAACTGTCAGAAATGAAACAAAACTATCAAGAGTATATACCAGCAACATAAATGGGGAAACTGACATCGCAGTTGCGTTTTGCCTCTGAAAGTGTAAGAATCATAACCTTTTAAAATTCCTTGAAACCTGGGACTTCGTCTGTTTTGTTCAGTCTGTATCCCCAGCACCTCCTAGAACAATACTAGCACATAGTAGGCATTCAATCAAACACTGACCAAGGAATGAATCGACATTACAAAATAAAGTGAAAACAAAACCCATCAGTGCCATCTTGTGGAAGGCCTTACCATGATGTATCCAAGGTTCCAGTCCCCAGGCTGGGGAACAGACGCTGAAATTTCTGTATGACAGGGCCTGAGGGGCCACAGACTGTTGGGAGTGCTAGGCTAGGAAACTTGTCTTGAAGCTGTGTTTGCAAACCATGCACACTTTTGACTTAGATTCAGGTGAGGTAATGGAGATTATGGGGGCAGGAGGGCTACAAAAGTTCCCCCAAGCCAAGCCTTGACACTGCCGGAGTATAAATGAGAGAGAGAAACTTCTAAAGTAGCCTTGGACCAGTTCCCCCGCCACATACACATACACACACACACACACACACACAGAGCAAAAACTGTTGTGATAACCTAGCCTCAAATTTTCCCTGTGTCCTTCAAGAGATCCTTGGGAACCAAATATTCAAAGAGCTCTCTGGACACGTGGTAACATCGTCTGTCTTCCTATTTCCTTCCTACACCCCTCCCCAACTCACTGAGGCTCCTGCTGTCACCCCTTCGTAGTAGTATGGGCTTGGCTTCTCTCTGCTTTTCTTCCTCTTTCTCCACATGGGGGGAAGGGGGGGCCAGTAATCGCTATCTGGTCATCTTCCACTTGCTTACCTCCTATGGGACCACCAAACACAGGTGGAACCACCGACAATCACCAAGGTTCTCTGTGTCTCTGTCTCCCACTGGAGCGCCCTTGTCTGTCATTCCCACTCCCTTCCCAAGAGCCTGGCACAGGGCCCAGAGAGGCAATATGAAGAACCCCAGTGGCACACACTCCTGGTATGCATGTGGTACTCAGGATTCTTCAGGTTTTGTGGATACCTAGGGCTTATACAATCTAGTGGACCCTCTTTGAGAAAAAGGATAAAACATTATAAATATGGGCTTCCCCGGTGGCGCAGTGAGTGGTTGAGAGTCCGCCTGCCAATGCAGGGGACACGGGTTCGAGCCCTGGTCTGGGAAGATCCCACATGCCGTGGAGCAACTGGGCCCGTGAGCCACAACTACCGAGCCTGCGCGTCTGGAGCCTGTGCTCTGCAACAAGAGAGGCCGCGATAGTGAGAGGCCCACGCACCGCAATGAAGAGTGGCCCCCTCTTGCCACAACTAGAGAAAGCCCTCGCACAGAAACGAAGACCCAACACAACCATAAATAAATAAATAAATAAATTTAAATCATATGGGCTTCTAAGAAGACCTCTGCTTTAAAAAAATTTATTAAAAAAACATTATAAATATGAATTTAGGTGCAGAAGTGAGTATTTATTTAAAATGGGGAAAGATATCACAGAAAATTACTGGCACCTCAGAGATATGAGTTCTTTTCTTCTGGTTCTCTGTGATAATTGGCCAGAAATGCCTACACAGAAATGGATTTCAACCTGGCCTCCTGGCCCACCTGGGCCTCTCTGCATATCCAGCGAGGCCAGTCAGAGAAGTCAGAGCATATGAGCTTCGCTGGCTTCCTCCTACCCTTGACCCCAGACCAAGCCCGTGCACCTGGACTCTGTCCCCTCAGGGCGGCTTCTTAGGCCCCCTCCCCCCTCCAAGAGTACTCCAGAGGGGGCAAAGGGCCGGCCCTCCAGGATGCTTAGGGGTCTCTGTCCTGGGGGCCAGCCCGAGTGAGTCCACTCAGGGTGCCTCATGTGTTACCACCGGGCCAAGCCACCTTGCAGCCTCACACACCTGACCAGCTAAAGGGGCTCAGCTCTGGGGGCCTCAGACCTGTCTCTCCATCTTAGCAGCCGCCCACCCAACAAGCTCAGCGCTGCGCCCCAGGATTCCGGAAAGGAGATGCTGCGTGATTTTCTAATCAGAAAAAGTTACAAAAATTACATACCATTAAATAAATAATAAAACAAAATAAAAATCCGCCCGGTCTTTGCCGCCCCTCCTCTGCCTGGGAGCCCTGTCTGGCCCGGCAGGCGCCAGCTGCCTCCAGGTCGTGGCTGTCTGTGGTCCACCGTCCCCATTTGGGGGAACGCCCGACGCAGGTAGCCCTGACGCCATAGTGAGAAAACGTGTTGCCCAGCCACTGCCGCTTGGCCCAAGATCTCCCCGGCCAGGAGGCAAGGTGGGAAAAGGAAGCCGAGGGCAGGTCCAGAGGCTTGGAACTCCCGGCGCCGAGGCGCAGCTTCTCTGGAAACCGGGGAGGGCGGGGCTCCCTTCCCGCGGTAACCGACAGACAAACAAACTCGGGCGCCAGGACCCCGCGCTAGAGCCACGCGGCCGCCGAGCTTCGGTAAGAGCTGCGGGCAACCAACGCCGCGCGCGCGGGGAGACCCGACTCCTCCTCCAGCCCCGCCAGGGAGTGGGGAGCAGATCAAGGGACTGGGGAACAAAGAAGCGACACCACGCAGACATCTTTGTTTCTCTCCCTTTCTCCGCTCTTCCTCCCTTGGCCTTCGTGTTCCCGACCGTGCCGCGCTTCTCCCCTTCGTGAAGCGCGGTGTCGGGTCCATACTTCTGCAAATAAAGCAGGACTGGGCCCCTTCCACTCCAGACAGCCCTGGCCCTGAGTTCAAGGAAATACTCTGGGTGTGACAGTATGACTTCTTCCTTTTCAGCCGGCACAGAGCAGTCAATTATGCAGGAAAAGGATCCCACGCATCCCAAGTTCCAGCCTTGGGCACACACCGGCTCCTGTGACCCAAAGCGAATGACTCAGTTTATCTGTGTTTCTTCCCCCCGCTCCCCTCTAAAATGGGACCAAAAAAGAGGCCCCAACCTTCCAGGGCGATGGCACCGAGTGGCCAGTGCCCCACAGATGCTCCTGCCACGCGACGGCTCAAGGTCACCCTCCTTGAGAGTTCAAACCTGAATACATCTGAAATTCTATTTATTTTTAAAAAGGCCGTAGGGAATTATGTTCTAATGAGCGCACTGGGGTGTCTATACTGCTAAAAACTGCACTGATTGGTCTAAGGGGATGAACGTAACTTTTTTTTTTTTTTTTTTTTTTATGGCTGTGTTGGGTCTTCGTTTCTGTGCGAGGGCTTTCTCTAGTTGTGGCAAGCAGGGGCCACCCTTCATCGCGGTGCGCGGGCCTCTCACTGTCGCGGCCTCTCTTGTTGCGGAGCACAGGCTCCAGACGCACAGGCTCAGTAGTTGTGGCTCACGGGCTTAGTTGCTCCGTGGCATGTGGGATCTTCCCAGACCAGGGCTCAAACCCATGTCCCTGCATCAGCAGGTGGACTCTCAACCACTGCGCCACCAGGGAAGCCCTCTACTTTGCGCTTTGGGGAGCTTTTCAACTCTCTTCTTCATTTGGCCAGGTGACTTGAAGTAACTACTCCAACTGATAGCACTTGCCCCTCTCTGTTTTTCCTCACCCACGTTTCTATACATAGTGTCTCCATGTGTACATATTTCTATACACAGCTCCTTTCTTGTTTTTTTTTGTTTTTTTTTTTCCGGTATGCGGGCCTCTCACTCTTGAGGCCTCTCCCGTTGCGGAGCACAGGCTCCGGACGCGCAGGCTCAGCGGCCATGGCTCACGGGCCCAGCCGCTCCGCGGCATGTGGGATCTTCCCGGACCGGGGCACGAACCCGTGTCCCCTGCATCAGCAGGCAGACTCTCAACCACAGCGCCACCAGGGAAGCCCCGATGAACGTAACTTTTTGACTTCAGTGTTTGCCCCCTGGCCTTTTTTGACGTGGATCCCGATCAGCACAGGCACGGCACCAGGAATCTCACTGAAGGAGGCTATCAGCCAAGAATCCTGCCAGTCAGTTAGAGAGATTATAAACAGCTACTGAGGACGATAACAACAGCAACCAGAAGGCCTTGCGTTTGCAGAGCACCAGGGAATACCCCGGATCCTTTACAGAAGTGAGACTTCTCCCAGAGCTCCAGCTAGGATTTCCAAGCCTGCGCTGGCAGCACCCGAGCTACACCCAAGGGTCCTGTCCTCTTCATCAGCTACATCTTTGTTGTCTGAGCCCTCCCACAACCCATGTCTTGGGTTTTTCCTCCATAACACAAAAGAAAGATAAGTGGATGGGGGCCTGAAAAGTCCAAATCAGAAACTTGATATGCAGTCTCCTGTGTGCCTTTCTTCCTATGGATCATCCATCCGGTCCACAGGCTCCAGCTGAAATCCTGCTACATGTCAGGCATCACGCTAGACATGCAAACACACACGCACGGTGCAGGAAAAGAAGAGTTGAAAGAGCTGTGGGAGAAAGAGGACAGACTCCTTCCAGAAAAGCTTGCACGTCCTCACGGAGGAGGTGACTTGGAGTTAGGTTTTAAAGGATGAATAGACTCGCTTTCAAGTGATAAGAAAATTCAAAAGCAAGGCCGGCATCCCAAAAAGAAATCCCCCTCTGGAAGGGCTGGTGAAAATGTATACAACATTCTCCAGAAAATAAAGCAGGGCTGTGACTAGCAAACCAAGAAGGGGCTCGAAACACGGGCCAGGAGGAAGCCCAGGCAGGAGGGCTGCTCAGTAGACACATCCCTGGCCTTGGCTCTGCGAGAGGCCTGCAGCACCTGAGCTGACCAGCTACTCCATGACTAGCCCAAAGGCCTGGCCTCTTTGTAAACTGACCCCTAATGTTAAGCGATGTAACTGTTAACAGGGCCTCCTCCTGGGCACATGAAGGATTGACAGGAAAGACATGAGTCCTACAGGTAGAGTTTTGAATACACTGGCCTGTTCTAAAATCAAACTTCTCTCCAGTCTCTTATTGGAAGGAAACTATCTACCTGCTGTCTACCAAATCTCCAGGCTTCTCTTGAACCATGAGACAGTGGAGCCCTGCCGTCCTATCTTTGCTGATGTGTTTTGGGGTTAATGTGTACTGTTAGGTAGGGCTTCAGCAGCAAATTCCTCACCCTTTACAGTCCTCAGCCAACGACTGCATCCACTAGTCCCCCACCCAGCACCTGCTGGTCTCCTCCTGGATCTTAGGGCTTTACCTGGCCTCTTCACTTTGGTCTCACGTAGCTCACAATCTCGTGGTCTAGAAATATTTGCCCATGCTCTTCCTGTCCCGCCAATAATAGGAGGTGCTAGTTTAATAACACAGTTTATGCGGTTTTCATATTTAATCCCTCCAAACTCCAAATGTGGAGCCAGGCACCTGTGCCATTTTAGACTGATGTCGTAGCCTTTTAGAAGAAAGGGGTGTTCAGGCAGCACACCCCAAGTCCTGAGCCTGCCTCTCAGCCCCAAATCATTGAAGACCAGTCCTGTTTCCACCAGTGGCTGTGATCAACTTCAGCTTCATGTTGGTTCCCAGCTATGAGCCGTGCTTTTGGAGCTCAGCTATATGTGTGTGGTTTGCACCCACTCATGGCCACACACTCAGTGCCCCGGGCGCTACCCCTGACCATGTTCATGGTCACGCTCTGTAAGGAAATAAATACGATCAGCACTCCTCACCCAGATCATGATTTTCTGAACTCCCGGCAACAGGTGGAGCCCAGCAGCCCTAATCAAATCAGTGTGCGGCAAGAGGCTTTCAGGAATTCTAGGAAGCCTGAGGAGGGGTGCAGGGCCAGTTCCCAGGCGGCGGGTAGCACGGGCGCAGAACCCACTCATTCCCAGGACTCTGTCGCCTCTTGGCTACAGAGGTTTCTTCCCTTAGGAGGGGCTCACTGCCTCGAGGTATCCCTCTTTGAACAAAGACGCGGGTCCAACATGGGATGACGGGTCTACCAAGGTCACCTATTCTCTGTCCTACAAAATTCCTGACACCTGGGAACCTGCAGGCTCCCAGCACCATCCTGGGGTCTGCAATGTGGGCAGATGAGCCCTTCTGCCTGGACACCTGAGGATTCCAGTCTTGACATGGAGGTCGGCCTCTAAACGACAGGAGAATTCCTCTTGGAAGAACCCCACGAGCGGTTGTAACAAAAAGTCCCTTTGCTCTTGGTCTTATCAGCCTTCCCAGTGAGTAACTGGGCATTTTCAGATCACAAGTGACCCCCTTCCTCTCTCATTGTGTCCCTCTCTCATTGAAATCCAAAATGCCCTCTGAGAACTCTGCTCAATATTATGTAACAACCTTAACGGGAAAAGAATTTGCAAAAGAATAGATACATGTATACGTATAACTGAATCACTTTGCTGTACACCTGAAACTATCACAACATTGTTAATCAACTACATACTCTGACATAAAATAAAAAGTTAAGGGGCTTCCCTGATGGCGCAGTGGTTAAGAATTCGCCTGCCAATGCAGGGGACATGGGTTCGAGCCCTGGTCCGGGAAGATCCCACATGCCACGGAGCAACTAAAGACCATGCACCACAGCTACTGAGCCTACGCTCTAGAACCCGCGAGCCACAACTACTGAGCCCACATGCTGCACCTACTGAAGCCCACACGCCTAGAGCCCATGCTCCACAACAAGAAGCCACCGCAATGAGAAGCCCGCGCACCACAATGAAGAGTAGCCCCAGCTCGCCGCAACTAGAGAAAGCCCGCGAGCAGCAACGAAGACCCAACACAGCCAAAAATAAAATAAATAAATAAAAAGGTTAAAAAAAATCAAATAAAATGCCCCCTGATTCTCTAGTCCACCATGTGAAAACTTAGCCCCGCTAGCCAAGGCAGCTGAACTTGATTCTTTAGGGAGCCCCACTGGGCAGGCAGGTAGCAGAGAGGAGCAAAGGCTGTTAACAGCAGGCAGTAAGAGCCCAGCCCCCTCTGTAAGTAGGCGCCCCTCACCTCCATCCTCGTTCCATTCCTTTCCATTTCAATTCTCTTTCCAGTTCCTCATGGTGGCTAAAGCCTCCCCCGCTCCCCCAGCCCTGGGACATCCTCTGGCTAGCTTTGAATTACATGGGGACGGTCCCTGTCCCTGACGGGTCCCACACCCCAGAAGCCAGAGGTGGTGCTGGCATCTTCCTAGCTCCCTACTTCCCCCCTTACTGATGATTCCTCTTCCGACACCTGCTAAAATTCCCTCCCCCTTTCATTCATGACACAAGCACACTATACTGTACCGTAATTTATTTTTCTGTCTGCCTGCTTAAGCAAGCAGCTTTCTTGAGGTCTATAGGTGTGTCTTCTGCAACGTTGCAGCCCCCGTGCCCGACAGTGTCTGGCACATAGAAAGTCCTCAACAAGTGTCTGCAGAAAGAAAGAGGAAAACAAGAAAGGGAAAAGGATAGGAGGGAGCCTTGCAAGCTTACCCTTTTCAGCAGCAAGCTTTATAAGGTCTGGTTAATGCACGGAATGACAGAATCAGATTCACAAATATCTGAGCAGCCTGGAAGGGGGAGGCAAAGGCAGCAAGCTGAAACGTAATACTGATCCATATAAATTCCTGCATCGGGTTCCAAAACTAAACCGAAGTTTAGCACTAAAAAAAAATATAAATAAAAAAATAAAGAACATAAAAGCTACCTTCAAATATTTGCAGCCGCTGTGGAGCAAATCTGTTGTGTGTAGCTCCAGACAGCAGACCTGGGGGTGCTGGTTAAAAGCCCGAAGGAGGAAGATTTAGCAGCAGAAGTCTGTGTAATTTGTTACGTGCTAAATACAGTCCCTGGCATGTAGAAATGGTGGCTGAATAATTCCACACTTATTGTGGTGATCTTTCTTATCATTATTATTACCAGCATCATCATCATTATTTATTATTTATAAAAGCTGTCCAACAGTCTGCCTCAAGAAGCACTGATCTCTCTTCCATGGAAATCCAAGGTTATCGCTGGGTAGCCACCTGTCTGGGGAGTTTGTCGACCTGATTCCTAACCCCTGGCCTCACCTTCTCCGTAATCCTGTGACTGGAGGAACAGTATGTCCTGGGTAGATACAATTCCTGGCTGAGCAAACTGTCTTTTATACAAAGAAGCTTTTGCAGTGCCTGCATCTGTTGCAGTGTACCTCCTTCCAGCAATCCCTCGAAGCATCTCTTTGATGTTGAAACATAAAATTGCTTTTTGTGACAGCTCCTTTAATCTTATATAGATACAAATGCCTTGTATCTTTGGGGATATGCCAAATCGCTGGTAGTGTTCCAGAATTAATCTTATTAAAGAAAGCTCTGTTTAATCCCCATTGCTCTTTGCCGGAGATGCTGAATAATTCCACACCTATTGCCGCTTTGCCACGCCCCCTTCCAGGATTTAGTGTCGTCCAAGAGAACACATCTGCGAGTTTAGGCTGGACAATGGCATTCCCACTTTGAGTTTAGTGCTGTAGTTGTAGAAATGTTCCTTTATACAACTTTATCTCAATTTCTTTTTTTTTTTTTTTTTTTTCAATTTCTTAATGAAAGAAAAGGAAGGGGTCAGAGGACTTGCCTGTTGTGAAGAATAACAAAATGGAATAATGAGACGCCGCATTGACCAACTCAATATAATTACATATGATAAACCAGCGCTGCTAATATTGCTAAGAAAAATGGAGTTCATATAAGGTTACTATCTGTTGTCTCTTCCCCAAGAGTACAGGACACCGCTGATTAGACCGCCTAGTTTGTACAATGTATGTTTCCATATAAATGTATATTTTATACACCTATATATCAGTATGTGTGTATATATATATATAATGTATATATATGTACACACACACACATATGTATCAGTCAAATGAAATTACAACTTCCTCTCTCCCAACAGACTTCTGGATCTTCTCCATTAGGAGCCATCAGTGAGTGATCCAAACATGCAGCCATATGAAATAATTATGCATTTATTAATTTCAACACATAGTTATGACCTCCTACTATGTGCCAGGCATTATTCTAGGTGGCAGGAATACAATGGCAAACAAGAGAGCAAAGTTCCTATTCTCAGGTACACAGATCAATGAATGTGATACAAATGTTACGATGAAAATAAAACAACATAATGAAATATATAGTGCCTAGGGGGTGAGGGGCTATTTTAGATCAATTAGGGCCTCACGGGGAGGAGGTGACATCTGAACTAACACTTGAGGAGGAGAAGCCAGGCATCTGAAGATCCAGATGAAGAACTTTGCAGACAACGGGAAGGACTAATGGAAGAGCCCTGCGGCGGGAACAGGCTGTAGTTTGGGACTCAAGGGGAGGAGTGGGATTCCAGGAGGGCCAGAAAGAAGCCAACATGGCAGGACTTGGAGGCCTTTCAAAGTGAAGTGGAAACCACTGGAGGGTTTCATGCAAGGTCATTAAGACACGATCTAATTTATGTGTAAAGAAGGTTACCTCTGAAGAATGATTAGAATGCAAGAGCCAAAGCAGGGAGGCTATTGTAGAAGATGGTAAATTAGACAAGAGTGATCACAGTGGTGACGGAAAGAAGAATGCACTCAGGACACTTTTTGGAAGATAGCGTGGAGAGGACTTACTGACTAGCAGGCTTGGGAGGATGAAAGAGAGAGGAATCAAGGATGGCTCCAAGTTTCTACGTCTGAGCCACTTCATGAATTATACCACGGGGTCCCAAACTTTCTCAGCTCATGGCACTCTCAGTATCTCAGTGAATTTTTCATGGTGTCCCCTAAGCGAAAAGAAATCCGCAATGGTTTTCATTTATTAGTTGTATCCAAATAACTTAATAAACACTTGTGTTGCATCCTTATGTCATATATTTATGTCACAACTTAATACATAAAAATGAAAGAAAAAGTGACGCTTTTACTTCATTCTTAAATAGCCACAATTAGTTACTATCGGAATGTGTGTGTCCATTGGGCATTGCACGACTTCAGTCTTGGAATCAGATTGCACACAGCCACCCCTGTTTCCTGTTCCACACTGATTTTTGCACGGGACTTGCTTTTTATCTCAACAACTGCCAAAAATCCAACTTTGCAAAATATGCCATCTGTTGAAAGGGAGGCAGTGTAATCTAAATTAGCAGTTCATACAATATCCAACAGATGCTGAGTATGGCTGTTTTCCTCAAAAATTTTAAGTCCACTGCAGCATCCCTGTGAGTTCTCTGCGGTACCCGGGGAGCCACGGTGCTCAGACTGGTCAGACCATTTAGTGACAGGACAGGGGTGTGGAATGGCAGGAGAGTTATATAAGCGAGGGCTGCTTGGGTTGGATTTCCATGGTGGATGTTCAGGGAGACCTACTGACCAAGGAAGGTTAAGGAAGAAACATGTACTACAAAAAAAAAAATTCCATTTAATCTTAGCCTAGAAAAAATATCCATTATCCAGTATTCTCAGGAAATGAGGAGTTCTCTGGCTAATTTTCTGGGTCACTAAGAGCTAACCAGGAAACTTTTTTTTTTCAGCTGTTATTGTGGAAGAATCTCTTGGCTTGGACTCAGTTCACTCCCTGACATTGTAAGTATTGCCCCATGAGCGTAACTGGGCGTAACTGCTGCTGCATCTTCCAGGTCTTGAAGGCTGCACAGTCATGACTGCAAATAGTCCTTACTGCCCTCCCTGTGATCCCACACTGTGATCCCAGAAACAGCAATGGCAAAACGGATCTCCATGAACTTTATTTTAGATGCATTGTTGCCCATCAAGAGCATAACATTAGATAAATACTAGATGTGACCACCAAAAGGGCATCCAGAGAAACACAGACGTAGGATTACAATCCCGGATGCACAAAACCTGTAAGCCACAAAGTTCTCAAAACTGAAAGTCTTCATGAGAAGTCTGTGGCAAACTCATTTGGACACAAAACCTGACCTGCTAGAACTCAGCTGGAAGCAAAATCCGGCCTAAACTGACGGAGACTATTTAAAGTTTCTCTTTATCCCACTTATTGCGAACAATTATGTGTTTTGCTGCAGAAGTACTAATAAGATTCACTACAGGGTGCTGCCTCAGACCCCTCTAGGGTTGTTATATATCTATGATATATTCACCACAAGGCCAGTCTAAATCAGGGCAAAATCTGAATTCCGCGACACTGGCCCCAGGCGTTTTGAATAAGTGATAAGTTCATCTTTAGAAACACAGTGCAGGAAGGAATCCGGATCTCTTCTAGGTCAATCCATTAATATTAGAAGTGAGAAAAGAAGCCTAGACAAATGTGTGGGAGGAGCTGGGAACGTGTTCAAAATCACATATTCAGTTTGGAGCTCAGCCAAGACAGTGCTATTTCTCCTGCCACCTGCTGCCCCTGAAGGCAGCCTGTGCGTGTGCTCGTACGTGTTAAGAACACAGGTACCTCAGCGCACCGTTAGTGTCGACAGGCACACCCAAGATACACGCTTCTACTGAAATGCTCAACTGAGCCATCTGAAAATGAATATGTCATCGGTTATAACAATTACCTGCTTTGTTTCAGACAATATTGAAGGTTTGAAGGAGGTTAATTCAAAGCCATTCTATATGACTCTTGAAAATTAGTGCAGTAAACTTTTAACTAGCGATGTATTTTCATCTGAATGAATTTCCTTTTAGCAATTAGAAACTCTAAATATTATTTCTTTGTTCTTTTAAATAGTTTCTTTGTTCGCGGAATATTTGAAGGAATCACTAAGAACTTGAGTTGTAAAGGCTGGAAGGATGACACCTCTTGCCCATCCCCTCTGTTACAGGGTGGTCTAGACTTGGAACTGGAACAGTCCTGGTCTGAATCCCAAATACGGTGCTTAGTAGCCATTGCCTAAGGCCAGTTATCCAATTTCTATGAGCCCTGGTTTTCTTCATTGAAAAAGAGGATGATAATACTTTACGAGACTTTTGTGAATCTTTAAAGTTTAAAAAAAAAAAGTAACATGCTTTGTTCTAGGTACATAGTAAATGCTCAGTAAATGACAGAAGCCCAACTTTCCTCTCCCTCCCTTTCCTCACCCTCCTTCCTTCATCATGGAGAAAGCATGTTTAACTAGAGTGTGAAGAAGAGGCTAGTGCCCTAAGAGCTCCCCTCCAAACAATGCCAGCCTCTCAGCCCACCCTCTCAGTAGCCGGTGTTGGGAAAGAACACTGTTCTTGAGGACAGCAGACCTGGGTCCAAGTCCCAGCTTGGCCACTTAGTAACTGTCTGACTTTAACCAAGACGTTTGATTTCTCTGAAACTCAGTGTTGTCATCTGTAAATTGAAGTGAACAGTGTTTACTGCACAAGACGGCTATGATGCACATTCAATAGGGCACATTTAATTGTTTTACAACTCAAAGTATTATACAAACTGCTGAAGCCTAGAGAAGACTGAGAGTTGGACCCCAAATCTGGAAACAGGAGAACACTTTCCTGATTTAAATAAAAGGAGAAGAGAAGGCAGATGTGGAAACTTATAACCCAGTGAGTTTGATAGTGGTGCCGTGCAGAATTCCAGGACATTTCCTGTGATGGTTTGGGAGTACTTGGGAGAGGTGACAGGCTGCATGGACTCCTGGAAGGGCAGGCCATATAGGGTGGGACTTCTCCATCCACCCCTTAGAGCAGCGGTCCCCAACCTTTTTGGCACCAGGGACTGCTTTGGTGGAAGACCATTTTGGGGGGCAGGGGGGCGGGGAATGGTCCAGGCAGTAATGCGAGCCATGCGGGGTCGATGCGGAGTGGCAGATGAAGCTTCGCTGGCTGGCGCGATGCTCACCTCCTACTGTGCGGCCCGGTTCCTAAAAGGCAGCAAACTGCTGTGGGGGAGGGGGAAACCCCTGCCTTAGAGAAGCGGGTAAACCTTGAGGGGGACACAAGTCTCAGGGAGCCAAAGAGGAGGGGCCGCAGAAAAGTGAGGGGGGAGGGGTCTCAGCGAGCAGAGGGGGAGGGGCCTCAGTGTCAAGAGGGCGGGGCTCTGAGAGCCAAGAAGGAGGAGCCTCAGGGAGCTGAGAGGGAGGGTCTCACAGAGCAGAGGGGAGGGGTCTCAGGGCCATGTCCCCAGGGCTCTCTGGCTTGACATTTATATCTATGATTTGGATGAGGACCCACTTAATCGGAAATGGCTGGCTGTCCAATCAAAACTTATTGGGAGGAGCTGGAGAAAATGTGAAGTCCCAGTTAGAGGAGAAAGGAACGACCTGGCCCTTTGGAGTGGGTGCTCAGAAAGCCTTAACAGAGCCCACAGGGTTGAGCGTTCTCAGACCCGACATACGGTGCCGGGAAGA
Organism: Phocoena phocoena; assembly: GCF_963924675.1. Classification (NCBI taxonomy): domain Eukaryota; kingdom Metazoa; phylum Chordata; class Mammalia; order Artiodactyla; family Phocoenidae; genus Phocoena; species Phocoena phocoena. Next base: position 21,208,444 of record NC_089236.1, read on the forward strand.
TGGCTGCACGCTCAGGCCGGGCCTTGGGCTCTGGGCTAAGCCATGCGTCTTAGGGGGCTCTTGACACCCTACAGCACTTCAGAGAAGGACCTAGAAACCACACCACCTACTGAGTGGTGGAAGGAACCACAAAAGGGAGGGGCCGTGATTCACTCCTTCATTCAATAAATATGTATCATTACCTACTATGGTAATTGTTCCAGGCACTTGGGCTAATCAGTGAATAAAAGACCCCTGCCCTCGGGGAACTTACATTCTAGTGCGAGGAGACAGACAACACGGTAACAAATGAACAAAGCATTCAGTATGTTAGGAAAGTGATAAATGCTCTGGAAAAAAAGGGAAAGTGGAGAAGCTTAAGGGAGATGGGAAATGCCATGACTGGGCAGGTGACAGTAAACAGGTTAGGGGGGACAGGACCCATTGAGGTGGTGGTGGGAAGGGGCTGAGGGAGTGAGCCGGGCAGATACCTGCGGAGCAGGCCCACAGGACGGGGAGAGCAAAGGCCTCAGGTGGGACATGCCTGGCATGTTCGGAACAGCAGTGAGACCAGTGTGGCAGAAGTAGAGGGAGGGAGGGGGAGAGAGCAGTGGGAAGGAGGTGGAAAGGGTGATGGGGGCCGATCAGGAAGGACCTTGTAGGTCTTGGCCTTTAATCTGAGCGATGGGAGCCCTTGTGGGGTTTGCCTGGGGGAGTGAGGTGACTTGTGTTTTGAAAGCTGGCTACCCTGTGAAGAACAGATGTGCTAGGAGGCCACCGCAGTAACCCAGGCAAGATGTTATGGTGGCTCGGACCAGGAAGGGAAGTGATGGGATGTGGAGAGGGTGAGAAGCGAGGAGGTCCTTTGAACCAGCCAGATTTGCCGGTGCACTGATATAAGGTGAGAAGGACAGAGAAGTGTCACATGACTTCAAGGGCTTTGTCATCAGCTGAGAGGCCCGGGGAGGAAGAACACGATCTCATCTTGGGCACAGCGAGTAGATGTCTGAGCGGAGATGCTAAGAAGGCAGCTGGAGAGCTGGGCCTGGAGTCCTGGGAAAAGGTCTGGTCGCTACCTTCAGACAATAAAGCAGCTGTCAAGTGGAAGAGGAGTGAGAGCTCCTCACTGAGGTCCCCCCAGGGCTGAAAAGGGCGGGCGGACGAAGGGGTGGGAGTCAAAGTGAAGAAGGCTCTGATCCAGTGCGAGGACCTCTGAACCATTCAGAGACTGAGCGAGCAGCCTCATCCGGGCTGTCTTACACTCACTTTTCAGTCTAGTCATCAAATCAGCTCTTTACAGAGGGAGTGCTCTGTTTGTCTGTTTGCTTTCGTTACTTGTGTCTTCCTCTTTATTTCAAGCAAGAATATTTCAGGGATCCTGGCCTCAGCCCCTCAGAATGACAAGTGGGATCGAAAGAAAACCTCACTATGGGGAACTCAGTCAGCCTCTCACTTACAGCACCACGTGGAAGGAGTCATGCAGGTAGAAATCTACAAGACTAGGGTGGATTTCTATGCTGACCTCTGGCGTAAAGTGTTACCCCACTTCACTAAATAAGCACATCCTCAGCAAGTACACTTGGCAAAACACTTAGCACATTCTTGTAAAAATCTACAAGACTAGGGTGGATTTCTATGCTGACCTCTGGCGTAAAGTGTTACCCCTCTTCACTAAATAAGCACATCCTCAGCAAGTACACTTGGCAAAGCACTTAGCACATTCTTAAAGCTTTTCTTCGCTCATCCACGTATGCATTCAGCAGGTATTACTGAGCGCCCATCACGTGCCAACCGCCACGCTGGCTGCGGGTGTGCAGTGGTGAACCGTGCCAACGTGGTACCAGCCGCCACCAAACAGCCTCCATCGAAGGTCCCACCCTCCACAGGGGCCAGAAAGATCAAGCCACGGCACGAGGAGGCCAAGTGGCAAGAGCAGACCTCTCAGGGTAGCTTTTTGTTTCCCTGCTTTGGACAGAGACCTGGCTCTATCTTCTGATAGAGACGGCAGAGAACTGTGGCTCTCCTACAAGAAAACAACAGGACACGTGTGCTGATAAGCCTGCCTGGGAATCAAGCAGGTTCCAGGTAGTGGTGCAGAGAGAAGCAGAAATGGAGAGAGCGCGGTCCCATGCAGAGAGGGCAGCCTGAACTCAGCATCACTGTTCCCACGTAGGGACGCCAGCTCAGGGTCCCCGAGACCTCCATTTCCAAGAGAAGACAGAACTCTTGATTTTTTGTGTGAATTCTGCCAATTCTAAATATTCACTCAAATTTTTAATTTTTTTAACAGAAGTTTTTTAAAATTATTATTTATTTTTGGCTTCACCGCACAACATGTGGGATCGAACCCGCGCCCCCTGCGGTGGAAGCGTGGAGTCTTAACCACTGGGCCGCCAGGGAAGTTCCCACTCTAATTTTTCTTTTTAATTATTTAACTTGACTAAAATACATCTGGCAGCCTGCTTTGACTGAGGCAGCCATTTTGTAAAGCTAGTCTAGGGGTGAATGAGCTATAATCGGCTGATTATAATCAGCTCTTAGAAAGTTGATGTTTCCTGTGTGACCACAGAAATTAACCTGCAATCTCTCAGAAACCAGGGTCAAAATGAGTTAGGATCTGAATCACAAGTCAAAACCTACACCTTTGCCTCAGACACTGGGTATCAGGTTGCCATTACCGTTTATTTCTGCCCGACAGCTTTTCTTATAAATTTCTAGGAGAATTAAAGGAACAGTGTCTAGAATGCAGTTTCTTTTCTGACCTTTGGAAAGAGAATGTAGCCGCCTGGAGCCTGTTTACAAGGCCCGATGAGAAAACAGACAGAAAGACTCAACCCTGAGTGACAGCATGCCATTGATAAACGCATTCTGGGCTGCCCAGGGGACCAGCTGGTTTTGATCTTTTATCTTGAGCAGCTAAAAACTATGAAAGGCAGGGGGTCTCTGATGTGCAAGCAGACCTCGGACGGAGTGGCTGGTGGCTGGGTGTGCGCCTTCACCGCTCCCAGGGCACGGCTGGACACACACCCCTGTCCCCGGGCTCTCCCCATCCCCGACCTCTTCCTCTGGCTTGAGCATCAGGAGCAAGCGGGGGCTCCACACGGACAGCTGTAGTAGGTAGTGTGTTTAGGTTTTAAATCAAAATAAGGTTGGAGAGGTTCCTTTAAAACAGATGAGGCCCCCAAAGACAGATATATAAGCCCCAAAGCTTTCCTGCAGCTCACGCTTTGCCGCAAAGGCAACGTCCTCCACGCTCATCTCATGTACGAGCTACGCTTCACCTCCTCCAAAAAGCACTCGAGGTAGCCTCTATGAAAGGACTTGTGGAAACCACAGAGCCGTCAAGTGATGGAGAAAGAGCAGGTCCACTGCAGGCCGAGCTCCCAGGCTCTATTTCCTAACTGTTGGTGAGCGGCCACAAGAACCCGCCTGCTCTGGAGTTACTTTAATCATACCGCCTTCCTGGTCACCACCCAACACAAGATGCTCAATAGGGGGCCCCTAGCTCTGTCTTTACTTTTACTGCCTTGTCATCCCTCTGCCAGGTCAGTTTTCCCTGCCCCGGCAGGTCTAGTTACTCCCCACGCTCCAAACCATCAAGCTACCCACCAGGCCCCTCCCCTTCTCTTCCCCGGATCTCGCAATCTTTTTTTTTTTTTAATTTATTTTTGGCTGCGTTGGGTCTTCGTTGCTGCATGTGGGCTTTTCTTTAGTTGTGTCAGGCGGGGACTACTCTCTGTTGCGGTGCGTGGGCTTCTCACTGCGGTGGCTTCTCTTGTTGTGGAGCACAGGCTCTAAGGACGCAGGCTTCGGCAGTTGCGGAGCACGGGCTCAGTAGTTGTGGCTTGCAGGCTCTAGAGCGCAGGCTCAGGAGTTGTGGCGCACGGGCTTAGTTGCTCCGCGGCATGTGGGATCTTCCCGGACCAGGGCTTGATCCCGTGTCCCCTGCATTGACAGGCGGGTTCTTAACCACTGCGCCACCAGGGAAGCCCTCAATTCTTTTCCAGATTTACATTTTGTGAAGCTGCCTGTCAGGAGCTGGGTTCTCTGCAAATAGACTCTAAGATGCAAACTGTTGAGAGGCAAACTGTTGAGACGTAAAATGTGTATTAGGGACAAACCCCTGAGAAAGGAAGGGCAAGGATGCAGGACAGGCCGAGGGAGACGGTGCCGCGGAGCAGGCTTGGTGAGCCCAGCCCGCCTGGAGGAGGCTCGTCGGTGACTACGACCTCTCAGAGGTGACCCGCCTGGATTTTTACACCCCCATCTTGCTTTGTCACCAGCTGTGGGTGCCCCAAGAAGGGCGTGGCTTCCAGAAGGCGGCTCCAGGCGGATGAGGCAGACCCTGAGGGCGCTGGGGCCCGGGACTGGGTGCTGACCACGCCCCGCCGCTTGGCAGCAAGCCGTTCTCGGAAAAGAGCTCTGGGCAGAGCACCTCTATGTTCACCACAGCGACCCAGGCTAATCCTATGGGAATCCGGGAATCCAAGGGCCCTAGCAACCCTGCGGGTGCACAAATACGGCCCATTATTGATACCGACCCGTGTTCTTGGACTCTTTAAATCAGTAGAAATTGATACGAGGCCAGACGAGAAATGCAGGCAAGACTTTACTGGGACGCGTGCTGCAGCGTCAGGAGCCAAAACAAGTAAGAGGGGCCCCTGCTCGCTCCCCGAGGCAGGCGTGAGCTGGTCCCTCGAACGGAGTGAGGTCGGGTGGGAGGAGTGGCTTACCTCGTCTGCCCGCCCCCTTGGTGGTGAGGCCTGTAGGGATCCTGTGCGGTTCCCTCCTTTTATTCCCGGCTCCTCAGCAGTGGCAGCTGGGTTTTGACCTTTTCGTAGCTTTGCTGTTCATAATTTGCCCCAACTGCACATGCGTGCAATTATTTTTAGTCCCTTATAGTTTCTTCATATTCTGTTGCTTGAGGAGACGTTTGTCCAGGTGTAAGCACTGCAGTAAAGGGTCCCAGGTCTCAGGTCCCAGGCTGTCTCATTATGAATGTCTTTGACCTCACACCCGTCATCTCAGGCATCAGGGTGCACATATGCTAGAGAGTGATCCTCATGACCTCACCTGGCTGGTTCCCTAGAACAGAGCTTCCCAATCAGAGATCTGGGAAAAGGAAGGCCAGGAGATTTACCTCTTAAGCCCTCAGAGCAAACAGGACGATTCTGGGCCAGTTATCTGCAGTTTATCCCATTGTGCAGAATAACTTATCATTTTTAAAGCTTTGGGATGCCCTGCTCTAGAGCCATCGATTCTTGGTCCTTCATTCAGTCACTGATCGTTTACTCTGGGTGTCTTTATGATGCACCAGGCACTGAGCCAACCATGGGAGAGAGAGCGGGGAACAGGCCACGTAAGGTCACTGTCATTGAGACACGTAGATATAGTGGAAAAGAAATATTGAACAAGTAAACATGGCAACAGAACCATAACTAGAAACAGGGTAAGTGCTCTAGGAGAGAATAACAGAGTGGGAGAACAGAGAAGGAACAATAAGACAGGAAGTCAGAGAGACTGGCAGGTGCCACATCTCCAGGGCCCTGGGAGCCCTGGAGTGGGGTTCACATTTTATTCTCCGTGCCAGAGAAAGCCATCGGGGGATTATTAAGCAATGCATATCCTGATGTGATTTATATTTTCCCACGAACACTCCTCGTGGAGAACGGCTACAGGACAGCAGCAGTGGTGACGGGAAGGCCAGTTAAGAGCATGTAGCAATAATCCAGACTAGAGATGGTACAGTTCACTGCGGGTAGTCACAGTAGAGCAGAGAAGAGAGGAAGGATCTGAAATAGATTTGCAAACGAGAATCAATCCTTCCCGCCATCGAGAAGTTCACACTCTGTTGGAAAGACAGATGTGCAAACAAACTATGTAATATAGCAAAATCGTTACTTTAATGAAAATATAGAAGGTACAGATGGAGCATAGGGTGGAACATGGAAGACGCCCCGGGGGGAGGTAGGTGCTCACAGCTGTGCTAAATCTGGGGAGTAAAAATAGGTGTTTGCTGAGTGAACTAACACTTTGCCGAGGGGGTGGGTGGTGCTTCCAGCAGGGGGCGTGGCCAGGAGCACGTGCCTGGCAGACGTCCAACCACAGGGACCTTCACTGACCAAGGCCCCACAAGCTGTGTCTGTACCACCCTGCCTGGACCTCTTGCATTGTGCTTGCCACTCTGTGTACAGAAATCTGTTTGAATGTCTGTTTCTCTCCCCAGTCTGAAGCTCCTGGAAGACAGTCTATGTCCTGATCACTGTAGCAATAAATAGTTCTTGATGAGTAAGTCAAAGTCTTCTCTAATGACTGCACCACTAAACACCAATGGCTCCTTCACTTTCCAGCTCTCCTCACTGACTTCATGTTGTGCGGTCATTTCAAAGGCGCTGCCTTCAGATGTGGTCTCTCCAACCAGCTCCTGGAGGTGTAAAACCTCTGCCTTCTCTTTTTGTGCCTTTTCACAGGCCACCATGTACTGATATGCGTACTCAAAGGGCCATCCCAAGACCACGGAATGCAATGAGTGAACGACATGCAGTAGGTAATTCCTGACTAATGGGGTCTTATTCCTTTCTCGGTTACCAGGATGACGAAGTAGTGACTCCGCCTGCTGCAGAAGGCTTTCCTCTGCTAAATGCCTCCCAGCATGTCTGCTAGAAATCTCCAGCCATCGGGAGCATCACCTCCTCACCCTTCCACAAGTTTCCACCACTCCACGCAGACCTTGTCTTCACAGGAAGAAGGTACTGAAGGAGATGAGGAGAGTTCAGTGGAAGAATTTTTATTTCTTCAAGAGTTAGAGAGCCCGGAGGAAGACCAGTACCTGGAGGAGGAGGAAAATTATCTGAAAGGAAAGGAGTATCTGGATGAAAAGGAGTATCTGAAGGAGGAAAAGTATCTACAGAAGAAAGAGCTGCTGGAAGGAAAAATGTTTCTGTATGAAAAGTTTCTGGAAGAGGGTGAGTATCTGGGGCAAACATCCCATAGATGGTAGTTCTAGTTCATCACGATGTCGGGGAAAAAAGAACAGGCTTGAGATACAGCCAAAGCGCAAATGATCGACCCTACACACCGCGCTGGCATGCTCGTGAATCATTTCTGACCAAGTTCTACTCACAACTTCAAGAGCTGCGCCCCCCAAGCACTGAGCCTACGGAGCAGACAAGGAGACCTGATGAACGGGAAGCGCCTGTTCATAAAAAACAAAATAAGACAAACAGAAAACACCCCCTAACTTGTATCTTTTCTTTTTCCTTGTTGCACAAGTAATACATGTGCATGGTAGATGTTTGAGAAACCGTATATTCATATAAAGAAGAAAGCAAAGATCACTCCCATTCAGAGATGATAATCGCTTTTACACTTTGGTTATGTCCTCCCCAGACACTATATAGTGCTTGCAACCTGCCCTTTAAGGTATATTTATCTCTATATTTCTGTATTATAATTACATATAAATATTACATACTTATAGGAATATCATTTCATGCTTTCAATTTTCTACAAGTCATTTTAATGGCTGCATCACATTGTATATTTTCAAACCGTAACATTTTAATTGATTTCCTATTACTGATCATTTATTGCTTCTGATTTTTTGGTTACTCTTTAAAACAGCACTTTGATAAACACCCTTAGAGCTAAATTTTATTAATGGGCTCTAATTATTTCCTAGAATACATTTCCACAATCTGTTACTAAGTCAGCAGAGACTAGTATGCTTCCCAGGGTGCCCGTTCAGCCCCTGGAAGGCATCATCTTACCCTGCTGGAGGGTATTTAACTTTGCAGTGATTTCTCTCCTCCTAGAGCTGACATTTTTCCAATACTGTTTCTGCAACTGGCAACTTTTCCTTAAGCTGGGTTTTATTATTTGGCAGTGGTCTCCTTGTGCTGTCGCTCCAAGTGGCTGATATGCATTTATTCACAGGCCCACACAGTGTCCTCCCTCGACGTTATGACTGAATGGACATATCCAACCGGGAACGGAAAGTTAAAAATCCAGGTCATCTGCATCGTCTTAATGTTGACCTAGAAACAGAACTAAACTATTTTTTCTGGATCCCGTCCTGTTACCAACCGCAAGCATCTCAGGGAGCTTGAATTTTTAAATCCCAGTCTGATTGCACACTGCCTACATCCTGAAAGCTGGGTGGATTCGGCAGCCACACAGGTGTTGTGCCTTTACCTCCTCTGCATCAAATCAGATGTATCATCCTACATTCCTACTGCCCTCACAGAAGTTAGTACGTTGGAGAGCTCATTCCTCTGTTGCTGGGAAATTCTCTTTTCTGTGCGCCTCTACCACTGAGCTCCCTCTCAGAATCCTAATAACCCTGCTGTTCAAGGACCAAGTGTGATTCTAACACTGAAAACTAGCATTCAAGCCATTTCTTCTGCACAGTATGAATCAAGCATTCTTAACATGTCCCTGCTATGTGTCGGACCTTTGTAAATATATTACCCACTAGAATAGGGCAAATACAGTGCTGTCAAGTGAATGGAAATGTGTATAAAAGCAAAAGCTTTGAAAATAAATGCCCTGCTAGCAAAAATTGGAGAGGCACTGAAAAACCTGTAGGGGAATACTAAAACGCCTTTGAAGGCACATGGAAGCGTGTCTTAGTCTACGAAAACCCAGGGTGCCAAGCCAGACTGTACACAACAGATTAAGTTAAGAAGGGGTTTACAAGAGGATCTTAAATCTTCAAAAGAATTTATATCACAATTTCTTTATGTATAATTTCTCCCCAATACCTTTATGATGTAACTTTGTTTATCTCTTGTTTTGAACCTCAGAGCCTAACAAGAGCGCTTTCCTGACTCAGATCCTCAGTAAATGCAAACTGAATCAAATTCAGTTTCATTCATTTCACAAAGCCAGGCATATATATAGACACACACACACACACACACACACACACACACACACACACACCTTTTTTCTTGTTTTTGTTTTTTGTTGGTTTTTTTTTAATTTTTATTGGAGTAAAGTTGATTTACGACGTTGTGTTAGTTTCAAGTGTACCACAAAGTGAATCAGTCATACATACACATATGTCCACTCTTTTTTAGATTCTTTCCCCATATAGGCCATTACAGAGTATTGAGTGAGAGTTCCCTGTGCTATACAGTAGGTCCTTATTAATTATCTATTTTATATATAGTAGTGTGTATATGTCAATCCCAATCACCCATACTTATTTTTTAAAACAGCATTATGAATTAATCGGCGCCTATAAAATGACAAATGGGCTTCCATCTCGCATGCTGACGGATTAATTATTAGAGGTTAGTGGTGAAGCACTGCAATGAGAAGGATTTTGACACCTCGTTTGGGCTCAGCAGGAAAGTGTGCCACGATCCGCCAGTGATGTCTGTCACAGGGGCAGGAGAGGAGAAAGGAGCATACACGCTATTTACTTGTCTATTTGGTGGCAGACATGAACCTGTCACAGAGAACACTTCTTTTTCTTCCTCTCTCAAGACCTTGACTGCATAGGTTTGAACACCAGCTCTCTCCCACTTATTAGTTGCATGAGCTTGGGCAAGTCACTTAACCTCTCCGTGTCTTAGTTTTCTTAGCTGTAAATTAGGAATAACAGTAGGCCTACCTTATAGGATGTTTGTGAGGATGAAAGGGGTTTAATTACGTAAAGCATTTTGAGCTATGCCAGGCATATAGCATTTTAAGACTATGTAGGTGTTAGCTATTATTGTTATTATTATTATAATATTAGATTTTATTATTTCCTTACCATTGACTTGTGAAGGGTAAATTACATCCCCTGGCCACATTTTCCTCTTTTGTGAAATGGACAGAACAAAAACACAAGAGAAGATGCAATGAACTAGGGTGTGGGAGGAATCTAGGGCCCCCACCCAGCTACTCTGCAGCAACGTCAGAGTCTCCCATTGCCCTGGACCAATCAGGGTACGTCAGACTAACAACCCTCACCCCCTCTCTTCTTTAAAAGAAGGGATGATCTTCTCCATGATTTGTGAGAAAACCCAATAAAATTAGATGAGCAACTTGAATGTAAATGCAGCATCGACTGTCACTGAATAATCAATACCACATGTGACTGATCTCCCCCGATTGGAACTGGGAGGTTCCAGATCACCTCTGTGAAACATGGGTGTAAACCCTGTGATGTCAGAGTCAGAAGACCCAGCACAAGGGTGGATTGGAACTGGGAGGTTCCAGATCATCTCTGTGAAACATGGGTGTAAACCCTGTGGTGTCAGAGTCAGAAGACCCAGCACAAGGGTGGGCCTTTGACCTTGGGCATGTCAACTACCTGCTCCAAGTCTCCCTTTCCCCACGTGAAAAAATTCCTTGTGATTGTGGCAATTAAATGAAAGAACATTCTGGAAATGCTGTGAAAGCTCTCCCACCCCATACAACTGTCAGCTGTAAAAATGTTTTTCTGATCTCACAAGGTGCAGGAAGGAAGAAGTACGATCTACATTTCTGTCATGCTGTCACAGAACAGGAAACCACCCCACAATGAGGCCTCTTTTGTTTATTTTGAACCCAAGACCTTCCTAAAGATGCATTCTGCTCTGTGGCAAATAAGGCCGTAGAGGTGTCACAGTATATTCATTTTGATTCGTAATGTTCTTACCTAATGGTATTTTGATGCATATACTCGGCTGGATTTGATTTTCTTTCCCCTTGCTAGCTCCTCTTTGGTGGCTCTGAATGCTATTTGGCCGAAATGCTATAATTTGGTCGCCATTTCCAGTTGAGAGGTGGTGCCCCAAGGACCATTTCCAAAGGGGGAACCTAGCAATTCTGTGTATTTAATAAGAAAGGTTTGAGATACACCGATAAGGCAGAGATGGGAGAGCCAGACAACCTGTCCAGCAGGAAGTTCACAGATAGTGGCAGAGCTTCCCCATCAGGGTGCCATGAGTCGGCCACTACTGGGGGGAGATGCTGAGCCCCAAGACCAGTCGCCCCAGGCTCCACTCTGCTCCTGTACAAACAGTATCACTTTCTGTGTGTGTCTTGCCCTGAAGGTGGGGAGCACAGTCCAGTGGCATAGGGTGTACAGTGTGTATTTCGCAATCTGTTTCCTTCAATTTTCCAGCCACTCTTTACCCCCTGCCCCCTTCACAGATGCGGATCCTGGAGTTTGAGAGAGGGTATGTGACTTCTCCAAGGTCATGGAAAATAATTAGAGGGGCCAAGACAGCCTCCCAAGCCTTCTCTTCTTTCTCTTCTAGTCACTTCTCTTTCTTTTCTCCTTTCTTCCCTCCTTTCACCCTTTGTTTCTGCTTTTTAATAAATTACATGCATGTTTTAATTTGAGAAGAGTAACATAAAAAGAAGCAAAATCTACTTTTGTTCATTTTTTTAGTGGAAAATTTGAAAAGTAGAAAAATAACGCCCAACCTACCAACATCCAGATATAAGTAAAGCTGATTCACATTTTATCATTTTTACTCTGCTCCTCCCACCCTCATTTTTTGTGTGTTTGGTGGTTGTGGTCCTTGTTTTGTCCTGTTTTTACCACTTTAAATATGCTGTATATAAAAGAAGTCTGTATTTTACTTTTGTAACTTAGTATTGTGACTTCCATATTTGCCCGTATTGCTTAATTTTTGTAGACGTCATTTTAATAGCCAAGTGATATTCCTCGATAATAGTCTGTCTCATGGGTAAACTATGGATAAGTGTTGAACATTCAAGTTTCAAGTTCAAATTTTCTGACCATCATCTCTTTACTACTTCCACTGTGCCATTCTCTAGAATCTATACTCTATTTTATCCCAATTGTACCTGAAATTCTTGATGTCATATCATTCAAAGCCAACGGTCAGGTGATTAAATGACACAAATAGAGTCTTTACAAGCAACTCATGCAGCTCAATATCAAAAAAACAAACAACCCAATCCAAAAATGGGCAGAAGACCTAAATAGACATTTCTCCAAAGAAGACATACAGATTGCCAACAAACACAGGAAAAATAATTTTTAAAACATTTATATCCTCTGAACCTCAGCCACCTCTCCTGTATAGATAGATGTCCTTCATCCTGTGACAGAGGGAGGCCTCTGTAATAACTCAAAAGATTAACAAAGCAAACCTAAATGTCCCAAATCCATGATTTCACGAAAATTACCTTCTCGAGTTCTCTCTAATTTTATCAAATTTCAACCTCATAATTTCTAAAGGAAACCATTAAGAGAGACAATGCTAACGAAAAGCAAAAATAGAAAAATTCTGTAAATCAGGGCCTCTCCACCCCAATCCCAGCATCACATACTTAACAACAGATTTTTTAATAGAAAGATTCTTTTTTTTTTTTCAACATTGTCTTTCTGTTCTTTTTTCCAACAGAATTCAAGGCTCGTTCATCGCAAACCCTGCCTAGTCTTAAAGCAAGGTAAAAGTTTTTGATTTTTTTTTTCTGATAAGTCAGGTGGAAGTTCATGCTTAGGGATGATGCTTCAGGAGCCTTTGCAGTCCCGAAGGTGGAAAGTGGGGGTGAGAGTGGGGTGGGCCGCAGGGAGCAGGACCCCCGAGGAAGGCACAGTTCAGGCGGGGGTCTCCTAGAAGTCACACACAAAGGACCTCCCGATACAGCTCCCCTCTGCTGTTCAGCCACTCACAAGCTGAGGGACGAGTCCCAGGATCAGGGTCCTGGGCGCCCAGAACTACGGAGAGGAAAGGGCAGGGGACAGCTGAGTCTGGAAGGAAGGCTGAGCTGGGGAGAAATGGCCAAGGGCCCCGGGCAGTGGTCGCAGTGAAGAGACAAGTGAACACCCACAAGGCAGTTGCCGTCTTCCTTTTGCTCAGGCATATTCCAAGCTCTAAGTAATCGCGCAGTGAGTGTTCATGAAACTCCCACCACGGGACTCAGCCCACGCTAGACGGTCACTGACACAGCTGTGGACAGAAGTCTCTGTGTGCTCAGCTCTGTGGAAACCCATGTGGGGCAGGGGGCACAAGACCTCTGATTCACAGTCCTCGTCCCCTACATCTGCCCCAAAGGATGACTGGGGGAAGGCAGTCATTGGCCTCCACCGGTGAAGTGGGTTGACACTAGCTACAAAGAAAGCCCAAGGCCAGCTGGGTTACGCTGAGAAGCAGGAACGAAACCCCAGCTCTTCTGCGCAGGAAAGACACAGGCTACGATCTGAGGGTACAGTACTCTGCACGGGGCTCCCCTCCACCTGGTGAGGCCAGCTCCCCACTCCCGCCCTCTACCGGCCCCTCCGTTCCACGCTTCACGCTTCCAGAGGCTCAGCACCGTGTATCTGCCAGGTCCAGCCCTACTAAGGCAACCCCTAGGAGGGAGTGCTTTCCCGAGGCCCCTGCACCTCAGCTACTGACACTCACAGAGGAGCAAGCAACGTGGTACTGACGGGGCCTGATGGTGAAGTGACCCTCTGGAAGGCTGTGATGGAGAACAGGGACCCTGGAGCCAGGGACCCACACCTGCCTGGGTGTGAATCGCAGCTGCTCCACCCAGTCAGCTGTGTGCCACAGGGCAGCCACCTAATCTTCTGCCTCAGTTTTCCCACCTGTAAAATGGGGACAGGAAGAGTTTCCGACTCCCGGGGCTGTGGTGAGGATTAAAGGTACTAACTGACAGGGCGCACGTGGAGCAGAGGTTAGCACACGGGGCACGGGCGGTGAGGGCTGTGGATCGCTGTTATCCTTCATTCTGCTCCCACGAGCCACCACGTGGAAAACTTAGCACATGCTGAACAAGGAGCTTGATTCCTGGTCAGCTTTATTCCAAACACAAGCACCCGTCCAATCTTTTATTCCTATCGCAGCTGAGTTTGTTTCCTGTTCTTTCCCGGGGCCCTGCCGGGAGCCTGGGGCCTGACCTGGGTCTGTCCCTGAGCAATTCGGCTCGCCTCCCCCGAGTCCAGGTCTGGGCCTGGGGGTGCTCAGAGAGGCCCTGGATTTTCCTCACACAAGGGTGCTGAGAGACCAAACCCTCTACAAACCTCTTTGGGCAAGAAGGGTCCCACTCGTGTTTCTTTGCTAAGGCAGGGGGGATGAGAAGGGAGCAGATTCAGGTCAGGTGTTTCATGGGTCCCTTGTAAACGGGAAGGCCCCCTCTTCCACATGCGTCCCCGAGGTCCCCAGGCGCATGCCAGGTCCCTTCCCCGCTCTGAAGCGGCTGCAGGAGCAGGCCTGGGATCTCGGGACAGGGGCTCCTGCTTGCAACATCTCCGCATTGCCGATGGGGCAGGGAGGTGGTGTTTGGCCACGCAGGCTGGAGCCCCAGTCCTGCTTTCCGGGTGCTGAGGCCACAGCAGAGCTCTGGCAGGCACCCCAGAAGCCCTGCAACGTCCCAGCCTGGGGCAGGCGTGGCAAGGAGAGTGCTGGGCAAGTGTACATGAGCATGGAAATGACCAGAGCGGCCCTCCATGACCTTAAGTATAATCCCTGTGTTTGTCGACAGCTTTGATTTGTCAAAGTCCATCCATGGGGACCTGCATTATCTCCTTGGGTCCCCGTGGGCACCTGGTGAGTGAGGTAGGACAGGCATTATCCCAGCAGAAGGATAAGGAAACAGAGCCCCGGGGGGTCTCCTGATGTGGCCTTGAGGCCTGGAGCAGGGCAAGGATTGACACTTGCCTAAAAAGCTCACCTTTCTCCACTGGTTCTTGAGCCCTGTGGTCACCTGACCTAAGACCAGAGCATCTTGCCACTTGCCCCCGGGGCCCCTTGCTAGTGGTGCATCCTGAGAACACAGCTGCTCTGCCCCGGCCCACAGGCTGGCACGGACCCTCCCCCGGGTCCCCTAGAACTGGCACAGATCTGCCTGGCACTCCCAGCAATGCTGAAGGGAGAACAGCTTTCTGGCTAGAGCAAGCTACCTCCTCTTCTCTTCCTCAACTCTTCGCCCCCAGCCTCAGACTGCGGCCCCTCTGCCCCCCACCCCTGATCCCTGCATCAGGGAACCCGACAGGGAACAGGCCCGTCTCATGAAGGGCCACTGAACTTCTCATTTTCCCTCTACGAACAATGACAGCCAACACTGCCCACTCTCGTTTTGTCCTCACCTGTGCGGACCTGGGGGAGGGGGTACAATTACCGAAAAGGTGCGGAAACCGAGGCACAGAGAAGTTAGGTGGCTCACCCAAGGTTACTCCACTCTAGCGCAAACGCCAACACTTCAGCTCGGACCGCCTGACACCAAAGTCTAGGTTCTTTCTGCCGCCACAGTCTCTGCCCCCTGACAGGCCGGGCATCTCCCCTCAGGCCTGTCTCTGCCAGTTGGGCCAGTTTCCACGAGATGGCTTCAGGGCCAAAAGCCCCTCTCATCCCTCTGAATCACAGGTTCTTGTCCCAGTTAAAAGGCAGAGATTCCTGAGGAAGGACACGATGTAGGTCGGGGTGCTGGGTCACCCCTTTTGATCCTGAGCTCCCGGGTAGCAGGGCCTGCGCCTCACACCCAGCGCCCTGTCATCAGGCCCCGCGGAAACCTTTCTCAAAGATGGTGGTGTGTGCAGTGGGCAGACTAGCGGGGACAGACGTCGGTGCTTGGTTTGAAGCGGCTGCTGATTTTTTCCGCTCTGCCTGAGGTAGCTCTGAGGCGAGAAGGACGACTGGAATGAGCAGGGTGGTGAGCCAGCAGGGACACAGAATGTTCTGGAAGGTTAGACTGTCCGGCACGGAGGTCTGGCCCGTTGATTGGCCTTTGAAGGCACCCCCAGAGCCTGTCACTCTAAGTGAAGCTACGCTTGGCACCCAGAATGGCACACAGGCCTATTTTCCACGGTCCACAAGGTGGTCCCTTCCAACCGGTGACAGCCACCACCAACGACAGGCTGAAGTCCGCGGGGACCGGGAAGCAACCGCCGCCACCACAACCTCCCCGCAGGCCACAGCTCTGGGTTCCTAACCCGGCCCCTGTCTGGAGGTGGACCGACCCCTTGCTCCCCTCTGCTGCTGGCGTCCCTCGGGTGACCACCTTCTTTGCTGTCCCTCCTCCCACCCCCTGAACCTGCCAGCAGCAGGCTTCTCCTCGGTGACACGATGCCGTCTACATCCTTGGTGAAGCACGACGGAGAGTTCCTGGACTTGCAGGACAAGAGCACGCAGACGGAGTGGAGCTGTGAAAGCCAGCAGGGTAAGGGACCCCACAGCCGGCATCCACCTCGCGGCCGGGCTCCTGGGGGCTTGGGGAGATGTGGCCTTGCGGGCGTTCCGCGGATGTGGAATACGGAGGCTGGAGTGGTCGCCATCGGGCTGATGATGCATGATGCTTCCTGTGCCGCCCTAACCCTGGGACCCCCTTCCTCATCCCAGACGCCCCTCAGAGGAAGAGCCTCTGCAAAGTGCTAAGACAAACACCTCTGCGATCTTCCCCTCGTCCCTTCATTAGTTTTCCTGTTCTTTTTTTTTTTTTTTTTGCGGTGCGCGGGCCTCTCACCATTGTGGCCTCTCCCGTTGCGGAGCACAGGCTCCGGACGCGCAGGCTCAGCGGCCATGGCTCATGGGCCCAGCCGCTCCACGGCACGTGGGATCTTCCCGGACCGGGGCACGAACCCGCGTCCCCTGCATGGGCAGGCGGACTCTCAACCACTGCGCCACCAGGGAAGCCCAGTTTTCTTGTTCTTGTTCTACATGAACACAGGCCCTATTTCCCTCGGGGACACAGGCCATTTCCTTCCCAGATTACAGGCTGATTCCCTGCGGAGAGAGGCCATCTCCGAACAATCACATGGTGAAGGGACTGGGACCCACCCCAGACTCTCCATCTCAGCGTGCAGTCAAAGCCAGCCCTGATTCAGAACGAGCCAAGACCATCCACAGGGGGAACTTCTGTGGCCACAACTAGGAGACACTCAAGAGACAGCTGGGCACTGAGGATCTTAATCCTCTGCCCAATGAAGCCCAAAGGTTCCTCGCCCTAGGACCCTGGGGGTGCAACACTGAATGGCATTTCTCGCCATTAGCAATAATTTAAACCCAGCCTTAGTGAGACTGATCCATCACAGATTCACACATGCGTTTCGCATCTGTAGTCGTGGCAGCGGTAAATTAGATTCCCGACCAGCACCTCACTCCCCTGCCCCCATCCGTGCCTGCTAAATTTTGTAGCTCAAATGTAGTTAAATGAAATTAAGAGTCAGAAACTCTATGAGGGAGAATGGCGCGGCAGAGGCAGGCCCACACAAGCCAGGAGTTCCATGGTGCCGGCTGCCAGCACGTGACGAGGAGCCTTTTACAGGCTAAATCGGTTCACGTGGGATTTTTCTTAGTGTGTGTGCTCCGACGGAGCCCTGAAAACAGGAACCATTTCAGAGTCAGTAAGTATGACAGCTGGAAAAAATCTGAGCGTTCATCTAAATATTCATAAGCAGGATTCTCGAAGTCATTTACTGGGTAGTCACCTGAAAAGTGCCAATGCTAAGCTTGAAAGGATGTGGGAGAGGAGAAAGAGATAGGAGAAGCCTGGGGTGTGGAAAGGGAGTCACCAGAGCCTGTTCATACCACTATGCGCCCACCTCCAGAGAGAGACCCTCCGGAAATCACCGCTTCATTTGCCGTGTTCATTCACGATCCTTTTGGTCCCCAAGCTTCATTTACAGAGCCAGTCACGTCTGGATCTAATTTAGGTTTTAAGCGCTCTGCCTATTTGGTCTGTAGGGGCATGTTTCGTAGCTAAGTCTTTTCCAGGACTGAGTTCCTTAAAGCCGACATGTATTTAGTGTTTAGCGAAAGTCTAGCCACCCACAGCAATACCTACTGATCAGATCCTGTGATGTTGGTGGCCTGGACCAAAGGTGTGGACACTGTTGCAGCAACTAAAGCCAGGGTCAATGTCATACCCCAGGCTCCTGCAGAGACATGAGGGGATGGTGGCTACAGCAGAGATTGGAACACAAGGAGAAGTAAGCAACTCCCTAGAATTCGTGAAGGTTTTTCTCTTCCCTTCTGCCTATGGTTTACAATCAATCTTTTGGAGAGTGTTCATAATAATTGGGCAGAATTTGCTGGCAACACGTAACTGATTGTGTCTGGACAGTGGAATGGGGCAAAGAGGCTCATTAAGAGACTCCTCTGGAAGAGTGAACCGCTGAAAGAGGAGGTAACCGGGGCACGGGTGCAAGGGGAATCCAGGAAGCATGGAGCCCCAGGAAGGAGCTCAAAATCGAGGTAAGAGGGCCCCTGCCACGAAGAAAAGCCAGTCCTTTTGCAGGTGGAGGACAGAACACTAAGGGTTCCCGAGCACGGTGGATGCAAAAGAGAATCTGCTTCTAGCCCAGGGCAGAAGCCACCCATCCACTTGTTGGAGAAACACAGTCAATCAAGGCAAAAGCAATTCAAAGTGCTGACTGAGGGCCCCCAGGAGTGAGCGGAAGTGAGAGTGTTAGCAGTGTTACTCCTCTGGGTCCAGGACTGTGCATCCCCAGCCCCCGCTGCCTGTAAAGAAGCAGATTCCCAGGCTTTCTCATCAACATCCCTGCCTCATCCTTAACAAGATCCCAGAGGATTCCAGGCACAGGAATGGTGGAGAACCAGAGAACCTCTAGGGTAGAACAGATTTCATGGGTGCTAGTTTCCTATTTCTAAAGCATTTTTTATTACGGGACTATTCAACTCCAGTGCGCCAGAAACAGCATTTTACATGGACTCTACAAACAGCACTTTGAACCAAATATGGAGGTGTAACACCCAGATAAATAAATCCCTGAAACCTATTACTACAGAGAGTGGCAGGTCTGACATGGAAGGAAGGCTAAAGGCACCGGGAATGTCTCGTGGCTCGTGGGAGGAAGCAGGTGGAAGGCCAGAAAGACTATTTAGGGCCTCAGGTGTCCACCCAGCCAGGCACAGAGCAGGGTCATGAACAAAGTACACCAGAAATTCTAACACAGAGCATTATAACCCTGCTTGTAGAAATCCTCAAGACTTGGCGTCCTGCACACAGTTAAGCGCCTATAAATATTTGTTACATACTTGCGAAACTGCTGCTGAATTCTCATCAGGCTCAAGATCAGCTATGGTGATGAGAAGGTAGATGATGAAGAGACAGTCTTGGTTAGAAAGGAGCTGTGGGGCTTCCCTGGTGGCGCAGTGGTTGAGAGTCCACCTGCCGATGCAGGGGACGCGGGTTCGTGACCTGGTCCGGGAGGATCCCACATGCCGCGGAGCAGCTGGGCCCGTGAGCCATGGCCGCTGAGCCTGTGCGTCCGGAGCCTGTGCCCCACAACGGGAAAGGCCACAACAGTGAGAGGCCCGCATACCGCAAAAAAAAAAAAAAAAAAAAAGTGCAAAGTAGTGTTTGCACAGAGCTCCTTTCAGTGGACTCGGATTTTGAAAGATCACATGCAGAGGTTAAAAAAGATATGATTGTTACCTACGATAAAAGTAGGAAAATGTCTCGAACTTTGAGAAAAGTGTCAGGAGAGCTGAAGCCCAGGGTAAACGTATTCTTACCCAAAAGTAATAATGATAATACTGCAGACAGCAACAAAAGAAGGGGGGTCCTTTTCAAATATGATTCGGGCAAAAAGTAGATCAAGGCACACAGAGCCACTGTTTAGCGCCTGCTGAGGAACGATTCAAAGAAAATCATGTTCTTCCATCGCTATTGAATTCTGACTTCTCTGTGAAAGAAGATGATCTTCAGATTGAAAAGGGTACAGCAAAGTTAGGCAAGAAATAGCAGACACCGGGAGGGCTTCCCTGGTGGCGCAGTGGTTGAGAATCCGCCTGCTAATGCAGGGGACACGGGTTCGAGCCCTGGTCTGGGAGGATCCCACATGCCGCGGAGCAACTGGGCCCGTGAGCCACAAGTACTGAGCCTGCACGTCTG
Organism: Phocoena phocoena; assembly: GCF_963924675.1. NCBI lineage: Eukaryota > Metazoa > Chordata > Mammalia > Artiodactyla > Phocoenidae > Phocoena > Phocoena phocoena. The sequence continues at coordinate 21,228,232 of NC_089236.1, forward strand.
GAGCCTGGGCTCCGCAACAAGAGAGGCCGCGACAGTGAGAGGCCCGCGCACCATGATGAAGAGTGGCCCCCACTCGCCGCAACTAGAGAAAGCCCTCGCACAGAAACGAAGACACAACACAGCAAAAATAAATTAATTAATAAACTCCTACCCCCAACATCAAAAAAAAAAAAATAGCAAAAGATTGGTGAGAAGATCAGAAAAGAATGGTAACTGCTGTGTCCTGACCGAGATAGTTTACCCCAGAATATCTACAGAGAGAGAAGAGTTTAATCATGTTTATGGTTTTTGAAGAACTGGGGAAATGAGTCTGTGACCAATCTGGGGCAAATAACTGAGAGCAAAATGACCACAAGGAACCAGCATAGGATCAATAAGAACAGATCAAGTAATACTGGCTTTTAGGTCACTTTTTGACAAGGTTATTAGATCAGGGAACTGTGGAATTCGGAGGCCCGAATTCCAAAACACATTTCTTTTTCAAAGCCTTCCTCATGTTCCTATGGATGACATAGACAAATACCAGGTAGATGCTAGTGCAAGACAATGGCATGATCGCTATTGAATAACCATCCAGAGATACTGTTTAAGGATCAGAGTCAACCCAATTTCCAGTCAGGAGCCACAGGGCTCTGTCCAGTCTGTATCCACAGACTCGGATACAGATGTAGGAGGAATATTTATATCCGTACATGAGTGGCAGCTGTTGGGTGATGCCAATAATGTGATCAGATTCTAAAAGTTCTTGACAGGGAGAAACACTGGATGGGGACTGGCTAGATAAAACAGAATGGTAATTTAGATTAGACCCTGCTCTTAGGCCCACAAAAACAGGATGGAGAAGGACAAGGGGGGAATGCCCTGTCTGTTGTAGATGATTTACTCAACCACAGGCTCAGTAAGTGAATGGTATGACTGGTGTGACTGCCAGAATAGTTAATATAACCAAGAACAATTAAAAGGTTATGTAGAGGGAGACGGGTCCTGCTCTAGCCTGCACTGCAGAAGCAACCCTGGGGCCGCTGTTCACTTTGGGGGATCCCACACTCTATGAGGGTTAGAGGCAGACTGGCCGGGGCTCAAGGAGAGGGTGCTGTTAGGCCAACCTGGAGAGCACACCGTACAAAGAACTGCTGAAGCAAATGAGGGCGTTAAGTCTGGAAGACACGTGACTCTGAGACAGGATAACTGCCTTCAAACACCTGATGATCTGACACACAAAACCAAGACCTGACCTCTCCATCTGCACGGAAGGGCTAGAACAGGGCCAGCTTGAGGAAAATTAGTTAAGAAATAGACGTGATTCCCAACAGTCGGAGCCATTTATGGTAGGATGCGCGTCCTTAGAAGATGGAGGGCTCCCTGGCTGTGGAGGGCTCGGGCTCAGCTGATGCACTGGCAGCACTGATCCTGCCCAGGGAGGCTTCTCATCACAGACCGAGCTCAAATCCTGCCGCTCCCATGAGAGGGGAGGGGGCAGCTCGCCTCTGCTTCCTTGCCATTAGGAATGGAGTGTGCGTGCGTGCGTGTGTGCGTGCGTGTGTGCGCGTGGGCACCCACGCATGTGTTTGGGAGTAGGGAGAAGGACAGGTAGGGGTGAGGGAGCAAAAAGGAGCAGGGATCACAAAATTCTAGAAAATATAAAACATGGGTAACCAAGAACTTCACAAAAGTTCTCAACAACCACAGTAGCCTCTCGTAGCATAACCCAGTGTATCTGTACTCGCCAGCCCCCATGCTTCCCCGCCAGCCCCCATTACGCACCTTTCCGGGAGCTCTTGACAACAGAGCACCAGAGATGCCCACTTCCTACAGCGATAGGCAGACGCCATTATGAGTCTACACGGCCTTGAAGCCACTTGGCTCTACGGTTCCTGCAGCTCTTCCTCCTACAGAAAGAGGAATATCCCTAAAGTCTCCCCTCAATCCCAGCCATCCTCCCTGTCCTGGGACCAGAGAAGAAGGCCACCGAGGGCCCACATTTCCCAGTCACTGTTCACTGCAGCCCCAGAGTAAGTCAGCAAAGCTAAGAGGAGGAGGCTGGCAGAGGGAGCGTCCAGTAGACGCCAGCAGTGCCCTCCAGCCCGTTTTCTCCTCTGTGGATCAGCCTTGGGTGCCAAGAAAGAACCTCAGACCCTAAGCGTCCAACATGAACCCCCTGGAAAGTGTAAGGTTGAAATTGTTAACGGCCACCCTCTTCTGTCTTTTAACAGTACCTTTAAAATCAAAATCTCAAACAGAGGAAGACTCAACAACGATGCTAACCCCCTTAAAGTCTGATTCACAAGGTATCATTTTAATTTTATAGTTCTACGATGATTTTAAATGACTCCCGGAGGGTACGAATCCATCTTTGAGACGGGAAGAAGCACAGAATTAGCACACCCTGAGCCAGAGAGAGTCCTCTTCTGACCATTGTAGATTATGGTAGCCTTCATTAAGGCCAGTGGCCAAGGCATTATTTCTAGAACGTGGTGTCAGGGGTCAAGGCTCAGGGAAGAAACTTGGCCAAAGGGTAAAATGCTTTTAATTTTGAATTAAAATTGAGTTTTGAAAGGGGAGGAAATAATATCTACCACTGGAGTTAGGAGGGGAGATAATGGATTATCCATACTCAGTTCATTCCGTGACATTTACTGTGCATCTACTGATATTTACTGTATACCTACTGTGTACTGGGCAGTAGTTTGTCCATCTTTATACGGACAAAGCCATCCTACCCTCTCAGAACTTAAACTCTAGTGGGAAAGATGAACTATGAACAGACGGAGGGGAATCAATGTGTGCTGAGCATAAGCTACAGGCCTCCAACCGCTGACCGTCATGGGAGCCCCTTACCCTACAATACGCAGTCTCCACCCTGGTCTCCCAGACATTTAAGGGTTAACAGTTCACCGAACCACATCCTATTCATCATTTTTCCTATTTGTTTTCAGTCTTTGTTCCCACTGAAGAACCGCAGAAGGCAGGAAATGGTGAGAGTCCCACATAACCTATCCAAAGATCCCTGCTCCCCGCAGAGCAGCCGGGGCCAGGGATAGCGCCCCGGGCAGGTGGGTGCCTTGCTGGTCCAGCCGGTGCCAAGTCCTAGAGAGGACCGAGGGACATGCTGGGCACACAGTCCCTGAACCTGGATATGTTTCTCTGTCCTTAACTGAAGAAGGGCGCTAGAACAAGAAACAGAGAGAGGGTCTCGGGAGCGAGACAGAATGACTTGGGAACGGCCCAGAGGTCCATCTCTCTACTCAAGCCCTGTATAGGGACCCCCACATTTAAAGAGGGCCCAGTCGGTCAGTTGCTAGGTTCCCTGAAGTCTGGTCAACAGGGCTTGACTGGGATGCATGGGCCCCTCCAGACAGACTCATTCGATGGTAGCTTGATAGGGAATGAATTAGAGCCCCTCAGATGGTACCCTTAAAGCCTGATTAAATTTTTATTAAGGAGGGGATAGTTGAATTCTATGAAGGGGAAGGACAGGGGAGAAGCCTTTTGGCGGCAGAATCCCAACCTGCACACGTCACTCCACAAAAGCCCTGCGATTAACCAGACCCATCCTATCAGAAACAACGTAGGGATGATGACGTGCTTGCTGTCTGTCAGCATGGGGGCGGGGGAAGAGGGGAGGATGAGGGTTACCTACACAGGTGGCTTATCAAACTCCTCCCAACTCTAGACTCTAAAATTTTCTTCATCTTATTTCATTTCCGGGGTGGGGGGCGGTCGGGGTAGAGCACTGCTGCTCAGACTTTAATGTGCAGAGCGATCACCCGGGCATCTTGTTAAAATGCAGATTCTGATTGCGTGGCTCTAAGACTCTGCATTTCTCACAAGCTCCTGGCAGCAGCTCGGGCCGCTGATCCATGAAGCACACTGAGTGGCTTCAGAACAGATTACAGATTTGTGCCCACAGCAGCTGCCAGACCTGCCCATCGTTTATCCTTGATTTAAGGACAACAAGGGATTCAGTACGTGCAGGGTGGAGGAGGTGAAAACAGGACCGAGTTTCACCTGTGTGCTCCTTTCTCAGAGCCCACCCAGGGCTAGTCGTCTACTGCTTGTCCCCTCCCTTTCCTCGTTTATAACGTGGGGATCTGCCCTGCAGGGCAAATACACCAGACGCAGACATCTACCCCAATTCAGGAAGTATGCTTCTGGCAAGAAAAAATCGTTACAGGAGAGCCACTGATCGGATCGGGGAGAATTTAGATGTGTTCTTCATCAGTCCGGGACAGGCACACTCCACTTCAGGGAATGCTGTGTGCCCGGCGTTCACTGCATTAGCGCCGGTCCCCTCAGCCACCCTGAAGAAAAGCCTTATGGTCCCCATTACACAGATGACGGGGCCTGGGTGCGAGGGGACTGAGTGACAAGCTGGGAGGGGCCTGGGTCCTGGGTAACAGGGCCGCCACTTAGGAACCTGGCCTGACACCTGCCCCCTCCCTGAGTCCCCCCATAAAGCAACTTCAGGGGAAAATAATGATCTCACTAGAACAAAGGTAGAGGTTGACAGAAATCCCCAAAGGGAAAGTTAATTAGGAAAAAAGCTCTCCCTGCTCATTCTGCCCCAGTTGCGGCTGTGTTCCTGCGGATTTACTGGGCGCCTCCTGACACGCAGACAGTGCCTGTTGATGTTAAGGTTAATGGTTATGTGGGACCGAATGCCTCTGAACACTGCTGCTCTGTGTTCATTCACTCCTGCCAACTCCCCTTCTTCCTTTGACAAACATCTACTTCTTTTTTTCCCTCGAATTAACTATTATTCAATAAAGCTTACTAAAATACAGCACTCACAAACCATGGGGATTTGCTAAGCTATCAGGACCAGAGCTGGACTCCTCCATGTTGGGCCGGCACATCCTCAGAGACCCTTACAGGGAGGCTCTGCCACCCGGTCTCCCCAGACCCCTGTTCTACCAGTTCCTCCATTTCTCTCCAGTGACAACCAAACGGAGCTTCCTGAGGTTCTTGCCTGAATTCCCAAGGATTCTTGTGGGGTTATCCCAACAAGAAGTTTTAAAACCTCTAGGCCGCATCCCTGGCAGACAGCCTAGCGACACACAGTGTTTTGGAATGAACGGAAAGGGCCTGGTGCCTTTGCCAGTTGTGAGCACCCCAGCGGGGTGGTGAGTGCCTGGCAGGTGGAACTGGCGGGAAGGAACTGTGGGGGGACTCCCACCACACAGGGGCCACCGAAAGGAGGCAGGTTTCCACCAGGAACAAGCCAAGGCTGGGGTAGGAGGTCTGCAGGCAGAGAGGCCCCTGGGCCTGGTGTCAGTACAGGCAGATGCAGCTGAGTGGAGTTCTCCATCCCCCCAGGGGCCCAAAAGAGTCAGCGTTTTCATTACTGAACCAAAGTTGGAAAGAAGTGCAAAAATAACGTGCGTGTATGGAGATCACAAAGAATGCTCCTTCTCTGCCCCCCGAGGCCCAACAGGGACACACATCAGACAGAATCGGTCGGCCCAGTGCCAACCCGGTGGATTTTCAGGGCTCTCGGGATGGCCCAGCGTGGAGGGGCTGGTGTCATCCTGAAGCTGAGACAAAGGCCACCGTAATTTCCCCCGGGGCCCAATTACTGTGTGGGAGCCCTTTCCCCCCAGCTCTGCCTCGGGAGCCACACCTTCCCGGGAGCAGGGACTCCAGGCCCAAGTTGTAATTATCAACTCCTCCATTCGGTCTGCACCCCGTCGACACTGGAGGTTTCCAGCCCTCTCCTGGCCCAGGGTCACCAGGCTGTGGCTGACCTTGAGAACAAAGGCATCTGCTCTCTCCAAGAGATTTTTTTTTTTTTTTTTTTTTTTTAGCTCACTGGCTTGGCGATTCATCTCTTAGGCTTTGATTAGCAATTACGAACCATGTGCAATTCTGGAAATGGGCAATTTTTGACAAAACTGACGGGCGCTAGGGATATTTCTCAGGATTTCCAAGAGAAAAATCACACTCAGGATAGATCTGTCTCGGAATAAAATCTAAATTCCTTCCCGTGGCCTACAAGGTCCTCGGTGAGCTGGCCCTGCCCCTTCCCCTCTCCCTCCTCTCCGGGCATATTGTGCCTCTTGCAGTTTGTCAGATATGTCAACATGCTCCCACTCGCTCTCGCCTCAGGGCCTTTGCACCTCCTTTGCTCCTGGCAGGGATGCTCTTCCCCAGCCATCTGCCTGCTCGCTCCCTTGCTTCATGCAGGACTCACTCAAATGTCACTTTGTCAGATGAATCTTCACTGGCCACCAGAAACACACACTCACTTTCTTAAGTCTGCCACTGAAACTGACCTTTTTATTCCGATTTTATTAATATCCCCAAGTCAAATTTTAAGTGATTTGATGAATTTATTTAAAGTCTTATTGATGACATATGCATTTTTATTCAAAAGCGCAAGTGTAAATGCCATAAATCTATTTCTCTTTTTGTTTTTGTTTGTTTCTTGTTTTGGTTCCTTTTCCAAATGCCTCTCCTTTTGCTGTGCCTTCCAAAATTGAAAGCCGAGGAGTCTGTCTCTAAAGAGAGCTTTTGCGATCGTACGTTAAGTGATCCCACTGGCACACTGGAAGCCGAAGACTTCAAAGCCAATGTAAGTTGGATAAAAACTGGAGAACACCTGGCTCTGAATGTCAGAGCAGAGTGGCCCAGGGCCAGCCGGACACTGCCTTTTGAGCCCTGGGATTCACAGCTTCACTACACTGTTAGCACAGCAGAAGTGAGCTTTTCTTAGAACAGGCCTAAGTGTAAATGACACACATTAAACCAAAGAGGGTCAGAAGAAAGCCAAGTATGGCACCACAAGGTCCTGCTTTCAGTAATATGAATAAAAAACCCTCAAGATTGATTTTGAAGGCAGCTAAAAACAAATCATGTAAGCTACCTAGATACCTAGATATCAAGGCAAATCGTCCTTTGCAGAAACCCTATGTAAAAATAAAGTTGGGACTTCCCTGGTGGTGCAGTGGTTAAGAATCCGCCTGCCCATGCAGGGGACACAGATTCGAGCCCTGGTTCCGGAAGATCCCACGTGCCGTGGAGCAATTAAGCCCGTGAGCCACAACTACTGAGCCCACAAGCCACAACTACTGAGCCCGCGTGCCTAGAGCCCGTGCTCCGCAACAAGAGAAACCACCACGATGAGAAGCCCGCGCACTGCAACTAGAGAAAGCCCACACGCAGCAGCGAAGACCCAACACAGCCAAAAAAAAAAAATGAAGTTGGATTCTGGAAAGGTGGACTAAATGTAATTTTCCCACTAAGTACAGCTTAAAACCCTATACATTATATATAAAAACAAACACAAGAAGCTTCTAAAAGACGGAGAGAAGAAGGCAGACTGGCTAGGGACCTTGGGACCCAAGGAACGACATGGCGGTGAGTTTCCCGAGTTTTCTTTTTGCTTCATTTACCCCTGACTGGGTGCTGGAAAAGACAGCGACCAGAAACCCCAACAAGCACAAACAAAAGCCCCAAGAAAAGCCTGCTGTCTCCAACTAAAGGACCAGGCCTGGGGCAGCCCAGCAGGACAGAAACTTTGGACAACAGCGTCTGCAGTGCAAACACCACAACAAAGAGCAGTGGAGCATCTCCCCCAACTCGGAGTCCTACTCCCACACTCTTCAGGGGGGCACAGAACCAGCCCCAGAAGTTTAATGGCTGTCCTTTCCCAGCTGTATCCAATAACCAGAGACACCATGGGAAGTCCCAATTGTTTGAGTAAGCCTACATCTACAGCATGTTGCATTGTCTTTACTACACAATATATATTTTTTTTTTTGGCTGTATGCGGGCCTCTCACTGCTGTGGCCTCTCCCGTTGCGGAGCACAGGCTCCGGACGCGCAGGCGCAGCGGCCACGGCTCACGGGCCCAGCCGCTCCGCGGCATGTGGGATCTTCCCGGACCGGGGCACGAACCCGCGTCCTCTGCATCGGCAGGCGGACTCTCAACCCCTGCGCCACCCGGGAAGCCCTACTGCACAATTTTTTGCCTGCCTGTACAGGCTTGTAGCTCTAATTTCCTGTGCCAACTTACCTCTAAGACTTCCAACGCATGTTGATTCAGGTTATACATCCTTTCCCCTACAACTAACATACTTTCTCAGGACTGTAGGTATTCACTACAAACACAAGAGTGAAATCTTGTGTCCCTGGAACTCAAGATTAAGCAGATACATTTTTCTAAACTTACAAAAGAAAAGGGGGGGAAAAACCCCTAGGCATTTATACAGTTTTTGCTTTTATTTTAATTGGAAAAATTCTCTGGTCTCAGTTCCTATTTAGGCCTAAATTCCTTACTTTCCAGACATGCTCCTATACACATTATATTAATAAGAACTGCTTTTCAAATACTGAAATACCATGTCAAAGGGAGGAAAAATGATTACTTGAACTTTGATTCACCGCACTGGATTTACTAAGACAGGAAAGTAAGCTCAGGAATTTTAGAAAGATTTTTCAGCAAGAGTTGAAATTGAAAGGAATTGTTTTAATTAGACACAAATTATTTGGAAACCTTCAGCGCGCCTGTCAGTTGAGGTTCTGCTGTGTCTGGCGGAGCTGCAGCCCCAAGCAGAGGGAACATCTCCCACGGAGCTGCGCAAGGTTCTGGATGAGACCAGACGCTGGGAGGGTTCCGTGTGACAGGCAGCCCGTGCAGGGGAGCCCTGGTCACAAGCACCATTCCTTGCCGTCTCAGGGGCTTTGCCGTCTCAGGGGCTTTGCCCAGGTGACAAAGTAAGGCAAAGAGTTAGGGGGATACTTTCCCCCTTGCCGTCTATACCACTCTGCTTCCAAGGATCCGATGCTTAGGAGGATAAGGACGCAGCACCCGCGGCCCAGCTAGTGGCAATCTGCGGATAGGCAGCTGTCCAGCTTGGGAAGCACTGCTTCTCTAAGCAACGCCATAGGCGGCCGATGTGGACAAGTGGGGCCAGAGAGCAGGACAGAAGGAATGGAGTCAACGCCACGTGGCACCTGCAGCTGGGCGGGGGACACCACAAGCCACTGGGAGAGGCAGCTGAGGCCCTTGGATCCGGATGGGGCTATCACCCGAGACTTTGGTTATTCCGACAATTCAATCTCTCGGCTGCTCTGAGTTCCCTATACATGTCTGAACTGTTGATAGGATACACACGTGCATCACACACCTGCGGTGCAAACTCTCTTGGTTGGAAAAACCAGAGACTCACCCAGGAGCAGTCACAGGGCATGGGAGAAGTCATCACCTGGGCGCCCAATACCCCGATCATGACCATGAGGATAGCTCTCCAGAGGCTGGGGAAGCAAACGGGATGAGCCTCCTAGGAGGGCACATGTGCTGGAGCGGGGTAGCACAGCCTGGTTGGGACGAGAACTTCGACCAGGCCCCGCCAGCGGGTCTGCTGTCTGGTGAACCATAGCGGGAACCATATCTTCTGGTGAACAAATCATGGAATCCAAAGGGGCTGGTGAGAGACCACTGGCCTGGGCAAGCAGGCCATCACTCCACCTCAAGGGAGGGATGGTCAACAATGAAGAACTTAGAGGCAGGGGCAGCCACACCAGAGCCTTAACCTCAGTCTGCCCTGAAGCACTGACTCATTCCCGTATGAAAAGATAAACTGAAGCCTATTAAAAATTTGAAGAGGGCTTCCCTGGTGGCGCAGTGGTTGAGAGTCCGCCTGCCGATGCAGGGGACACGGGTTCGTGCCCCGGTCCGGGAGGATCCCACATGCCGCGGAGCAGCTGGGCCCGTGAGCCATGGCCGCTGAGCCTGCACGTCCGGAGCCTGTGCTCCATAACGGGAGAGGCCACAGCAGTGAGAGGCCCACGTACCGCAAAAAAAAAAAAAAAATGTGAAGAGTTTATTTGAGCCTGTGTGGATTCAAATCGGGCAGCACCAAACCGGAAGTGGTTAAGAGCCCTCCACCAACAGGAGCTGGGGAGAGACTTACAGGGAAAATGCAGAAGCAAAGCAAGGAAGTTATTGATTGGCCGTAGCTTAAAGCCTGCTGCTTCTGATTGGTTGTCCTCGGGTTTTGATTTCCTAACCTTGAGGCATTTATGGCCTTAGGCTTTGGTTTGCTTACTTAGGGCACCACGGCCTTCCAGCCTCTTCAGTCTGATGGCCTCCGTGTTTCATTAACTGAACACCAGCAATGCGGAAAGGAGCACGCAGAGGCTGGGAGTCAGACAAGGCAGACCTGAGACACCCCAGCTTTTCCCCAACCTAGAAAACCCAGCCAATCACAAGCTCCATTCTTGTATCTGCCCCAGGTCACATGCAACTTCGGATCTGTGGTCTTCCACTTACGATAGAAGGCTTGTAAGTGAATGGCAGACCGCACATTATCAGATGCAAAACCACCACCATAACAACCTCGACCCGCAGGTGAGCAGGGCAACATGACAGACCCATGGTTCTCCTGGACGGCAAGTCAAACTTCACCTTCTACCAAAAGGGATCCAAAAGGAGAAACTCTTGTGAGGACCCACCTATGGGTCAGTCCTGGTTAGCAGCATGGACTTGGGATAGAATGATCAAATTTACAAAATAAAAAAGGAGCTTGCAATGTCATTACTTTGGAAGAATCTTTAAAGGTAGAATCATCCTCTACGAGAACGTGCCAGGTGCTACCCTGCTTTCCTGAAGACTGTTATCCTTCACAATGAATAAATAACCAACCACTGAGAGCTTGGCCATTCCTGGAAATCAAAAAGGCTGTTATGCTCTTAAGGCGTGGAAGCACTTTTACGCTTTAGAGCTATCTCTACATTTGTCAGAAGAGGGTAATTTTATGCTCTCAAACGATTTCTTGGTATGCTACTATTTAAAAAGAATTCTTGAGGGAATTGGAGAATGAGAAGAGGGTGTGACCTTAACGGAAAGAGTCTTTGGAACAAACCTTGCTAGCCACCCTACTGTTCCCACTGCTTGTCTTTTTCGAATAACCTGTTGCAATCTCCTCTGGCAGCTTAGAGAGTCACAAAAGTGATCATTAACTAACTGTTAATTCCCATTTTCTGGCTACTTCATTCTGTGGTCCTTTTGCAGGTTGTGACCAGCTCCTATCAGTCAGTGTTCGGGACCATGCTCAAAGAAAGGGCAGCTGGCAATGAACTGGAGGAGGATATTAACATTCCCCTGACTGGTCATCTGGAGAGTGAGACCAGAAGGAAACTGGGAATTCTGTAAGTGACTGGAGAGATGGAGCTATCGGTCAGTAGGTGCAGGTAGGCCAGTGGTAGCAGCAGGGAAAGTGTAAATTGGGTCATCAGAGAATAGAGTAAGGCCAGGGTTGGACAGGTCCCCTGAGTCAAAGGGCAAGCACAAGCCATGCACAAGGACAAGGGTAAGATTAGGGGTCATGGGGACAGGGTGGTCCAGCTGCCTGCCGAAACTCAGGAGCAAAGAAATCTATGAGCAGGGGATGTGCAGGACGGGATCAAAGATGAGCAGTGACAGACGCTGGAAATCCAGGGCAGGAAAAGTCTTGAAGGGACCGTGAATTGTATGCAAGTCTGGGAAGCAAGGCTCAGACCCCTGGGTCTTTGAAGTGAGGGGACAATGGGGGATCAAGTTCATGTTCCCTGAGGGGGAAAAGCCCTGAGCCTCACTGCCCTGGGATTCATGGCAAGAGCCCCTGTTGGGAATGGGGGATGATAAGTTGATTGCAGACTGCTGCTGGCACCAAATCTTTCTAGTTGGCATGACTCCAGGTCTCAGTGTTCCAGAACCCCATTTGCACATCCAGACTGCGGTACATGGAAGCCTGGACTTTCACTTACCCAGCTGTCAGAAACCTTGGTGAACAAGGTACATGGTCAGACATCCAGGGGGTCTATGGCAGACTCTGCAGCAGTGGCTGAGGATGAGGCTGTGAGGATGGGGTGCCCTGCATAACCTCCTTGGTGAATGGAGACTCTCACAAAAATCAGGGAGAGGCTGACTGCCAGCAACTTCTGCTCTGAGCTCAGCAGAGTCCTAGGGCCAGAGAACCCTAAGGCTTCTCTAGGAAAAGGGAAGGCAAAATACACAATGCAAAACACAAAGAACATCCAAGCTTTCAGATCCTCATACAGCAGCAAAAAACAAATCCCAAATAACATCCGTGTAAGTTACCCTCTCTCATATGTTACATTTTCTCCCCTTCTTTCCCATTTAAGCCCATAACGGAGGCTCATTCTAACCTAATTGCACTCAATGAATATTTCATGAGCACCTCCTGTGTGCCGGTCTGTACAGTAGTGTGTAACCCAGTCTCTACCACTGAGGAGCTAGCTAGTAAGGATTCCACTAGCTTGCAAAGGTGGGCAAAGAGCTAAGGGAGGAAACTTCCCCAAAGGGCCCTGGATGCCTCATGGCTGGATCCCCTCACTGGAATTTAACTCTTGTATGCACGTGGCATCGTTCACCCCACCCCCTCCTCCGTCCTTACTCTTTCACAGGTGACGGTAGGCAAGGTAACTGCTTCAATTCCATTCAAAGTGCTTGCAAATAAATAACACTTGGTACAAATGGGCCATGAAGAGCTCATTCTCCAGTTCCACAGTTGCTCCTAAAGTACAAAGAGCAAACCTCTATTTTCCCCCAGACAAAAGAGTCCAGCCCTTTCCAGCAAAGGGTATGTGCTTCCTAAGGCTGCTTGGGGTTAAATTATTATGCTCTCTTCAAGGACTCTGAACTGAGAACTTAAAATCTGTCTTGTCAAAGGCCTTCTTCTCTGATCCAATTAAGCCTGGGAGGCTCACTCCTTCCGGCAGATTCCCTTCCAAAAGGGCTCTGATCTGAGAACCAGGAAAGGCAGCTGCCTCTGGAGACCACCCTTATTTGGAAGTAAAACAGTCCAAGCCACTTTAATGCCAGGATGACTCCTTTTGTCTATTGACATGAGAGGGGGATTGAGGGCTTGATCATTTTGAAGAGCTGTGCCTTAATGTGGCTTTCGTGATAAGTCATTTTTGAGTGAGTTTATTTGAAATTTTCCTACTAAATGCAAAGGGGTTTCAGGTGGCTCTGTCCGGTTCGCAGACAATGCTGTTTCTCTAAGCTATTTCCAAATAGCCTTCGCTGAAATAGGCACAAGCCGCAGAGAAAGCAAGCTGCACGAGCTTAACTCACAGAGCCAGCCGTGCGTTTGGACCTCCCAGCCCTGGCCTCGCTCCCAGGAGGACCCCCACTGAATTCGTTTTGAAAGGTCTGGGGGTCAGCCCAGGTGCCCAAGTTGAAGGCCAGTCAGAGGCCAGGAGGGACGCACAGCACCGTGTGCTGGCCCTTAATTCCTGAGTACAGACTGGAAGAAAGCTGGGTCCAAAGGCAGAGCCAGCCAGCCAGCCCTCCACCTATGAAAAGGCTGAGCAGGCCCTAGCACGGTCTACCGTGCAGCATGACATGGAAACATGCATTCAGTCTCAGCTTCTAAAGATGCTTCATCCTTTTAGGATGAAGAAAAATTTTGGAAAATACAAGGAAACAATCCTCTGGATTATGAAGAAACGTGAAAGTAAGAACCCTCTCCCGCCTTCCACCCCCGCTGCCCGGCTCTCCTGGGTGCGTCTCGCTGTCTCCCACCTTCTGCCGTGTCCGTAAATGCTTGTTTCCTCACCTGAGCGTCTACTGGGCTAGTACGGTCTCAGCTGCTGGGGATAAAATACAGAGCAAGCCAGACAAAGGATAAACCTCGAGGGGTTCATCCTTTGATTGTGCTGGGGGCGAGAGGGAGGGTAGGAGGTGAAGACAGCCAAGAAATCAGGGAATTTGCATATAAAACAGTTAATGGTACCGTCGGAAGGGGATACTATGGGACCACACAAGAAAGGATCTGACCTAGATTTGCCGGGGGTGGGGGGAGGGGGGGTGTCCAAGAAGTCATTAACACAAAGTTTAGGAAAGAGCCCCTTTACCAGATACTGAAGGCATTTGAGGACCAGCTGTTAAGATGTGCCAATCATGGAGGTAGCCAGTTTTTTGGGTCTAATCAAAAAAAGTTTGAGCCAAGAGCCTAAGCCATCAGGCTACTTAATTCAGAAACTCAAAACCACCATATGGAACATCTTTCAGATGACCAGATCCAACTAACGTAGAAATGGCAGCAACACCCACGGCAGACACACCTAATCAATCATGGTGCTTTTTCTTGCTGAGCCAGGACACAGCCCCAGATTCCCTCTCAAGGAAGAGCTCCTGTCCCCATACCAGTGTAGGCCCCTGACCTAATTCCTATGGAATAACTGCTGCGGGCCAGTTATCGGATTCAAATTAATCTCCAAAACCATGTGAAGTTGGGTAAAGAAACTTAGGCCAAGAGAATAAGTGACTTCCCTGAGATCACCCAGCCATTGTGTGGGCGTGAACCACACTCAGGCCCAAGACCCCTCAGGTCAGACCCAGGGCTCATCCCCATGACATGTTCAATGAGCGACAAAAGGCAAGTGTGTCTGGGGAAGTAAAGGGCCTTCTAAGCCTGAGTCTCATGTCCCCACTGGAGTTAGAAGGCAGGCAGAAGAAGGAATTACCACCTTCAGTTTTTAGAATGAGCAGGCCTACCTCCCACCAAGACTCACACAATGGGGTACCCCCCAAACAAGGAGGGGGTTTCAGATGTTCAACAGCCAGAAACACAACAAATACCTGTTATTATGTTATTTCTGTTCCCTTTGGACCAAAGACACCTGTGTCTTTCATTCCTTGGCAAGGCACACAGTAGGCACTCAATAAGTGTTTTTGAAATGGATGCAGGTGTGTATGAATTTTTGCTCCTTTGGGGAAATGAAGGCCTTTCAGGATACTCTACGTCACATGCCCCGTGTAGGACTTCTAACCGGAGAGTGAAATTTGACGTGACCAGATTCCCCATTTGTGCCTCACCATCACCCCTGCCCCACTCCCTGCTCCTCTGAACACCTGAGGCCTACAAGGTTTGAGCTTTTTCTGCAGAAAAGCAACACATTTCTAATTGATAAGAGGCATCCCCTCCGTGTTCAGGTTGTAGCCAGTCCCAAAGAAATCCCGCAGCCTCCTTTGAGATACAAACTCATTTACTTCCAGGATCCAGACCACTATCTGACACCCCAGCCCCACGTCTCTGAACTCTCCGATTTCCAAGCCAAGGCTGGCGTCCCAGGCATATGACCTGCAGGCACACAGGACCTCACACTTAAGGCCCTGCGCTTGCTTTTAATGCTCTGCTGTCACTGTCTTGAAATCCTTAATAATTTTAGAACAAGGATCCCTGCATTTTCATTTTGCACGGAGACCCTCAGATTAGGTAGCCTCTCCTATTCAGAGACAGCTCGCCTGGTGAAAAGAAGGCGATGACTACACAGCTCGTGTCATGAGCCATCAGAATGCAAAGCTCCCCGTGTGGAGGACACAGGTCTGTTGCCCTTCTGTGGGGCAGCGGGCTCCATGCAGCATCATTTCAGAGTAACCTGATGGGTCTCTGCAGGCAGCATGATCCCACTGTAAGAAAACTGAGGCTCAGAAAGGCAGCCTAAAGCCTCCCCGCTAATAAAGACAGAGCTGGATAAACGGCACAAACCAGAAAATCCATGATTTTAGCATTCTGACAGGAGAAAAACATAAGCTCGTCCATGTCCTCTTTTATCATTACAGTTCAGAAATGCTTTGTATTAATTTCTAATTGATACTCAGAAACAGCAGCTGGGCTCACATCTGCTTTTTCCCCTGGACAAATCATTTCCACTCTGGAAGCAAGCACTGGAGGAGGACTCCTCGGAGGGAGACTGAGGTCCGCTTCCAAGCTTCCCACAAAGGTCTTTCATTGACTCTGCCCCCGCCCACCTCACTCTCACTTTCCTGAGGAAAAGCTCCCCCTGTGAGCTCTAATGAGCGGCCCCTTTAGTTCCTCAGGTGCACACAGGTGTGGTTCTCCTTCCCCACCCCCACCTCTCCATCCTCACTGACACCACCTCAGACACCCTCATCTCCCTAGTGTCCCTGACTCCTATCCTCTCCTTTCTCAGTCCTTTCTCCATATTGTTTCCAGCAAAATCTTTTAAAAACTCTTCACTGGCCCTCCATTGCCTCCAGGAAAATCCCACATTCCCCATGTGGCTTAGAAGGCCCTCACTTTTTCCTCTCCAGACACACTGGCTTTTTGGTTATTCATCAGGGCCAGGCATCCCTGCCCCAGGGCCTTTGGACATGCTGTCCTCTGCCTAGAGCACTCTTCATTCCAATATCCTTGTAATTTGCTCCCTAACTTTATTCAGGTCTCTGCTTAAATATTACTTTCTCAGAAACAGTTTCCTTGGCTACCCTTTACAAACCAGTGCACACGCTTGCACGCACACACACACATCATTTTCCATCCTTCTCACCTGCTTAATGTTTCTTCAGGGCACTCCTAGCCACTGGCACGTGAAGTTTTTATCTGTTCACTTGTTTAACACCATCTCCCCTACTAGAACAGGCAGCAGGGAATGTGGCATCCCCGATACCTAGGACAGTTTCTGGCACATGAGTACACAACAGATATTTACTGAGCGAACAAAGGAATGCTCTAGCCCTGCCTGCCTCTCCTGAGTCGCCAGTCATCACTAAGCCGGTCCCAGACTAGCCTTCAGCCATGTCATGCTTACACTAGGAATTCTGCCTGGCACACTAGAGAAAACTTCCACCAGGAGTGTCCTCGACCGCCAGGCCTGGATACGGTCCCTGTGAGCTCTCATGGCACCCTCTGTGTTGGTTCGCAACCTCGGGGTCCCCCGGGTGAAATTCGAAATTAGCCCCCGTAAGCAGAGGGCAAGGAGAGACCGAAGAAAGAGGCAGCCCGCTCCAGATTGGTAGGTGGCAGGTTTAATAAGCAAGAGAACTTAACATTCGACGCTTGTCTTGGACGGCGCAAGACTTGCAGATTTCCACCCCCGCCCACGAGAACCTTAACGTTTAGATGGAGGCCTTACCTGGCTTCAGGCACCTATCCCTCCAGATGGGCTCAACAGCGCACTGCTCGCAACGCTGCGTCCTTGAAAAGGGCTCGCACTGTGGGAACCGTGGGCAGAACGTACATTCCAAGGACGGGGAAGGGGTGGGGAGCCTTCCATTGCCCTGGCCAGCTCGCTGGCCGAGAGGCGGTCACGTTCTCTCCGAGACCTCCTCCAACACTGTCTTGGCCCCAGTGGTGGGACGACCAACCTCTCTTAACTGACCTCCCCCAAACCTAGTTGCCGAGGGAACCGAGCCCTCTTCCGGGGAAGAGCATACCGGCTGATACCGACCGCGCCGGAAGCTCCTCCTACCGCTGCGCCCCCTGGTGGTCGGACACCCGCCAAGGGTCCCTGGGAGCGGGGATTGTTCCCCCAGGTGGTCCTTACGGGTTTACTCCCCAAATTCAATTGTTATAAAACTGGACCAAAATGAAGATAAAAAGAAACTTGCTGTTGCTGTGAAAACTAAGTGCAATGCTTTTAAGATGACTCAATAAGAAAATAGCTTTAAAAAAAACTGCTTTGAACAAGATGTGGACCAAACATACACAGAAGATTGGAGCATATACAGAAATTTTTTGAAGTCTACAATTCTGCACTCAGACTATGTAGAAATTGCCAAAACTGAAAGTTACAGATAATAAATTATGAATGGGGTTTAAGCAAAAATGACCACAGAGCCCTGCACTTAAAAATGATGTGTTGGGGCTTCCCTGGTGGCGCAGTGGTTGAGAGTCCGCCTGCCGGTGCAGGGGACATGGGTTCGTGCCCCGGTCTGGGAGGATCCCACATGCCGCGGAGCGGCTGGGCCCGTGAGCCATGGCCGCTGAGCCTGCGCGTCCGGAGCCTGTACTCCACGACGGGAGAGGCCACAACAGTGAGAGGCCCGCGCACTGCAAAAAAAAAAAAAAAAAAAATGTGTTAGTACACATTTCTGTTTTAAGTTAAAACAAGCATGTTTCCTTTTTTTTTAATGACTCCCCACTTTAGCCTATTTTTTTCCCATTAACAGAATCAGCAGCCACACTTGTTACTGGCATGTGGCTGGTGTGTCACCCCTCACATCCCCAAGCCTGGACCGGGTGGTCTTCACAATGGTGTCTGGCATCTGGCACTAAGCTGGCACATCACAAGCCCCTAATAAATGTCTGCTGAATGAATGAATGAAAAAAAATAAGAGAGCTTGGGGAAATATGGCCAATATCCCAAATCCTCAAGCTCTCTTTGGTGCCCTGAGAGAAACAGATCTAAGTTTTTTCTTTCTCTTTTCTACCAAAGACTTATTTAACCAAAGGGCTACAGAGACTACTTTCACATTCCATGTATGTAATCTACCACCACAAGATGAGTCTGAGAAAGTAGTCAAACAATCTCCTTGTCTTGTTCGCCGTAAGAAGACGTTAGAAATACACACAGACTGGATAAAGAGTAAGATTAAGGTAAGTGTGGCAGTTGGCGTTTGCACTTTGCACAGGGCTTTTTTTTGGCCCAGGTAAGACATATACACACACCATCAGGGAGCTGTCAGGACCAATACACAACATGAATACAAACAAGAAAAATATGTCCCATGTATAGAGGCACTCCTGAGTGTATGGGTTATCACAGACTGACTAGGACTTGTACTAGGGGTTGTTGAGACTCTTCTCCTTGTAGGGCCTACATTAAGCAATTGGGTGGGGTTGGGAGTAGAGGAAAGGAAACATATTGTAATATATAGGTCCCTCCCCTAACAAATTTAACATCTATATCGAAAAAGCAATCACAGAGGGACTTCCCTGGTGGTGCAGTGGTTAAGAATCCGCCTGCTAATGCAGGGGTCACAGGTTCGAGCCCTGCTCCGGGAAGATCCCGCATGCCACGGAGCAACTAAGCCTGTGCGCCTGTATGCCACAACTACTGAAGCCCATGTGCCTAGAGCCCCATTCCCTACTCTGTCCTGCCCTGGAGCTTTTGTTCCTGGAGCATCTGTCTCCTAACCAATTTTAAATGTCCTTCCTGCAGCCAGGGGGAATGTCCTCCCCGAGATCTCTAAGCAAAGGATCCTGCCTAACCCACCATTCACGTAGGCTGCCCAAAAGGCCCATGAGGAGTGGGACATTTGGTTGTTTTTTGTTTTTACAAATGGGCGATAAATTCCAAGTCGTTTGCTGAGTCAGGTAGCACTGTTTGTAAGTGTGTGCTGGTGTTCAGGCAAAATCCAGCCCAGCCAGCATCTCTGCAGCAGTCAGGGAGAGATCACAGACAGACAGGAGCCAGGGAGAGCTCAGGGGCAGACAGAGAGACAGCAGTAGGGAGAACTCACAGACAGACGGCAGCTGTCTCATAGCTCAGGGTCCTGCCTATAAGGCACTGTTTTCCCTCTAGTAGAACTGAAGGAAGGCCAGAGATGTAGTCTCTTCTCTATTAACTTTTAGCTCTTAACCTCATACTTTGTCCCCAAGCCAACAGTGATGAGATTTGGGCTTTTAGATGTGCTATTTATGATATATTTCCCAGTGAGAGAAAATGTGACAACTCTACCTCTGTGTCAGAGATTCTTCTTTGCCCACGGGGTCCTTATCATTAGGAAAATGTCATTCCATGACAAGTGAATTTGACAAGAAGGAAGCATCTTGAGAAATTCTGGCTTTCAGGTGGCTTTTGAAAATAAGACCTAAAATACAAAATCCTCTCCCGCGAACATTATCTAGAAGCTTCGTACGAGCTATTGATAAGGAAGAAACCAACCATGGATGTCCTTATAAAGCACTTTTTTTTAGGTTTAAAAAAAAAGAGAGGGAGAGCAGTGATTTGCAGAGTAAATGTGCCAGGTGGCTGGGAGCTTAATGGCTAGAGGCAGTGTGTTTCCATGGGTGCGCGGGGAAGGGATGGGAGGCAAACTGTGGGAGTCTGGCTCCCCTCTCACTGGATAGGCTTGTGTAAGTCAGGTAGCCTCTCTTACACAGGGATTAATGACAGCGTCTCCTCCATTGGGTCACTGTGTCTTGGAAGTAAAGCGCTGAGCGCAGTGCTGGGTAGGGACAAAAGTCGGTTCCAGGATCATCATCATCACCTCACAGAGAGATTCCTGGGCGTTTAAAGGCCACGCCCTGCAGAGCCCATAGCAGCTCCGCAACCAGCTGCCCCTCTTTCTTTCATTGTCTCGGATTTTGGCATCCTGTTGTGAGCTCTCTTGAACAAAGGATTCTTCAACTGTTAAAAATAAGAGCTCTAGGGCTTCCCTGGTGGCGCAGTGGTTGAGAGTCCACCTGCTGATGCAGGGGACACGGGTTCGTGCGCCGGTCCGGGAAGATCCCACATGCCGCGGAGCGGCTGGGCCCGTGAGCCATGGCCGCTGAGCCTGCGCGTCCGGAGCCTGTGCTCCGCAACGGGAGAGGCCACAACAGTGAGAGGCCCGTGTACCGCAAGAAAAAAAAATAATAATAAAAGCTCTAAAACCACTGACCTGACATCTAGTTAGAGTAACACGGGGCACAAGATGACTTCAAAAGGCGTCCTGCTACAAACACTTGGGAAACTTAGACAAAACGTAAAAAGCATCCTTTGAAAAGCAGAGTGTATAAGAAAGTGCGGGAGGTAATACCAGAAATAGAAACTGGAAAACGAGAAGAGTGAGAGCGAGAAGAGTGTGGGTGAGGTGGGTGTGTCCTGGTGGAGGGGAGGGGTGGGAAGCAGAAGAACTGTCCTGATAACCCAAGGGCTTGGGTTTTAATGCCTGATGGGGACACGAGGGAGTCGGAGGACAGGCATCCTTCTCAAGCACAAGTGAAACAGCTACAATAAGTGACGACACTCGGCCACAAAACAAGTCACAGAAAACACTAAAGAGCTGATACCACATAGACTCTGCTCTCAACCCTGTGGATTTTAATTGGTAATAATAATAACATAGCCAAAAGCAACTGGTACATGTGCAAATTTTAAAACACTCTTGTAAATAACCTGTGTGTCAAAGAAGAAATCATATCGAAAACTTGAAAGGAGTCAGAATGAAATGAAAGGTAAGTATCTACACTTGGAAGAAAGAGCTAAAACAGTATTTTGAGAGAAATGTTATAGCTTTAAATGCTTATATTAAAGACGAGGAAGAGGATTGTGAAGAAGAAGAAAGATGGAAATCGACGAGCTCAATGTTCAATTCAAGGAATTAGAAGAAAAATAGACTAATATAGAAGACGCACAGAAAGAAGACGTGTGTAGAAAATGATAGGAACAGAAACTGATACGCTAGAAAGCAAAGAAATAGAATAAGCACACCAAAAGGCTGGCTCTTTAAAAAGACTAGTTAAACAGGCAAATCTCTAGGCAAGGTTGATCCAGAAAAACAAAAAAGAAAAGATATAAATACTATAAAGAATGAAGACAGGGCTTCCCTGGTGGCGCAATGGTTGAGAGTCCACCTGCCGATGCAGGGACACGGGTTCGTGCCCCGGTCCGGGAAGATCCCACATGCCACGGAGCCGCTGGGCCCGTGAGCCATGGCCACTGAGCCTGCGCGTCCGGAGCCTGTGCTCCGCAACGGGAGAGGCCACAACAGTGAGAGGCCCGCGTACGGCAAAAAAAAAAAGAAAAAAAGAATGAAGACAAAGACAGGACTAAGAGACAGTAGAGGTTTTTTTAAAACATTATATCGGGACTTCCCTGGTGGCACAGTGGTTGAGAATCCACCTGCCAATGCAGGGGACACAGGTTCGAGCCCTGGTCCGGGAAGATCCCACATGCCGTGGAGCAACTAAGCCCCTGCGCTACAGCTACTGAGCCTGTGCTCTAGAGCCCACGAGCCACAACTACTGAGCCCACGTGCCACAGCTACTGAAGCCCGCGTGCCTAGAGCCCGTGCTCCACAACAAGAGAAGCCACCGCAGTGAGAAGCCTGCGCACCACAACGAAGAGTAGCCTCCGCTCGCTGCAACTAGAGAAAGCCCACGCGCGGCAGCAAAGACCCAACACAGCCAAAAATAAATAATGAATAAATAAATTTTTAAAAATAAAATAAAATCTGCACACACACGTGCACAGAGCGATCCATCTCAGCCTGCTTGTCACATAGACAGGTAAACCAAGGCCCTGAGAAGATTCCCACCTGGAATCCCCGGCAAGTTGGTGGTGGTTATGGGTGGGGGAGTGATGGGTGGGTGGCATACGGGAATCAGAGAGTAAGTAGACTGATCTCAAGCCTTCTAGTGACACCACCATGCTCTGATTAGGGACAATCAGCCCCTGCGAACTTTTCACAGGCTTGTCTCTTCTTCCTAGGTACATCAAGGTGATGGAAAAATCATTCTCTACCCCAGTGAGATTGTCTTCCAAATTCTCTTTCCTGATGGATCAGGCCAGATATAGTATCCACTGGAGCACAGGGACACATATGATGTCTGAAAAGTCTGTGATTCGGGGCTGGGGCATGGGTTTTACTGGGGTCTGCGTCCTCCGCAGGGCTCTGCCCTCTCCAGGGGACCCCAAGGGACTACTTGTGCCTTAACCATCTCCCAGTTATCCATCAGGACACCTGGCTATGCTCATCCTCAGTATAAAAGAGGGAAAGTTCACATACATCGTTCTGGAAGACAGTGAACATATGTGTGTCCGGGCCCTTATCAACAACTCTGGCCATGCCACCTTCTATGATGAAAATGGAAACATCTGGTAAGCTTGAGTCATGAGTCTCAAACACCCCTCCCCGAGGAGAAGCAGTGTGATTAAGGTTTCGATTCCCAGTCTGCCCAGCTGTCCTCTCTCTGGCTAAGCCTCTCTTTCTGTCTCTCATTCACTTATGGATTCATTCATCCGACTCACACATGGGGAGATGGGTATCACGATGGGCCAGTAAGACAGGTCCCTGACCTCAGATGACACACTATCCTTTTCGCACCATTGCTTCCCCGCCAGGAAACAGCGATCACGGACTCAAAGCTGGAGTAAGGTGGGACCCTTTTGGTTTCAGCTCTCTATATCATTTAAGAATCAAACTTCATGAGAATTACCTTAGAAAGACCCAGTGACCCTCTGTTCCAGGTGCCTCGAAGAGGAGGGTATGGTGAGTGCTTTGGAGGGGCGTGTATTGTATTTTAAAAACATAACTTCTAAATATTTCATTGTAACTAGCTTAGTTGTTATGTTCCCATTTCTGGTAATGGTGGGAAACCTCATCTTACCAATTCGAGGTAATTCAGTCGCTTCAGAATTTTTCTCCACCTCTTTGGTGTAAGAACTCTGTCTTTTCAGGATTTCTCCCTTGCCTTCTGCTCTAATTGGTCATGGAGTGGGAAATGCATATTGTCTTGAACCAACTTTATACTTCTTGATAGTCAAAGCCAAAATTTTTTTAATTCCGAAAAAAGATTTTCATTCTCCAGGCTTTGGTTTTTAAGAATATTTTCTCTGCTATGAGGTTTTTCAACACCATTTCCTAGTTGACTACTTTGTTCTCAGGGGTATCTGCCCTTCCTGGAGGGCACTTTGTATAGAAATTGATGTCTGAAATACTACAAAGCTACAGTAATCAAAACAGTGTGGTATTGGCACAAAAACAGACATATGGATCAATGGAACAGAATAGAGAGCCCAGAAATAAACCCACACACCTATGGTCAATTAATCTTCAACAAAGGAGGCAAGAATATACAATGGAGAAAAGACAGTCTCTTCAGCAAGTGGTGTTGGGAAAGCTGGACAGCCTCATGTAAATCAATGAAGTTAGAACACACCTTCACACCATACACACAAAATAAACTCAAAATGGCTTAAAGACCTATATATAAGACACGACACCACTAAACTCCTAGAAGAGAACATAGGCAAAACATTCTCTGACATAAATCATAGCAATATTTTCTTAGATCAGTCTCCCAAGGCAAAAGAAATAAAAGCCAAAATAAACAAATGGCACCTAATCAAACTTATAAGCCTTTGCACAGCAAAGGAAACCATAAACAAAATGAAATGACAGCCTACAGACTGGGAGAAAATACTTGCAAATGATGCAATCGATAAGGGCTTAATATCTAAAATATACAAACAGCTCATACAATTCAATATCAAAAAAATAAAAAACCCAATCAAAAGAAGAAGACTTAAATAGACATTTCTGTAAAGAAGACATGCAGATGGCCAATAGGCACGTGAAAAGATGCTCAACATCACTAATTATTAGAGAAATGCAAATCGAAGCTACAATGAGGTATCACCTCACACCAGTCAGAATGGCCATCATTAAAAAATCTAAAAACAGTAAATGCTGGAGAGGGTGTGGAGAAAAGGGAACCCTCCTGCACTGTTGGTGGGAATGTACACTGGTGCAGCCACTATGGAGAACAGTATGGAGGTTCCTTAAGAAACTAAAAATAGAGCTACCATATGACTCAGCAATCCTGCTCCTGGGCATATATCCGTAAAAGACGAAAACTCTAATCCAAAAAGAAATATGTAGCCCAATGTTCATAGCAGCACTGTTTACAATAGCCAAGACATGGAAGCAAACCAAGTGCCCATCAACAGATGAATAGATAAAGAAGATGTGTCATATTTATACAATGGAATATTACTCAGACATAGAAAAGAATGAAATAATTCCATCTGCAGCAACATGGATGGACCTAGAGATTATCATACCAAGTGAAGTAAGTCAGACAAAGACAAATATTATATGATATCACTTATATATGGAATCTAAAAAATAATACAAATGAATTTATTTACAAGACAGAAACAGACAAAAAAAAACAAATTTATGGTTACCAAAGGGGAAAGGGTAGGGGGAGGGACAAATTAGGAGTATTGTATTAACAGATACACACTACTATATATAGAATAGATAAACAACAAGGATTTACTGTATAGCCCAGGGAACTATATTCAATATCTTGTAATAACCTATAATGGAAAAGAATCTGAAAATATATATATAAAATGGAATCACTTTGCTGTACACCTGAAACTAACACAATATTGTAAATCAACTCTATGTCAATGAAAAAAATTTTTTTAAAGAAGGAAATTGATGTCTAAAAGGGGGAAGAAAGCACTGGATACAAGAAGCATCTGGGAGGGGGGACCAGAAACTCAGTCAATTATCTCCAATAGCATCTGCTACATACAGTAGGGCCTCTTCTCCCTAACGACACTTAAATTTTATGGCCACAAGAGACCTAGGGAAAATCTACTTTCACATTCTTGTTGAGGAAACTTAGGGACAGAGAAAATGATGAGTCGTTCGCCCCAAGCCATACATAAAATCACAGGTGAGCAGTTTTATGGAATTTTGACTCAGCCTGAAGTAAAGCATTCTTTTAAATTATCAAATAAAGCTTGCGAGACAAACAACATCTTATTCCAGCACATCAAAACCCAAGGGGAAAAAAAAAAAAAAAACCCAAGGGGAACGATGGTGCTCGGAGCTGGGGAACGGCTGCCCCCCCCCCCCCGCCCCCGTCTCGAGATTCTGATTCTCTAGGTCTGGGGCGGGGCCTGGAGATCTCTGCATTCTTTAAAAGCTTCCCGGGGGATTGTAGGGGTTGGCTGGTGCTGGAGCCCAGGCCGGTGTGCCCACCCGTCTCCCAGGGCTGTGGCACCCACTCGGGGCTGTAAGATAAAGACAGGGGACTCCGAGGCAATACATCCCGTCCCCTCCAGGGGGCGGCTGCTGTGTGACACCACAGACCGTTTCTGGGACTCCAGGAAAGCCTCAACTCCACGAGGAAATGGGCCCAGAGGTCCTGTCCTGGGGGAGAGCAGTGACCAGTGGTTCAACCTCTCTTCCTCTGGGCAGCCCAGCTTCCAGGCCCAGGCACTCGCCTCGTGGTCCCCTCCCGGCCCAGGAGCCCCTAACTTCTCATCTCCTGTCTCTTTCCTTGGGACCTGCAGACCTCTTGCCTTGGAAGTTTTTCGGAGACTGTGTTGACCACTTCACAGCTCCTGATTCTCCAGAGCGGGACACATACCTCCCTTTCTAACCCTGGACTCCTCCCTCACGGGGAAACTGGGCCGCTTACAACCAAGAGGCTGTGGGATGTTGAAAGAGTATCGGTTCTGCTCAGAGTGGGCTCCGAAAATCTTAGCAAGGGGCCTGGGCAGCATCCTGCCCCCAGGGCCACAGGCCAGGGCCCGGGCCCCCGAGGGCCTCCACTCTCACCCGCCGCCCGTCAGGGGCCCCCATGGCAGGAGAGCCTCCACAGACGTGTCACTGTTGCTTTTTCTTGCCCTTCCTTCTTGCTGCTGGCCGGGCAGACTGAGTGGGAGAAGAGAAGCGCTCCGACCCCGGCTTCTCTGGCAGGGCCCGGCCGGCCGGGAGGCCCCAGGCGGCCCCCCGTGCTCAGCTGTAAGCAGTTCATTGCCAAGGCTTTCTTACTGCCTCTCCCAAGGGCAACTGCATCTTCCCTCTCTGGGTCAAGCTCTCATCTCATGTGACTTCAACCAAAGTGGCGCCACGGATGGCATTTCAGGCATCAGAGACCTGGATGGGAGAGGGACTGTCCCTGTGTAAAGCCTCACACCCATCACACCTGAAACTTCACACCACGGGGCAGAGCGGGTGGCGGCACCCGAGAAGACTGCTCCCACCGCAGAGGGACTCGGCCCCTGAGTTTTTAATTCATTACATGCATCACAGCCTCTTGTCTAGGTAAAGAGGGATGTGGTTGGACAGGCTGGGCCCCATGGCGAAGGGACTTAACAGTTTGCACTCGGCTCGATGGGCAGTGGGAAGCAACAGGAGGACCTAGCATTGGGGAGTGACCAGAAGAAGTTCTCCTTATTGGAAGTGAACAAGGCAGCCGTTAGCAGGCCTGAGCTGGCCTCTCCCTCCCAGCGTCCTACAAGGCCCCTGAACACCCCCAGACAAGGCCTGGCGGGTGGCCTGAGTAATCCGGGCTCCCCCCAAACCCTACGTTCTCCTGACTAACCCAGGTCCCAGATTCTCTTCCCTTCTGCATTTGGTTCCCGAGAGAAGTTGCTGCCCATCAGCACCAGTTCTCAAGACGGCCCTGGCGGGATTCAAAAAGCAGAAGCCAGGGCAGAGGGGTATGGTGGGCTTGAAATGCCAGGAAGGGACGGCTCAAAGGAGAGCAGGGCCTGGGCTGAAAGAGGGAGGAGCCCACCACCCCTCACTCACCCACAGCTGTTTCCGCGGGCGCCAGGCGCAGTGCGGGGCAGGGGCCACCCGGGAGCCAGACAGAGGTGGACCCTTCCCTCCGGACCACAAGTTACATTTCCATTTTAGTGGGCCAGACGGATGATAAGCAAACCCAGTCGATTCTCATTATTCGAGATAGTTCTGTTCTATAAGGTCTGCAGAACATGGACGAGCAAACCCTGAACCATCGCTCCCAGGGGAAGGATGCAAATGCACGCATTTCACAGAGTCACAAACACGCACAGAGCACTGAAGGATCTGAGTTGCCTGGTGCGCACATTCCCAGCTGCTTTGCCTTCCTAATTCAGCTCTTGACGAGGGAACCAGAGGATGGAGCCAGGAGGAGCAGGGCACGTGGTGCCAGCAGCTTCAGCTCTGGGGCCGCCGGCTGGAATCTACCAGGATGGGTTGTTTCTAGTATGTACGGTTATCTATGTGTGATAGATACACACACCTATTTCCCCAGGGAGCAGCGGTTCAGTATTCGCTAACTCTGTTTGAGGCAACTTTACAGAACCCAACTACACCAAATAAAGAGAATCAATGTGTATTAGTAAATTATAGGAAGGAAATTAACAAAGAGATGGAGATAGTCATATCGGGACTCGGGGCTTCAGGAAGGGCCTCTCTGAGGAGGTGACATTTAAGCCGGGGCTTACAGCATAAGCAGGAGGGAACCACGCCAAGCAGGGTGGGGAGACCTCTCCAGGCAGAGGGAACAGCACGGCAAAGCCATGAGGAGTTCGAGAGCATGCGTGACCCGGGAACTGAAAGGAGCAATTGGGTGTGAGGGGCCAGGAGCACCAGAGGAGACAACATGGACAGGGCAGGGCCGAAGGGCTGCGCCTAGATGGTTCACCTCCTTGTTGGCATTTCTCCCACCTACCAAGGCCCCATGTTGGGGGGAAAGAGCACGGGCGGGAGGGGAGGAAGGAGGGGCGGGCTTGCAGCCCTGGGAGAGGCTGTGCCCTCGCCCCCGGGGCCCACTGCTGTGGCTGCCTGATGCCTTCTTGGTCTAGGTTGAACCTGAGCCCAAACCTGGGATACTACTTCGCCAGAGACAAGTACCAGAAGGCCTGGAACTGGTGGGATCTGAACCGCCACATCCATGCACCCCCCGTCCAGCCCATCTCCTTGAAAATCAACCAGTACATCAAGGTACAAATAAGGAGCCAGGATAAGATCATCTTCCGCTTCATCCACAAGAAGCAGCACATTTGTTTAAACCTAGGCACCAAGTACAAGGTAAGGTCTCAACTCCCCACGTCTCTTGCCAGGTGGGGAACTACCTGCACGCAGGCCACTGCTGGCTTGAACTGGTCCATGCTCAGGCCTCCAGGCCATGTTTCTCAACACTCCAACCCCTAGGGAAACGAGGCCCCCTTCCCTGACTCGAGGCTTGACCATATACAAAGCAATCATTTAACTTCCGAACACTTATCATTTAACGTAAGATTCGGAGCTGAGGAAACTGACATTCGCATCCCAGCAAGACCCAGACACGCTCCAAGGGAGCCCCAGATGGATGTGGGGCTGGTAGGCAGACACCGTGAGGGCCTCACTTTCCTGCTGTGCTAGGGAATCCAAGGGGAGAAGCTGGACACCCCCAGGAGGGTACAGCCTTTGGAAGGCAGGTCACACCAGGGCCCAGCAGCTGGCCACCCTTTGGTTTGGGGGGTCAGGTTGGGATGTGGCCACGGGCACAGGCCAAGTGAGTGTCTTGGGGAAGCAGCAGCAAGGTTGCCGGTGGTAGGGCTGGGTTCACAGATTCGCCCTAGAGAGTGACGTTTCCAGGGAAGGCTCGGTCATGGCCACAGGGTCCTAATCCTGACGCGGGGGGAGCTTGGTGCCCAGGTAGCATTAATCCTCACGAGCCGCCTGTGAATTCCCACAGTACATTACCCCGGCGGTGCTGAGCGAAATGAAAAAGAAAGCAGTCCTGGAGATGGAACTCAGTTCAACGGCTCGGAAGATCCAGATCCTTCTAGGGAAAATGAGGGCGATCCTGAGTACACTGACCACCTGTGATTTGGAATGCTTCATACAGGGCAGCAAGATCTTGCCAACAAGACAATATGAGTTGGAGGAGGAACTCTCGTCTTCCAAGCCGGGGCAGTCACCAAACTGTGCTGCTTCGGCACGTGCGGAACGTTTCGGGAAGGTGGAGGTGTCCAAAGCCCCGAGGAAACCCCCAAAGCCCTAGTTCATATCTTGTGGGAGCTGGTTTGTAATTTGGGACCTATCACAGCTCCTTGATTTGGAGAAAAAAAAAAAAAAAGTTTTTCAGGGGCAGAGAGGGGCTGACAGAGTCTGTGGCTGGGCACAGAAGAGACTTAATCATGCGTCCTGCCAGCATTAGAAGCAAACTGTTTCAGTAGACAATACATGTCAACACCTGTCCCGCTTGCTTCTACTGACCGTATGAATGCAGATGTTCTTTTGTGACTTTCCCATGCTTGGGTTGACTCAGGACACAGACTGTCTCAAAGCCTAGCTCTGCCCGCTGTTGGCTGTGTGACCTTGGGCAAGTAGCTCTCTGCCTCCGTTTTCTGATCTGTAAAATGGGTCTAGAAATAGTAGCTTCACAAACACCCCCGCCAAGACAGAGGGACGCCCAGTCAGCAAAGCCGCACCAGCCTGCAGCCAGTCCCCCAAACCAGGAGCCCAAAAGGACCCACCCTTAAACTCTCTTCAATAGCTGGGCCCCTTTTGGTCACTGGTTACATTCACCAACTCAAATAGGTAAAGCAAAATGGGAAACGTGTAATCTGGATGGAAGATGCAATGGGTCTCAGAAAGGACTGGCACGTGGGAAGGCTCCAGGAGCCAGGAGGACTTTTGTTCTCAGCTCTGTGACACTGGCCTTGTTCCAAAGATGTGGGGTTTTTTTGCGGTACGTGGGCCTCTCACTGCTGCGGCCTCTCCCGTTGCGGAGCACAGGCTCCGGACGCGCAGGCTCAGCGGCCATGGCTCACGGGCCCAGCCGCTCCGCGGCATGTGGGATCTCCCTGGACCGGGGCACGAACCCGCGTCCCCTGCATCGGCAGGCGGACTCCCAACCACTGCGCCACCAGGGAAGCCCAAAGATGTGTTTTCTATGTATCTCAGTTCACATGGCTTTGTCTCCTGGTCTTTCTCAAAAGATCCCAGTGGTCTCTATTGGCCTGGCTTGATCAGGAGGCCACCCTTGGTATGATGCAGTGTGGTAAGAGAGGGTGGGGTTACGTCTTAGGCTCCTAGTTGATGTCAAGCATGGAGAGGGGCAGTAGTTTCTAGAAAAGGGGGACTCAGGAGCTGGGCAATCCCCGATAGCGTGCCTTTTATACGTCCCTGGGACACTGCAAACTTCCCAGGTTGGCCTCAACTACAGCCTGAACCAAAAGAGTATAGGAAACACCTCCTTCCCGGCTCAGCCTAGCAATTAGCCAGCTGATCCCGGCTGTGAACAGACAGCCCAGCCCCACCTTCGCGGCCCCGCTCTCCAGCCAATCCCACACTGCCCTCACCAAAGTCCTGTCCTCACCCCAAATCCCGACAACTGCGCGCCTGGGGTGGGACCAGGGTGGTCAGGCTGGCAGTAGTGGGGTGCTGCACGGTCACTTCCCCCGTGTGACCATCACACCTTGTCGGCAAGTAGCGTCATCAGCTAAGACAACAGGTACTTTGTTGCCAGGTAGTGACCGCTGGGGAGCAGACCGTCACAGGCCGCACAGTACTTGGGTTGACTCAGGACACAGCCATTCTAGGGACCTTGTTGGTTTACACCTCCGCTGGTGTGGGCAGAGGTCCCTTCTCTTACCAGGCCCTGGAGACAAGGAGCTCCGGAGTCGCGTCTCGCAGCAAACAAATCCTCCCGAGCCTGCGTGCATCTCAGAGCCCCGACGTTCCTCCCTCGTGTGCCCGGGAAGCAGACAGCCCTGGTGGGGGTCTCGGTGCCACCGCCCGCTAGCTGTGCGACCTTGGCCACGGCAGTGAGCCCCTCTGGGACTCCGTTTCCTCCTCTGGAACAGGAGGGCAATCAGCAACACACCTTACAGAGCTGGAGTGAGAATGAAAGCAGGCGGCGTCAGTGGAGCGCTCAGCGTGGCGCTTCACAGATGTGGGCACTTCATTATCATCCGTCAGTGCCTCTCCCCGGTCTTTCTCCTTCCCCAAAACCTGAAGACATGACTCACCCCATTAACACAGAGACTGTCAGCAGGTGGCCTCGCAGAGGCATTGTGCTCGGTCAGCTCCCTGTTTTCAATATTCTATTGCCAACGTCTATAGAGACACAGTATTTCACGTAGATTTTAGGCATTTCCAGCCTCTCTCGTAGCTGCTGCTCTGTTTGAGTGTTATCACCAGCCGGACACAATTACCCAGCACCCAGGGACTGTTTCATAAGG
Organism: Phocoena phocoena; assembly: GCF_963924675.1. Taxonomy (NCBI): domain Eukaryota; kingdom Metazoa; phylum Chordata; class Mammalia; order Artiodactyla; family Phocoenidae; genus Phocoena; species Phocoena phocoena. The sequence continues at coordinate 21,259,663 of NC_089236.1, forward strand.
AAAACGGAGTTACCTCACAGATTGTGAAGGAAATAGCGAAAGTAGCCAGATGACCGGGAACTATAAAAATCCAGCCCCCACCCTCTGTATTAGTTTGCTAGAGCTGCTGTAACAAAAAGGACCACACACTGGGTGGCTTACACAACAAAACTGTATCATCTCACAGTTCTGGAAGCCCTAAGTCCGAGATCAAGAGCGTGGGAAGGATGTGGCCCAGGCCCGTCTCCCAGCTTCTAGTAGTTCCTTTGTCTTTGGCAGTTTTCACATGGCGCTCTCCCTGTGTGCATGTCCCTGTATCAAATTTCCCCTTTTTATATGAACACCAGTCATACTGGGTGAGGGGCCCACCCAACTCCAGTATCTTAACCAATTGCACCTGCAACAACAAGCTGGTTCACAAGACGCTTCCTGCTTGGATACCAGGAAAACTCACTGGAGAACAAGTGCCACCAGACACCCCCCAACACACGGCTGCCAGCGCGGTGCAGAAAGCAAAACCCACACCAGAAACGGAAAGAGACGCCCTTCCCCTGTGCCTTGCAGTGTAGCGCCAGCACCCTACCAAGCCTAACTCTGCACCAGCTGGCAACGGAGAAATGTTCTCAGGGTCCAGCTCCAGAATCTCAAAGCAGGGCCCAAAAGGGTGGATTTGGAGCTGAGGGGCACTATATCGATAACTGGCACAGAGCTTCTTCCTCCTCCCTGCCCCAGCACTCAGTGAAGCATGGAAAAATCACACACACACAGGAAGTCAGCTTGGCCAAGATGAGAGCAGTTGCAGTGATGCCAAGTCTAGCACACTGCCACAGCAGTGGACCGACACTTCCTGCTTTGAAAAAATAAAAACCTGCATCTGTAATGCTTCCTTGTTCTCCTTCCTCTGGTCCTCCTGCTTCTGGTCTGTCCCCTGCGCTCCCATTTCCTTCCAATAAAGCCCTTTTCTGCTCCAGTTCGACACGATGCCTTCTGTTGCTTACCCTCAAGGACCCTGAGAGATACAAAGGATGAGTAGTAAGGAGACAAGTTGGGCAGATAGATATGCAGGAGCCTGAACAGCCCGTGTGCATCAGGAGTTGAAAGTTTTAGCAAAGGGGAAGGAGAGTGTTACTACTAAGACTAGGACTTCCCTGGTGGTTCAGAGGCCAAGACTCCACGCTCCCAATGCAGGGGGCCTGGGTTCGATCCCTAGTCAGGGCACTAGATCCCATATGCTGCAACTAATCACATGCTGCAACGAAAGATCCCGCACACGGCAACGAAGATCCCACGTGCCGCAACTAAGACCTGATGCAGCCAAATAAGTAAATAAATACATAAACAAATATTAAAAAAAAAAAAACAAGACTAGGTTCTTGTAGTAAGGATACTTCAATATTCCCAGCAAGGAATACTGAAAACGAGGGCCTCGACCCAGGGCAATGGCATTGGAAATAGTGGAGGGGAGGAAATAGAGGGGGCAGGAGGGGGTAGAGAACAGGCGGGACTTGGTGGGAATGGGATGGGGAGGAAGGCTGTATGACTTGGGCCCAAGTGGATTCTTTCAACAGATACTGAGCATCTACCTCAGGCACTGTTCTAGGCACTAGGTATACAGCTGTAAACACAGCAAAACTCCTCCCCCGGGCAGCTTACAATCCAGACTGGGGGAGGCAGAAAAAAAAAAAACAAGTAGGGACTTCCCTGGTGGCCAAGTGGCTAAGACTCTTCGCTCCCAATGCAGGGGGCCCGGGCTCGATCCCTGGTCAGGGAACCAAGAGTTTGCACGCCACAACTAAGACCCGACGCAGCCAAAAAAAAAAAACCAAGTAAGTAAAAGACATCATTTGTTGGTATGAACACAACTAAGCCAGGTGAGGGGATAGCAAGTGCTAGGAACTGGGGGTTGCTGTATATATCACAGGGTTCTGCAACCTTGCCACCATCCACATTTTGGACTGGATAATTACGTGTAGTGGGAGGCTAGCCTGTGCACATTTGGCAGTTCTAGTTGCTTCTACCAACTAGAAGCCAGTAATACCCCACACACTCCACTCATGACAACCAAAAATGTCTACAGGCGTTGCCAAACGCGCCCTTGGTAGCAGGGGGCAGGGGTCATCCCTTGTTGAGAACTACTGTTGTATATCCCATTTGGGTTGTTTTGTTGTTTTACGGCCCAGCATTTATCTGTCTTGGCAAATGTTCCACGTACTTGAAAAGAATGCATTCTGCAGACTCTGGTCCATTCTATAAGGAGTCCACACATTATTTAAAAAAAAAAAAGTCATTGCCATGAAAACAAGCAAACAAAAACTTTACGAATTGTCTAAATTAAAAGAGACTAAAGAGATGGAACAATCAAGTTAACACGTATGAACCTGGAAAAGAAAAAGCTATGAAACATTTTGGGGAACAATCGAGGAAAGTGGAATATGGGCTACACAGTAGATATCACTGATTTTTTTTTTTCTTTTAGGTGTGATAATGGTATTAGGGTTACTGTTTGGAGATGGATGCTGAAGTATTTAGGGGTAAAATGTCATGATGCCTGCAACTTACTTCAAATAGTTCAGCAAATGAGTGTGTGTCTAAGCAATGATAATTAAAACTCACCTGACTGGGAATTCCCTGGTGGTCCAGTGGTTAGGACTCGGTTTTACTGCCGGGGCCCAGGTTCAATTCCTGGTAGGGGAACTAAGATCCTGCAAGCCGTGTGGCACAGCCAATCAATCAATCAATCAATCAATCAATAAACTCACCTGATTAATAAAAGTGTAAAAGAGCCCAATCCTGTAAGAAAAGTTATTTTAGAATACATAGAAAAAAATCTGGAAGCTATATGCCAAACATTTAACAGCAGTTTACCTTTCAAGGTTCATTTATGGAAGACTTTCACATTTTATGTTGAAATTCAAACACTACAGAAATGTCTAAGAGTGAACATATTTTGATAACCAGGAAAAATGTTTTAAACCCCCCCCCCCAATATGTATTTATTGGATGACTATTTAATGGATGCCATTATACCAAGTTTCCAGCAGCTGTCTCCTTTCTATGGGGGTTGGGTGCTGAGGAAGAGCAGACAGACAAGCTAGTGGAGGAACCACCAGCAGAAGAAAAGCACACCAGAAAGGAATCGATGAAGTTCCTCTTTTCTGAGAAGTAACCTTCTCTCCACCAACACACCCCCAGTTCCTTTAATAAATGGACCCTTTGTTTTTTGGGGGTTTTTTGTTTTTTGGGTTTTTTTGCGGTACGCGGGCCTCTCACTGTCGTGGCCTCTCCCGTTGCGGAGCACAGGCCCCGGACGCGCAGGCTCAGCGGCCGTGGCTCACGGGCCCAGCCGCTCCACGGCAGGTGGGATCTTCCCGGACCGGGGCATGAACCCGTGTCCCCTGCATCAGCAGGCGGACTCCCAACCACTGCGCCACCAGGGAAGCCCTAAATGGACTCTTTTTAAAAACTAAGGTTGACTATTCTTTCTTCCTTGTAAGGTAACAGCAGAAGAGAATTTAAAGATATGGGGTTGTGGAAATACAAATTTGTTTTTATCGTGACGTCAATAATACTAAATTTCAGCACTGTTTGTGCTGATGGTGCTCAGGAAACTGGCAGTTTTGCAAATAAAGAAAAATTATCTGTCACCTAATGAAGCATTAAGATGCTTCAAAATGTCTTTCCGGGGCTTCCCTGGTGGTGCAGTGGTTGAGAGTCCGCCTGCCGATGCAGGGGACACGGGTTCGTGCCCCGGTCCGGGAAGATACCACATGCCGCGGAGAGGCTGGGCCTGTGAGTCATGGCCGCTGAGCCTGCGCGTCTGGAGCCTGTGCTCCGCAACGGGAGAGGCCACAACAGTGAGAGGCTCGCGTACCACAAAAAAAAAAAAAAAAAAAAAAAAAAATGTCTTTCCACAATAATCATCTTGCCAGAAGAATCCACACAGTACAAGTAAAACCGGGGAAATCGGAATAAGGTTGGTGGAGGGTAACACTGTCAATATCCTGCTTGTGACACGTGATTGTTCTGCAAGATGACACCACTGGGAGAAATCGGGTAAAGGTACACAGGATCGCTCTGTATTATTTCTCACAACTGCATGTGAATCGACAAGCTATCTTTAATTTCAATTAAAAATTTTTTTTAAAGAATCCACACACAAAACAGACCAATGAGGACAAAAAGTAGGAAGCAAAAATCTTTATTTTTTAAAAAAATTCACATTTATTAAAAACAGCAAATTCTAGCCAAATAATATAAAGCATTTTAAATTAATTATTTGAAAGTATGTACACTCTTTGTATAAGTAAACACTTGAAACTGTACAGATTTAAACAGTCAAATTTAGCAAACAAGTTGGATCACTATCACCTACTCAGCACTTTTGTAAGGTGTTTGTTTCAGAAATAAAAGACTCAAAACACAAGAACGAGTGCCATCAAATATTTTTATCCTTAAGAACACGCTCTGCTCTGTACATCAAATTAAATCAGTGAAGTATTGTACGGTAATCATGCCCTCATTTCTCTGGAAAGGCTATTTAAAAATCAAATGTACATATAATATACAAAACTGGATTGTACAGCTTATTTCATTAAACACATATTTAAAATAGTAAGTGGAAGTAAATATAATCTTCCTAATTCATTCATTTCCTGTTGAAGGATGAATATGGACCCTCTTTACCTTCTACCTTCCCAAAATAGAGAGTATTAAGCTCTATCAAGCAACATCCATCACCAGCTGAGCTGAAAAACAAGTGACCTGTTTAAAATGACAGACAGAAGGATATGTAACCTATCTACACATGGCGGGAGTCTGCTTGAAGCGGATGAGAAATGCTACAGTCTCACAGAATGAGGTCTGCTGGCTACATTCCAGAACCCCTGTCAGCATTCTATCTCTAAACTAGTGTCTGAATAACTCAAGATTCATTGTGAACCAAAGAGCAGGTTACATTTACTATAATGTCAGAGGCAAAACCAATCCAATCAGGAAACGTATTTGTAGGAAAAGTCAGAGATGCGCATAATTGTTTTGATGATCGCTGCCATCGTGCGGTTGATTTTAAGGGATGGGTGGTCTTCGTCATCCTTGTCTCTGAGTGAAATGTATCCTGCTGTCGCAGGGTACAGATCCACAAGGCAGGCTCACGGCACAGCCACCATGAAGGTACAGGACGTGAAAATGTTCACTTTTCAAAGAACTACGGACACGGAAGGCAGTGTGCAGAAAGCTGGTAACCCTAACCTTCGTGCACGAGATACACTATTCATCAGGCTTCCTCTCCTCCTTTATGTGCCAGACGGAAGACGCCAAACTTGGTACTTCCCCCTCACGGACACTGCCTACTGTACCATGAAGATTCTCATGAAAGATACGGCACGTTATCTACCATGAGGACGCTGCAGCTACCTGCCTACTTTTGAACACTCTGCACCTAAGAAATTCATGGAGTACAGATCCAGGGACCTTTACACCTTGAAACTACCTCCCATCAAACACACAGAAAGATAACACACTGAATTCCCAGGAAAGCAGAACATGTTCTCAGAAGCACCCAGTCTATCCCAAACTAAACTTCAAAGTGACAGGAGAAACATTACATTAAATGGGGTGTAGAAATAACATTTCTGGAAATAAAAAAATAGTCACTGTGGAATGCTCAGTGGTTAAAAGTGCAGTGTTTCACGCTTCAACAAACCTTTCTCTTAGAAGCTTTCTAATTAGCTGTATTTCTGTAAAGTTCTTTGCACTATTTATTGTAATCCATTTTCATTGCACAATTTTCTTAAGAACCATTTCACTGCGCGCCCACCATAGCTTCCTCTTAAAACCTTACACTGCTTGTGACCATTTAAATGAGGCAGTAATCAGCGCTCATAGATTATAGCTTATCTTTGGCATTTTGATGTTTTCAAAAGAGAAACACAAATCACGTCACACTTTGCTTCCACTTCATTCTGCGGTCAGCCCTGAGCAGCCCTGTGGTTCTCGGGAAGCCCCTCACACAATTCCCCGGTGTCCTGCAGGCCGTGGGACTTGGCAGCCGGCTCCTGCCGGACCGGCCATTTACGCACACAGCCCGACAGGCCTGGTTATTTAGAAACTGACAGTAGGAGGTTCAGCTGAAAAGCAAAGAGAAAGGCCTTGTTAGTTCTGCTGTGGAATACCATACTCAAGATAAGTTGTTTAGATCCTCAAAAAAGAATGAGAGGAAATGTCTGATTTTTAAGAGACCGGTAAACGTAGCTGTAAGGTATAAACTGGACCTGCGGTGCTGATTCCGGAAGCAGTCCCGGGCGCTGTGCATCGTCGGGGCCTGTGGGGAGGTATCGCCGAACCCGGGCCCGCAAAATTCATTAAGAATCCAATCGGGAAGACAGAAAAGAACTACATACCAACACTCACGAGAGACAGAAATGGCTCTAAATAACCGACTTCACCTGCCTCTATGCAGAGTGCGTTTCGCGGAGAGTTGTAAGTAAGCCGAACTCTCTAAATGACTCTTAACTGCACAAGAATAGGCACGGCAGGTGAGCCCGGACCAGGAGCCCCCTGTCCCCTCCGTAAAGGAGCGCGAGACCCAGAGCCAGCCCGGGGAAAACCAGAGAAATCGCCACTGCGACAGGAGGGGCTGGCAGCATGTGCTCTGCAAATCTGTCACCCTGGCCTGGAGAGACTTGCGGCTAGATGAGCCTGGCAGTGCGCCCTTCTATACAGTAGGGTTTTGGTAATCAAAATAATCACCCCCTAATCTCGTCTATAAATGTGTACTTCCAGTGAGAGGGACACAAAATCACCTCTGTGTTTTTCCTGCCAAAAACACAAAACCTGAATCTAATCATGAGGAAACAGACAACACCAAACATTCTACAAAATAACTGGCCCGACAAGGTCAAGAAAGCCCAAAAAGGCTGTGGAACTGCTCCAGGTTTAAAGAAACTAAAGGGATGTGATACCTGAAAGCAACACTTGGACTGGATCCTGGACTGGGGAAAATAATTTGAATACGGATGGAGGATTAGGTAATAGCATCAACGTTACATTTCCTGTTTTGATCACTGTGCAGCGTGTAGGGTAAGAGAATTCCTGGTCCTGGTTCCTGCTCTATGAGCCTGTGGCCAAGTGACTCAGTCAGCAGTCAGTATTATCAGCTGTTGTTACTAACTAGAAAATGTTAACGGTTTTGAAAGAGGAACAAGGAACAGTGAGCATGATGGTCTCTATTAGTGCTTTTCTTTTCTTTTCTTTTTTTTAATTTTATTTCTGGCTGCCCTGGGTCTTCGTTGCTGTACACGGGCTTTCTCTAGTTGCAGCCAGCGGGGGCTACTCTTCGTTGCGGTGCCCGGGCTTCTCATTGCGGTGGCTTCTCTTGTTGCGGAGCACGGGCTCTAGCCACGTGGGCTTCAGTAGCTGTGGCACGCGGGCTCAGTAGTTGTGGCTCTCGGGCTCCAGAGCACAGGCTCAGTAGTTGTAGTGCACGGGCTTAGTTGCTCCGCAGCACATGGGATCTTCCCGGACCAGGGATCGAACCCGTGTCCCCCGCATTGGCAGGCGGATTCTTAACCACTGCACCACCAGGGAAGTCCCTCTATTAGTGTTTTTCAAACTCTCGGCCGCAAGCCATTGGTAGATCATGAAAATCACTTAGTGGTTCATCAACAGGAGAAGAAGATAAAGCAAAGCAACTGAGCCGCACATAGCGTGTGTGATTATTATCAAACTTTTAAGTTACAGACACACGTACACACGCTAAACCACGTATCTCACTGGCAGGAGTCAAGTGGGAGTCCAGTAACTCTGCATGTTCTCAGCCAGACCCCTTCCTCTCCTCCATCAGAGCTGCTCTCCTCACACCTTTATCCATGCTTACGTCACCCACCACAAGAAGCCCAGGCCTCCCAAGTCATTCCTCTACTACCTCAAGGCTCTTTTCCCACCTCATGGCCCACCTCTCTGAAGTCCTGAAGCCCTGCCCCCCAGCCCTTTGCCAGGACAAGCTTCCCCTGCAGCCTTCTCCAGTGATGGGTGTTTCTCATCCACATGCCTGGAACCACTGGGCCTGGAGGCGGGATCAGAGTCCCTCTGTTCCTCACTGTCATTTCCAGACCATTCTCCTTCCCTCTCCCAGCACCTCACCCCAGCTTTGGTTTTCATTGTATCAGACCATGCCACGCTTCACTCCTCCATCTACGACCCCTCCGCCATCACCCAGCCCTGCACTTCTTGCAGATCTCAGAGCGCTATCACCCTTTCCTAAAACTACTCCTGTAGGACTTCTTGGTGGTTTCAGCATCCAGATAGCTCACCCTTCCAGGCTTAGCCTCAGCTCCTCTCCTCCAGTGACCTCATCTTCCACCAACCACGTCAGCTACTCAGGCTGCGGGCACATCCCAGCCCCATCACTACCTCTAACTGCAACCCCTCCGCAGTGCCATCGTCAAGTAGTTCACTCTTTGATCGCCACAACCCATCTTCCCAGCTCAGCTTCCCTCTCACATTCCAATGCCAATGACCGTCTGACTCTCTGACTCGACCAGGACCTGGAAACCACGGTTCCTCCCCACTCCCTTCCCTCAGCTCCCTCGCTTGAGTTCCACGGCAATCACTACAGCCACTCCCTTCTTTAACTCTCCCGCCCTCACCCGCCCCTGCCTTGTCCCTCCTGGCAAAAGCACAGCCCTGACACAACCCTCCAGCAACTCCACAGCTACACTCATGCAACTGACGATGACTGGAGGAAAAAAAACATGAGACAACTATGCTGAATGCTTTTTCTTGGATTCATAACCGGCCACTGAACTCAACCGAACCTTCCTGCGGGATCTTTAGCACCTCCTCACTTTCAGTGGTGACCCTGCTTCCTGTTCCCCCCACAAGCGCGAAGCAGTCAGAGGAGAGCTTCCGTGAGCACCCATCACACGTGCCAGCTGCCTGCACATGCGCCCACACGCTCGGCCTTTGCTCCTCTCTCCACGCTGAACCCTGCAGGCCCCTGACAAAGGCCCCACTCTCCAACTGCCCCTGCGATCACATCCCCCCTTCTCTTCTCAAGGACATTTTCCCAGCAGCAATTTTTCCCTCTCTTTAGATCTTCCCCACGAATATACAAACATACATTTCCCCTATCTTTAAAAAAAAAAAAAAAAAGGATGAATGGATAATCCAATAACAAATAAAAATAGCTATCTAAAAGGGGAGAGAGGGAAAAGGCTGGAGGGACTGGAAAGGGAAGCAAGACTTCTCCAAATTTACCTTGTTCCATAATTCTGACTTGGGAATCATGTAAACATTTTACATAAAAACAAAATTAAATCAAAACGAGCGGGAAAAAATCTCTAAATATTGAAAATAAACTAACTACATGTCAAGTTAGTGGTATAATCACATAGAATATAATTGCTTCAAATGACTTATAAAAAAGTATCCTGACTGGGGCGTCCCTGGTGGCGCAGTGGTTAAGAATCCGCCTTCCGATGCAGGAAACACGAGCCCTGGTCCGGGAAGATCCCACATGCCGCGGAGCAACTAACCCGTGCACCACAACTACTAAGCCTGCGTTCTAGAGCCCGTGAGTCACAACTACTGAAGCCCGTGCTCCTAGAGCCCGTGCTCTGCAACAAGAGAAGCCACTGCAAGGAGAAGCCTGCGCACCACAACGAAGAGTAGCCCCCGCTCGCCGCAACTAGAAAAAGCCCACACGCAGCAATGAAGACCCAACGCAGCCAAAAATTAATTAATTAATTTTAAAAAAAGAAGTATCCTGACTGTCTACAACCCTAGAACTACAGAGAAATCATTTTAAAATATGACCCATAGAGCCATACAAAGAAATTCATACAGCCATAAGAAAGAATGAAGTTCTGATACAAGCCACAACATGAATGCACCTTAAAAACATTATGCTAAAAAAAAAAAAAAAACAAAAAAAAACAACAAAAAAAAAACATTATGCTAAGCCAGTGATGAAAGGCCATGTACTGTACGATTCCATTTAATGCACTGTCCAGAATAGGCAAATCCACAGAGACAAAGGAAGATTAGTAGAAGAGGGGGGAATGAAGAATCTGCTAACAGGTAGGGGTTACTTTGTTGAGGGGATGAAAGTGTTCTGAAATTAGATAGTGGTGACGGTGCCAGGACTTACTGAGTATACTAAAAACCACTGAATTGCCTACTTTAAAAGGGTGAATGTTATGGTATCTGAATTATATCACAATTTAAAAATGACCCCATTTCTTCTCCAGCTACCACCCCATCTTTTCTCTCCCTGTGAAGTAAAACTCCTCAAAAGACTTACCACACGCACGGCCTCCAGTCTCTCTCCCCGCGGGCTCCACCCACAGCAATCGGGCTCTGACCAACCTTACCACTCTCCCCCAGTCTCTCTCTCTAGTCCTTACCCTACTAAACTCCTCAACTAAACTTAAAACCAGAAATAAAATACCCTCCATAGCATCAACCTACTTCTACTCAATAAAAGCCTGCTGACTGAACTGAATAAATGAATGATAATAAACACAGGCTGAGCTCTCTATTTCGTTTTTTTAATTTAGGAAGAAGAGAGAAAACAGAAACACTTCTAACATCTAGTCCCTAAAACACTTTTTTTTTTCATCTAAAACATGGGCCTCCTATCATACATACTGCAAACAAAATTATTCAGCAATCTAAATACCACTGTTTGAGTCTCCCACAAACAGTTCATTCACCTTAAACACAGCAACCTTCAATACCAGAAAGCACTGAAAAGCAGCTAACGCCATCACTAAATATGCGAGAGCAACTCAGAGCTTAACTCTTGTTCATCGGAATAAAACAACGTACAATTTTAAAAATTACAACTAAAACACAGTTACTCAAAGACGTTACGTACTCAAGTAAAATAACTAAAAGGTTATAAAAGGAACAACGATCTTCAGACTTTGGATTACCTGTTCTATAGAAGGACAAGCAATGATCTGGATATCTTCAGGGCTGAACTCTTCCTTTAACAAGACATGGAACTTCTGGAAGACTTGCTGAATATTATTCTTAGAAAGAAGAAGAGGCAATCATTATTACATGAGTCACTGAAATCATAGTCAGTCTTCTTAAATATGAATAACTAAGAAAGCTCAATCTTACTATGTGCCAAAACAAGTGGAGGAAATGTATCTTCTAGGGCATTACCAAAGACGTTCAATTTTCATTAATATTTCACATGCAAGCACTACCTGTCTAAGACTTATCAGATAAGACTTACTGGAAAAACTAAACTCTAGCAAGCCTTATCCCCCACAGAGAACAGTAACAAGTCTTCCGCAGCAATTTCTTCCACAGAAGATAATAAAGTTCCCAAACACATAAAGTGTACTTTAAAAATCAGCCAGCGCCTCGGGGAAAGATGTGAGCTCCACACAGAGCTGGAAGCTATGAGTACTAAATTTGCTCTGACATTTAATCCCTCCATGGCCGCTGCAAGCCATTTATTTCCGCTGCTCACCAGTAAAATGGGACAGAATTCCTGAAATGCTGTTCTTTCACAAGTGCTGGGCCCCATCTCATGTGAGGGTCTGATTACTTATTTATTCATTTACTGATTTCTACTTTTAGGTAGAAATTACCCTTGTGCCACAGGTAACCATAAGGAAATTAAGACAAAATGAGGGCTGGGGGCGAGGTCGGGGAGATATAATCAGACAGATGCATGCTTTGTAAGTCTTTCAAGAATCACAGTGCTTTTTAGTCAACTGTACTAGAATAGCAGACCAACATTTCAAAATGTTTACAGGAAGAGGAAAATGGTACACAAGGCAAGAATACTCCAAGAGACGGGCCAACATTCAAAGAGATGATCACGACACTCACCCTAACTGGCTTAAACAGGACGAACTCAGTATCTTTATTGGATAGGTACAAGGACATACTTCTCAACGTCAGGGGCAGCTTTGCTTTTATTGTCTTGTAGGCACTTGCCACAAGGTCACTGACTTTTGCTGGAAAGAAATTAACCTCCTTAGTATCACAAATAAAAACAGAAGAAACATTTCCATTTTAATTCAGAGGGGAATAAAAGGAGAGAAAAATAGCAAAAGACGCCTCTTTACTTCCCCAAAGAATTTCTTTCACTTTTCTTATTTATTTATCAAGTTTAATCACAAGCCCTATAAACATTCATTAAGTGCCTACTGTAAACAAAAGTCTAACCCCATGGGCTAAACAGAAAAAGAATCCCCCACCACCACCCTCCGCCATGGCTCAGGACATTCATAGGGATAGTAATATGGTGCCTTCGGCATTTGGAGATAAGGTGTAAGGTAAAATAAAAGGTCATTTGCAGAGAAGCACTAGTAAGAATTACTTCATACTGAACGAGCTTATTCGTTTGTAGAACTGACTCACAGTAAGAGATGCTCCCTGTCTTATGAGATCATTCAGAAAATACCCACACATATTTAATGGGAACTAAAAATTCATTTGTTACATTCTTATATTGTATTATCAGAAAAGGAAAAGAATTCCAGAAAATTGTAACTGATATAATTAGTAGCCCAGGTGTAGTGTCTGAAAAGAAGTACAAATGGAAAAGAACAGTCGTAATCTGTATGAAATATCTAAAAGAGAAAATTACCTAGAAAGCTATCAAAGAAAAGACTGATTAATAATTTTAAAGATGCTTGACCTCACTCATAATTAAAGAAACGCATATTAAAACAAGTGAAATATTTCAGATTGGTAAAAATTACCAAGGTTGTGAATATCCACACTTGGCAGGGGTGTGGGGAAACAGGCACCCTCATCCACTATTGTCGGGAGTATAAACTGTTCACCCTCTTGGAAGGGATATTAGGCAACGTCTAGCAAAACTGAAAATACACACTCTTTCACTTAACATTTCTACTGCTAGAAATTTGCCTTATGGACATATTTACAAAATACCAAGGTATGTGTGTTTATTAAGAGTGTAAGGAAAAACAAACTAAAAATAATTTAAGTATCTATTAATAGAATTATTAAAGAAATTATGCTTTAGTGATATATTCTACACGTCCATTAAATAGAATGGGTAGAGCTGGATATGCTGGTATAGAAAGGGCTCCAAGATATAGAATAAGTGGTTTAAAAAAAAAAAAAAAAAAAGTAAGGGATATTTTGTAAGCAGATAGGGTAAGAGGCCCCCGAAGAAGGAACACCAGGACTGGCTTTCTTAACGTAAGAGAAGCCATTTTGGCCTAAACCATTCTGTGATCTCAGCCTGGCCACAAGGCTTGTCCTTTAACAGGTCTCAGTAATTGATGACCTTAAGGGAAGTGAGGGAATGCAGGAACACAGGAAAAGTAATAAGAAACAATAGGTCAGTAATGAAACAGCCCTAGCTCCTCCTCAAGGGATACAGAGAACAATCGGATGCACGTCTTTGAGCTCTGCAAGAACTAAGGCCCCCATTCGGGTGGAGGATGGAACGATGCTGTTGACCCCCGTGACTTCAATTAACTAAAGCTTGGATTCTGTCAACCATTGCCCCGGTTCAATGCTGAATTCTCCTCTCTTCAAGCCCCTTCATGAATACATGTACCCTTAGCTTAAATTTCCCCAATTTTGCCATTCGGGGAGACACTGCTCTGGGAAAGATCCCCGGTGTTCTCCTTCCTCGCTGCAAGTAATAAATCCTTCCTTCTCCCACTCTTTGCCTTGGTTGTGTCTTTTGGCTCAATACCCACCAAGAGGCAAACCCGTTTTTTCAGGTAACAATAGTATAATCTTATTTGTATAACACGCTTCAAGTCCATATATGCTAGAATACACATAATTTTGGGAAAGCCGCCAGTAATAGTGGTTACCTTTGAGAGAACTAGTTTAGAGGTGGAGAACAGAATTCTCATTTTATACCTTTCCACAGTTCAAATTTTATACCATGTTAAAAAAATTTTTTTTAATTGAGGAGGGTTGTGTAAGAGCAGGGTGAGAAACTGCCAATGCTCTCAAGAAGAAAGAACAAACAATCCAAGAATTCCTTATTTTTCATAAACAGATGAAAGCTCCTTTAAGACAATTAATTCCATGGGCTCTGGTCCTATGGTCACTAACACAATTCAGGGATCACTGGTGAGTCTTCAGAGCCCAGTTTTATGTGGAGCCTTGTAAATAAAGTATCCTAATTCTTAAAAAGGTATATTTCCCAGAGTAATTAACAAATTAGCATCCTAACTATAACTCAGTCTTGTGAGTTGAGCACGGAATGACCCCAAGAAGTTGAGTGATCAAGTCTGCATGAACCACTAACCCCGGGTTCTGGGGGCCCAAGATAAGTTTCTAGACTGTCCCTGGTGCTCCCACCCCAAAGACTTAAAAATCTTTGACATTTAAGTGTGGGCTTCTCGTATTACAGATCAAGAAAAAGCAACTCCATAGCTCCTTGAGGCTAAATGAGACGGAAGATACAACAACTAGGTAAACTGAAGTGTCACTGCTCCATCTGCCAGGATCTCCTCACTTAGAAAGAAACAAAATGTTTTAAATGACAAAACAGCAAGCCTTATTTCATCTAGCCTTTCTGTCGGTTTCCTTTCATCTACTCCTGCTTTACTAATGACAATTCTAGTAATACTTAAGAGCACAATACACCTAACACTAGATCTATTAGGACTCCACTTGAGAAAATGACAGCGCCTATTTTGAGAAGAGAATCTTCCCAAAGGGGAAAGAAAAGACATTAATTATGCATCAAGCCCCTGGGCTTAGCTGTACTAACTATACTTATGACAATTTGGTGGTTTCTACCTATTTTAAGAGAGATTTATTGCACCCAAGAGTTTCATTTACATTAACGTTCAAAATAAAATCAGGTCCTATTTCTAAATAAGCTCTGTAAATGACAAACCTTGAGCCAATAGCCCAATTAATCCAAAGATGATTAGAATTCCTTCTAGAATCAGTGCTGAGTTACAGCCTGATTACCACCAGGCTCACTATGGTTACAATTTCCAGTATTGTCAGTAAAAGACTGGTTTTCTGTCTCTTGACAGAATATACTACTGCATGAAGGATGCTCTCTGTCCTTTAGTAAGATGGCAAAGATTTCAATCTCATATACAACACAAAGGTTTAAAATAATAAAGCCGGTATAATATTCACTGTCTCCACCACAGTACACAAAAGGCCTAAAGCATGTCACAAAGTTTATTTGCAAAATAAAGCAAATCAATGCAAATCTATATTGACATCATCAAAGTTCACATGACAAATTTTTGAAATAAAATCCTGCCTTCCATTCAAATACCAGTGATCATTCTCTATGCTTACAAATCTTCCTAGGAGATACATAGCTACTCTTACAACTTCTTTGTTCTACTTCAACTTCAAGTTAACCTGAGGCACTAATAAAAATAACTGAAAATTTTAGAATGGCCTCAATTCTTTTTCCCAAAAGAAATAAATACCTGACAGACATGCATTCTTTCATTATGGGAAACCAATCACGTTAAAAACCTAACTCCAGTTTTGGGTGCCTGTAGACAGTCAATTTTTTATGGATGCTAAACCAGAATCATTCTTTGGATCTCTCTCACTGTGAGCAAAAAGCTTCCTACCGACTTGGACACAGCTCACCCATAATTAAAACACTGATTCTTTCGGCATCTTGCCCTTCTTAGTTTCAAAGGATCTCTATCACAATATGGGCCAGGGAATGGCCAGAAGTATCAATCTAACAAAATGATTTATTCTGGTTTAATGACAACTTAAAATGTCACAACATGGACCAAAAATAACCCACAAAACTAGTCGTGATTTTCAATGTCTAATGTTAAAGAGGGAAAAAAACACCTTCTCGCACAAAAAAATTTACATTTAGGAAAGAGTTAAGACTGGTAACATCTCCAGCACTTCTGCCAATCAGTGATGGGGCCTGCCAACTCCTAAATGACACCACATTTTTATAATTTTTTTCAAACACTCTAAAATTTAAAGAGGATGTAACTTGCTTAAAATGTAATGTCCAACATTTCTTCATATAATACTTGGAAACAGTAGCATTCTCTCCATTAATTTCATACTATCAAAACAGTATTTTCACTCTAAGACAATAAAAATCAAGTGTACAGAAACCATCACACTCAAAGCGTTTCCATCTAAGCCATATTTTATTTTTAACTCTGTGTGTGTATGTATATGTATGTATTTATGTATGTATGTGTGTGTGTGTGTGTGTGTGTGTGTGTGTATTTTTTTTAATTCTTCCTTTCTTGGGATGCTTGCTGAAATGCAAGTCGTGTTGGCTCAATTAAGACCTGTCAGCTCCAAAATGAATCTTGCGTTAACCTAAACCACAGCAGGAGTAGGAAACCAACTTCAAGCTGTCGGAGCGCGGCTATATAAATGCAAATTAACTGACATCCTAAAAAAAGAAATCCCAAACAGTAAAACGTGGGTACCTGGTTGAGCCCAAGGCTGCTGAGAGAGAGTATACTTGGGTCCTCCCTGACTGGCCATTGTGTTTAGTGCTGAAACCTAGTAGAGGGGACAAAAGGGAAAAAGTTTCATTTCACTGATGACAAATTAAACTAGTACTGCTCTCAAAAGATACACCATTTGAACGTATGAAAGAATAATGATAATCAAATGTGCAGCCCTAAAAGAAAATGCATCATATCTCATAGTCCTTTACAACCAATAAAATATTTTAGCAAAACTTCTTCTGTGATTTCAAGGCATACACTGTTTTGCAAAAAGAAAACCATACCAATGTCCTGAGGCATTCAGCCTGAAACATTTCAGGGCAGGAAGACAAAAATGAAGACCAAGAGAAACGTCAACACAAAACAGGCCTCTCTTTCAGTGGACTGTTAGGTTAACATTAAATTACTATCGTATGTTATTAGAAAAATGTCACAGCAGTTGGACAAAATCTCCTTTATATACCTAGAGGGTCCTTTTCTTCGTTACAGGCAGAGAGAATGTTATTAAAAAAAAAAAAAGATTTTCAGATAGCATCAAAAGCACATTTGACTAGCCAGTGTTCTAGGTACAAGAAGTGGATGCCCACCCTCTATTCACCTGTCTTTTCATTTCTCAGCATCAGTACAGAGAAGCAAAACCATACGTTTAGCTTTTGGACAAGAATGTTCTTAAGATGGCAAATTACGGTGCGGCTAGGCTGTAGCTAGGGAGGGTGAAGGACAGAAATGCACAAAACATCTGTAAAAAATGGACTGCTTGGGGCTTCCCTGGTGGCGCAGTGGTTAAGAATCTGCCTGACAATGCAAGGGACACGGGTTCGATCCCTGGTCCCGGAAGATCTCACATGCCGCGGAGCAACTAAGCCCGTGCGCCACAACTACTGAACTTACTCTCTAGAGCCCGTGAGCCACAACTACTGAGTCCGCGTGCCGCAACTACTGAAGCCCGCGTGCCTAGAGCCCGTGCTCCGCAACAAGAGAAGCCACCGCAATGAGAAGCCCACGCACTGCAACGAAGAGTAGCCTCCGCTCACCACAACTAGAAAAAGCCCGCACGCAGCACTGAAGACCCAATGCAGCCAAAAGTAAATAAATAAATTGATTAAATAAATTAAAAATGGATTTCTATTAAAAAATAAACAAACAAAAAGAACAAAAACAAAATGCAATCTAGGGAAGAATTCACAATTACCCAATATGCACCAAGGTCTATACCTTTGTCAGGAACTCCTCCAGCTGCTCTACGAACAGCTTGGTCTGTTGCTGAATAAACTGCTCACAGGCCGATTTCAGATGACGGTCTACATCTTTTTTAGAGTCAAGATAATGTTCTCTTATCTCAGGAGTACCCTTAAAGAGAAGATGACAGTTTCCTCCTGTTTTTATGTGCCTAGAAATTACCAGACATGTAAAGAATATCGTTTATCTCCCACCACCAAGAAAACAGACTCCTCCTCACCTCCAACAAGAACTCTATCAAGGCATTGTTGCTGTTCAGCCTAAAAAATCTTGGAACAGTCATAGGATTCAGGATTTTAAATGCCGCATCTGTGAAACAAAATTACTCATCCAGTGAACACGTACAGTTTCAACAAGAAGCCAAGTTCCTATTTCAGTGTGTAAACATACACTAGTTCTCTATTACCACAGAGCAAGAGGGGTTTCATGTCCACCAAGTCACCTCCACGAGTGGATAAGGTTAGTGCCAACAATGGCTACAGCACTCACACACAATTATCTTCTAGAACTCAGAATTGCAAAATGACTATTAATCACAATTATTCATTTATAGAAAAAAAGAAAAAGGATAAATGGCAATCAATACCTTAAAATTTCACTGCTTTACTTTTATGATGCTAAATAGGTTTTTTAAGAAAAATTCATATACTTACCCAGCTTCCTTTGTTTAAGATCTGGCTGGCACAGAAATTTATTCATTTGAAGCAGAGAATAAACTAATGTGTCAGCCAGAAGAAAGACACCAAAAGGACATATTTACCCCTTAACCTCCAGACTAATTAGAGTCTATGCAAAGTACAAACAGGTCTCATTGATGTTCAAATGCAATAAGGTATAACGTTAGTCATGAGAGGTTAGAGGCTTAAAAGTAAAGATAGCAAGTATTATTAAGTGATAGTCAGAAAAGATCATTTCTTTGCTTTGCCTTGGCAGGCTGGAGAAAGCAAAGCATGAAATGCTTCCAACCCTGGTTTTACAAGAACACACCAGACTGTACTCCCTGCCTTGATCCTGATCTTACTGGGAAAACAAAACACAAAAAACACACCTCTCTATCAGATTCAGAGTAAAGCTTTAGTAAATGACTCTTTGTTTCTGCTGTCTTTTCTGTAAGAAACCTGAACAATTGTAGGTGATCATATGGCAGGATTACATAACCCTCATAAGGTTTTAGGGAAAACATACTTTATACCAAAATTTGCCAAAATTTTAGAGTATTTCATTTTCTCACACCTCAGTGGATCTGTAGTAGAACGAAGCAGCAACAAATTATGAATTAGAAAAAATACGAAAGAAAATAGATCAGCCCTGCTTCGTCCCATTACTTAAATAAAGTGAGGACTATCAGCGCCTGGCATTCCTCAAGGTTAAGGCACTATTTCCACACCTCACACTGAATGGAAAGCAGGAAATCAACCAGAATGGCTGCGTGATGGCAGCCTCCGATGAGAATAAACTAAAAAAATTATGCATTCTATAAGGGCAAAAACCAGAAAATCTGGCTGCTGTTTAAAAACAAAATTACAAAGTATATGAATAACATACAGGCTTACTATCTAAATACTAGCAGAGGGCTTCCCTGGTGGCGCAGTTGTTGGGAATCCGCCTGCCAACGCAGGGGACACGGGCTCGAGCCCTGGTCCAGGAAGATCCCACATGCCGCGGAGCAACTAAGGCCGTGCGCCACAACTACTGAGCCTGCGCTCTAGAGCCTGCCAGCCACACCTACTGAAGCCCACGTGCCTAGAGCCCATGCTCCGCAACGAGAGAAGCCACCGCAGTGAGAAGGCCGCGCACCACAACAAAGAGTAGCCCCCGCTCGCCACAACTGGAGGAAGCCCGTGCGCAGCAACGAAGACCCAATGCAGCCAAAAATAAATAAATAAATGCCACCAGAACCAAAAGGTATTCCCTGTGGTGAAAAGGAGAGTGCATTAGGAAGAGAAAAAGAATAAGCTGTTTTAATATGACTCATGATGAGACGACTTGGCTCTCAGGTGAGTTAAATCAAGTCCGCTATTTTATAAACACAGTCATTAGGAAAGTAAGAACCTGCTCCTCTTGGAAATCCTACTATGTGGAGTTCCTCTAAACCACAGAATACAGAAAGTAATTTGAATGGCTATGAATTTTCTCAATTCCCCCAATACATAAGCGAGAAATTCATTCATTCCATAAACAGAGGGCTTAAGGTGTTAGAGCTTAATTCTCTTGCAAATGGTTAAGATAAAGTTTAGATAAATTTGTAAGTAATTAAAGGAGATGGATATTTATGGTATATCCTTAACTGTTTAAGATCAACATCTTAGAAAATAACTACTTTGATCTTTTAGAAATCATTACTTGTTAATTCAGTCAGAAACAAACCATCAGGATGGATGAATCACCTTTCCCAAGATGATTCCATGTCTATTACCAACTCAAAGACCCTATCTACATGATTACTTAACAACCAGCTGATTTAATAATAATACAACTTGAGTTTATTTAAGCACCTTAAGCTTACAAAAGCACTTTAATATGTATTTTCATTTATTTTCACTCTTAATGGTCTTGATACTCTGGTGAGAGCATCACGACAAGCGGATTCTGCTTGTTTTACACAGGGTAGGGAAGCTAAAACACACATTTAAGATCACAAGAGCCAGGAAATGATGGGCCAGGCACAGAACCTGACTCAGACTCTTAGATAAATAAGTACTCTTCCTATTTTACCCAGCTGGCTGTCTCAGTTTCTATGAACTAACAAACCCAACGCAATGTTTAAAATCACTCCAATTAGCTGACACTCTTAGGTAGTTATTATAGGGATTTTTCACTTTTTAACTGGTTATGGTAATATGTGGCAGAGTCTAAGAGAGGTAATCCTCTTTTGCAAGCTGAGATGCCCAGATATAGTTCTCTCCATAAGGAAGATCCAGCGAGTTAGATGTAGCTAGGATGCTGGCGGGCAACACGCCTAGCAAGCAGAGCATGCACGCGAATTGCAGATGAACATACGACAAACCTATAACCTGTGCTGACACATCAGGTCCAGCATGCCCAACTGTGTCAGCCAGGACAATGGAGTACCTCTAGTTTTCTTGAGGTCCAGGGAAATTTCCTTAATGGTGAATTCAGTGTGAAATGGAGCGATCTGTTCACGGAGAATCAAAAGGTGCTTTATTAAGAAAAGCTGTCCATCAATCTGAGTCTAAATTGAAAGACAGAAAAATGGATATCATCACAGATGAAATAAAAATAGGCGCACATAAAACGCATGTTATTAATCAACATTCATCTATCTAGGTCTATGGCCCTTAGCCTAACTATATGGTACCAATACTCCTTTGCTGTGCGATGAACTCTTCCCATATTTCTATGTTGGAATTATCTGGGAAAATCTTGCTTCAAACTCTTACTAACTCTATCACCCGTTCTACTTAGTAAACCCAAGGAAGTAAATCAGACAAAAAGGTTGTAAAACAACGCATTTAGAAAGAGAAGGCAAATCTACTCTAACCTGGTGCAGAAATAGAAGAAACCACGTGGTCCAATATCAGCACAGAGCAGGAATTAAAAGCTCCAAGTATGAGCACGACTCTGATCTCCCAGGGCTTCCTAGTTTCTCTCAGGAACCTGGCTTTCACTGTTTGGTCAGAGTGGTTTCAATACACAGAGTATCAGAAGTACTCATATTTATATAGAAGTACAAAAGGAGCCTCCAAATGCAAAGTGATTTGGGGTTACCATTTTGGATTATCCGGCCAGCAACAGAGCACTGACTACCTACACCCCTGAGAGGCCCTGCATTTCCTTCTACCCTCTCAGGACTCATCCACAAGAGACTTGTGAATCAAGCTTAGTTCTCAAGCTCCGACCCAGTCCCAAAATAGCGAATAATCATGGCCCTCATTTCAGAAAAGTCTGTATATTAAGAAGAGCTAGGCTATGTTTGCTCCTTCTTGCTGCTACTCAAGACGCAATCTTACTTTGAAAATATTTTTAATGAAATTATACTGCATTAGGAAAAGAATAACGTTGTCCTTCAGTAAGCAATACAGGCATACCTCAGAGACATTACGGGTTTGCCTCCAGACCACTGCAATAAAGTAATTATCACAACAAAGCTAGTCACATGAATTTTTTTGGTTTCCCAGTGCATATAAAAGTTACATTTAGGGCTTCCCTGGCGGCGCAGTGGTTAAGAATCCACCTGCCAATGCAAGGGACACGGGTTCGAGCCCTGGCCCGGGAAGATCCCACATGCTGCGGAGCAACTAAGCCCGTGCACCACAACTACTGAGCCTGCGCTCTAGAGCCCATGAGCCACAACTCCTGAGCCCGTGTGCCTACAGCCCGTGCTCTGCAACAAGAGAAGCCACTGCAATGAGAAGCCCATACCCCACAACTAACAGTAGCCCCTGCTCACCACAACTAGAGAAAGACCACGTGCAGCAATGAACACCCAATGCAGCCAAAAATAAATTTATTTAAAAAAAAAAAAAGTTACATTTACACCATACTGTAGTCTATTATGTGTGCAATAGCATTGTCTAAATAAACAATGTACATAACTTGATTTTAAAATACTTTATTGCTAAAAATACTAGCCATCTTTAGCGATAAAGTATTTTTAAAGAACTATCGTCTGAGCCTTCAACAAGTCGTAACCTTTTTGCAATAGTAACATCGAAGATCACAGATCACCATGATATAATAATGAAATCTGAAATATTGAGAGACTTAACTAAATGTGATACAGACACACTAAATAAGCATATGCTGTTGGAAAAATGGTGCCAATAGACTTGTGCAATGCAGGGTTGCCACAAACCTTCAATTTGTAAAGAACAAAAACAAAACCCCACAGTATCTGTGAAGTGCAATGAAGCGAAGCACAATGAGATGAGGTGTGCCTGTATAAACTTTAAAGAGGTGATTAAAGGGACTCTTCTCTGTTCTCTCTCCCTGCCTCCCTCCCTCCTAAATAAACACAGAATCAACATATAAGTACGATTTATTTGATGGAAACTCACTTTGTACTCTGGGACACAGAACATTAGGTAAGTAGGAAATGCTACACATTTTGAATGCTTGCTCTATTTTCAAAAGAACTAACAGCTCCAACGGAGAAAATGGTATAATATAGATTGAATTTACTGAAGCTGTTGTGATCCAGCTTTGTGTTCGTTTACTGATATACTAGGTACTCAATTTAAGTATGTAAGAAGAATTTCTTGCCCTAAGAAATTCTCTAAGACATTAAGCCATTTTCATTGATCACTTTTTTAAAAGTTGAAAGGCAAAAAGCATAAACTCAGTCATGAAAATAAATTAGCTAATTCTTACCAAATTGAGGGCTTCCTCACACATACTTAAGCACCTTATAATATGAAGGAAACTGAGTTAATAAAAGAGAATAGCCTTACAGGCAATGAGGGCAAAAGACTGAATAATCAAAAGGCTTTTCACTCTCCCCTTTAAAAAGAGGACAGTGGTACAAGAGAACATAAGTATATGAACTTTTTTTTTCAATTAGGTGATTTTTTTCCTCTGATAATCTAAGAAATACATACTCACTGTAAAAAATGTGGAAAGTAAAGGAAGTGTAAGGAAAAGAAAGAAAAAATCATCTGTAGTCACCCAAAAGCTTTCACCGTTACTTTTTTTTAACACGTATGTTCATTACATAAAGTCATAGTGTATATCTGATTTGTATCCTGTGCTTTTTGCCTTAACATATTTAAGTTAAATTTTATTATTTCATTTTTTTAAATTTAATGTCTGTGTAATATTCCACTATATGGAATATACCACAATTTACTTAACCATTTCCCTAATATTAGACAAGCGTTTCCTAATTCTACCTCCCATACCATAAAAAAATGTGAGAGCTCAGACTTGGAAATACTTTTTAAACTTCAACCTGCCTGTCTATAACTTAACTTTCCATTCTCTTCTAGTCCCCCGTCAAAATTTCATTTCAACTCTCGATTTCATGAATGGGAGCATATGGTGGTCACAAACAAAGATAGAGCTTTTCTATGGTCCCAAATTCTTTTGTGAGGAGATTTCTGTTTTTTGGTTTTAATTTATCTAAAGTCTTGAAGTTAGAAACCAAGTTTATAAACCTGGAAGTCCAGAAAGGTTCACAGGTTTGAAAACTCCCAGCAGCTATGAAATTCTGGCTGGACACACCCCGGACAGCTTCCTCCCTGTAGGTGGCAACAGGTATTCTCAGTGGAGAGCAAGGTAGAGCAGCACTCCGAACCATACCTTCTGAAAAAAGTCTCAGGGGCCGTGGGAGAAGCACACGTCAACAGCCTTCAGCCCCAGACCCCTTCTTCTCGATTAAAAACTCTTTAAGTTACAAAATCATGGCAACTACTTCTAGTCACATAACCCACGGGCCACAACTGCCTGTCTTCCAAACTGACTGGCTGATTCCCTCCAAGTGAGGCCATTCAACTCTTTAAAATGTCACTGCAGGGATGATTATAAATTGCTACATTTCCTTGAAAACACTGTTTTGGTATTCCGAGGAAACAGCAGTCCAGTACCTCCCAGTTGCTAAGGCTAGAACAAGAAACCTTCATCCTATAGAATTTATAACCTAAGTATCACTTCTGGCACTTTAGCGAAGCTGGCACTCTCACAGAGAGCAGTTCTTTATTGAGCACTAAAGTGAAGTACTAGCTTCTCTCCAAGGGCCTCAAAATTAAATCATATTAAACAAATCCTACTGCCAAAATGGCTTTAAATTTCTGCGCCTATAAATTATTGCTGCATCCCACAATATTACTATAGGCGATAAGATTTCATCTAACACTCTGTCAAACCTTGTTTTTGCTGATAGACTCTGATGCTCCAAGTAACGACTGAACGCAGGCCGCCAAGGCTTCTTGTGATAATCCTTGGAATACTGCCCTCTGGTGAAATAAAAGAGAAACATCACCTTGCAGCACTTCAAAAACAGAAAAAAGGAAACTCGTAGGCTCTGAGTACAGCTTGCTTGCCCTCATCTGACGGATTAATTTATTACTACCAGTATTCCTCCTGGAGTTTCCTATTCCCATGCAACCTTTCTAGACCAGCACATAGTTTCCTAATTTGCATCTCCCAAAACACTCATGTGACCCTTCCACAGTATTTCCTGAGCACCTATTTCATGCAGCTCTGTGCTAGATGCTGGAAGTACAGTGGTAGGTTCACAAGGCAGATGTGATTCTGACCTCATGGAGCCCTCACTCCAGCATGATCTCATGTTACAGGCTGTTTTTTAGATACATAAAACCAACTTTATAACAAGGCCTCGGTAGGAATTCCCCGGCAGTCCAGTGGTTAGGACTCTGAGCTTCCACTCCCTGGTCAGGGAACTAAGATCCCGCATGCCACGTAGCATGGCCAAAAAAAAAAAAAAGCCTCAGTAAATCCACTTCTAAAAATGTACCCCCAGTGAAATCAGTACTGTATTCTAAGATTCATGCACATGGCTCTTCATCACAGTATTATTTAAAACAGCAAAGAAACCTGGAAATAACTCAGATGTTCAATGATAGGGGCTGACAAATAAAACACTAGTAAATCTAAATTACAGAACACGGTGCATGAAGTCAAAGAATGCTAAACAGGAGGTGGTGCAATTCTCATAAAACACAATTAAGCAAAAACAAAATCAGGTTACAAAATAGAATGTGAAGCATGATTAATTGAACTCTGCCATTTCTACATCTTCCTAGAGGTGTGGGATGTTGGTCTCAGAAGGGACTCCTGTCAGTTCCCTTGGAACTGATGGATGGGTAGGAGTAAAATTTTTATTATTAGGCCCCGTTCTGGGCTCTGGTCTCATACGTGATGCTTTACTCTCTTTTTGTACCGCTTCCCTAACTTCTGTTTCTCACGAGGCTACTGTATAGTAGGAAGAGATGAGGGCTGCCTCTTGCTAGGAAGATCGAATACGCGCAGCTTCGATTGAGGCCCTCTCTTTCTCCTGCTCAGCCTTAATGGGGTTTTCATTGCATTTGTCTCTCCTCACCTTTGACTGGTAAGACAGAGAGGGAGAAGACTTGGATGTAAGCTAGGTGAAAATGTAATGGGCAGGCCTAGGGCAGAAAATAAAAATAGGCCGAGTAACGTCCTTGGGCCTGCCTCCTGTTTGGCTAAAATTCCTGTTAAGCACCTAAGAGACTTCACCAGGCTCTGTGATGACAATGGGTTCTATGTGGAATGTGGCTCTGCATCATTTCCCTTGGGATCCTGGCTCCACTGTAGGAAGTTTCTGAATCCCAACCTAACACCATCATTCAATACACCTCCTGGGGGGACCTGGGGAAGAAAAATTGCCAATGTCCAAACCCCGCTCTGGAAGAGATCTCAGCAGCTGGGCAGAAGGCTGAGACATCTAATTCTGCAGAGGTGATCTGGCCTCACCCCTAAAAGTCCCAGAACTGAGCAAAAGGCACTTTCTGGTTGAATTTCAAAATCTCCAAGCACAAACTCCAGTAACGATGCAGTTTAAAATAGACACCAAGTCGTGAGCACTCTAATGAACGAATGAGTCAACTGTGCAACTTTGCTCAGGCCTGAGGACTCTGAGGTACAAAGCACCTCAGAGTGGGAGGAGATATACATGTACCCTTCTGAACCATAGTCTTAAGAAACAGTGGCATCTGGACAATTCATTACATGACCATTATATTTAATCACTTCTCTCTATATGCTGTTTCAGTTGTAACAATCAAATTAATTTTTTAAAAGTGAATTAGGGAATTCCCTGGCAGTCCAGTGGTTAGGACTCCGTGCTCTCACTGCTGTGGCCCGTGTTCAACCCTTGGTCAGGGAACTAGGATCCCACAAGCCGTGCGGCATGGCCAAAAAAACAAAACAAAACAAACAAACAAATAAAAGTGAATTAAAATCACTGATTTTTATAAACTATTTTGGGTTTAACAGTGACAATAAATAAATGTAGACAAATCTGATCATTCTGGGATTGATACACATATCATTGAACTGGAATTCTTAAAATAAATGTTACCTAAAATAAATGCACAGTATAAGTTGGGGCTAAAAAAACTAAAAGGGTACTGCTAATTTCAGCAAATAATTAAAATTAGTCCAGGGTTAGAAACATGTAGTCCGACAACTACTTGTTAAGGAAGCTGATTTAAATTGAGTGCAAAACGAAAGTAGTTGCATTTAGTACTAAATGTATATTATACCTATGTGACATTGGACGTAACCTTTCTGCATCTCTTTTTCTTCATCTATAAACTAAGACAGATGAATTAATCAGTAGTTTTAAATGTTATTTGTAGCCATAGATGTCTATAAGAAACGATAAAAGCTATAGGTCTTTTCCTCAGAAAGACACAAATACAAACATACAGACAAAATTTTACACACAACTTCAAGGTGTTCACAGACTACCCAAAGCCCATTAGAGCAGCGGTCCCCAACCTTTTTGGCACCAGGGACCGGTTTCGTGGAAGACACTTTTTCCACGGATGGGATCGGGGGTTGGTGGCTCAGGCAGTAATGGGAGCGATGGAGAGCGGCAGATGAAGCTTCACTTGCTGGCCCGCTCACCTCCTGCTGTGCGGCCCTGTTTCTAACAGGCCACGGACCGGTACCAGTCCCGGTCCATGGCCTGGGGGCTGGGGACCCCTGCATCAGAGGATTCTGAGGGTCTACAGAATGCTCAGGTTAAGAATCTCTAAATTAGGGGGCTTCCCTGGTGGCACAGTGGTTGAGAGTCCACCTGCCGATGCAGGGGACACGGGTTCGTGCCCTGGTCCGGGAAGATCCCACATGCCGCGGAGCGGCTGGGCCCGTGAGCCATGGCCGCTGAGCCTGCGCGTCCGGAGCCTGTGCTCCGCAACGGGAGAGGCCACAACAGTGAGAGGCCCGTGTACCGCAAAGAAAAAAAGAATCTCTAAATTAGACTGATCTTAAAGTTATCTCTGTATCTAAAAATCTTATTATTCTCATCTAATACCAAACAAAATATATTATATCAAGATCTTAAAATTTAAATTAAACAAATATTTTAAGTGAAAGAGCACGCAATTTACAGTAAAGATATAAGAATTTACACACGTACATCTATACATCTGTACAATTTGGAGAGACAGACGAGCGTTCGTCGAACTGTAGGATACCACATTCCATGAAGATCTGCTGGAGAAATTGTGGTCTGTGCTCTAGGACTGAGAGATTCGGTTGAACCTAAAATCCCAAATGGAGGAGAAGACATTTCACACACGGAGGTCTGTCTTATTTGCATAGCAATTATAAACTGTTAGTTCTCACTAGCTATCAAAGGCTGGAGGTATCCATTTTCTCTAGCCTCGCCTTTAATCGAGAATGTCAAAGGGAACCTAAATCAGTGACAGGTGAGATTTAACACACTGAGAACGCACGTGACTACACACATATGTACACTCCAGCGTCACACACTCAGCCCAAGTTGCTCTCTCCGAACTGTGATCGATAACCTTCATGGACTACATGAGCAGTATACACATACTGCAGAATACCACGCAGCCGATAAAAAGGAGACAGGTCTAGATGCCGTCACGTGGAAGCAAGCGGGAGGTGGGGGAGTGACAAGAAAACAAAGCATGTTAAGCAGGAAGATTCATCGAAGCCGGTCTGCCTGAGAGCCTGCCTTCCATGTGCTCAACTCCATCACTTATAGGACTACTTAGTGTATGTAATTCCCAAGTGACCAGAGCTGAGTGCCCATCCCCCCACCCGCCCCACCCAAAAGGCAGCCCCAGCAAGCGTGAGGAGGAGCGTGGTGGGGGGGTGCCTGAGCAGAGACACGTCTGTAACGGATGCACCATCACTCTGGTGGAGGGACCAGAGTTCACACGAGCCAGGAAAGTGCAGCTGGGACCATACTTTGGGACAAGAGGGGATACTGAAATATGGACTGGGTATTAGAGCACATCAGGAAACATTACTAAATTTTTTAGTGCAATGATGGTTTATGGTTCTGTGAAAGATGCCTTTTTTTTTTTTGGAGAGGTGCTGAAATACTCAAAGGTAAAGTGGCAATGATGACAATAACTTACTTTAAAATGATTAGCAAAAATATATACATAATACGATAAAATGTTAAGTATTGAATCTGGGTGGTGGGCACAGGGGTTCATTGCATCATTCTGTTTATTTGAAATTTTTTTAATAATAAAAGAAGAAAAGTAAAGCCAAGCAAAACAGAATTCCTTTTTTAAAAAAAGAGCTAGAGGGAATTCCCCGGCAGTCCGGTGATTAGGACTCTGTGCTTCCACTGCAGGGGGCCCAGGTTTGATCCCTGGTGGGGGGAACCAAGACCCCACAAGCAATGCGGCGTGGCCAAAATTTTTAAAAATTTAAAAAGAGCTAGATCTGCATATGCTCAGAAGGAGAACTGGTGCTTGCAGAGTGGATTTATGCAGGCAAGGGCAGAGGGCAATGTTGAGGGCTGGTGCTTTCACTTCATGGTTCTGTAAGCTTAGTTGTTTTCCAAAAGCATGCAATACTTGTAGAATTTTAAAAAGCTCTCCCATAGGGCTTACTTTAAACTAAGATACCTACGTTATAAAAAAATTTCTTAAGGAAAAAGAATAAACTGGACAAATTATATCACGGAATACTCAGGAGGTTAAGTATCCTTAGTTTTGCTAAGAATTAGGATATCTGCGGGATTCCTCCTTCACAATGAAGAGCCAAAAAGGTACTCCCAAATTAAAGTTTAGTGCAATAAATGTATTTATGTAGTCCAAAGTCAGAAGTCAACTTACTTGTCCATTTTTTCACTCTCCTGAGAAGAAGAGTTAATAGCTAAAATAGCTGACTGGGGAGAGTTTATTTACACAGCAAGTCGCCAGGTAAGGTGCCTACTGGCTGCCTCTTCTGAAGAGCTGAGCAAACCCGGTAGCAGGGCTTCTGCATCGGCTCCCGCCGTGGGCCCCCACCACCCTCCCTCTGCAAGCCTGCCGCTGCCCTCGCTTCTCCACGCAGAGAACAAGGCCCATGCGTTCTGAAGACACTAATCGTCGGCCTCCTCACACCGTGGGCCCTCCACCAACTTGCCCTGACACTACTCCCATGACATGAACATCACATCACTTAAAGAGCAATCTCATTTTCTCACTTCCGACATACCCTGGAAGCAGGAGAAGTGATTACACTCGTTCTTTTCTTTTTTGCTCCCCTTGCCACCAGACTCAGAGCCTTGCTTCCCATCCCAAATTCCATGTCTATTCTGAACAGCGTCAATACCATAGGGATGACCCATATGGTTATCCTTGCCCATCTCAACTGCAAAGACCTTCACTTCCATCCCTGCACCCCCTACTCCAGACAGTTTCTTATGACTTTCTTTCAGAATTACTTTCTATAGACCTTCTTATTACTCCAAACTATTCTACCTCTTAATCATGAAAACTCAGCATCTCACCCTCTAACCACGATATCCTCCCATTTCCTGTTTCTCACCTCTTTACTCAAATCACTCTGCCGACCCCTCCTCCTCTGGCTTAATCACACCCTCTGACCCCTCTGGCTGTCCTTCCCCTGTCGGCCCAGCGTACCCCCTCCCTCCATCTGCTCCTAAGACTCTCTCCCCAGACTTCTGTTACTGTCACTCTACTCTCTGTCCTGGCTGATTTCATATGAGTCCGAAGCAGCAAGGGTCCTCAATCTTTACCTCTGAATCAGCTGCCTCTTTATAGCTCTAGAGCAGTGCTGTCCAAGAGGACTCTTACGTGAATCGTAAGTGTGACACATTAAAATGCCACATTAAAAAAGGTAAAACTAGTGGAACTACTTTGAATATATTTTATTTAATCTAATAGATCAAAAATCTCATTATTTTAATGTATAATCAATATAAAAATTACTAATAAGATACTTTTTATTCTTTATTTCATACTAAGTCTTTGAAATTTGTTGTGTATTTACACACAGCACACTCGGACTAGCCACATCTCACATGCTCTATGGCTCCCGTATTGGACAGCATAACTCTAGATCCATTTAATACAGATCTCTCGGTTGTTCCACATGGACCTTACTCAATCTTCCTTAGCCCCCACATCTAGTGTGTCACCAAATTCTACTGATTCATACTTCTAACTATATCCCTCATCTATACACTCCTCTCCACCACCCCCCATCAACGCCCTGGTTCAAACCACCTTTACCTTTCAGATGGAAGAACACAACAACATCCTAACCAGTCTCCACAGTTCTACCAACAACACCGTAATGTAATGCCAGGCATGAGTTAAAGAATAAGCTTTGGGCTTCCCTGGTGGCGCAGTGGTTGGGAGTCCGCCTGCCGATGCAGGGGACACGGGTTCGTGCCCCGGTCTGGGAGGGTCCCACGTGCCGCGGAGCGGCTGGGCCCGTGAGCCATGGCCGCTGAGCCTGCGCGTCCGGAGCCTGTCCTCCGCAACGGGAGAGGCCACAACAGTGAGAGGCCCGCGTAACGCATAAAAAAAAAAAAAAAAAAAAAAAAAAAAAGAATAAGCTTTAATGGGGAAAGGTACAAGGCCAGGGTTGGTAAGACAGACATGTACTCTAGTCTCTCCAGTAACTCTTCAAGCGGCTAACTAGACCAAGATGTGTATTAGGACACGGCATGGGTTCTATTCCAGAGGAGGAAATTTCAGCTCCCTATGGTCTCTCTTCCTATAGGGCAGGCGTGATGAAACGGCTTTGTCAGATGGGGAATACTGAGGCTGTTGGGCAGTCTGGATTTGGGGTGTCCACTGTTACAGAGCTGACTCAGAATAAACTGCTGATGCACTAAGCCTGGGGATCTGGGGGCAGCTGGGGCTCTTTAAAGCCCATGGAGTTACAGTACGCCCGACTCCCAGTCAGTCCCACATGGAGCTGAGTCTGAGTGTCACTCTTACAGCTGAGGGGTGAGGAGAAGGGGTGCCCTACTTCTCATCTAGCCTGTTGTCTAGATAACTCATCAGTTATCCAGGGTGACTCTTGGACAATTTTGTTCCTTGCCTAACAGGTACCCTAGTCCAAGCTATCCCATACGCTTCTGTCAATTTTTTTACCCGAGTCCTAGGCACTCAATACATTTTTAAAAACGCAAATCTGATGGTACAATTAGGTAGAATTTCAAAGTCCATGAGATTATCACCTGACACCTATCACAAGCTGGCCTGTTTTGCCTGCTCCTTCCTACAGGAACCTGTACCCAAACACAGCAAACCACCTGACATCCCCAAAGCAACCATGGTCTTCCATTCCTGTATGCCGTCCTCCATGCGATTCTATCTTAAAACAACCTTATTTCAACCTTATTATTATTTCACCTGGCTCTCTCATTCTCATCAACACTACAGCTGTCAGATTCCACACCTCTCACTGAATTAGCCTTCCTACACTCAAAGTTCATCCCCCTTCACAATTCTGATGCCCTTTTCCCGTGGTCCAAGAGTGCCCTGTGGCTACCTTTATCCTGTCACCCCTGAATTACGCCTGTGGCTTGCCAATCTCCGCCTGCTAAAGTGTGGGCTCCTCAAAGGCACAAGCTGTTTTTCTTGCCTGAGACATGACAAGTCCTCAATAAAAGTTTATTAAATGAATGAATAAAAGCTGGAAGTTAAAACATCATAACATACCAGATTTTGTTAGATTATTAGGAGGCTCTGCTTCTTCTAACTGAACGTCTGAAAACAAAGCTTCTGAAGGTGGTACCTTCCTCTGCTCATCTTTTAAACTCTGTGCAATTTGCTGTATAAAGAAATCAGAAGGAACATTAAAGTGTAGTTTTCAGCTGTGTCTAGCAATATGAACACATTCTTTCTATAAAGTAAAAAAATATAAACTAATTAATGGATAAATGAACTAATGAACTATGCCAAAACAACACATGGAGATGAAAAAGTTAAATTGGTATAGAGTGTCTCTATTCTCATAAAGGCACACATAGCCTTTTCTGAACCACTAATTTCAGAACCATTACAAGGTATCTGCTGAAGAGAGTCAAATTTAAAAAATACAAGGCTCAGATTAGAAGCTTAATTTTCATTTTTACATTTAGAAACAAAGTATTCATATTTAAGATTGGGTACATTCTAGATGTCAGAAATGCTTTTATCAAGGAGTTGGCAAACTCAAACTACAGGTTTTCTCTTTATGTGAGAACAGCTACAGTTTGTTATTTTTTAAGCAGATTTTAAAAAATTATCTTATGGACTGAAGCTATTTAACTCTTTTTCACTATCTAAAGAATATCATCAAATATACACAGGTCACTAACTACTAAGTTGGCAATGAAAATCCTACTTATTTACATTGGTTATAAAGGTGGAAATATACAGAAATGAAGGCCTAACACAGCAGTCCCCAACCTTTGGGCACCAGGGACCAGTTTCGTGGAAGACACTTTTTCCACAGATGCGGGGGAGGGTGGCTCAGGCAGTAATGCGAGAGATGGGGAGCAGCTGTAAATACAGATGAGGCTTTGCTTGCTCACCCGCCACTCTACTCCTGCTGTGCGGCCTGGTTCCTAACAGGCCATGGATGGGTTGGGGACCCCTGGCCTAACAGACACCCACCTATTGCCAAAAAGAATAGCCAGCGAACTGTTTAGGAGACAGGCTCTGTATCAGTCAGGCCTGTCCTTTCATTCTGCAAACAGAAACCAGAAAGTATAGCTAATCCCTAAATGGCACACAGATGTCACAGCCAGATCACCTTAAATCCCTGACCTTCACCAAAAGAAAAACAAAGCAAATAGATTTACTGGAAGCAGTACACTTAAAACAAGAGGTCGGGCTTCCCTGGTGGCGCAGTGGTTGAGAGTCCGCCTGCCGATGCAGGGGACACGGGTTCGTGCCCCGGTCCGGGAAGATCCCACATGCCGCGGAGCGGCTGGGCCCGTGAGCCATGGCCGCTGAGCCTGCGTTCCGCAACGGGAGAGGCCACAACAGTGAGAGGCCCGCGTACCGCAAAAAAAAAAAAAAAAAAAAAGAATTCACCTGCCAATGCAGGGGACACGGGCTCGATCCCTGGTCTGGGAAGACCCCACATGCTGCGGAACAACTAAGCCCGTGCGCCACAACTACTGAGCCTGCGTGCCGCAACTACTGAAGCATGCGCACCTAGAACCCATGCTCTGCAACAAGAGAAGCCACTGCAATGAGAAGCCTGCGCACAGCAATGAAGAGTAGCCCCTGCTCACCTCAACTAGAGAAAGCCTGTGCGCAGCAACGAAGACCCAAGGCAGCCAATAAATAAATAAATAAACAAAATTTTAAAAATAATAAAAAGAAAACACTCAGGATACTGGCCATGTGTTGATTAAATAAACATACCAAATGTATCACTAAATTAAACTGGGAGGGGGTATATAGTAAACGCAATCACCTAACATCCTATCAGACAGCACTATTAAAACAGGTATCCTATCTAGAATGTAAAAACTGATACAAAGGAGACAAGGAAAGGAGGGGAGGAAGGGGAGAGAGCACAACTCCCTAGATCAGGCTGAGAAACAGACCTGTTTATACCAGTCTGCCCAAGAAGCTGGAGCTGCTGAAGGCCCCCACCAAGAAGAAGGGGGCAGCCTCCTCCTCCACCAAGATACCTTCCTAAGGATACAGCCCCAGCAGAGGCCATCTCTGCAGACCCCTCCTCTGTGCTCAGACCTGTGCAGGTGACCCCATAGGGAGGAGGGATATGCTCCCCAGAGCCTGGGTTGTGCCTCAAACTTTACTGTGGGCCTGGCCCATGGGCAGGTGATCAGCAGGTCTGAAATGCACTGACTGGTTGGCTTCCCAGGGTGCCAAGAACTCAGTATAGGCCAAGGCCGGGAGGATGCCTTCACCAAGTTCCTGTGTTCCCCCCTCACCCTTCCCATATCCAGTCTTCACTGGCTTAACCTGGAGCAATAAACCTGATTTTGTCATTCAAAAAAATTAATAAACAAATAAAAAGAATTTCCAGGTTCTAATTCTGTTTAAGCACTAATACTCTATGCATTATTTTAACTCTGTACAGCACTCAAAGAAAATGAAGATACATATGTAACTGAAAGATTAGTGAGATATACCTAAGTCTTCAAACCATAAACTGGACACCAGCACTGTGTAATTTTGAGGAGACAACCACCAGAGTTTTTAATGAGAGAAGACGACACATGGTTATGTGACCATCAACTCTGGTGGCTTATATGTTATCAATCCTCTTCTATGCCACTTACCAAAAAGAAGAGAAATCATAGAAAGCACTAATTCTATTTAAAAATTGAGAAGACACGCTTCCTGGGAAAGGACAGAAAACTGAATCAAATGTTTATAAAATACAACTTGAAGGAGGGACAATCTAACAAATTATATCTGTTCAGTTTTTTTAAATTTTTATTTCCTATGATTTCATGGCAAGTTTGTCTTGATTTTTGCATCCTGAATGAGAATTAAAAAGAAAAATCCTATTTTCACCAGTATAAAATATCCAAAAGTTGTGTGGGGTAGGGGAAAGATCAAATAAGAAGACCCTACCTCCATCATTACTAACTTATCGGGATACGCTAGATCTCCAGGAGCTGGTTTATAGCCTGTGATGTCTGTCTGAATGTAGATGTGGGTTCGGTAGACAAGTCGCTCTTGTACATCTTCCAACATCTGCTTTACTCCAGCTGCAAATGCCCCCAACTGTTCAGCTGATAAAAAAAAAAAAAGGTCAATCACCCATTCCTTCAGATTTAAAAAATACTTTCTTTAAACGAGCAAAAATATTACAAAATTGTCTAGTAATAGTATAAACCACTCTTGCTTCAGGGACTGGTTGTATTCTATTTTGGTATGACTTAATGACCTTAGAAAAATTTAATAAATGTCTTCCCATTTCCTCAAATTTAAAATTGGAAAATAAATTTGCCCTTACATCTTCTTCCTGGGACTCTGTGAAATAATTTCCATTATTAATGTGAATAATAATCTTATTTTTAAAGTGCTTTGTGTTTTTTTAAAAGGTATCTCTATAGCTTCGTACCAATCCTGAGAGATAGCTAAAGCAGCTTATTAATTAGGTTATCACCCCCATTTGGCAGATAGAGTCCCACAGATATTAAATGACTTGTTAACATTCTCACAAAGAAAAATGAATAAAAAAATAAAATGAGGGAATTCCTCAGCGGTCCAGTGGTTAGGACTCTGCACTTTCACTGCCGAGGGCCCGAGTTCAATCCCTGGTTGGGGAACTAAGATCCCACAAGCCGCACAGTGTGGCCAAATAAATAAATAAAATGAGATATGCGTTTGTATAGAATTTCTTCATTTCTAAGATGCCATCAATGTTAAGACACACCAGTGATTCAGTATCAGCTTTCCAAGGGCTGGGGAGTTGGAGGCATTACACACTCATATAAATATTTACATTAATTTTAAAAATCATCTTTAATTCACAGGCATTAAAATGGGAGAAAATGTACATCTTAGAATGAACTAAATGCAACAGAATAAGAAACTCGGGAAGAGTAACAAACCTATAGTGTCTCTTAAGGAAAGTCAAAGTAAAGACAATAATTTCTGCCAGTAAAATGATTACCTGAAGGGTATTTTTTAAAGGTACCTAAGTATCACTAGGAAAATCATGTTTTTTATGACAATCAAGCCAATTGTTAAAGCATGTATTAGATGAATAAAGTAAAGCTACTCCAGAGAATTGCTTTTCTTTATTTGTAATTTTGAAAAAGATGAATTATTACTATGTATGTATGCTAAAACAATTTCTGTTTTTTAAATTAAGACTTATGCAATATAGTCAATTACTTTATGTACTCTGGTAATAGTGTACTAGAAATACCCAACCCAAAACTGATGGTCAGTTCTCTATGGATTTCAGATGCCAGAAAGAATAGTAGCTATAATTATTTTATTACTAATTTTGCCCAGATTTAAAAATTCTTTCCCCATTATTATTTAGTCACAGAATAAGGTGCATCTTGATTCAAAAAGAGACAAGGCATCAACCCAAGTTTTAAAAATATTGTTTATATAGGGATGGGGGGGAGGTACTAATCTTTTTCAGATTCATTGAGCCATAGATATAATTAAAAAGACCTTTGAAATGATCATTTCTACTTATTTACCATTATTCTGTACATGATCTTCAAGCACCTCATTTTTAAGAATCCCACAAAGTTCCGATAAAGTCTCTAAGTGAATAACGTGAATGATCAATGGCCTGAAGACATCATACAATGACACACACAGTTTCTCCAAAAGTTCACTAAAATGAAAGAATAAAACATGGTTATCAGCAGTAATCCTTTCAGTATTTCCTAACAGTTTAAAAGTCACCCTTGATTGCTTCCAGCCAAAAAAAAAAAAAAAAAAAAATATATATATATATATATATATATATATATATATACTGGAAAATAGTACGTGGGGACATTATATGATGAGAAGTGAAAGGCTGAAAGTAATTCTGTGAACTGTTTTTGCTAGAATCAATAATCAAGCTCAGAATTAATAAGCAATCCTCAACAATTAGCTGGCCCCAGCCGAATGTCAATTTATTACAATTTGTACTTATGTTAGCAATAATTTTGTGTATGTCCTTTCAAAAACAATAAAAAATATTACAGTAGACTTAATTTTCCTTTTATAACCTACACCACTATGAATCAAATGGTGACATTTTCCCCAGGAAAGATAGGTTCAAAACTCTTGAATACTTACAGACTTAGATAAACAAAACTCAAAATATTCTGGACATACACCAAGTATTTTGACAATTTTAAACATTTGAAAAGAAAAACATTAGGCTGTCTATACTCTTTATATTGTCAACAGTACTCTTCTATATATAGTATTTCATCAAAACCGTAAGATATATTTGTCTCTTCCCCTTTACAAGTCATAATCTTGGAATTTTTTAACAGTCAAAACCACCAATATGAAGAACCCAAAAGTGACTGACAGTGGGTTTGAAATAACACTTTGAGAAAAATAAGGAAAAGGATTTTAAATAGTATCTATGTTTTTAAGTGTCCTTCATTAGTTAGAATCATAGAATTTTTTAAATAGAAGGAATTATTACACTTAGTGTAGATAAAGGGATCTAGATACCAAGATAGTTCCCTATACAGGATTCTTACTATCATAACTTATTGTCTCCATAATTATATTATAAACAATATGAAAGCATGTTGGCCTTTAAGCTGAACATTTATTTCAAAATAAATAACCACTGTCCCATCCAACAATATTCTGTTCACATACCCACAAAAGTTAAAACACTCCATAGTTAACTTTAGAATACTCCTATAATAAGCCATTACAGCCATTAGCGAATTAAATCTTAAAAACAAGAGTTAGATTCCGTGTACCACCTACTCTAATTTTGACGTTGGTTTTGTAAAAAATTCGTTATAAAGTTGGTGCTCATCCTGGCATACATGAACCATAAAGGCACAGCCACTGCGAATCTGTGGGAAACAAACACACACCATCTATAGTTAGAGACACACAACAACTCCAGCATTTATGAAATAAAGCCAACATTTTATTTACAAAGAGACTATGCATATATAATTCATAAAACAACTCCCTGAAGAACAGAAAATGGTTTTCTGCACAGTGGAACTATCGATGATTTTTAATTTCTTCTTTATGCTTTCTAAGCTTTTGACAATGAAAATTACTCTTCTAGTTGAAAAGTATTTTAAAAAATAATCTTTATTTTTTTCTATAATCTGACTTAAAATCACACTAAACAAAAAAGCACTTCTGCAGCAAAAGCTAAGATTAATTTGTCTACATAAATCCAGAAACTTTGAAACTTCATCTTTCAAAAAACAATACTGATTTGTGAATCTTCATACCTCAAAAAATCAATCAAAATGAGAATATTTTGCCAAATTGAATGCTAATTACTAAACCAGATTTGTCATAACAGAAAGAAACATTATGTAAGCTTGCTGATATGGGGACCAAAACTTATTTACCCAAGTATAGTTTCTAGGGTATCATAACAGCTCAAAAGAAGGTTTAACATTAAACCGCAACAGGCAGAAACTCACCAAGGCACAGTGGTCTCTGTTACTCTGGCTGGTTAACTCTGTTACAGTACAAGTAATACTAGGGCCCAAAAGGAGTTCCCGCTGATCAAGGTAACACTGGTGGATGTCATCTAGCAGTTGTTGGTATCTGATGAAAAGCAAATGAGACTGGAGTACTGTATAAACTTCTGATTTCAGATATGTAAATTAAATCCGATCTTAAATCCCAAAATAGGTAGCCAAACCTCCAAAGCTATATGGTTACTGCTCATTTGCCCACATTAAATACTAGAAATATTTATGTATATAAAGAAAAAACAAACCATAATGAACTACCATAACCTTTATCTTTTAAAGACAGATTTATCTTCCACGAGTAGTGATGTTACATCTACCTAAATGAGAAGGAAATCCTGCTATATGGGAAAAAGATGCCTTACAAACTCACCAAGTCAGGTCTGTGACCTTGCTCCCCAAACTGAGCTGTGTGCTACAAGAAAAGTCTTGTACAGCATGCAAGGTAATTGCTCAGAAAATATCAGGGACATAACAGACTTGGCAAAATAGCACTTCAAGGAAGGTAACTTGGAAACTGAAGAACCTGTGGGTACTCACTCAGGTATTTTTTCAGATCGTTGTTCTATTTGTTCGATGAGAGTCTGTGGAATAAAGAAAAGTCCACTAACTCCATCTGTTTTAGTTATATTTTCAATTGCTTTCTGACTATAATAGTAACACAAGTTCATGTTAGAAAATCTGTTACTACAAAAAAGTTGAAACATGAAAATCACCTAAAACACAAAAAAATTAATCACAGTATTTCAGAATATTTTCTTTCAGTTTTTGTATGCATACAGTTACTACATTTTTCTTTTTAAACAAAACTGGAATTATACTATATATTCAGCTTTGCAATCTGCTTTTCTTTTTTAAAGATTTTTTTAAAAATTTATTTATTTAATTTCTTTTTGGCTGAGCTGGGTCTTGTTGCTGTGCATGGGCTTTCTTCTAGTTGCAGCGAGCGGGGGCTACTCTTCGTTGAGGTGCGCGGGCTTCTCATTGCAGTGGCTTCTTTTGCTGGGAGCACAGGCTCTAGGTACACGGGCTTCAGTAGTTGTGGCACACGGGCTCAGCAGTTGTGGCTTGCGGGCTCTAGAGCGCAGGCTCAGTAGTTGTGGCGTACGGGCTTAGTTGCTCCGAGGCATGTAGGATCTTCCTGGACCAGGGCTCAAACCCGTGTCTCCTGCATTGGCAGGCGGATTCTTAACCATTGAGCTGTATCTGGGATTACACTGATTTAAAATATTGCACTGGCTCTCTACTTTTCCTGAATTAGCATGACATGCAACATCCTCTGTGAGATGGTCTTTGCCATCTTTCCTTTCTTCTTTCCTATCACACCAGTCTTAAATGAGGTCCTCCCAAAATACAAGTCTTTTATGTCTCTACAACTTTCCCTATACATGCTGCTCTCTCTGTATAAAATATCCTTATCAATCCCCTCAAGTCTGCTATAAATCTACGTTTTTTTAAGCTCAAGTATCACCTTCAACTGGAAACCTTCCCTGAGCATTCCAGGAACAGCTAGGTGTTTCCTCCTCTGTGGGCTTAAAGCACCTCAACATACACTGCTATAATGTGGAAGGACAAAGCCTACCTTTCATTCAGGTTCATTTTCCTGGTATAAACAAAGGACCTAACATACATTAGCATTTCAAAAGGGCTGGCTAAATAAATTTCATAGCATTATCTTATTTATGTCAATAGACTTACTCTGACTTTGGGGGCAGCAGCTCGAAATTTCACATAAAATAATGTGAAGGCATTGTCTGCATTAGGTACAGATGAAGGATCCTAACGAAACATGGGGGAGGATAGGGAAGGAAGATAATTAGCGAACAAATAATTATTCAGAAAATATAACACAAACCATTTCATATAGCTACTGCTTGGCCTATATACCAACCAAAAGCTTACAGAGAGAAAGATTAAATACTATTATTGCTACAAATGAGAAATAATTATGTGGAGCTGTCATCTCTCTCTACTTTATAATTAAAATTTATGCTGTTACATGAATTTTGGTGGTAAAAAGACTGAACTCAGATTCGTACTCAGTCACTTTCTGAGTGTAGGACTTTGGTCAAATTACTTAACCTCTCTGAGATTCAGTGCATCCATTAAATGGTGATAACACATATGCACAAAGGTTTTACACAGCTCAATTATAAAGCACTAACACATAGTAGGTACTAGTACTTATTAGGCATTAATTTCCTAAGATAACATTTTGCAAAATAGAAAAATCATATGGTCTGTTATGTCAGCTAAGAGCAATGCGAATGGTAAAATGCAATACAAAACTCAGCAGCTTTGAGCTGAAAGCTCAAGATAGTCCGTATTCTTTAGAAAGTAGGCTGAAAAAATAAAATAAATTATCTTTCAGGTTCTATTTTCTTAGGAAAGAAATGTGCTCAGTGACCATCTGATCTAGCTCCACTCTTATTTTCTAACCTAACACGCTGCTAATTTTCCACCTAGCATCCACTAAAATCTGTAATTGATTAATTTGTCTTTTTCCTTCTTTACTGATTATTTCTCCTGAACATAAGCTCCATGAGGGCAGGGACCTTGTTAGCTCCTTTCACTACTGTACAGTTCTTAGTACAATGCCAAGCATTTAGAAGGCATTCAGTAAAAATACATTTGCTAAATACAGTAAATTAAATTATCCATCATTTGTAAAGAAAGAAATTCAAATTATCTATCATATGTAATTCTACCACTCAGACAGAACCACTTTTATTATTTTGGTGTATTTCCTCCTAATATTTTCTTTAAAAAGATAGGAAAAGAAAAAGTTAAAGTGAGAAATAGTTTGAATCTTATTTTATTATTTATCATATAGTACTGAATATTTCTCACAGTTATATATTCTTTGAAAATAAGACTGTGACAGACATAAGTAACACAGGCATTTTTTCTTATTATAAATAAAATTGCAACACCTATTTATTTAACAAAAGGTAAAAAAAAAATTGGAGTTACTAGATACTAATCTCAGACTAACATTATGGAAAATAAATGAATTAAGAAAACAAAAAAACACCTCACCAGTTAACTCACCCTTTTTAATAATTGACTTGTGAGGTTCTGTAGTGTGTTCACTGTATATGTCTTCATGAGGTGCAAAGCTTTAGAAAGACACTGCTTAAACTTCAGTAAATATACAGGATAATCTTTAAAATTTGGCTGTAAAAGAAAGGGAAAGATTTACAAAAATGAAGCAAACTTTTAATGAAAACCAACCTGTCCTTTACGTAAAGCTATACAGAAAGTTCAAAAGGTCTTATGTAGACTGTAAGCTCCTTGAAGACAAATACTATGACTGTCTTGGTCATAGCCAAATTCCCTGTGCCTGGCACAAAGCAAGGGCTCAATAAATACTTGCAGCTTTTAGCAAAATATATTTTCAGTACCCCACAGACCTCAAGGCTAATATGTGAGGCCCAACTAAGAAAAGAATAGGAGTTGGGTGAAATAAATACAGCTATAAATCCTTGGAGGGCAGAAAGAGATGGTGATTAAACCAAAGGACGTGTCCTTTTATTTCCCCCCCCCCAAGTAATACTTTTTGTTTCCAAGGAAGTATCTAGCAAAACAGTTAAGTCAACAGTCTAAAAATCACTAGTCCTTTTAGATGGGATAAAGTTGTGTCAGCCAGCCGCTTTTTCTATTCCAGGGGTTGCTGCAGCAGCTGAAAGCATTTTTTACATCACTACTGATAATGACTAAGAATTTACTATAGTTTTTCTTCAAGTATATTACAGAAAGAAATAATTAGTTTACTGCATAAGAAATGATATAATAGGGATGTTAAGATTTCTTTAAAACACACAGAAATACCATGACTTACATGAGATGATATGTATGTAATACAGTCATCTAACTTGGCCAGCATTGGTATAAATCCTTCACTATTCACAGACAGCGTGGGAGAATTCAATTTCTTTAAGGGAAAAAAAAATTTTTACATTTTAAGAGTCACCAAATATACTCAAATGCAGCCCATGTGTAACAATACAATAAAGAAAGGACAAATTTAAAAGAATATGGATTGAATTCAGTTTACTCCTAATGACCTTTAATGGGGCTCTTCACGAATTAGCAAACACTTTATACTCCATTGCACAATGTTATATTAAAATAATACATCATGTGCCTAGATTTCCCACTTTCTAGCACTTTACAACATAAATTTTCCACTTTCAAACACTGGCGATCTTCTCAAGGTTAAAAGATTAACTAGCAGTTACCATGTTCAGCAGTCATACTGAAAGTAAAATATAAGTAAACATATACAAGTAGTACTAATATAAGGTAATATATAATATAAACATGATAGTTAATATTTAATATAATAGATAAAATGATAAATATTAAAATATATAAACCTATATAATATATATAAAAGATAAGTAAAATGACCCAATTATTTCTTATCTTGATATACAAATAGTTTGGCAATGATTTATATTTCCCATTGCATTCCACTGTTAACTGGCTACCGGTTTTATTTCTAACTCTTTAGTAAACTATAATAATTTAGATTTAATAATTTTAATAACATGATTTATATGCAGTTATTATGATTAATTTATGAGCCAGAATACAGAGAAATATAATTTACACAGAAGTCTTTATTGTGACTACCTCTTTGGGATCCAAGAATCCATTATGAGGACTATACTCTTCCTCAAACTAAACATGAGATTAGTTTAAGAAATGTTTTAATTACTATTATAGAAGCACAACCATAGCAAGATTTAAAATGGAATATATCTTCTTATAACCATCACAGCTTACAAATATGATACTATAAGAGTTAACCAACAAAGAGATTTTAATAGCAAAAATACAATTTAAGAAGATTATTTAAATCATATTTGGAAATCTGAACTGGTAATGGTATGTCCATCACTCACAAATAGGAACATCTTAACAACAAGCAAACTATTAAGTTAAAATATCACTGAAGCCAATTTATAAGGTTAAAGA
The DNA here is from genome assembly GCF_963924675.1 of Phocoena phocoena. Lineage (NCBI taxonomy): Eukaryota > Metazoa > Chordata > Mammalia > Artiodactyla > Phocoenidae > Phocoena > Phocoena phocoena. Next base: position 21,303,388 of record NC_089236.1, read on the forward strand.
TTATACTCAGAACGGGAAATATAAAATAAAGCCACTAATTTTAGAAAAAATAAAGAACAGTGCTTACTGTGTTAATAGTTTCCAATTCATTAAAATAGGAAAGCTTTTGTTGAATGTTTTCAGCCAGATCAACAAGTTCCGACTTGAATTTTTTAAAAGAGAAAAATCAATTATTATGAGAACATAAGAATCAACACTCCAGTCTCAAAATTACATCGAAGAGATTTATACTAGACATACAGGTTTATATTAGATATATGATTTCAGAATAATGCCCAAAGACCTCTGCAGTCATGGGCTAAAATAAACAATGATTATTACAGTAAATTACATATCTTTTCATAAAATAACAGATGATTACCTTTTTAAAAACATACAAAATATACATAGATAAAATTCTGAGATAAGTATAGTAACTTAAATATTCTATCTTCAAGTCACAAGTTTAAGTGCAACCTAGATCTGTTCATCTTTTCATAAACCCCACCATTAGTATAATCACTATGCCTTGTTTGAAAAGTGTCAATAGGGAATTCCCTAATGGTCCAGTGGTTAGGGCTCGGCGCTTTCAGTGCCAAGGACTGGGTTCAATCCCTGGTCGGGAGCTAAGATCCCGCAAGCCACGCAGCGCAGCCAAAAAAAAAAAAAAAAAGAAGTGTCACAAATGTGAATATACCCTCTTCACTCTGAAACTGTACTGAGACCTAACAGCTCAAAACATACGAAAGTGAGCTTCCCTGGTGGCGCAGTGGTTGAGAGTCCGCCTGCTGATGCAGGGGACACGGGTTCGTGCCCCGGTCCGGGAAGATCCCACGTGCTGTGGAGCGGCTGGGCCCGTGAGCCATGGCCGCTGAGCCTGCGCGTCCGGAGCCTGTGCTCCGCAACAAGACAGGCCACAGCAGTGAGAGGCCCGCGTACCGCAAAAAACAAACAAACAAACAAACAAAAAACATACGAAAGCTTGCCCATGCCCCTGCTGACATAAGCTTAAAAGCAGGCTGTCAAAGTAATAATTTGCATACTTAGCACAGAGCCTCATACAGAGAAGTGTTCAAAATATACTTGGCGAAATAAAGGAAATTAGAATTAAATTGTATTCATCTATTTAAAAATAAAATATTAAACATAGTCAGTCACTGACACTCTCTCCTACTCCAAATTACCTGCTCTTTCAGGAGCTGTTCACAGGCTTCATGTAGGGCTCCTGTCTTATTGGACACAAAAAGATACTGTTTCTGCAATGATTCCAGATGCTGAAGAGCATTGTTGACATCATTCAATATAGCATCACACTGCTCCTGAAACCCAGACAAGTAATCCCTCATCTGTCTAGAAAACAGAACCAAAAGGGGATTGGCAATAATATTTTCCCCCAATAAGCACAGACAATAAACAACAAGGTCTCGTTTTCCTCCAAATGCTTGCACTTCAGAAGTCTGACCTATTCAAAAAGTTTATTATATTCAGAAATATAGCAAAAACTATGTCACAAACTGTTTCAGTACTTAAGAAGGAAAATGACTGAAATTATGAGCAATAAAAGGAATCAGCCTTAAAGCCATAAGCTGGCTTTTCACATGTAGGGCAGTAAATCATGGGCTCAACTTTCAAAGACTGGGACACCAGGCCCATCCCAAGGTAACAAGTAGGTCCATCCTTCAGGTCATGTCTGCCTTTGAGAGATGGTGTGATGTCATGGAAAGAATTTTGGACTTGGAATTGGAAGACCTGAGTCCAAGTCCCAGCTCTGCCCAAGTCTCCATGACATTAGGCAAGTATTTAATAGTACCAGGCCTCAGTTGACTCGTTTGTAAAATGGGAATAATAACACCTTTCCTTATAGAGCGGCTATGAAGATTAAATGGAATCATACATCAAAGAGCCTAACACGATGCCTAGCAATAGTAGTCACTTAATTAATGTTAAATGAATACAAATGTTCAACCCACGGTCCCCAAATCAGCTAGAAACAGTACAGTCACTTCCCACATGCCGTCAATATACACAAACAAAACAACATAGTTCACACCCTGCCTAGTTGGCCATCCCTAAAGTCTCTTGGGTCTCTCCCTCTAAAGAAAGGCAGCAAACACCTCTTAGAGTTCCTGACAAAACTCCCACTTGATTCCAAGCCTTTCTAGTTATCTAAAATCAACCTCTGCTCCTCCTAACCTATTAATTACAATGTGACTTTTTTTTAAATCGCACAACTTCCAATACCAGTTGGAATGACCCACATCCTTTCTAGCTATTCTTAAAGAAAATGTTGCTGTTCAAGTTTTCTTTGTACCTTAATTTTGTTTAAAGGCACAGATAACGAAATGCTTAAGATGATCTAAGAATTAGGACAGCCAACAAATATAAGAGCCACATACCTATATTTAGTTCCTTCATCCTGATCCATCTGAGTTTGTAGCTTTGCAAACCATGAGAAAAACTGGAAAAATAGGGTATTATGTTGTCAACAAAACTAAAACAGACAAAATGAAAAGTGGCTACATGCTAAACAGCAAGTCAAAAGGGTAGACACTAAGTCTTACTGTTTGGGGCTCAGACATTTATAGCTGTAAGCCAGGAGATGGCAATTTAATTGCATGGTCAGTGTCTACATTCCAGGAAAAGCAAAGTATCTTAAAAACACGGGCCATTTTCAGAGTTAAATAAGAAAGAGTATTAACACGATAATATGTAGAAATAAACATTTCTTCCTAAGAAGCTAATGCCTACCTGCTAGTTTGCCAAATTTGAGTAGGTAACATAGGGCTCTGGGTAAATATTATCTAATAATAATTGTGAGACTATAAGCTCAGAAACAATATAAAGGAGTGGTTTAAAAACATAGCTTTTGCATCAGCTAAACCTGGGTTTGAATTCTGGTCCTACCATCAAGTTGTATACTTAAAATGAGTACATTTTATTGTATGTAAATTATAACAATGTATTAGATCTTTTTCTTTTAATTTAAAGAGAGACATGCAAGTGCAAATTTAATCCAGAAGATCTTTTTTTTTTTTTTTCAAATGGTCCAAGTGAATTCACAGACATGGTGCAAGATTATCTTCTATAATTCTCAAGTGGGATTCGAAGTCAAAGGTATGCTTTATTCTCTGAAGATACTACTCTTGCCAAGTGCCTTGGCTTTCGTTTCCTGAACACTGATTGTGTGCTTGGCACACACTGCACTTACATGCATTATCTAATTTAATTCTCACAAAAGTCCTATGAGATAAGTATAGAATTATCTTTGTTTTACACATTAGGAAACAAGAGATCTGAGAAGATAAGTAATTTCCCTAAGCTCACAAAGATGGTAAGTGATGGAGGTGACCTTCAGATCCAGGTTGGTCTAACTCTAGAGCTAGAGCTCTTCATCACTTTGCAGCACTGCCTCTCTTGACTGAGTGCAGAGGTCCCCAACCTTTTTGGCACCAGGGCCCGGTTTCATGGAAGACGATTTTTCCATGGACCCAGTGGGGGGCGGGGGGGGATGGTTCCGGGATGATTCAAGTGCATTACATTTACTGGGCACTTTATTTGTATCACTATTACATTGTAATATGTAATGCAATAATTATACAACTCACCATAATGCTGACAGGAGGCGGAGCTCAGGCGGTAATGCGAGCGATGGGGAGCGGCTGTAAATACAGATGAGGCTTCGCTCACCCGCTGCTCACTTTCTGCTGTGCAGCCTGGTTCCTAACAGGTCAGGGACCACTACCGGTTCATGGCCCGGGGGTTGGGGACCCCTGACTTAGTGTATATGCAATTCAGCACACTTGCTTTATGCTTCACTTGGTAAATGCCTTAGCTTTGATTCTTCTTTTCTTTTAACTGAAGTATGGTTGATGTACAGTGTTGTGTTCGTTTCAGGTGCATGGCAAAGTGATTCAGTTTTATGTGTGTGTGTGTATATCTGTTCTTTTTCAGATTCTTTTCCCTTATAGGTCATTACAAAATATTGAGTATAGTTCTCTGTGCTGTACAGTAGGTCCTTCCTCAGCTTTGATTCTTAAGAGGACAGAAAGATGAGACAGAGGAAGCAGCAGAAGAAACTACTGTACATTTAAGTTTATAGTTGGGAATAAGCAAAAACCAAGAGATTTCACACGCTAAATTTCAGAAAAATAACTATAAGCGTTCGTCTAAAGAGCATATTGAGGTTTTTAAGAAAGAAATTACCTAGCAGCAAGCAGTGAGGGGTGCGGTTGGGGGGTCTGCATGTGTGCATGTGTCCACGCACATGCATGTTGGGGGACACATTAACACAGACACGTACTGGGAGGAGGTCTAAAGGGCATAAAATATCAAAACCTTAATAAATATAATAGTCTATCCAAACTTGGAATAGCATATTTTTATCTGTACTGCAAATAAAACTGGGCAACAGATTCATTTAAAACACTTAAGAAATAACCAGGGCTTCCCTGGTGGCGCAGTGGTTGAGAGTCCGCCTGCCGATGCAGGGGACACGGGTTCGTGCCCCGGTCTGGGAGGGTCCCGCGTGCTGCGGAGCGGCTGGGCCAGTGAGCCATGGCCGCTGAGCCTGCGCGTCCGGAGCCTGTGCTCCGCAACAGGAGTGGCCACAGCAGTGAGAGGCCCGCGTACCACAAAAAAAAAAAAAAAAAAAAAAGAAATAAACACAAAATCAAAAATGTTCTAGAAATAGAAACAGCTTTGGGAAAGATCACTGGTGTTCTCCTTACTTGGTGCAAGTAATATATCCTTCTTTCTCCAGCGCCCCCCCCCCCAAAAAAAAAGATGTCCTAGAAAGACTTTAAATACAGTTTCAAATGTTCACAACTTTTAATTAGGACCTCTGTCTTGAGACATTTAAAACAATCAAATATCCTTAGAAATAATGCTGCCATTCACCTGCTGTGCAGTTTCAATTCTTTCTTCTTCCATTTCTAAGGAGGTGAATCCCTTCAAGAGAATGTCCTCTGCAGATTCAGGCACTACTGAAGCCTGTGCGATGGGCAGCGACTGGGATGTTAGACTGCACAAGTCTTCAATTGGGAGCTTGAAAAGAAAAGAGCCACAAAGATATTCAAAGAACTTGAAAATTCTCTAAACTTAACTCAACGTTGGTATTCCACCTCAGGTGTTTTGAAAGAGAAAGAAATGTTTTCTGTTAAATCGTCTGATGTTAACAAGTGCCATATGATACTAACACTTATAACTAGGTTCTCTCTATATTAAATGCTGGTCTCAAAATATAAACATGACACCAATACCCAACCATTTGCAAAGTATGGTTTTTGAGTTACCTTTTGAAAACTGGTGGTGAACCTGTACTAATCCACACACCTTTTCCTACTGGAACTTCTTGGGAACTAGCACCAAGTCAAAGGCAAAACCCGCGTGCTAATGAAAGTAGCCGGCCCTCTCCATTATCAACACAAAAGCCTCACCTCATTAATAGAACCAACAGAAAACAAATCGTACCCAAGAATCAACTACCAACAACTATATCCCCTTCTACTATTTCTACACTGCTGCCACACTTCACCCACATCTTCTTGCTGACAAATTCTGAAATTACAACTGAAAAGAAAGAATTTCAGAATTTCCCATCGGCTTCAGAAGAGCCTCACCTTGAGGCCATCAGACCTACAATACTGTCTAGTTTGCCATTACTCAAGATATTCCAGGTGTTCATTTACCTAGGGTCATACAGACAAGCTGTTTTTGGACTTAAAAGAAAGGGAGTGTGAATGCTTGGGAAGGTAAAAGGGTGGAATTATTTCGTTTCAATCCCAGTTTCTGCCCTTAAGGCATGACATCTAAGGTCCGGCAATAAAAGACCTTAATCCAAGGCCTTAGGAAATTGCCTCCTGTCTATTTTTCTAGATACAGAAATTTCGGCTGAAGACAGTATTTTCTCTTCAAAGCTAAAATAAAATAAGCTAGATGCAAAATGCACCATAATTAATTTAGAAATACAACCCTTTAAATATGGGGGGAGGGAATTCCCTGGCAGTCCAGTGGTTAGGAGTCAGTGCTTTCACTGCTGTGGGCCCAGGTTTGATCCCTGGTCTGGGAACTAAGATTCTGAGAGCAGCGTGGCATCAAAAAGAAAGAGAGAGACACACAAAAAGAGAGAGAGAAAGAGAGAGAAAAAGAAAGAAAGGAAGAAAGGAGGGGGGAGAGAGAGAAAGAGGAAGGGAGGGAGGGAGGGAAGGATGGTGGAAGGGAGGAAGGGAGGGAGGGAGGGAGGAAGGAAGGAAGAAAGGAGAGGGGAGAGAGAGAGAAAGAGGAAGGGAGGGAGGGAGGGAGGGAAGAGGGAGGAAGGGAGGGAAGGGAGGAAGGGAGGGAGGGAGGGAGGGAGTTTTGTGTCTGGGTTAAAGTGGGGCTGCACCTTCGGGCGCAGTAAAGCACATCACAGTGCGGCCTGGTTTGAACCCTGCTCACTTAATAAGCGTGTTACAACGGGCAAATCACGTAATGCTTCTAAATCTCTATTTCTTCTCTGTAAAACAGGAATTACATTATCTGTATCATGAGGCCATTGTGAAATGAAGAAAACACAGGTGTAAAAAAACAGGCTCCTTGGACCACTGGGAAGCTGCAGACAGAAAAAAAGTGTTCAGAAAGGTCCTCAATCTGCTTTCTCCCAGGAGGGTCCTGGATGTAGAGATACGTCTTACTAAGGGCATCATTGTTCAACATAAACTCTTCCTGAATGGTGACACAATCCCTGAAGAGAAAAGGACTGTTGGGCAGGAAGAGTTAAGTTTCTGAAATCTGATGAGAGTCTATCTTGACTCTAACGTGTCACCAGCAGCTGTGTGCTGCCACCAGAGGTTCTGAGGACAGAGGAAGCTGAGCTGAGCTAAGCCTACCTGCTCATGCTCTGTGAGAGTTACCAACACTCTGTCTCCTCGGAGACGGTGCTCCGTGTATTCAGCATAACGCCTGCCAAATAACACACACAGTCAACCGGAGCCGCTTCTATTTATCATATTACTATTCCTCCTTATTAGTAGTAACAAAGTAAATTTATTTCTTTTAATTTATTTATTTTTATTGAAGTATAGTTGATTTACAATGTTGTGTTAGTTTCTTGTGTACAGCAAAGTGATTCAGAAATATGTGTGTGGGGCTTCCCTGGTGGCGCAGTGGTTGAGAGTCCGCCTGCCGATGCAGGGGACAAGGGTTCGTGTCGCGATCCGGGAAGATCTCACATGCCGCGGAGCGGCTGGGCCCGTGAGCCACGGCCACTGAGCCTGCGCATCCGGAGCCTATGCTCCGCAACGGGAGAGGCCACAACAGTGAGAGCCCCGCGTACCGCAAAAAAAAAAAAAAAAAAAAAGAAATATGTGTGTGTGTGTGTGTATATATATATATATATTCTTTTTCAGATTCTTTTCCATTATAGGTTATTACAAGATATTGAATATAGTTCCCTGTGCTATAGAGTAAATCCTTGTTGTTTATCTATTTTATATATAGTAGTTTGTATCTATTAGTCCCAAACTCCTTATTTATTCCTCCCCACTTTCACCTTTGGTAACCATAAGTTTGTTTTCTATGTCTGTGAGTCTGTTTCTGTTTTGTAAATAAGTATTTGTACCTCTTTTTAGATTCCACATATAAGTGATATCATATGATATTTCTCTTTCTCTGTCTGACTGACTTAGTATGGTAATCTCTAGGTCCATCCATGTTGCTGCAAATGGAATTATTTTATTCTTTTTTATGGCTGAGTAATTGTATATATGTGCCACATCTTCTTTATCCATTCCTCTGTCGATGGACACTTAGGTTGCTTCCGTGTCTTGGCTATTGTAAATAGAGCTGCTCTAGAACGTTGGGATGCATGTATCTTTTCAAAGTAGAGTTTTCTCCTGATACATGCTCAGGAGTGGGATTGTAGGATCAAATGGTAACTCTATTTTTAGTCTTTTAAGGAACCCCCATACTGTTTTGCATAGTGTCTGCACCAATTTACATTCCCATCAAAAGTGTAGGAGGGTTCCCTTTTTACAGTAAGTAAATTTACAAATCAGAATCTACACTGCTTCTTGGGAACAGAATCGTCTAAGTTACCTTTACAAAATTATAGTTTATTAGTAGTAAAATTTAGCTATATATGAACAGATCATGACAAAATTCAAACACATAATTCTATCAGCACTGTTTACACGATACCTAAGGAGGAAAAGGGAGAGAGACAAGGATCAGGTACAGATTTGAAAAATCTACCAGAAAGCACATGGAGACTAGGCTAAAAGAATGCTAGACAGAGTGTTGCTTGCACCTTAATAATAAGAAAAAGACAAATAATCTACAAAATCAGGTTCTTGAAGCCATCAGAGAGTTGAGGTTCCAGAGTAACTAAGTAGCTTAAAATCTAGAAAAAGATGGGTATCTCCAGGCAGAGACAGAGTGAGAGCACGGGCTTACCATGGCAGATTATGGAAAAATAGATGACAAATGCCACACAAGTAGGTAAGAATTAGGCTAAAATTTCTTTCAAATTACTAAATGCTAGAGGACGGGTGAGTACAGAATGCTTGGAAGTCACAGACACAAGGGGAATTTGCACCCACTCACATGGTCTTCACGGACCTCCACCAGGTGCTCATGAGAAAGAATGAGGACTGGTGGTGCAGGCTCAGAAGAGGAGGGGTCTGGGGAAAGTGGGGCACAAAGCCCCATCCAGACCCTTCTCCCCAGTGGAACAAAATCTTAAGACACTGAAAAAAGGGCAGCAAGCCCTATCAACCCTAAGGCACAGGGGAGAACACACTACAGCCGGGGAAAGGGAAAAGAAAACAACCATTACCCCTGGAGGAGAGGCAAGAAAGAACCCAAGACCCAGAACATCAGAGGTCTCCTACTGCCAGAGGAGGGCAGAGTCAGTAAGAAACTCCACCCCTGAGTCCCAGGGGCAAAAGGCCTGCCTAAGACTGAGGCTGGATGCAGATGACAGAAAACGCCCACCTACCACCACCAGGCTATAGAGCGCCAGCAATGCTCTCCTGTGGGAGGGGCAAGAGCACAGACCCCCTCTGAGACACAGGCGCACAGCACACCAAAAGCTGAGGGTTGAGAAGGAAGGTTAAGAAGACCCCGCAGCAGCCCAGCCCCAATGCTAGGCAAAAAGTAATGAAAGAGAAGCCTGAAGCCAGTGGTAAACTAAAAGCAACCAGAACAAAACCAAAACCCAAACCTAGCCCACTAACCCAAACCTCCACACTAATGACCTAACAGAGTAAGCGTATTCACTTCCAGTCATTCACACTATTTCCCTCATTCTCAAATGTCCTGCATACAACGTACAGTATTTGACCAAAAGTTACATTAAACAGCAAGGAAAATGACCCAGCTCATTGTCAAGAAACGAAGCACTCAACAGAGCCAGACTCAAGAGATGATCTGGATACTGGAACTATATAACTGCAACTAATATGTCAAAGGCTCTGGTATGAAATATAAATAAAATGAATGAACAGATGCAGAAGTTAAGCAGAAATAAAAACTATACATGTCCAACAGAAACGCTGGAAATAACCATTATTGTAACAGAGGTGAAGAATACCTGCAATAGACTCATCAGTACACTCAACACAGCTAAGGAAAGAATCAGTGAACTTGAAGATAGGTCAATAAAAATCACCCAAAATTAAACATAAAGAAGAAACAGCGTGGACAAATAAAAACTGAACACAACATCCAAGAACTGTGGGATGGTATAAAATGATCTAATATATGTGTAATCTGAATCTCAAAATAAGGAGAGAGAGAGAGAACAGGGTAGAAGAAATATTTAAAGAGATAATAGTTGAGAAGTTTCCAAAAATAATGAAAGACACAAAGCTACAATTCTGAACTCAGAAAATCCCAAGCAGAATGCACATGCATGTGTGCGTGCACACACACACACCACCCCTAGACACATCACATTCAAACTCAGAGAGAAAATCAAAAGTCACAGAGAAAACCTTAAGGCAGTCAGAGAGAAAAAGATACATTATATACAGGGGAACAAAAATAAGAATTAAAGCAGACTTATCAGAAATCACACAAATCAGGGGACTTCCCTGGTGGTCCAGTGGGTAAGACTCTGAGCTCCCAATGCAGGGGGCCTGGGTTCGATCCCTGGTCGGGGAACTAAATCCCACATGCATGCCGCAACTAAGAGTTCACATACCACAACCAAGAATCCCGCGTGCCACAACTAAGACCTGGCACAGCCAAAATGAATAAATAATTTTTTTTAAGCTGCTTTTTAAAAGCTTATGAGGGGGCTTCCCTGGTGGCGCAGTGGTTGAGAGTCCGCCTGCCGACGCAGGGGACACGGGTTCGTGCCCCGGTCCGGGAGGATCCCACATGCCGCAGAGCAGCTGGGCCCATGGGCCCGCTGAGCCTGCGCGTCCGGAGCCTGTGCTCCGCAACGGGAGAGGCCACAGCAGTGAGAGGCCTGCGTACCGCAAAAAAAAAAAAAAAAAAAAAAAAAAGCTTATGAGGGAGTTCCCTGGTGGTCTAGTGGTTAGGACTCGGCGCTTTCACTGCCATGGCCTGGGTTTAATTCCTGGTCGGAGAAATGAGATCCTGCAAGCCACGCAGCGTAGCCAGAATAAAAAAAAAAAAAAAATTAAAAAAATAAAAGCTTATGAGAAGATGCCCCCATTAGGTACATTTGCCCAGCTGTCTTCTTTTCTCAAAGCACCTGGAAGAGAATGGCAAATCAAGAAGGGTGTGTTGCAGGGAGATCAGCTCGGTGCTTTGTGACCACCTAGAGGGGTGGGATAGGGAGACACAAGAGGGAGGGGATATGGGGATACATGTTTATGCATAGCTGATTCTCTTTGTTATACAGCAGAAACTAACACACCATTGTAAAGCAATTATACTCCAAAAAGATGTTAAAAAAATAAAATAATATAATATAAATGGTAGAACTATTTAAAAAAAAGGGTGTGCTGGTGTCACAAACTTTCCTGTTCTGACTACTCTTTCACTCCTGAAGAGATGTTGACCAAATGCCTCTGGCTTACTCGCACTGTCCTGGCTTCCAGACGGAGCAGACATTTACCACCAGAAAGAGAAGAGCAGAGACCTAGGCTCCTGGTTGGTCCTGGATAGCTACTGTACAGCTTACACAAATGGGGACACTAACATAGTAAATACTAATTACAATAAACTATCAAGCCTTGCCTGAGCAGCTCCAGGAAAAAACAAGCAAATATACCTTTCTCTCCCAAACTTTACTTCTTGCACAGTTCTGGGTTGGAGAAAATCACTTCTGTAATCAATCTAATAAATTCATTCCATAAATGAAACCTGACGTTACCTACTCTGTTTGGAGCAAATCATTGAAGAGGTATAGATGGAGTCTCAGAACCTTCCTCCAGGCACCTAACCTCTTCTTTTCTTACCTTTGGTCTGAGTGACACCTACACAGTACCAGCTCAGGATCATAACATTCTAATCTATTATTTTAAGGTAATCATCATTTGGGGAGAAAAGCACATGAATAATGTAATACTGGCAGGTAGCTTGCTGTGTGCACTTTATATACTTCATTTAGTTCTCACAACTCCCTGTGACGCAAGTACTATTATAATCCCCATTTTATAAAGAAGAAAACAGGTTCAGAGAAGTTAAGTATCATGTCTAAGGCCACACAAACTTTAGGAAAACAACAACTGTAACAGTAAATTACAGGTAAATTTCAGGATGAATTATCTCAGCATTTTATCAAGAATTACTAAACTCAGCAGAAAGAAAAAGGTCCTCACTACTAAAAAATTTGCCCTGGCTACAAGAAACCGGTCTACTAAATATTCTACTGCAAATTTTCTTATCTAACACCAAGTAAAAAGGTATATAAGACTAGTTCTCCTAAATAAAAAGGAAAGCTATAAACAGCTTCATGATATTTGCTCAGAGTTAGCTGGCCTCTTGCTATTCAACTAACTTGCCCAGTTCCAGTTGTTCAGGATGTAATTTATCTCCTGAAAATTGTGAGACACTACAGAAAATCCTTTACAGGTTTTTATTTTGGTCGGACCAAATAAAAATTGAGGCATTCTTTCTCAGTGCTGGTGTTAAAAGAGTGGTAACGGATAAAAAATTCAATTCCAAAGTTTTCCCACCAGACATATAAAGGAAAAAGAGGGCTGTCGAAAGCTGAAGAGCAATGAGAAATTCCTCCTCAAAGATTCCAGGATGGATAAATAACAGGCTGGTATTTCATTCTCACAGCAATCCAACGACAAGGCTGCATGTACCAGAAGACCTTCACTGAACCCTTGAACTTGTCAAGCTCATCCCCTACCCAGGGCTTTGCACTGCTTTTTCCTCCAGCTGGAAGGTTATTTCTCTAGTCTTTGCAAGACTGGCTTCTTGTTTTCCATCATGAGTTCTTGCCTGAGGCGGTTACTTTCTTAGAAAGGCCTTTCCTCTTTATCTAAAAGGGCACACCTCATTCCTTGGTGTCATACCATCCTGTTTGATTTTCCTTATATCCTGGAGGACTGTCTGAACTTACCTTCTTTGTTCTTTTTCACATGCTCATAATCACCATAATTATGTCAGCTCCTTGAAGCTAGGGATCTTGTTTTTATCTTTCTGTCCCCCCATTCCCAGCCCCTGGTAAGCACATAATATATGTTAAATGACTGCATGGGGCTAATGGTAGGTATTATGTTGCATAAATATCAAATAATGGGGTGAAAATGAAGAGATCTCCTTTACTTCACTCCAAACCCTTTCCTTCATGCTCAGTGGGAATAATAATATTTTATGGCCCAAGACATTAAAAATAAAATGGGTTACTTTGCTTATGGAATACATTCATCACAGGTACTGTGATGCCCAAGCATCCTGCTTTGGTGAGAGGCCAAATCAATTATAAACAGACTGAAATATTTATAGAGCAAACAACTTCTATTGCCCAGAGTATAAAAGACTCTGATAGCCACGCCAAAACAAATTTCCAGCTGCTTCCTCATTTATTTCAAACACACTTCCAGCACAGAATCCTAGAGGTGGACAGAGAAACCCAAGAAAGAACACCTGTACTTTATGGCAGAGTGTGCAACGGCGAAAAGTGGCGAGAACTTTCAAACCAAAGTTCTTAACCTCTGAAGTGTGAGGGCAGAAAAAGTTTAAGTCTCTAAACTCAGTCTGCCTTTGGACACAACCGTGTAAAGAGAATGCTTCCAACATCAAAAGTAACCTTCAGTGCTAATAAAATAATAACCGCCTAAACCTAGCCCTCAAAACTAGAAGAAGTCTGTCAAACATCTGACTACTCATAAAATGTACTTCTTGCTATTATAACTAATTGAATTGAATCACACAAGCAGTATTAGGGATAATATCCCAATGGCAATTAGGATTAAAAACGTTGACAGCGTTATCTAATAATGTACTGACCCAGCTTTCAAAGAAAAATTTTTATTGCTTTGCTATAAGTCAAATATAAATCGGATCTCCCACAACCTGCATTTGATCGAGAGCTCATTGCTCAATGTGCGATGAACGAAGCTGTCACCCGGAATCAACTTTGGTCTCCCCAAGTGCCCCTATGGAAAAAGGAAGCTGGGCTATTCATTAAGGTGGTAAACAAATACCAACAGGAGGCTGCGCTGAAGCAAAGCGCTTCGGGTTCAGTGTCTTCTCCTTCCGGGAGAGGGTGGGCAGCAGGACTATGCCTCGCTAACACCAGGGACACCCGGGGCAAGATGCCCGGGGCAAGGCTCCCGGACAACCGCCCCACGCCGCAGGGGGCGGGATGGGTGCCGGCGGCCAGCAGCCGCTGGACGCCCCCGCAGCCGTCCCCACGCCGGAGGGGAGAGTCGGCGGTCCGGGACAACGTGAGGCCTGACAGTCCGGGAAGGTGAGGCGCCTCTCCCACCGGAGCCGACACTGTGATGGGGAGGAGAGGAGAGACCCTGGACAAGGGTCTGCAAGGTCGGGGTCCACCGGCGCGCCCGCGGAGTAGCCCAGCCCAGCTCCCGCCCGTCACCTCACCTCGGCGGGCACGGGCAGGTCCTCGGCCGCCGCCTTCAACTCCAGCACCGAGTCCGTCTGCCGGTCGGTCAGTGGCGCTGTCGTGTCCGGTCTCCCATCCCAAAGAGCCAGCTTCTCCCGAGCGTCCCGCTCCGCCGCCGCCTCCGGCTGCAGTAGCAGCGCCGCCTCCGCCATTGCCGCCGCCCCAGCGGCCCGCAGCAGCAGCAGGGGGGGAGGTGGGAACCCCGACAGAGAAATGTCCGGGTCACTTCCGGGAGAACCGGGTCTTCCAGCACTGCACCGGCGGCGGGGCGGGGCGAACCGGAATACCCTGACCCCGGAAACGCTTCCCCCCGCGTGGGCGGGACTGAGGCCAGGACTGACGTGGCTTTAAACGGGGTACAAGTATTTCCGGTTGGGATGTAAACGCAGAGGGCGAAGGATCTAGGCCCTAACGGAAATAGTCATGCCCCTACCAGAAGTCCCTTCCTCAACATCAATAACTTTATTGTTAATATTGTTACTGACAACTGTGTTAAGTGACCCTGCCGGCAGGGGCCTTCGTGAGCCGCGGCATCTACTGCTTCTTTCTGCTCACAGCCTGGTAGTCTGGTTAGGTGTGTGGACTGATTTCCGTGTTGACATGTTGTCAGTTTTCACAACTTTTCAAACATCAATAATTCCGCTGTTAGAAATCTAATTTATGAAAACACATAAAAACTCAAAGATTTATATATATCAGACATCATAAATAGTATCAAATAACCACCTGAACGTCCAACATTGAAGAACTGGATCAATAATTCATGGCACAGACGTGTAATTGGAATACTGTTCTGCCATTTAAATCATGTTGTAGATTTCAACAACAAAATAAATAATGATTGTATTGGGTCATAACCTGTAGAATAAATACCCATGAGTCCATACTGATATAAATAAATGACTGAATAAATAAATAGGGGAGAAGAGACAACTCCACCTTACTGAAGAATTCCAATCAATAAATGTAGAAAGAATGAGGGGAAAGAAATCATTAAGGATGCTACAGTAATGACTGTAGCCGGCAAAATCTAAGGATGGATGCTAAAATTAGTGGGTGAAAGTCTGAGGAGAAACAGAAATTTGCATGGCATCTCTCCAAGATATTTATTAATGGGGGGAGGGGAGGGTGGCTGTTAACTTTACAGTGGAGAAACCTGGAAGACATCCCCCCTTAACCAAATGATCAAGGTCAGCATCATCACCATGAAACTCCTAATATGATATATCAAGAAGCACACAATATTTCTTTTGTGATATTCTTGCCAGAAATGCAAAACCACATTCTAATTATGAGAAAACATCAAACAAATTCAAATTGATGGACATCCTACAAAACAATTCACGAGTACTCTTCAAAAGTGTCAAAGTCGGGCTTCCCTGGTGGCGCAGTGGTTGAGAGTCCGCCTGCCGATGCAGGGGACACGGGTTCGTGCCCCGGTCTGGGAGGATCCCACATGCCGCGGAGCGGCTGGGCCCGTGAGCCATGGCCGCTGAGCCTGCGCGTCCGGAGCCTGTCCTCCGCAACGGGAGAGGCCGCAACAGTGAGAGGCCCGCGTAACGCATAAAAAAAAAAAAAAAAAAAAAAAAAAAAGTGTCAAAGTCAAAAAAAAAAAAGTGTCGAAGTCATAAAAGACAAGGAAAGACCGAGGAAATGTTACATTTTGGGAATGAGGGAGACATGACAAGTAGATGCAATGTGGGAGCCTGGATTGGATCTTGGGTCAGAAGTGGGAGAACTATAGAATAAAATATAGATATCCAAATAAGGTCTACAGTTTAGACGATAGTAGTGTACCAAAGTTAATTTCCCAGTTTTGATTGTTGTACATGATATAGTTATGTAAGATGATAACATGAGGGGAAGCTGGATGAAGGGCATATCTGAATTCTGTAATACTTTTACAGCTTTTCTAAAGTCTAAAATTATCTCAAAGTCAAGAGTTAAAATTCTCATGTTGTAGAAAGTATTTATCTCCTTGGAGAAATGATATAATTAAGAAGAATGAAACAGTGTATCATCCTATTGACCAAAGGAAACACTTCCAAAATATTCATAGATGGTTAGAATTACTAATAATTATTTTCTTCCTTTTCCTTTTATTTTTTTTCAATGAGTTTTGCATCTAAGCATAAGGGTGTTTGTTTGTTTTAATTGGTATACCTAAAACACACTTCCTCCTTTTCAGGCCAGGCTGATTCCAAAAATCTCAGAAATGAAGTTTATCCTGTTGAGTTTTGTGATGATAACTCTTCACCAAATATCATCCTTCAAGGGCCAAATATAAGCATCTTCTCTCACAAATGTGCTTCTACTGCAGGTATTCCTAAACCTAAAATCATGCTACTTTCTTCTAAACATTATGTTTAATTTCTTAAAATATTTCTACCAACTGGTGATTCATGATGCTAAAGGGATGCAGTGCAGGTCATGGCACTGACAGAAAAGATTTGGGACAAGGCTGAATGTCTAATCAGCTGCTGTGAGGGCAAATGAAGGGAGAGAAGGGTAGATATTCAACACAATAATGCCTGGACTATTACTGAATTGAAGAACTGGAGCTAAGGGAGGTCAGCAAAGATCCAGCAGTCACCAGCTGGCCCTGCAGGGTGGGGGAGAGACAACAGCAATGAAGCAGTAACTGCAGTGTTCCTGGGGTGTTTTCATTGCAGAACACTAGCATAGAAGTATATATATTTAAACGATGCACTTGTTGCTCAAAATACAGTGGAAAGGGTAGTATACAATATGCTGAACTCTGCTTCAGACTCTAGGGCTCTTTTCTGTATGGACAAATATTATCTAGTGTGCCCCATCCCCAGAAGAAGTACAAATTTCCTATAATGGATCCACTTTTATACTCTGTATTACAAGTCAAATTTCTTCCTGTTTCCAGCTGGTGATTAGCTTATTCCCAGAAGCACTAGATGTCATGACAAATACAACTACAGCTTTAATTTTCTACTGTAATTTTTTTTTGACCGCACCTCAGGGCTTCAAGGATTCTCAGTTCCCCGACCAGGGATTGAACCTGGGTCAGAGTGGTGAAAGCGCCAAATTCTAACCACTAGACCACCAGGAAACTCCCTCCACTGTAATTTTTAACAATATTATTTATTTGATTCAAGTATTTATAAGCGTTCCCATAGAAATGTTCAAGTCGATATAGTAAACACTCATATAGCATGTATCTGTACATATGCATGTACATATAAGGCACACATGTATTCATATCGTGTGTGCATGAAAAAAGAGAAAGAGAGAGAAATGAGAAGACAGGATTGCATAGGCTGTCTCGGGAAAAGGACGAAGATGAGGTCAGAGGAGTCTCATCCCCAAGTGATCAAGGTCCCATATCATAGTAGATGACGTTTTGTTTGTAAGGTGTTATTCAGATTTCCCTTTTGATCTCTTGATTGAAACCCTGTAAGGCAGGTTATTCTCCCATTTAGATTTAAGCAAATGAAACACAGGATGATGAAGTGAGACATCAAAAACATTCGGGAAAGTGAAGGAAAAGACCACTTTTCTACACTCTTTCTAGAGGGAAACTTGCCAACACCTATCAAATCACAGGCTAGACACAGGGAGATCAGCTCGGTGGTTTGTGACCACCTAGAGGTGGGGGGCCGCTGATGATGGGCGGGCGCCAGGTGCTAGACACAGGGAGATCAGCTCGGTGGTTTGTGACCACCTAGAGGGGTGGGGTAGGGAGGGTGGGAGGGAGAAGCAAGAGGGAAGAGATATGGGAACATATGTATATGTATACCTGATTCACTTTGTTATAAAGCATAAACTAACACACCATTGTAAAGCAATTATACTCCAATAAAGATGTTAAAAAAAACCCAAAAACACAGGCTAGAGAAATGGAGAGAGGATAGCTCTTTGATCCAGCAATTCTGTATCTGAGAATCTATCCTAGAGAAATTTACATATTAAAAAAAATAGTAGTACATGCACAGGATAGTTTGCAATGGAGAAAAAGTGGACACAACCTAAGTGTTTTTCAATGGGGAAATGGTTTAGTTTCTATTATTTATTGCTACCTAACTAACCCCCAAATCATGCCCTAAACGAACCACCACTTTGTTTTTATCTTTCATAATCTCGCAGGTCAGGAATTTCTCGAGGGCACATCAGGAAAGACTCCTCCCTGCTCACCATGTCTGGAGCCACAGCTGGGGAAACACA
Source organism: Phocoena phocoena (assembly GCF_963924675.1). Taxonomy (NCBI): domain Eukaryota; kingdom Metazoa; phylum Chordata; class Mammalia; order Artiodactyla; family Phocoenidae; genus Phocoena; species Phocoena phocoena. Next base: position 21,321,593 of record NC_089236.1, read on the forward strand.
AATGGCTGCAGGCTGGACAGCTGGGGTCTGACTGTGCATCTCTGCATCCTCGTGAAGTCTCAGAGCTGGTCCACCGGGTCTCTTAAGTGTGAAGACCTCAGAGTATTTGGATGTGGCTCAGGGCTGGAAGAGATTGTTCCCACTTCTTCTGCCCTTGCATCAGAAGTCACAGAAGGTCATTTCTACTGCACTCCACCAAGCGAGTCACTATAGTCCGGCCAGATTCAAGGGGAAGGATTGACTCCACTTCTTAATGCGGGGAGTAGTTAAGAATGGGCAGCATTTTTTTTTTTTTTTTTCAGGCTGAGCTGCCTGGATTGCAGGATCTTAGCTCCCCACGAGGGACTGAACCTGCACCCTCGGCAGTGAAAGTACGGAGTCCCCATCACTGGACCACCAGGGAATTCCCTAATTTGTGTTTTAATGTTAAGTTAAGAATGCATAATGTTTTACAACGTATGTGCAACTATTACTGCAGACCTGTCATAAACAGAAAAGTTTGCTTGTGGGATATATTAAAAAATATATCTTGTGAGGATAGATAGATAATCTTGCAATGGTTTGAGGAGCCTTTCAGAAAAGGGTAGAGGAAAGGAGCTTTCCTGACAGGGATTTGTGACTGTCTGCTGACATTAAGAACATGAGTGTAGGGCTTCCCTGGTGGCGCAGTGGTTGAGAATCTGCCTGCCAATGCAGGGAACACGGGTTCGAGCCCTGGTCTGGGAGGATCCCACATGCCGTGGAGCAACTAGGCCCGTGAGCCATACTACTGAGCCTGTGCATCTGGAGCTTGTGCTCTGCAACAAGAGAGGCCGCGACAGTGAGAGACCCGCGCACCGCAATGAAGAGTGGCCCCTGCTCGCCGCAACTAGAGAAAGCCCTCGCACAGAAACGAAGACCCAACACAGCCATAAATAAATAAATTAAAAAAAAAAGAACATGAGTGTAAGCATCACAGGAGCCTGGAAACTGAGCAACAGCTGGGCCAACTGTAGAGGAAAGAAAGGAAAGCTAGAGGCACAGAGGACTTCAGGGGATCGACCAAGTGTTGGAAACCACTCCACTGGCCTCTGCTGGTATTAATTCCCCACTCGGTGCTCATTCAGCCTGCGACCTCCTGCCAGGAACCAGAAGGTTACACTTATAGAACATGTAAATGAATATGTACTAGCAGTAAATCTAAGATAAACAAACCCTGACACAAGGTCTGAAGTGGTTCCCCCTCCTTCCTTCTCCTCTTGGCGGGGATGAAGGGAGAGGAGGTATTTGTCACCTTTGGAGGTGTCCTCTGGGTGAAGACAGGGTTTCAGACTTCTGTTTTAAAACTAACAGTCTGGTATATGAGGGGTGTTTTGTTTTTGATGAATAAAAACAAAACCACCAAAACGCAAAAACATCTCTCTTCTTTTTCAAATTAAATAGCTTTCACGATTATGTCATGGCATAACGGGCATTCCCCCGGAATAACCTAGATCCTGCATTTTAAAATTTTCATTTGCAGATTTTTATCAGGTGTGGCTGGCATTTTGTTGAATCCAACCGACAGCTTTAAACAGGGGAAAGAGGAGAAAAAAAATGTTCTGAACTTTTTCCTTCCTTTTTTCTCACTTCCTTACTGGGATGTGAGCTTGCTAAAGAACAACTGTGGGTGAGCCTCAGGACCAGGGTTGCCATGGTTTCTATGGCCTTGGGTCCTAGCCTCCCTCCCGCCGCCCTTCCCCAAGTGTGAGCATTTGTGGTTGGCGGCTCCGGGAGGACACGGGGGGCCGCTGATGATGGGCGGGTGCCAGGTGCTAGTGGGCCTGTGGCCATCTCACCGCAACACTGCAACAGCCCCGCAGAGCCCCAGTCCTTTCCGGGCCGGAGCTGCGACTCGGGCCCCACCTACCTGGGAACAGGCTGCTTGGGGTCACTCCTGTCCCTGTCGCAGAAGGCAGATCCCAGGCAGCCATGACCCGGCTCCCCGCTGGAGAACACAGACAGCAGTCAGCACCCTGGCCTAGGGCCTCTTTGGTTTATTCGTTCCACAAGTGATGGCTGGGCTGAATTGTTCCTATCCATGAGGCCGGCCCCAGGGTCAGTGGTCCAGGGTACTCACCAGCCTTTGCCTGTCCACGTGTTGGTGCTGACAACAGTGTTTAACAGCCCGGCCCCGGAGCCCAACCACCCAAGGGTGTACCCTGCTTACCTTCCCCAGGTGAACATGGGCAACTAGAAACTCTGTGCCTCAGTGTCCTTATGTGAAAATGTGCACTGAATAAAATAATAAAAGTACTTGCCCTTCGGATGTGTGGTGAGGATAGCACAAGATGATCTGTGTGAAAGCCCTAGAATGACACAGGGTAGGTGCTCAGTAAGGTATTGGAGAGGAAGAGAGTGGGGAGGAGAAGAGGGAGAGAGTTAGGAGGAGAAACTTTCAAGTAGTTTAGATTTTAATCCCTCTGGAATTCTGCAGGCTGATCTTCCAAAGTCTCTAGGACTTGAGTGCAGCTGTACCTCTGCCTGTGGGGATCTTTAAGAAACATCAAGCACGTTCCAAGGACAACTTCCTCAGCTGCTTTCCAACCAGTTTTCTGTGCCACATCCCAGACGATTGGATCCACTGCCAGCAGCTCCAGGGGTCTATTTCCACCTGGTTCTCAGGTGGCGTGGGGCTCCAGATGGAAGTTCGCTGGATTGAGAAGCCCTGATTCTGATGACACACCACCTTCCCCAGGCCCCATAAGGAATCGTTGTCGTACAGCAGGGACATCCAAAGCGTGTGCCTTGTGTTAACAGTTAAGGGGACCCCTTTCTACTCTTCCATGGGGTCAGAGCAGCTAGAAGCAGCTTTGTGGTGATCTTGACAGTCTCCAGCTAAGGTCACAGTGACTTCAGGCTTTATCCCCAGGGAACAAATACCACAAACCAGTGCCTGGCTGTGTTCCCAAATAAGGGCTTTGACCTTTTAAGGAGAGAATTCAGAACTGGCAGAGAATCTAAAGATCATATAATCAAACCTTTCATTCTACGGATGGGCAAACTGAGGCGTACAGAGAGGAGATGACCAGGTGACCAGCCCAAAGTCCTACAGGTGGTTACTGTTAGGACTAGAACTTAGATAACCTGACTTCTGGGGCTGAGGCTCTTTGTACGACCCCAGAGTTCTCCCAAGTTGAGTAATGCACAAAGCCCTTTTAAAAAACTGCAGATGCCCAATGTTGATGTAAATAACTATATTATGTTGCTCAAGTATAAAAAGAAAACTTGACCTAAGCTTTGTATGTTTACATTAAAATGGATTTATAAGTTACATATCACTAGAAGTATAAAACCAATATTCAAATTAACGAGGTGGATGGATGAGACCGTCTTGCTGGAAAACAAAATTGCTGTTGGCAGCACGAAGATGGTGCTGACTGCTACCACACAGCTGCTTTGGGGTTCACGCACTTATGTTACACCGGTAACACGCTCAATCCCCTGACATTCGAATCACCAGGAAGCCTTCACTCAGGCTGTATCTCTAGCATCATTTTGCCTTTAATGGGCTTGTACATACCATTTGCATATAAATCAATCTCTGTTCTTCTTTAATAGCTTAATTAAAATAGTCTAAATACACAAATAAGGAGGGTGGTGGGGTGGAAGGTGAAATCACGTGGCAATCCTAAGACAATCATGTCGATGATTCAGAAAAAAAAAAAATATATATATATATATGTTTAAGTATATGAAATGAAAATACATAATTTAAAAACTGCCCACAGGCTCTGGTTTTAGAAATGCCGCACATTATATCCTGCTGCCCTAAAGGCATAGAAAGATAGTGGTGAAACTTCCCTATTACCTTCTGTAAATGTCCCCAGAGCCATAAATTTGCTTCTTAAGACTTCATCTATTAATGTCTTAGCATAGGCTTGTGGGGGACTTCTCTGGTGGTCCAGTGGGTAAGACTCCAAGCTTCCAATGCAGGGGGCCTGGGTTCAATCCCTGGTCAGGGAACTAGATCCCGCATGCATGCCACAACTAAGAAGTCCGCATGCTGCAAGTAAAAGATCCCGCATGCCACAATGAAGATCCCACGTGCCGGGCTTCCCTGGTGGCGCAGTGGTTGAGAGTCCGCCTGCCGATGCAGGGGACGCGGGTTCGTGCCCCGGTCCGGGAAGATCCCACATGCCACGGAGCGGCTGGGCCCGTGAGCCATGGCCGCTGAGCCTGCGCATCCAGAGCCTGTGCTCCGCAATGGGAAAGGCCACAACAGAGAGAGGCCCGCGTACCACAAAAAAAAAAAGATCCCACGTGCCGCAACTAAGACCTGGCACAGCCAAACTAAAAAAATAAATAATAAATATTAAAAAAAAAAAAAAGAATACGCCTGTGGAAAAAATGCCCTAAGGGACAAGAGGCAAGGATGTTCCAGGTCAGGGATGGGAGGAGATGGAGATCGGGATCCCAAGACCTCCTTCCAATGCGTACTTCAAGTCTCACCTCAGTCAGCCCCACTCAATTTTAACTCAGGAGGAAGTTGTTGAATATTATTACTATTATCTTTATTTAATGAGTGAAGAACTGAATCCCAGGAAGGTTTGTGACCTGTTCAGGATAATGGTTAGTAAAGGGCAGACATGTCATCGGAACCAGGATTCCTGACAAGACTTTCTCTTTCTCCTTTACACTAGTATTATGAAAGGGAGTCACATGAAGATGGACATTTAAACCCATTAGTGCTTTTCTGTAATAGGGCATTTTAGCAAGCATGAGCCCCGAGGGTGAGCATTACAGGCTTGAAGGAATGCCTCTAAGAGGAAAAGGCTTGAAGCTTTGGTAGGTTCTGTTCTACTATAAGGCAGGAGTAGTTCAAGCGCCAAAACACTAAATCATAGCATCGATGAAGAGGAAAGATAAAACATCAGGCTTCTCCCATCATGCTCCATTTCACTTCATTGCTTACAATGAAGTCACAAAATGAAATGATTTAAAAGAAAAAATTCTTATGCCACCTGCACATCTGCAACTCCCTCCTGAATTTTCAGAGCATGTTAATTTGAAATTGCTGAATTTCTTCATGTCTGATCCTCCAACTTATTATCAGAATCACTTCTCTTGGTGTTGGTTTTTATAGTTTCAAGTATTTGAAGATGTTTCCCTTTTCAAATTACTTCCTTGCTTACTTACTGTATCAATTTCTAATTCACACATCAGTGAACTGCATAAATCACTTTAAATCTTGACAATTTATTTAAATAGTAGGTTGGGCTCTATTTCATAACAGAAGAATTGCTTCCTTAGATCAGACAAACGGTCCCTCAGCTTAGAATTTAGGATATTTTGAATCAAGGCATATTTTGAAGAAAGGCATAATTACCTGTCAAGATTTCAACCTCAAAAAGCTATGAACTGCATTTTTGCTAGTAAGAAAATGAAAAGAAATGGAATAAAAAGCATTATTACATTACGGTGATAAAAATAAACACTGGCAACATTGGTAAAACATCTTTGGAAACGTCATTAGCTTTATAATATTCATTTTTTTACTCCTTCTTTGGGATTCTTTCAAAAATGATAATCTTATATATATATATATTTTTTTTTTTTTTGGTGGTACGAGGGCCTCTCACTGTTGTGGCTTCTCCCGCTGCGGAGCACAGGCTCTGGATGCGCAGGCCCAGCGGCCATGACTCACGGGCCCAGCCGCTCCGCAGCATGTGGGATCCTCCCGGACCGGGGCACGAACCCGTGTCCCCTGCATCGGCAGGCGGACTCTCAACCACTGCGCCACCAGGGAAGCCCTTAAATATTTTTTTTAAAAAGCTTCAGACTCTGCAGTTCAGCTTACCCTCCAGAGCTCCCCTCCAGATCAGGTTGAAAGCAGAACTTAACACCACATTCCCGTGCAGCAACTTCTCCATCCCTATCTTGCTTCCTTCCCTCCCTCCCTCCCTTCCTTCCTTCCCACCCTCAATAAATCATGAGCACACACACACACACACACACACACAAAATAAATTAACAAAAATTAAAAAGCTTTATGCAGAAAGCTGTTCATCATAGGCTACTAACAAACATTTGTAAGCAATTTACATATAGAACTATGGTAAATTTGCTTGATGGCCTACTAAGACAGTGATTTTAAATTGTTTAAATTTTACTGGTATTTTTGTTTTTATATATTTTTAAACGGCTATGTGTCACTTACAATGATGGCATATATTAATTATTCCTATATATTTTTATGTTGTTGGCATGTGTATAGCATTAGGGATATCAAAACAACCAATTACCCATTTATTCATTAGCTCATCCACTTATCGAAACCTTTGGTGTGTACTTACTAGGTGCCACGTGGTGTGCTGGTCTGAGTGTTCAAAACTAAATAAGAACATTTCGTGCCTTCTAGAAGCTTACAGTCTAGTAAGACAAGCCGACAAATGCTGGAAAGTATATTACGATTTGAGGTGCAGTCCCACTGGAATAAGCATAATTACATATTACAGAAAGCACAGAAGAAAAACATGGAATCCATTCTTGGAAGATCAGGGTAGGTGTCCTAGAGGAAGGGACCTCTAAGCACAGTGTCTGGCATATAGTCAATGCTCAATAAGTGTATTTTGAATGAATTGGCATCTGAAGGAAAATAGGACAAAGAAGGAGAAACCCTTTTAAGCCAGAGGGAAACAGGTGAGCTAAGGCCTAGAACTGAGAATATACCACATTTTTAGGAAGTCAAAAATTTTACAATATGGCTGGAATTTGGAGTTGCAGGTGGAAAGGTAATGAGGCAGGAAGCCAAAGGAGTCAGCAGTGACGAGTCCAGGAAACCCCTGGGCGCCATGCTAAGGAGACTGGCCTCTACACTGAGGAGACTGGGTAGTGAGGACACTGTCAGATTGGCTGCAGAAAGGTCCTTGATAGGGTGATGTGTGTATTGACAGGCCAGACCAGAGGTGTGGACATAGAGTGGAGGCTGTTTCAGCATCTAGAAGGCCTGAACTCAGGAGTGTTAATGGAGATGGTGAAAGGAGGATGAACAGAAGAGATATTAAGATAAAATCCACAGGGCTTGAGGTTTACTTGAATTGAAATAAAATGCCCAGAGAAGGGTCAGGGTGTCTGACAGCAAATGGAAGTGGTGTGGGATAGACAGACAGCATCAAGCATGAGCCGTTCCTAAAGGCATGAGTACGGGGCTCAGGCTCCCATGGCAGGTAGTTCTACTGCATTACTGCCTTGCCCTCAAACCACACCTACGGCATCACTGGGATTTCCCTATGGCCAGCTGACAGAGGAAGAAAAAACTGAGCCTGGTTTATAGATGGTTCTGAACAATATATAGGTACCAACCAGAAGTGGACTGCTGCAGTGTGCCAGCTCCAGTTAGGAGTATCACTGGAAAATAACTGGGAGGGAAAGAAAATCTGACCACTCAGACTTCAAACAGTACCTTTGTACTGCACCAGGGCTGGAAGTCTTGAATCTATGACCATGGTCAAGGTGGTGAGTCTCCATTACTCCCCCAGAGTTACTACATCTACACCCTGCTCTATGCTTTTGGGTGATGGCTCCTTGAATGTGGATTGGATTACTCAGGTCTCTTTTACTTTCTATTTTCCAGTTGGATTATTCAGTGAAAATAGCGGCAGGAAATTGGAGAGGGAGAGAGAACAGGGTATTTTTTCATGCTCTCCCTGTTTCTCTGCTGTGTCACTGGCCATAGCTGTGTCCTTCTATGATCACAGTTCCAGCCCAATGGCCCCTCCTCCACAACTGCAACTTGCACTAGGCTCTGGTGACTTGATTTCCTAGCCTTGCCTCTTAAACAACCAATGTACCAAAGAAGGCACAGGGAAATTAGAAATTCTTAGAGATAAATGAAAGTGAAACACAACTTTACAACTTAAGCAACTAGAAAAAGAAGAACGAACTAAACCCAAAGCTAGCAGAATGAAGGAAATAATAAAGATTAGAGCAGAGACAGATTAAATAGAGAATGGAGAAAATAAATGAAACCAAAACTTGGTTCTTTGAAAAGATTAACGAAATTCACAAACCTTTAGCTAGATGGACTAAGAAACAGAGGACTAAATTACTAAAATCAAAAATGAAAATGGGGCATTACTACCAATTCTACAGAAATAAAAATTATTATAGGAGACTACTATGAATAATGGTACATCAGCAAATTGGATAATCTAGATGAAATGGACAAATTCCTAGAAACAGAAAACCTACCAAGACTAAGTCAGGAAGAAATAGAAAATCTGAATAGACCTGTTACTAGTAAGGAGATTGAATCAGTAATTTAAAAATCTCCTAACAGGACTTCCCTGGTGGTCCAGGCGTTAAGAGTCCACCTTCCAATGCAGGGTATGTGGGTTCGATCCCTGGTTGGGGAGCTAAGATCCCACATGCCTCAGGAAAACTAAGCCCAAGTGCCACAACTACTGAGCACGTGGGCCACGAGAGAGCCCACACGCTCTGGAGCCCGTGCGCCACACCTAGAGAGAAGCCCACGTGCTGCAACGAGGAGCCCAAGCACCACAACGAAGATCCTGCCTGCCGCAACTAAGACCCGACGCAGCCAAAAAAAAAAAAAGAAATATTAATAAAAAGGAAATGACTAGAGGGATTAATAATAAATTTAAAAAAACAAGTAAAGAACTTGAGTAGACATTTCTGCATAGAAGATATACAAATGGCCAATAAGAACAGCAAAAGATGCTCAACATCACTAATTATTAGGGAAATGCAAATCAGAACTACAACGCGATACCACCTCACATACATTAGGATGGTTACTATCAAATAGCAAACAAGTGTTAGCAAGGATGTAGAGGAAGTGGAACCCTTACGCACCACTGGTGAGAATGTAAACCAGTACAATCGGTGTGGAAAACAGTATGCAGCTCCTCAAAAAATTCAAAATAGAATTACCGTATGACCCAGCAATTCCACTTCTGGGTATATGATCAAAAGGACTGAAAGCAGAGTCTCAAGGAGATATTCATACACTCATATTTATAGCAGCATTATTTACAACAGCTAAAACATGCAAACAGCCCAAGTGTCTACCAACGGATGAATGAATAAGCGAACTGTGGCATAAAGGTATAACAGAATTATTATTCAGCCTTAAATAAAAGGAAATTCTGCGATACGCTAAAACATGGATGAACCCTGAGGACATCCTAGAGACTGAAAGTAGAATGGGAGTTGCCAGGAGCTGGGAGGAGGAGAGAAAACGGGGACTTCTTATTTAATGGATATAGAGTTCAGTCCCACAAGATGAAAAGTTATGGGGATAGATGGTGGTGCACTTAATGTCACAAAACTGTACACTTAAAAATGGTTAAAATGGTAAATTTTTAAATGAATATCTTACCACAATTAAAAACAAATTAATATCAGCCTGAACTGAACACTAGCTGACAGAGATTTTTTTTTTTTTTTTTTTTGCAGTACGCAGGCCTCTCACTGCTGTGGTCTCTCCCACTGCGGAGCACAGGCTCCAGACGTGCAGGCTCAGCGGCCATGGCTCATGGGCTCAGCCACTCCGCGGCATGTGGGATCTTCCCAGACCGGGGCACGAACCCGTGTCCCCTGCATCGGCAGGCGGACTCTCAACCACTGCGCCACCAGGGAAGCCCGCTGACAGAGATTTTGAGTGTCATGAGAAACTGGGTAGATAAAGCAGTCAGTAGGAAATACTACACGCAGTGCTCTCAACCCAATTCTCAGACTCCTTGGTGACCTTAGATCACATTTATTCCATAAGAATCCCAGAAGTAATGAGCAAATCTTAGTAAGTTGCTTCCATTCAACACGGCAAGTATTTTTGGTATTATCTACTCTGCGCAAATTATTATGCTAAGAAAGCACAAAGCAGTGCAGCAAATCAAAAAAGTGATGAAGGAAGTCCCTGGCGGTCCAGTGGTTAGGACTCTGCACTTCCACTGCAGGGGGCACGGGTTCGATCTCTGGTCGGGGAACTAAGATCCCGCGTGCTGCACAGGCCAAAAAAAAGAGGTTAAATAGTGATGCAATTCAAGATAAAGCAGTTTTTGGATGTTCGTAACCCAGGCATTAACTGTAAGATGCAGACTCCTTTTAAGTCTAGAATCATTGGAACTCTCACACATACATTCAGTGGACAGAGGTAATAGCTTATATTTAGTCAGCTTCTCTTTCCGTAAAGAATTGTGGGGTGGGGGCTTCCCTGGTGGCGCAGTGGTTGGGAGTCCGCCTGCCGAGGCAGGGGACGCGGGTTCGTGCCCCGGTCCGGGAGGATCCCACATGCCGTGGATAGGCTGGGCCCGTGGGCCCGTGGGCCGTGGCCGCTGAAGCTGCGCGTCCGGAGCCTGTGGTCCGCGGCGGCAGAGGCCACAGCAGTGAGAGGCCCGCGTACCGAAAAAAAAAAAAAAAGAATTGTGGGGTGTTTCAGAAATATATTTGCAAGATTATAATTGATGAAGCAAAACCTCTTAAATGAAAATGTAGTTGTCACTCTACCACATGATGCAATGAAAACAAATATAATTTGAAAATCAGTATGTAAGAGGGAGACTAATAATTATATAAAATACTCCAGGAGTTCGGAGGCTAAGTATGTATTCCACATGATACACCACTCTTCTAGAGGTTTCTCCTCACTGTCAAAAAAAAAAAAAAAGTTAAAAAACTTCTTAATTATAGAAGTATTAAGTTCATTGAGGAACTAAAGAAGTAGTTAAAAACTGAAATAAACAGCAAAAGTTTCCCATTTAAACTTTCAGCTCAATTTTATGTTTGACATTTAGTATACTTTCAGAAACACAGTATAGTTAAAATATAAGTAGAATATTATATATACTGCAACTCTCACTTTCCCCCCAATTCCCTTCACTTAGATGTAACTTGGACATCTATATTCCAAGCTAGTCCTTTTTAAGATTTTGTTTTCAACAGCAGAATATCAGTTTTCAAACCAACTAATACAATTATGCATCAAGAAAATATTAATAATTTTATATCCTGTGATGGCAAAATTTTGTGTCAATCTGACCCGGCCACAGTGCCCAGTTGTATGGCAAACACAGATCTAGGTGTTGCCATGAAGGTATTGGTAGCCCTGAATAACATCTACCATCATCTGACTTTAAGATTACACTCCATAATATGCGTGTGCCTCATTCAATCAGTTAAAGATCTTAGGAGGGAAAAACTTATTTCCCAGAGAAGGAATTCTGACTCAAGACTAAAAGAGAGGGAATTCCCTGGCGGTCCAGTTGTCAGAACTTTCACTACCGTGGCCTGGGTTCGTTCCCTGGTTGGGGGGGCGGTAACTAAAATTCCCACCAGCCATGCAGCACAGCCCAAAAAACAACAAAGACAAACGCCTGCCTGAGTTTCCAGTCTGCTGGCCCAACTGCCCTACAGATTTTAGACTTGCCAGCCTCCACAATCACATAAGTCTACTCCGTAAAGTGAACCATGTGTGGGCACACACACTCAGCCCACTGATCTGGTTTTCCCTGGAGAACCCTAATACACAACCTTTATATCCATTCCCTCCTTACAGAAGTTTATGCTTTTTTTCCCCTAAGAGATGCGTTCATGATACACCAAGAAGTTTGCATCTCAACTTTTTCCTATGTAATAGCATATCATGGACATCTTCCCAGGTCAGCAGGCTGAGACGTAACTCATTCTTCTCATGAGCCATGTGATAAGCCACTGTATAGATTATTATTTCAACATATAGACATAGGGAGTTTCCAGTTTTTTGCTCTTGGTTACATGATTTGCATCAAGCTTTCAATAAACAGATTTATCCATGCCTTTGTCTTATATTGCCATGCTTTGCTGCAGGCTGGAGATACTTGTAAGCTATCAAAACTTTACCATCAGTTTTTCTCAGCTGTCCATTTAAAATTAAATAGCCTGGGACTTCCCTGGGGGCGCAATGGTTAAGAATCTGCCTGCCAACGCAGGGGACATGGGTTCGATCCCTGGTCCGGGAAGATCCCACATGCCGTGGAACAACTAAGCCTGTGCACCACAACTACTGAACCTGCGCTCTACAGCCCTTGAGCCACAACTACTGAGCCCACGAGCCACAACTACTGAAGCCCACGCACCTAGAGCCCATGCTCCACAACAAGAGAAGCCACCGCAATGAGAAGCCCACGCACCTCAATGAAGAGTAGCCCCGGCTCGCCGCAACTAGAGAAAGCCCATGCGAAGCAGCAAAGACCCAACGTGGCCAAAAAAAAGTAGCCTGGATTTCATGCCTAATGCTTCTAACAGGTGCCCTGATCCAGTGGGACATGAGTTCTCCAGGCATTTAAGACTCCCTCTTTTTGCCAATTCTGTTTTTTCAATAGACCACTGTGTTTAACTCAAATATTAAGACAGGCACCTTGAAAACATTTACAAATAAAAAAAATAATGAACCAGGTTTGCATTTCATTCACTGGCTGTTTTATACCAACCAGAGGTGTCTCTGCCTGGCCCACAGTTAACCAAGGATCCCGGCTCCGCCTCTAGCTAACACCAGACGCTAGAAGAAGGACTGAGGGGTCCTGAAATTTCAAGGCACTGATGGCATACCACTGGTGTTCTGAATCTCCAAGGTGCCTTGCCCAGCAAGCCCACGAACCGAATTCACTGGCCTCTACTGAGGTGCAGTGTTTCATAGACTGGCAGGCCACACAAGTCTCTAGGCAATTAGTAAGATGATCCCAACAACTTCTCTAAGCAGAGAAAAATGTCTGTAGCCACTTTCACGAATGCTATTTCTACTCCAGCCTCCCGGACGCTTTGCCGCTTATCTCTGTTTAAACGTTTCTATTCATCTGAAATAACCACGGAGCATTTTTTACTATTATATATTACTCCAGTTTATTAAATACTGAAACCAGTTTATGCCACATATTCCAACAATGTTTATATAAAGAGCTCAAAATATAAAGGCTTATGAAAACTTTTATAGCCTTTATATAATATACACTATTTCTAGTACATGAATAAATATGGAGAACAGAAGCCATTTTTTTATATAACAATCAGCCAACATTTAGCATCAATGATTACACAAACCCACAAGCAAACAAAAAAATCCACTTTCGTCATTTTGGTTTTCAAAGCTAAAAATCCCTTTGCCACATGTAGCAATACCCAAGGGGATGGATGACTTGTAGTCACGGCCCTGGAAACAAGGGGACCAAGTCTCCCAGTTCTTCAAGTTTCTTTCTTGGTTAGAAGCTTCAACAACTGCATTACTCTTTCAAGAAGCAGAAAAAAAATCAAAACAAGACTCTGTTCTATAAGGTATTTAATAAACCTGCACTGAAGAAATACTGTATTTTCATCTTAAATACATGCTTACTAGGCTTCCCTGATGGTGCAGTGGTTAAGAATCCGCCTGCCAATGCAGGGGACACGGGTTCGAGCCCTGGTCCGGGAAGATCCACATGCCGCGGAGCAACTAAGCCCATGAGCCACAACTATTGAGCCTGAGCTCTAGAACCCGCGAGCAACAACTACTGAGCCCGCGTGCCACAACTATTGAAGCCCGCGCACCTAGAGCCCGTGCTCCACAACAAGAGAAGCTGCCGCAATGAAAAGCCCGAGCACTGCAATGAACAGTAGGCCCTGCTCACCACAACTAGAGAAAGCCCGCGCACAGCAACGAAGACTCAACACAGCCAAAACTAAATAAATAAAATTAATAAATTTATAAAAAAAAAAACAAACACACACTTACCTTTTACAGTGAGGTTTGGCTTTCCTTTCATCCTGGTATGAACATGTACATTTTTGAATAAAGTGATATAATCAATATTGCATGACATTCAATCTTTACATTGTCTTCAAAATGAACTTGCTTCTACTGTTTTAGGAATTGTATGTACACTTAACATGTTTTCTACGTTAAAAAAAAAAAAAAAAAAAGAGTGGCTCATAAAAAGTCATCCTTTAAACTCAAGTAACTCAAAAGTGAAAAAGGCTTTCTATAGAAAGCCCTTACCATATCAATGGAATGTTTTAGTAAGAAGAAGAATAATCTGCTCTCTGAAGATATGGTTTAGTACGAGGGGCGAGGCCTGAACGGGCTCAGCTCTCCAGAGTCATGTCCAGAACTGGTCAGGGAGAACTGGGCTTCCATCTGAGCCTTGAAGCAATCAACACCTACCTGCCCTTCCGACCTCCTCCTTTCTTGACTTAGCTCTTACTTTTGGAACTAAAATTCTGCTTCACAAAATCTTTTTCAAAGAAGGCAAGGTCAAGGTGACTGGGAGCAAAACTGCCCAATCCCCAAGAAAAACATGCGTGCCTTCCATTCTGCTTCAAGGGAGGAAGCAGCCCAGGGGCTGGACCCACTGGAAACCTGCATATACTGCAGAGATGTCTGTCCTGGAGGCCACAGGGAGTATGTATTTAATGTTACTCTCAAAGAGTGGAACCGAAGGTACCCAAGTAAATATTCAATATCGTCCCTTTCCTGGGGCTGTCTTCTAGAAGGGTAAAGATCGTGGGGCTCTGAGAATCACTTTTTATTTTGAAAAGAATAAGATGAAGATGAAAAAGAAGAATGATATCCTGTCTTTAGAAGAAGGAAGACATACCTCTTATCAGACTCCAGATAAACAGGCACACACACAAAAAAATCACCTTTCGAATTTCAAGCAAGTATTTTCATTCCAAACTGATTAGGAAGTCCAAGACAGGACGTATTTTGACAAATGTGACCAGAACTAAAGTAAAACCCGGGAAATCTGGAAAAAAATCAACTCTTTGATTCACTTGCAACATTTTGCTACGGAAAACCTAACGAAACCTTAACCTCTTTCTTGCACAAGGCTTTTAACAAAGGATGTCACTCAGGAGAAGCCCATGATAAAATGACTCTCTTCCATACACACGGACCATTTATTCTGGGATGACGGCTGGATGACAGCATGATGTAAACACACTAATCCTACAAGTCAAGTAGTAGCAGCTACTATCTTCTTCACCTGACCCTCAATATCAATAGATGTTATTATCCCCATTTTACAGATTGGGAAATAGAAACTCTGCTAAAATCACAAAGCAAATTACAAACATTACTTAAGACAGAACCCAAGTAGATTAATAACACCTCCCACCAGCACAGACTTCGCCACCTTCCAAGCCAACCTATCATACCATCGTGAGTTTAGATATGAATGCTTTGTAACAATTCCTCACAAAGGTCGAGTGGTCAAAGGCTTAAAAATCACTTATTATAAGTGAAAGGTCCTGCCAAAATTGGAAATTAGAAAGCAGTGCAATATCCCAGGGATCTATATCCTGCACTGTTTATACCTGGGGTATACCAGGTCTCCATGTGTGAATTTCTTCAGCAGACACGAAGCCAAAGCCCCCCCAGGAGTTCAGGAACAATAACACCCTCTTGGAGGCTCTATTCATTCCATGGTTCCAAAGACCTTCTTTCGAAAAGTCTGAGAGTCTCAGCTATGAGCTGAGATGCATCAGGAGTTATTCTCCTCTGAGAGAATCAGTCCACAATTCCTGATCTTCATGCAAGTTTTCTTTAGCAAGAAACATGCATTTCATGTTATCTTTGATGTCGAAGGGCACTTGAATGGTAAGGACTAGTGTCTGGATGTTACAGTCTATGCCATTAAACACCTGGTGCAGAGCGTCCAATGCCAGGACACAGCAATCCGAGCTAACCCAGTCTTCACCTGTTGCTCACACCTCAGAATCTGTGGCGGGCCAAGCAGTGAGAAGCAGTGGGAAAGACAGGAAGCTTTGCTATTTCAGACGTGAGCATTTTCAGCAGGATGTCTCATGCAGTCTTGACTTGTCACAAATCCAATTTCTTCAACTGCTCATATGTCACAAAGAACTGCAGGTATTAGTTAAGGCTGACATTTTATGCCATCTTAACCCTAATGCATCAAAACAGACCCACGAATAGCACACCTCCTAACAAATATTTCTGGGCAGACCACATGCCGTGGACATGATTAAACATGAGGGGCTCCACCCTCAACCACCCCAAGAGATCTCCCCATTAACCTTCCCAAGATCAGCTTGGAAGAGACAGAGCACAACTGAGACACATAAATCCCCTGCATCAGCTCCAAAAGCTTCTAAGATTACGTCCGCACTGCTAGCTTTTCTGAACTTTTGGGAATACGTCACAGAACAGTAAATTCTGTGAGAAAGAGAAAGAGAGCGACCCCGGGGAGCTCTCCTCTAGGGCTGCCGGTAGGCAAGCTTGCCTGGGAGGGAGGTGCAGATAAACAAGGATGGTGCAAACCGACATCCCCTGCTTTATAATTCTGTCCTTTCATTTCTAATAAACTGTCTCTTCCGTCCTGCCTCTCACTTTGGCATAGAGTGAAAAGTGCTAATCAGCCAAATAATTCTGGAGCTAATTCCTGTCTATCCCCTGGCACTCTCTGAAATAAGCATTCTAGAACACGGCTGCCAAGCCACATCCTTCCCAAGGGTGGCTAGGGACTGAAAAAATAAACAAACAAATAAATCCTTGTCTCTCCTCTCTCGGAAATCATAAACACTCTCAGCTCCTAGAGCAGAGTGTAAAGAAAAGTTTTTATTGCTACCATTGCCTTTCAATAACACCACCATGAAACCAAGTTTCACAGTGCCTAGCAGAGACTTTATACCTCCTGAAAAAGAAACTGAATAGTTATTTCTTGAATCAGAGGAACTTAACAGAAGAAGAACCTACTTCTAAATTATAATTAATAACATGACAGTTTATATAAACAACATTGTTCAGCTGTATCTTTTTTCAGATCTACTCCAACAGAAAAGGATACAATAATATTCCAAGGACCAAGTCTCAACCAATTTGGCCAAAACCCTTTATATAGAGCAAAAAACCCTTCATTCTTCCATGTCTGTTATAAGGGAGGGGGAAGAAAAGTTAACGTCCAACTTTCCAATTATGTCAAATATGCATTAATAATTAGTAGCCAGACTGAACTGATATATTTTTCTTAAAAACAAAATTCTATTTGGAAGGACTATCTAAGAAATCATTGCCCACTGCCTCTCTTCTTTCTTTAAAGGTTTCTGCATAGGTGAAGACGAAGGCTCTGTACCAAACTATCCCACACCCAAAGCAAACAGCAGTTGGATGAATAAGAAATGAGATTTAATTCCAACTAGAGTCTTCTGCCTCCTTGCCATGTGGGCTTACAGCAGGTCAGAAATGAAAAAAGGAGGCAATGGCAGTAAAGACATAATTCAGAGTACCACTATTTCATGTTGTTGGATAGATAACATTAAGTATCTTTGCTTCATTAAAGCAATATTTGAAGTCTAGGGATGTGCCAGCATCACGCCTGTAAACAGCAACCACAAACGTGTTCCCTCATCTTTGGCTGCTGGCAACCCAGCAGGGGAGACAGTCACAAACTTTCATCTACGCAGGAACAGTAGGCCCAATTATTTAAACTGAGAATTAAGGTAAGATTCATGTGTTCCTTTGAGAGATGTCTGAATGAAGGATGTTCATTCCAGTTTGACTCAACAGGAAGGTGATACATTCTGGAAGGAGACACAGTTCTACTACAATCACAGGAAATATGACTATTTTCTCACGCTTCACAGCAGAGCAGAGATATAAGAAAAATGAACTTTCATTTCTAAATATTCATTTAGGTTTTGTATTTAAAAAATTAGCCCCTGTGTGGCAAAAACTCTGTACCATCTCAAGACTTTAGAGCATCACTCGTCTTAGTTATATTAGCCCTCAAAATTCAGATACTCCTTTGGTTAAATAAATATAAATACAAATATATATTTGGGGGGCTGTTTCACAGATTGAAGCAATCCACTAGAATGTTGAAGACTAACTTAAATAAATGTGCTTACTTCACCAGTGTCCCTTATTATTATACTAACAAGGTTTTATTATTATGTCTATACTTATTATTATAAATGTATATGATGTTTCTACCTAACATTATTCCAGGCACCGTGCTATTTTGTAGGTATGATCTCAATGATTTTTATAATAATCCTGTGATGTAGGTGCTATTATTTATTGTCCCATTTCACTTGTGAGGAAACCGAGGTGTACAGAGTCTGTACCTTGACCAAAGTCACACGATCACAAATGACAGAATCACAGGTTCGTCAGGCTCTAAACCCTTGTGTTTTTAAATCCTGAAAAGAAACTCTTCAGAAGGCAACATGGAAGCCAATGAGCCACGAAAGGCATTCAACAACAGCGTACAGATGGACGACCCCGCTCACCTGTAACAAGCAATCCAGGGAACCTGTGTAGCCAGGGCATCTGCCATCTCGAAGGACTCTCTGATTCATCATACGTGTTCTCACCACATCAACAGGGTTTGAGGCCAGGGCCCCCGCCAGCCCACATGTGAAGCTTGAGCTATAAAGAAGAGACCATTTGAAAAATAAAAAGTTTAATACCCCTGAGCTGCAGCCCCTACTATCAAGGGCAGGAAACAGCCTGCTCCCAAACTAGGTTAAAGTAACAGGTAACAAGATGGAATATATGAGAATGAGGCCCTTATCTAAAGAGCTGCACAGACTTCTTAAACACCAGCATTGTTTATACTGGCTTATAAATTCCAGCCTCGGCTAAGAATACTTTTGAGGTTCTGGAATGTCAACGAATCATAGAAACAGGAAGGAATGTCCTCCAAGGACGATCTATTTCATCTATCTATTCACCTACAAATAGGCATCAGAGTTTTAGCCATCTCATAACTACATTGCTCTTAGAGCTCAGAGAAGAAGATTTCCTCACTGTAATGTGATGCCCACCAGGACCCTGGGTTCTACTAAACTTTCAGTCACAAGACTACCATAGACCAGCCCTGGTATCAACTAACACAGAGTAGAGTTTCACAACTTCAGCACTACTAACATTTTGGAACAGAGAATTCTTTGTTGTGGATGTCTGTAAGATGTTTAGCAGCTCGCTGGCCTCCACCCAGTAGGTGTCATTAGCACATAAGAATCAGAACAGTCTCCAAAACTGCCAAACGTCATAGAAACAGAGAGTCAAAAAGTGGTTGCCAGAGCTTGGGGTTGGGAAGAACTTGGTAAAAGCGTACAAAAACTTCAGTTATGAGATGAATAAGGTCTGAGGATCTAATGTATAGCACGGTGATTATGGTTGACCACACAGTATTATATATAATTTAAATTTGCTACGAGAGTAGAATTTAAATGTTTTCACACAGACGTAAAATGATGGATGTGTTAATTAACTCGATGAGGGTAATCATTTCAGAACGCACACGTGTATCTAACCATATTGTGCACTTTAAGTATCTTACAATTCTACTTGCCAATTATACCTCAATAAAGCCGAAAAATAAAAAAATATAAAAATAAAAAGCAAGCAAGAGAATGCCAAGCATGATCGTAGCTGTATAATAAAGCACGTGTAATATACTTTTGTAGACATATTTGCATATGCATAGAAAACACCTGAAGGTACATAATCAAACAGTTAACAATGGCTACCTACGTAAAGGGGTAAGGACATACTTTTTCCTGGTTTACTTCCGTATCATAATTTTTCAAATATGAGAATATAATACTTTTATAATAAACTTTCTTTAAAATGTCTATATAAAAAAAAAGTCTATAAATTTGCAGCAAAGTTCTACCCTAAGCTCATGCATATCTAAAATATTAATTTTTTTAAAATCCATAAACATACAGGAAATGGGTATACACAGTGTCTCCCATCAAGCCCGAGAGAATCAGATGCTTCTTGGTGAGGTCGTAGACCGGCAGCTCCACACCAACAACAATAGCGGCCCTCTGAGCAGTAAGGGACACGCCCTGGGTAAAAATATCAATAATATCAAGTCAGATATGGCTCCCCTACAAACTATGGCCAATTTTTACATTTTCCTGCTGGTAGGTAGAAATGTAGAGTGAAAGAGTAGAAAAATGTGGACGGTAAGAAGTCAGAAGCCCCAAAGTCTAATTCTGATTCTGGCACTAACTGTACAACTTTGACCAGGACGAGTCACCTCTCAGAGCTTCCGGTTTCCTTGTATGTATGGAGAGGATCGGACTGGATGACCTTTAGGGTCTAATCTATGAGATGACAGTCCCTAGAATACTAGGAAATAGCATTCCATACCAGCGCTTGCCTAACAGTCTTCACTTAAGAGCCATGAAACCATACAGATCAAAAAATCCAATGTAACTATAACCTCTTCTCCATAAGAACTTAGGGGGAAAAAAAGCAAACAAAACAAGTTTTCAACCCTCACAGAATTTCTTATATACGAATTTTTCAAAAGGTACTTTAAAATCACGACATACTCCTTATGTAAAATCATGACATTTTCACTTTTACAAATTAAGGAAATTAAGGAAGAAGATCTCTTCAAGGGCAGATGTCATCCTTCTTCCTTTACTCCATTATACCATTTGGATTAAATAAAATAATAAAAATAGGAAAAATAAATTTTTTAAAAAATGGGAAGAACTAAGTCAGTTGGGTCTGTTTCTGAAGCTTACCTTCCAAAGTCCTCTTGTTCCCTCTTGCTGGTAAATGTGAATGAAGTTGCCTATCATTCCTCCTTGAAGGGAGCTATTTTGTGCTTGCATCCGAATCTAGAAATTAAAGACTAACGTGAGAAAGAAACTAGCATGTTTCTCCACAAATGCAGACTTAAAAAAAAAAAAATTATTCAATTTGTTGTTTAGTAATCATTAAAAGAAAAAAACTGTAATATAAATATTACTACAATGCTAGTTTAAATTTATCGGGATTGGTTCTTAGGCACTTTAGAATCAACAAAAAGCATCTAGTAGAATCCAGTCTTGCATGCAGTAGCTCGTTAAGTATCAAAAAGAAATTTTTTTTGAATAGTCTTTTAAAAAGGAAAGAAAATGGCATATCTCCCTCTAGGTTACTAAATAGGAAAGAGAGAATATCATGGTTAATTCTAAAGATTTAACATAATTTATGAGTAACCAGTGTACCTGGCAGCACCAAGCACTGGCAAGCACATTTCTTAAATTAGTTACTCCAAGCCCTATTATTTCCAACCAGCCAAACCCTAAGGTACACAGACGGGCTGGCCAAAGGATGGCCGTGTGATGTCCATCACTCTGTTACACGGGAACTTACAAGTGAACTTTACAACCGCCATGGAATTCACATGACCAATATTCCAACATAAAAATAATGTTTGATGTAGCTCTGCATTTTTAAGAGTAAAAAGGGATTTCTCACTAAGAAACCGGTACCTTATTTTGGTTTAGGGAGCACATGCATTACCCTCTAATTCTACAGGGAACTGTTACTGCCAGGCTAACATGAGAAAACAAAATGCAGGAACCGCCTTTCCACAGCCCTGATATAGCTTTAAGAGGTTAACAGGAGTGCGGATATTCTTCTCCAGCAATTCTACTCCAGCACAGGGTAAACTCAGGGCAAAAGCGCCTGGTCCTTCTATTCACACCGCGTGTAACTGTAGTGCACCCAACACCCTGCTGCATGCAATGTTGATGTTGTCGGAAGCTCCTGTTAGATTGAAAGCTGAAGGCGGGGGTCCTTGCCTGACTCATTTTTGGATTCTAAGCATATAGTACACCAACTGGTGCAAGGTAGAAGCACGGTGAATGCTGCTTAAATAATGGGGGAAAGAAAAAGAATGAGGGAAGGAAAGGAATATCTTCAGAGGGTGTGACCAATAACTCACAACTAATTTTGATTTTCTGTAATTAGTTAGTCCCTTGCCTTATTACAAAAAGGATTTAAGGAGGCTGTATCCCTGGTATTGTTGATACGGTCATCTAATGCGTTATGTCTAATTGTAGTTATGTAAATATTTTCATTACTATTTCCTGAAATCAAATTAGTGGAAAACGTAACGCCTTCACAAACGGTCATCAACAAGCTGCCTAGACTGCTGTAAAACTTGCAGTCCATCTGTTTTATTTTATTTTTTACTTTTTGGCTGCGTTGTGTGGCTTTCGAGATCTTAGTTCCCCGACCAGGGACTGAACCCACACCCTCAGCAGTGAAAGCGCCAAGTCCTAACCACTGGACCAACGGGCAATTCCCAACAGCCCATCTATTTTAATGAAACAATAAAAACAAGGGAGATTTTCAATGAAAAATGAAATTCAAATGCATCTAAGCCTAATTTTCTTTTTTCTGGTTAATCACCAAAACCTCCAAAGTCTCCAAAAATGGGCCCTACTTGTGAGCTTATCTGTATCACTGGGAAATCCACCTAGTGTATGTTTCTGAGTCTTCATGGCACTAAAACTGTAAAGATTCACACATACATAGTATATGTTATATTCACAGATTTTCATTATCTGAACGTTGATTGCAATAAGAAAATGCAGAGTGCGCCTGTAAGACATAGATAGCACTGCTTACTTTCAAAACATCAGTTGGATTAGCAATGGTTGAGGATATGACTCCAGAGAGAATTCCGCAGACCACATTTATCAGAAGGGTTTCATCTGCAAACAAAGACATATTATTTGATTCTTCATACATACAGGGCTCTTCATATGAGTAACTCATGTATAGGTGTAATTCACTTACACATCACTTGTTCATTTAAGAGACTAAAGAAATACATGCTTAATAAATCAAGTAATTTTCAAAGGATTAGGGATTTTGCTGGCTGAAGGGATTTTGCTTAGCAAAATTTCTTGATACCTAAAAAGGAATGTGAATTATCACGCAAGAGTAACCATGTGAATCATCATGGAAGTGAACCATAATTCACATTTGTGTGTAAGTGCAGACCACTGTAATTAAGATGAGGTCGTACACCAACTGGTAGGAGAATAAAAGATGCCCTCCTATGAGATAAGGTGGAGATAAAATTTTAAAGCACATCATACATATTTAATTTGAAATATACTGAAGCCCTTTTAAAACACCTTTGCTCCTGGCTCACTGCTCTCATAGAACAGTGACTAGTGCTTATCTCTTTGTAAAAAAGACAGAAACTTCTAGGGATTAAAGCAAAGTCGAATAATCCAACCAGCAAGAGAATATCAGAACTCAGAGTTCTTAATACCAAGAAAAAAATGCAGTCACTGCTTTCCTGAAAAATAGGTGATAATTCCTATGATGGTAGAGAATTTTAAGTGGGCTAGAACTACAACAACATACCCTCTAGTCTGGACATTGCAGAAACAAGGACAACTCATAAAGATGTTTGTAAGATAGCTCTGTTGCCCCCCTAAATTCAGCTGATATCCGACTTGCTTATTTATATAAGCAAGTACAATTCATTTAGATTTTACACCCAACCCAAAGTTCTCCTCCACAGTAGTAAAGACACAAATAAGAAAATCGATCCCAAACCACTTGAACAAAAAGACAAACAACCCACCTCCTGTCCGTAAGTGGAAAAAGAATTCCCCACTCACCTTCTGGGCGCTCGACAAATAACCGCTTCAAGCTCTGGTAGGTGCCTATCTTGATGGTGCCATAGGAAGCCTGGCGCAACATCGCAGGAGCAATCCTGCCAAACCAACGGACAAAGGGACAAACAAAATTCTAAAAAACCACTTAAAATCCTCTAGAAGACACACATAGGAGAAGTAATCACGTATCTGCCTTCCACAATCAAACTACACTAAGACAGATTTCTTAAGAGTTTAAAATCCAGCAAAAATATAGGTGGAGGACTTCCCTGGTAGTCCAGCAGTAAAGGATCCGCCTTACAATGCAGGGGACGTGGGTTCAATCCCTGGCCAGGCTGTGGGGCAACTAAGCTCACGCACCTCAACTAGAGCCCTAGTGCCACAACTACTGAGCTCTTGCGCCTCAACTAGAGCCCGTGTGCTGCAAACTACAGAGCTCACGTGCCCTGGAGCCTACACACTGTAACTAGAGAGAAGCCCGTGCGCCACAACGAAAGATCCAGCATGCCTCAACGAAGATCCTGCATGTTGCAACTAAGACCCGACGCAGCCAAAAATAAACAAACTAAATAATAAATAGGGACTTCCCTGGTGGCGCAGTGGTTAAGAATCCGCCTGCCAATGCAGGGGACATGGGTTCAAGCCCTAGTCCGGAAAGATCCCACATGCCACGGAGCAACTAAGCCCATGCGCCACAACTACTGAGCCTGTGCTCTAGAGCCCACGAGCCACAACTACTGAAGCCAGCGTGCCTAGAGCCCGTGCTCTGCAACAAGAAGCCACCGGGGCTTCCCTGGTGGCGCAGTGGTTGAGAGTCCGCCTGCCGATGCAGGGGACACGGGTTCGTGCCCCGGTCCGGGAAGATCCCACATGCCGCGGAGCGGCTGGGCCCGTGAGCCGTGACCGCTGAGCCTACGCGTCCGGAGCCTGGAGAGGCCACAACAGTGAGACGCCAGCGTACCGCAAAAAAAAAAAAAAAAAAAAAAAAAGAAGCCACCGCAATGAGAAGCCCGCGCACTGCAATGAAGAGTAGCCCCAGCTTGCTGCAACTAGAGAAAGCCCGCGCACAGCAACAAAGACCCAACACAGCCAAAAATAAATAAAAATTTAATTAAAAAAAATAAGTAATTAATTTAAAAATATTTTAAGAAAAAAGTTTTTAAAAATTTTTTTATCAAGGTGGGTTCTGGGACTTCCCTGGTGGCACAGTGGATGGGAGTCGGCCTGCCAATGCAGGTGACATGGGTTCGATTCCTAGTCCGGAAGGATCCCACGTGCCACGGAGCGGCTGGGCCTGTGAGCCACGACTGCTGAGCTTGCGCTCTGGAGCCCGGGGGCTGCAGCTGCTGAGCCTGTGTGCCACGGCTGCTGAGGCCCGCGCACCTGGAGCCCGTGCTCCGCGGCAGGAGAGGCCACCGCAATGAGAAGCCCACGCACTGCAATGAAGAGTAGCCCCGGCTCGCCACAACTAGAGAAAGCCCACACACAACCAAAAATAAATAAATAAAAATTAAAAAAAAAAAAAAAAAAAAAAGGTGGGGTCTTGGGAATTCCCTGGCAGTCCAGTGGTTAGGACTAGGCGCTCTTTCAATGCCAAGGGCCCAGGTTCAATCCCTGGTCGGGGAACTAAGCTCCCACAAGCCACACAGTGGAACAAAAAATAAAATATATGTATATGTGTGTGTGTGTGTGTGGTGTGCGTGTATATGGGTTCAGTTAAATGTGTGCAAGTTATTAGTTCCCTAAGTGATAGCTCAGCCTCTCGTATTTATCCTCAATGAAAACACACGGAGTTCTATTTGCCCATTCACATTATAATGGAAGGGCTTTCCTTTCTCAGGACAAAGCACCTGGTGAAATCTGGCCCCTGTAAGCATCCTCCAGGGTTGCTCGAGCTCATCTCCCACCTCCCTGGGGGCCCTGTTCCACTTATTCCCTCTCCCTCCTCCAGGACCCTCCCCACCCCAAAACCACCCTGTGGCATTCATACTCGCAGGCTCTCCTGCCACACTTCCCACCTCCTTCTCAGACTGCAGTGCGGCTTCCTTCCACCCTCTTCATCAATAGCCCCCTCACCAAAAGGGGCCCAAGGGACATCTCTGTAGCTAAATTAAATGATGCTTTTCAATCAGCATCTTATAAAGCCTCTCTGTCTTTCCAGTATTTGCTATGGTCCACTCTTTGTCCTGCGTGCAGCCGTCTCCTCCCTGAGCTGCCATAACTTCACTCTCTCCAATTCCTCTTCTTTCTCTGTACATTCTACCTCTGTCCTCTGAGGGGCCCAGGAGTTCTGTCCTTCCTCTCTTCTCTCACGGCTCCACACACTCCCCAGATGAGCTCATCTACTCGCATGGCTTCAACTGTCCAAAGAGTGATGACTCCTAAATTCATGTTTCCAACCCTGATCCCAAGAAGCATTTCCAGCTGCTTCCCAGATTTTTCAATTCACATGTCCTACACCTACCACCAGAGCAAGTGTCTCACCCAACTAATTATCCTCCCTCTCCAAACAATCCGCTCTCCTCTTCTGTGTCCTAGACCAAGAAATGGCACCTCCATCTGCACACTGGCCAGAACCAGAAAGAGACACTAGCCCGTCTCCTCCATGCCCACCACCCCTCATGTATGAGGTCGTACACTATGTCGATCCTCTGCCCTAAACAGCCTGCCTTCTTTCTCTCCATCCCCAAGACAATTCCTCAGGTCAGATCCTTGTCTCTGCTTCCTATGTGCCAGCCTGCTTCCACTGTCACTGTCTCTCTTTCTCCCAATGGCAGGCGGGAATTTTTTACAACGGAAACCTGATCATGTCAGTCCCTCTACTTAAAACCCTTCAGTGGCTTCTGTCTGCCACAGGTATAGTAAACTCACACATTTACAGGTACCGGGCAGATGCTATGAGAGCGTGAAGCGGGCTGAGTCTAATTGCACACCTACGCTATGTGAGTGCCAGAGGTTTGGTAAACCAGAGAAAGCATCTTTAACACCAGTTACTATTATCCTAAGTGACCCAATGTGGGCCCAGATGTTAGCTTTCTTGAGAAGATCGAATGGTTTTTATGTTCAACTTCTCGCATTTAAAAGACTGGCTCGACTGAAAGACAAAAACCTTTGGGGATCCATGGGTGGGAGGGCTGTGAGACATCAGTTTGGGATCTGGACCTGGTCCTTCAAGATCAGATCCAGGGCCTCTTAGTCTGGGATTGATGCCCTGCCTCAACCAGAGTCTAGTACTCGGCAGACGCCACTGTAATCCCGTTTGCACATCTGCAGTCCCCACTCAACCACAGTTCCTTCAGGGCAGGGGGCTGCTGCCGATTCCCATGTGTCCACCCAGATCCAGTCTCGCCCCTCTCCGTGCTGCTCTGTGCCGAGGCTGGCGCCATGGATGACACCACCCCCGGCTCCCCTGCCAGCTGATTCCAGCCAGTAGAAGATGGGAGAGAGGGAGGGAGGGAGGGAGAGAGGGGGAAGAAGTGGAGGTATTTCTTCCTCTCCCTGGGCACTAGCAAGGCATCTCTCAACAACTCCTGTTGGGTCCTTCAAGGCTCCAGCCCTAGTAGGCTCTGCTAACATCATTCCTGTCCTTGTCTCTCTGGTCCTAGGGTTGGTAACAATTTCTCATTTTGCTAGTTTCTAGGTACCTCAAAATCCTTTATTCGCTCCCTTAACCCTTAAGTAGCCCTTTCATTAATCTCCCTTCATTTAAACCACCCGAACACATTGTTTCCTGCAGGGCCTCTGACTGACAAAGGCAGGACCCCGCCTTACTCACTTTCCTATCCAGTGCCTGCATGCAGTACACTGGTCGTTAAATGTTGGATTAAAGAAAAGCTGTTCACTGCAACTCTTACCTATGGAGAATATCATATCATTTTCATTATAGCAAAAACCTCAGTAATTCAGAATAACCCAGGGGAAGGGCTATTAAAACAAATGTAATTTTTGTATTATTATCTGTATTTGAATATAATGAAAACAGTTTCACCACAACACTTGCTACATTAAAACACATATATAGAAAATAAAGTTGAAATGAAAAATGAAAAAAAAAAATCAACGATTGCTACTTGCTCTTGAATACACCCCAAACTTGTATTTTTTCTCTACGAAGTCTTAGTGTGAAGTCTGTTCATTTGAAAGCTCAACACTGAAATATAAACACACGAAGGTCTACTTACCCTGAATACAGCGCTTTTAGGCCTTCCTCTCTGCCTATCCTCACTAACGCATGCCACGTTCCTCGATACCTGATTTCTTTAAAGTTTGCATCATTCTTCTGGCCTTGAATCTGGAGCCGTGTCTTGGTTAAATCAATTGGAAAAGTACCTTAAAATTTTTAAGAAGGAAATGTTTCACTTAATAGAAAGAAATTTCACTAAACAAAGGATACACAGGGATACATTACTGAGGAAACATTCAGGCTATAACGTAAACTAAGAAACAGAAATAAGAAATGGCAGATACTCTGCAATCTTCCTATTTAAAAAAAAAAATTAGGAACCAAAAGATTTTTTTAAATCTTTTTAAAAATGCATAACTGTGTTTTCTGTACGTTTTTACTTATGTCCCATCTTATTCTACCTAGGATTTGAGGAGGCTGCACTGCTATCAAAAGTAGGTACGTGGAATGATTTACACAAACAGGAAATCCACTTTCAAATATAAGTTACTGGGAAGTCCCTGGCAGTCCTGTGGTTAGGACTCGGCACTTTCACTGCTGGGGCCTGGGTTCAACCCCTTGTCGGGGAACTTAGATCCCGCAGGCCGCGCAGTACAGCCAAGAAATAATAATAATAATAATAAAATTAAAATAAAATGTAAGTTACTATTTTTCACACATGTGAAGGCTGATACGGGTTCAACATGAACGGAGATAAATGCGTTTTCTAAAGGAATTTCTCACCTGTGTGTTGCAGCCTAAAAGTGACTCTGTTAATGTAGGTAAAAACGTTTAATGTAGTACCTAAGAGATAGTCCATCCAAACATATAAACCCATACACAGTAACCTTGAGTCACTGTGTCGATGAATCCACATGGGGAGCCTAAGCCAGTGGTCGGTGGTTAATGTACCTCAACCCCTCAGCCCAGGTCCCCACTGGCTCCTCAGGGGCAGCCTCTGTCCCAGGACAGCAGCGATTCAGCCCAGCACCTGGCACTTGGCAGCATCTCGATCAACGTGTGTTTTGTTTTGGTTTTGGCCACGCCACACAGCTCGTGGGATCTTAGTTCCCCCAACCAGGGATTGAACCCGGGCCCTGGGGCAGTGAAAGTGCAGAGTCCTAACCACTGATGCCCGGGAATTCCCATCAATCAACATGCGCTGAATGAATGATCCGGGGAATAAACAAAGTAACAAATAGGATCTGACTGGAGCTGAGCGGATGAGGAAGTCACCAGCAGGACATGAACAACAGGCATGATTAGAACATGATGACACGATGACAGTCACTCGCCTCCGGCTCAGGAAGGCCCTGGGGCTCCCTAAACCTCTTTTAAAGCCAAATGTGTTAACAGTGATGAAGCGGGGAAAAGGACAAGGAGAACGGGGACAGATGGCATCCAACAATGACTCATGAAACTTCCGTTTGAGCAACAGGTCCAACTGTCTCCCCACTGAACTTTCAACCCTAAACTGCTAATAAGCAGCCAAAGTCACTATTTTGTCTTAAAAGTATCACAAAGCAAGAAAGAAATTGTGAATCCTGAGATTCAGTGTTTCATAAGCTCACATTCTGTGCCTGAACTACACTCACACCATAAGTCTTATGACACCCAACGATCACACCCATAAGTCTCAGCCTCATCACGTACAGCAGGCAGCTGACCTCGCCCTGGGCTCCTTACCGCACTCCGCTGTGATGGAGGCCAGGCCTCCGTACACGAAGGGCTTCCAGTTCAGGGCTGACATGCTCACCGCTGTCCCTTCTCCTTTGTTCACAGACGCATAGCCTCCAACAGGGTTTTTCCTGGACACAAAAGTAAGGTGTTTCAATGCTGTAACTTCTCACACAGGCAGTTTCTTCTTTTTTTTTTTTTTTTTTTTTTTTCTTTTCTGGTACGCGGGCCTCTCACTGCTATGGCCTCTCCCGTTGCGGAGCACAGGCTCCGGACGCGCAGGCGCAGCGACCATGGCTCACGGGCCCAGCCGCTCCGCGGCATGTGGGATCTTCCCGGACCGGGGCACGAACCCGTGTACCCTGCATTGGCAGGCGGACTCTCAACCACTGCGCCACCAGGGAAGACCCAGGCAGTTTCTTTAAGCTCGTGTTTCAGGAGTGAGCACTACCAGATGCTACCCCTGAACCCTGCCCCCACCCACACATGCACGGTTCCCAAGATGATCCTCACCTTATAAAGGAAAGCACCCCTATTTCCTAAACCCCAAATCACTCGATCAGTTGCCTTAATTCTAACACAGGCCTTAAATAAGCCGATATATTGATATCTTGATATGCGTTGATTAGTGTAGTACAATGGAGGTGATTTTCTGGGTAGTCCATGTTATCTTAAATCTGTTCTTCACTTAATAAATATCTGCTATTTGCTTGCCACTGTCTTAGTGAGTCCCTCCCAGGAGGTACTGGAGTCTTTCAGATACACAGAAGCAGAAAAATGTTGCAACCCAGTGTCACAAGCTAAAATGATAATTACTTAAAATGATCAAAATGAACCTGTAGTTTATAAATGTTAGCTCTCTTCTCTTACTCACGTTATGTTACTAGCTGTGAGGTGGCCCGGGATGAAGGAACGAGGCAGACTATGGAGTCAGAGCCTCATCACCCCCTTCCTAGTAAACTTCCTGTTAACCTCTAGGTTTTTAAATTCTCCATCATCATCATCATAGTTGAAGCAGCCAATACAACCAATTAGGGGTAGAGTCCGCACCTTTACTCATGCCTACTATGGAAATTAAATACAAAAAAGACACTCACGGGAGGTGGAGTCAAGATAGTGGTGTGAGAAGACGCAGAGTTAGCGTCTCCCCACAATTAGTGCGCCTGCCTGGAGACTCTGACGCTCAAGGAGACGGGAGGGACCCCAAAGTGAACCAGTAGGATGTAGGGGGACTGAGGGGAGAGAAAGAGAGGAGGCCAGACAAGATCGGCGCCCCTGAGGCCAGCTCAGGAGAGGCAGGCAGGAGGGACTCTCCTGGAGCAGTGGGAGAGGAGTGGAGGGCGATTGCCCCGCCCACTCAGGCCCCCTGCTGAGCTCCCAGGCCGGTATCCCCCTGCCAAACCCCATCCAGGCCACGTGGGTCCTGGAGGCACAGGAGGGAGGCTGGGGAGATCAGGAGAGGCAGGCTGAAGAGGCCATGCAAGAGAAGCGAGAGGAGTGGAGGGTGCTTGCCCCAGCCACTCGGGCCTGGGGAGCCTGCGGGGCTCCCAGGTGAGGTCCCCTGCCCTCTGAGACCAGGGCTGGGGGGCACGCCTAGGCCCCTTCTGTTCCTCACAGCCCCCCTTTTCCAGCCCTGTGCGTCCTGAGCATTGGCCCCGCCCAAACCTCGCCCTTGCTTAGGCCCCGCCTCCACAGCCAAGGACTTCCCCCACACTTGCTTTTTTTCTTTTCCCTCCTCCTCTTTATTTATTATTATGGTAAAGATGCACCTTCCGGTTGTTGATTCATCTATATTTTTATTTTTATATTCTTCCTAACATGTCTATTAGTTTCCTAGTCGAATTTTATTTTTTACTTTGGTTTTTTTTTTTTTTTGCCACCCCAGGCGGCTTGCGGGACCCTCGTTCACGAGCCCAGAGTTGGGTGGAAGCTCCTGCGGTGGGAGGTCCAAGTCTGAACCACTGGACTAACAGAGAACCTCATACCCCAGGGAATAGTCATCGGAGTGAGGTCTCACGGAGTTCCTCATCTCAGCACCAAGACCCAGCTCTACCCAACAGCCTACAAACCCTAGTGTTGGAAGCCTCAGGCCAAACAACCAGTAAGACAGGAACACAATCCCACTCATAAAAAAAAAGAGACGGCAAAAAAATATATCACAGATGAAGGAGCAAGGTAAAAACCTACAAGACCAAATAAATGCAGAGGAAATAGGCAATCTACCTGAAAAAGAATTCAGAGTAATGAGAGTAAAGATGATCCAGAATCTCAGAAATAGAATGGAGGCACGGATGAGAAAATACAAGAAAGTTTAACAAAGATCTAGAAGAACTGAAGAACAAACAAACAGAGATGAACAACACAATAACTGAAGTGAAAAATACACTAGAAGGAACCAATAACAGAATAACTGAGGCAGAACGAATAAGTGAGCTGGAAGACAAAACGGTAGAAATAACTGCCAAGGAGCAGAATAAAGAAAATAGGATGAAAAGGACGGAAGACAATCTCAGAGATCTCTGGGACAACACTAAATGCACCAACGTTGGAATATAGGGGTCCCAAAGAAGAAGAGAAAAAGAAAGGATCTGAGAAAATATTTGAAGAGATTATAGTCGAAAACTTCCCTAACATGGGAAAGGAAATAGTCACCCAAGTCCTGGAAGCACAGAGAGTCCCATATAGGATAAACCCTAGGAAAAACACACCAAGACACATATTAATCAAACTAACAAAAATTAAATTCAAAGAAAAAATATTAAAAGCAACAAGGGAAAAACAAAAAATAACATACAAAGGAATCCCCATAAGGTTATCAGCTGTTTTTCAGAGGAAACTCTGCAGGCGAGAAGGGAGTGGCAGGATATACTTAAAGTGATGAAAGAGAAAAACCTACAACCAAGATTACTCTACCCATCAAGAATCTCATTCAGATTCAATAAAGAAGTCAAAAGCTTTTCAGACAAGCAAAAGCTAAGAGAATTCAGCACCACCAAACCAGCTTTACAACAAATGCTAAAGAAACTTCTCTAAGCGGGGGAAACATAAGAGAAGAAAAAGACACACAAAACCAAACCCAAAACAATTAAGAAAATGGTAATAGGAACAAACATATCGATAATAACCTTGAATGTAAATGGGTTAAATGTCCCAAAAGACACAGACTGACTGCATGGATACAGAAACAAGACCCAGAAAATTTAAGAAAATTGAAATTGTATCAAGCATCTTTTCTGACCACAATGCTATGAGACTGGAAATCAATTACAGGAAAAAAAACTGTAAAAACCACAAATACATGGAGGCTAAACAATGTGCTATTAAATAATCAAGAGATCAGTGAAGAAATCAAGGAAATAAAAAAATACATAGAAACAAATGACAACGAAAACATGACAACCCAAAACCTATGGGACACAGCAAAAGCAGTTCTAAGAGGGAAGTTTATAGCAATTCAATCTCACCTCAAGAAACAAGAAAAATCTCAAATAAACAATCTAACCCTACACTTAAAACAACTAGAGAAACAAGAAAAAAGAAAACCCAAAGTCAGTAGAAGGAAAGAAATCATAAAGGTCAGAGCAGAAATAAATGAAACAGAAACAAAGAAAAAAGCGAAGATCAATAAAACTAAAAGCTGGTTCTTTGAGAGGATAAACAAAATTGATAAACCCTTAGCCAGACTCATCAAGAAAAAAAGGGAGAGGACACAAATCAATAAAATTACAAATGAAAAAGGAGAAATCACAACTGACACGCAGAAATACAAAGCATCCTAAGAGACTACTACAAACAACTATATGCCAATAAAATGGACAACCACGAAGAAATGGACAAATTCTTGGAAAGGTACAATTTTCCAGGACTGAACCAGAAAGAATTAGAAAATATAAACAGACCTATCACAAGTAATGAAATTGAAACCATAATTAAAAATCTTCCAACAAACAACACCCAGGACCAGACGGCTTCACAGGCGAATTCTATCAAACATTTAGAGAAGAGCTAACACTGATCCTTCTCAAACTCCTCCAAAAATGGCAGAGGGAGAAACACTCCCAAATTCATTCTACGAAGCCACCATCACCCTGATACCAAAACCAGAAAAGGATATCACAAAAAAAGAAAACTACAGACCAGTATCACTGATGAACATAGATGCAAAAATCCTCAACAAAATACTAGCAAACAGATTCCAACAGCACATGAAAAGGATCATACACCATGATCAAGTGGGATTTATCCCAGGGATGCAAGGATTCTTCAAAATACACACATCAATGTGATACACTACATTAACAAATTAAGGAATAAAAACATATGCTCTCAATAGATGCAGAAAAAGCTTCTGACAAAATTCAACACACATTTATGATAAAAACTCTCAAGAAAATGGGCACAGAGAGAAACTACCTCAACATAATAAAGGCCATATATGACACATCCACAGCAAGCATCATACTCAATGGTGAAAAACTGAAAGCATTTCCTCTAAGATCAGGAACAAGACAAGGATGTCCACTCTCACCACTATTATTCAACATAGTTTTGGAAGTCCTAGCCACGGCAATCAGAGAAGAAAAAGAAATAAAAGGAATACAAATTGGAAAGGAAGAAGTAAAACTGTCACTGCTTGCTGATGACATGATACTATACATAGAAAATCCTAAAGGTGCTACCAGAAAACTACTAGAACTAATCAATGGATTTGGTAAGGTTGCAGGAAACAAAATTAATGCACTGAAATCTCTGGCATTCCCACACACCAACAGCAAAAACTCAGGAAGAGAAATTAAGGAAACACTCACATTTACCACTGCAACAAAAAGAATAAAATACCTAGGAATAAACCTGCCTAAGGAGGCGAAAGAGTTGTACTCAGAAAACTATAAAACACTGATGAAAGAAATGAAAGATGACATAAACAGATGGAGAAATATACCATGTTCTTGGATTGGAAGAATCAATATTATGAAAATGACTATACTACCCAAAGCAATCTACAGATTCATTGCAATCCCTATCAAACTACCAATGGCATTTTTCACAGAATTAGAACAAAAAATTTTACAATTCATATGGAAACACAAAAGACCCCGAATAGACAAAGCAATCTTGAGAAAGAAAAATGGAGTTGGAGGAATCAGTCTCCCCAACTTCAAACTATACCACAAAGCTACAGTAATCAGGACAGTATGGTACTGGCACAAAAACAGAAATATAGATCAACGGTACAAGATAGAATGCCCAGAGATAAATCCACGCACATAGGGGAACCTAATTTACAACAAAGGAGGCAAGAACATACAATGGAGAAAAGACAGACTCTTCAATAAATGGTGCTGGGAAAACTGGACAGCTACATGTAAAAGAATGATATTAGAACACTACCTAACACCATACACAAAAATAAACTCCAAATGGATTAAAGACTTAAATTAAGACCAGACACTATAAAACTCTTAAGAGTAAAACATAGGAAAAACACTCTTTGACATAAGCCACAGCAAGATCTTTTTTGACCCACCTCCTAGAGTAACGGAAATAAAAACAAAAATAAACAAAAGGGACTTAATTAAACTTAAAAGCTTTTGCACAGCAAAGGAAACCATAAACAAGACAAAAAGACAACCCGCAAAATGGGAGAAAGTATTTGCAAATGAAACAACAAATGATTAATCTCCAAAATACACAAACAGCTCATAGAGCTCAATATCAAAAAAACAAACAATCCAGTTAAAAAATGGGCGGAAGACCTAAATAGACATTTCACCAAGGAAGGCATACAGATGGCCAAGAGGCACATGAAAAGATGCTCAACCTCACTAATTATTAAAGAAGTGCAAGTCAAAACTACAATTAGTTATCACCTCACACCAGTCGGAATAGCCATTATCAAAAAATCTAGAAACAATAAATGCTGGAAAGAGTGTGGTGAAAAGGGAACCCTCCTGCACTGTTGGTGGGAATGTAAATTGATACAACCACTATGGAAAACAGTGCGGAGGTTCCTTAAAAAACTAAAAATAGAACTACCATATGACACAGCAATCCCACCACTGGCCATATACCCTGAGAAAATCGTAATTCAAAAGGAGTCATGTACCACAATGTTCATTGCAGCACTATTTACAACAGCCAGGACATGGAACAAACCTAAATGTCCATCGACAGATGAATGGATAAAGATGTGGCACATATATACAATGGAATATTACTCAGCCATAAAAAGAAACAAAATTGAGTTATTTGTAGTGAGGTGGATGGACCTAGAGTCTGTCATACAGAGTGAAGTAAGTCAGAAAGAGAAAAACAAATACCATATGCTGACATATAATATGGAATCTAAAAAAAAAAAAATGGTACTGATGACCTAGTTGCAGGGCAGGAATAAAGAGGTAGACATAGAGAATGGACTTGAGGACACGGGGTGGGAGGGCGAAGCTGGGGCGAAGTGAGAGTAGCATCGACATATATACACTACGGAATGTAAAATAGTTGGCTGGTGGGAAGCAGCAGCACAGCACAGGAAGATCAGCTCAGTGCCTTGCAAGGACCTGGAGGGGTGGGATAGAGAGGGTGGGAGGGAGGCTCAAGAGGGAAGGGATATGGGGACATGTGTATGCATATGGCTGATGGGCTTTGTTGTCCAACAGAAACTAACACGATATTGTGAAGCAATTATACTCCAATAAAGATCTATTAAAAAAAAAAAGACACAAATGTTGCCTTCCATCCTCCTTTCCTTGTATAGGTCCTCACTCACTGTGACATATATGCACGCACCTGCCACAGCCAGGCCCCCCACATTCATTCCGTGTTCTGCAGTTTTATGCGATTTCCGTCGGCAGATCTGGCCTTGCGCCAATTAACAGGAGACACATGGAAATTAGCACACTTCTCTGTATATACTATCAACTCTAATTCTTGTCAGTTTAAAATAAAATCCTAATTTACTATAGTCATTGGCAAGCAATATGCCCAATGTTTTTACTTTGCACGTTTGGGAGTGTTCCCAAGTCTGTATTTCCCAGGAGACCTACCACAAGTCACCACTGCCAAGAACGTCACTTCACAAGATGGCCAAGGGGCTTCCTTACACCAAGAGAAAACAAAGGAACTCAAAAAGGACCCTAACAGACATACAGATACCTGTTCCTCATCTACAGACATTAACCAAATTCAGAGTGGTTACAGATGACTAAGGTAGAAGGCTCCCTGAGCATGGAACTTAAAAAATCATCATGTTTTATGTATTTCAGTACCAAAGAACAAGTCCTGTTCCCCAAAACTCATCTCACTATTAGCCTTGAAAAAGTTTAATATCTGTACTTAATTCTTAGCCTTACTAAATTCACAACTAAGGGAACGATTAACACTATAAGTTACAGACTATAAAACACATTAATAATAAATCCAATAATTCATTACTGTCCTCAACCCATTCTTGGGTTTTGCCGAGTCCAAGTTAAAAAGCAAAACAGGGCTTCCCTGGTGGCGCAGTGGTTGGGAGTCTGCCTGCCGATGCCGGGGACACGGGTTTGTGCCCCGGTCCGGAAGATCCCACATGCCGCGGAGCGGCTGGGCCCGTGAGCCATGGCCGCTGAGCCTGCGCGTCCGGAGCCTGTGCTCCGCAATGGGAGAGGCCACAACAGTGAGAGGTCCGCGCACCGCAAAAAAAAAGCAAAATAACTACATAACGTTAGCGTCTGGAAGCACTGTAACTTGCCGTTACAAAAGTGTTCAACATAAGTGACTTCAGTGGATCCCCCCTCAAGTTTGGGATAGGACAGAAAAAGAGACAAGGAAACCCAGTTTCAGGAAGGCAACTTGTCCAAGGCCACATGGCTGATGGGGCAGAAGTGGACCTCCAACCCCCAAATGCTTTGATCCCAAGTTTAGTGTTCTTTCTGCTACCACCTGAGGCTGTACATGATCAAAAAGGAGTGATGGCATTTTAATTAAGGAGAAAATATTACCAAGCACCTTGGAAAAGGTACTACTGATAAGATGTACCTTAGAAACAATGAAAATGTGCTTTCAGAGAAAAGTCTTAAGAGAAAAATATATATTCAGAAGGTAGTCAATCTAAACAGTTATAATTAATTTTTCCTATACAAAGATAGTATTCGTATTTTTTCCCAAAGTTTTTTTACTGAGGTGAATTCACGTACTGCAAAATAAACCAGGGAAGTCCCTGGCAGTCCAGTGGTTAGGACTGGGCACTTTCACTCACCGGGCCAGGGTTCAATCCCTGGTCCCCAGGTCGAGGAACTAAGATCTCACAAGCCGCGCGGTACAGGCAAAAACAAACAAACAAAAATAAAATAAACCATTTTAGCAAATAATTCAGTGGCACTTAGTACATTCTAATTTTGTACAACCGCCAACTCTAGCTAGCCCCAAAATATTCCATCACCCCAAAAGGAAACCATTAAGCAGTTCCTCTCCATTCCCCCTCCCCCTAGCCTCTATGATTCTTATTTTCTTGGCTGTGATACTATACATGCATCAAGCATCTCTGTGGAACACAGGACTCCTTATTAGCAGTTCCTAACCTGGCTGAGGAGCTTCTTAAAAGTAGACACACAGGGCCCCCGCCACTGAATGAGGGAAATCCCAAGCATCAATGAGTCAAATAAATGATGGCCTTGGAATACGTATCACTTAAAATTAGGTAGTGTTGACATTATAGATGGTTCTTCTTGGCATTCATCTTATTTAGTAGAGATTTTTTTTCCTACAGTGTATACATAAATGTATATGTACAAAATAGACATACACACACAAGATATCCTCTAAAATGTCAGCAAAAACGTTATTCGGAATGTGATTACAACTTCTTATCTCTAATTAGAAACAAAACATTTTTTAGAAACTATGTCGTCGGGGGGCTTCCCTGGTGGGGCAGTGGTTAAGAATCCGCCTGCCAGTGCAGGGGACACAGGTTCGAGCCCTGGTCCGGGAAGATCCCACATGCCGCGGAGCGACTAAGCCCATACACCACAACTACTGAGCCTGCGCTCTAGAGCCCACAAGCCACAACTACTGAGCCCGTGAGCCTAGAGCCTGCGCTCCGCAACAAGACAAGCCACCGCAATGAGAAGCCCACGTACCGCAACGAAGACCCAACGCAGCGAAAAATAAATTTATTTTTAAAAAAAAAAACTATATTGTCATGTGACTTCATGCCATCTCACCCATTAACTTTCTGATTTCCTGCCAATACTTTTGCCAGTTTAAGTTTAATGAGATCTGGCTACTTTTTCTTCTGTTGGTTTTGATATTAAATTTTTAGTTAGTTATAATATTAAAACCCAGAGGTTCTGGGTTTTATGCAACTACTCAAGTAGAGCTCGACCTTGTTGTGGAATTGCCTCCCAGGGTTTTGAATCACATGGGATGAAGCACACACTCATTAGTTCCTATTCAGGTATTACCCCACAATAACTTATCTTCCACAAACAAGGGTCCCCCCTCCAGTATCCCTGGTTAAACTGTAAGAAAGTACAGTCTATTCACTACAATGTTTAAAAGTTAACTAAGACGAGGGTAAATTAACTTTGGGGCTCTTCTCTTTTCCTTTCCCAAAGCTAGGCCTAGCTTCCTGAGCAGTTAAGACTACCGTGTCTTCCCAGGTTACTGTTTGCAGAGTCAAATAAAGAATAAGTAAGCTGTACTGGCCAGGGCAAGCGGTGAAGGGCTTCAGTTATCTTGGGCTGAATTCTCTGTTCAGTAAACTAAACCACTTCTTTGTTTTTGAGCTCTTTGAGGGGTTCTCCTCACACACATTCCTTAACTTACTAGCTCAATTTTTGGGAAAAATCCCAACGCTACTCAAGTGTCAAGACTAACAGGCCAACACAGTCAGGGAGATTGATGTGTCCCTTAGCGATCACTAGTGTCTGAGCAGCAGCTCGGCCTGAGACTCAGGGAAG
The DNA here is from genome assembly GCF_963924675.1 of Phocoena phocoena. Taxonomy (NCBI): domain Eukaryota; kingdom Metazoa; phylum Chordata; class Mammalia; order Artiodactyla; family Phocoenidae; genus Phocoena; species Phocoena phocoena. The sequence continues at coordinate 21,360,755 of NC_089236.1, forward strand.
GAAGGGCTTACAACCTGCAAAAGTTCCAGCGTCCGGCACGGAAGTGGCTATTGATCGCTTGCTACTTTGTTCTCCTCTTGGGGCCCTACCTTCTAGCCAAACTAAAACCCAGAGACCACTTCTCTGTACTGCACTATGAACACAATACTGTCATGATTAATACCTGACATGTCAGGCATTTCACAATTGAGGAAAGACAGCCTGAGAGAGGGAAAGTGACTGTGCCTAGTCACACAGCTATGAAGTACTCAAACTGAGCTCTCCCTGAGGGAAAGCTGATCCTTCCTCTGTGTACTACAAAGCCAAACGCTATTTACCAAAGGCTGTTAAAAATACTGGCGCAAATAATAAGAATACAATAAAAAGCGGTGAGTGGGAGGGTAGTTAATCGACATATTCAAAATACAGGTAGGGTTTTCCTGAGCAGGATGTACAAAAATTTTTATCTATTTAACAACCAAAAGAAGTGTTTTCTGAGCAGAAGTGTCTATACAAATTAAGAACTACAAAGGATTCTCCCTACACCTAAGATATATGCTAAAGTTACATTCCTCTCTACTACATTTTCTATAACAGCATTTATTTTCTCCTTACCTCATCTATACAGCTACAAAGAGAGGGAATTAAAAACAGTAATTGCTGCTGGAACTTCCGAAAGCTTTCCAAGTTTCTCTTATATAATCGATTCTGGCTAAGTTCTTTCTCTTTTACTGTGCTCCCTTTTCAGTCCCCAATCTTAAACCCCAATCCAGTCTCTAAACTTCTGCGCGCTCATAAATCTTTGTTCCTCGCAGGGCTGCCTTTCATGGCTTTTTCCTATTTCTCATTCTTTTTAAAGGTACGGGGCGAAAAATAAGCTCATCAGACTAATGACACGTGCGATTTGAAGGGAATCTTAGAAATGTATCTTATTTCACGTGAATTAACTGAGTCCATGGTCACAGAGCTTGGCAGCAGCAAAGTCAAGAACAGAATTCATGCCTTTCAACTTTCCTCGCCAGAGGAGGCCGAATCTCGACTCTTGCAGGGCAGTTCGACACGTTTTGCTATTCCTGCGCAGGAACAATGCCATTTCAACTGTTTTACACGAAATTACTCACACCTAGAATTACGCTAAAATCCAGAGCTGCATTAACTTTCCGAGCAAATGAATTCAACCGGTCCTTGCTAACGTGAGCCAGCCTGGTGTGTTCCAGGAGCAATTCAAAGTACAGAAAGCCTTTTCCCATAGCAGGCAGCTCACGGATGCCCGGGCTGCACGCTCTTGAATGAACCGCAGGTGTGAGGGATGCAGAGGCAGGAGAAACGCACCTCGGTGGCAAGGGCACACACGCCGAGATGCCAGACGGGCCTCACGCCTGATCTAGGTGACGCTGGAAGAGAAATCACCCCCTACGCCACCGAGTGATGAGGGCCGGGAGCCAGCTCTCCTGCAGAACCGGCCCGGCCGCAGGCAGCTGCAGCCCGAGGAGCAGGGCCCACGCCGGAACCTCGCGCCCCACCGAGCCAGGCCCCGCAAACGAACCGGAGAGCAGAGGTGGCCCCTGGGTAGGGCCGCCGACGCCGGGGCTCTCCGGGACCGCGGCCGACCAGGGGGGGCAGCGCCGCCGCGTTGGGGCCGGGAGTTCCGCGCCAGTGGTTCTGGACACCGGGGGGCAATGGAGGGCGGGCCGGAGTAGGGGCGATCCGGAGCAGGCGCGGAGCGGCCAGCGCGGCCCCAGCCGGGAAGTCAGACACTTACCGGGTGGCGGCTGCCCTGCACCTCCTACTCCCCAGGCGCAGCAGCTGCCGGCTCCAGCGGCCGCACGGGAACTGGAAGAAAGGCTAGGGAGCGGCGGGGGCGGCCCAAGAGCCCGCGCGCAGCCCCGCCCCGCCCTGCGCGGCCCCGCCCGCAGCCTTGGCTCCCATTGGCCGCTCCCGGCACAGGCCACGCCCAGGTCGCGCGCCCGGCAGCCGGCGGAGAGGGGCCGCAGAGGGAGTGGACTGCGGGACTCCGGCTCGCCGCTGGCGGGGGTAGGAGCTGTCCGGAGTCGGTGACGCCTCCGACGGCCTCGAGGTCAACTCTGCGGTGAAAGAGAAACTTAAGAGCCACGGAAGAGCCTTCTCAGGGTGCTGATTCTTTTTGTTCACGTGAACCTCCGCAGTCAGAAGGAAGTAAACTTGCACTCCTTTTTTTTAAAAAAACCAGCTTTTTAGTGTGAAAATTTATAAACCGACTGAAGACTTGAACAGTATACCCTGCACTAAATTAAATGCTAACATTTCACAGTATTTGCGTTCTCTCTCATTGTATAGTTTTTTTTTTACCCCGAACCATTGGAAAGTTGCAAACAACACTGCTTCACCCCCAAAATACCTCGGCATTAGAACATGCAAGAAATTAAATACCATTTCAGTCAAATCCAATATACTGTCCATATTTAAATTTCCTTTGTTGTCCCTAAAGGTCTCACACACACTTTTTTTTTCCAGTTCGAGATCTACCCAGGATTCGTTGCATTTGATTTCATGCCTCTCTGTACAAACTCCTTTAGTCTACTACCCTAGTACTAGTACTCTCACTTTAAAAAGAATCGTTTGTTAACACAAGTTCGTGGGCGGAGGCACAGCGAGACCAAACAAACTGAAACATCAGAGTTTGGAGCAGAGAAAAGCTTATTGCAAGGAGACAGGCGGCTCACGCCCTAAAAGCAACGAACTCCCCAAAAGGGTTTCAGCAAAGCACTTTTAAAAGCCAGGTGAGAGAGGGGACGTCGCTGGGAATGTGATTAGCTTGTGCACAGTTCTCTGACTGGCTGACGGTGAGGTAGCAGGGTGGTGTCACAGGGGTCAACAGTATCTGTCCTCAGGCTCCAGGAGGCCTGGGGCTAGTTGCTCACAGAGGTTGTCAAGTAATTAACATCTTCCATTTGTTGGGGGGCGGGGGCGGGAAGGGGTGTTCACTTCTGCAAACAACTCAGGAAGTGTGCATCAAATACTATTATCTAGGTTCTTCAGAGAGGAGCCAGGACAGAGGAGATGGGGGAAGGCCTGTCCCTGGAAGGCCCCATGGGGTCCTGCTCCGTTACACTTTCATTACTTTGACATATTTGAAAAGTCCAGGCCAATTGTAGACTATATCAGTATGGGTTTATTGAACTGTTTCTCCATGGTTAGATTCAAGTCAAACTTTTTAGTAAGAAAAGTCGGAGGTGATGCTATGTACTTCCATCAGCAGGCACAGTATCCTTTTGGCCTATTATCCGTGATGTCAAGCTTGATCACTTGATCAAGGGTGGTCTGGTAGTTCTCTCCACAAAGATCGTCTCTCCCTCTGCAACAGATATCTGCAATGCTAGGCCGAAACCAGATGAGTATTTTCACCCAATAGGGGTAGCAAACACTTAGTGCAAACGTTATAAAATGGAGATTTTCTAATTCTATCATTCCTTCTCCGTTTATTAGCTGGCATTCCTTTCTAAAGAAGAGGACTCCCGACCCCCACTTTCTCCTTTTCTTTTTTGTTTCTCTTCCCCTTCACAATTCCCCTCCCCCACCTTCTTCTGAATAACTGTGAACTCTGGCATTCTTTTAAAATTCAATTTAATTAAATTACTGTAATCAAATACCATTATTATTTGTGGTGCTCAAATTGCCCTTTTGTGAGCCGTGGAAGCCCCCTACCCGGCTCCTTTTTCCTTACATATATCCTATCAGTCTTTCAACATTACCTTGCTTTCTGACCCAGGACCTCCCAAGCTCTCCTTGCATTTTCTCTGCCTTATGCAGAGAAACCTTAGTTCCTTTTAGTAGGAAATGGTACTTGGAAAACTAAATCTGAGTGTTTGCTACTGGGATGTCATTTCTTCTAGGCCCTTTCAGTGGACCAAGTGTATATGTATTCATATAGATATAAAACAGTAAACAGGGCTTCCCTGGTGGCGCAGTGGTTGAGAGTCCGCCTGCCAACGCAGGGGACGAGGGTTCGTGCCCTGGTCCGGGAAGATCCCACATGCTGCGGAGCGGCTGGGCCCGTGAGCCATGGCCGCTGAGCCTGCGCGTCCAGAGCCTGTGCTCCACAACGGGAGAGGCCACAACAGTGAGAGGCCCGCGTACCGCAAAAAGAAAAAAGAAAAAAAAAACAGTAAACAGTATAGTATTTACCCAAATATATTTTAAAATCATGAGTTCATACTGATAACCCCAATTAAAAATTGAACACCGCGAGGTTCATTTTAGTCTTCCTCTTTCCATATTTATATCTTTTTTCTACCACAAAGTAACCCTGGTTACTAACAAAAAGATATGAAATATGATGTCAAAAACAGTAAACATGGCAGGGGTAAAAATGCAGGAAAATGCTGGTTCCCATCAGCATCAATATATTTACTCATTTATTCTATCCTACAATATACACAAAGGAGCTGAGACTTCAGTACTAATACCAGCAGCAAAACGTCTAAGTTCAGCATTTCTTTGCAGTTCTCTTTATCTTTATAAATACGGCCCTTCTCAACGATGTGCAATATATGTGATATATTGTGAGGTTTGTTATTTTTATTTGCATAATTTTAGTTTGCTTTTTTCATCTTTCTTATCTAGTTTTTTTTTTTTTTTTTTTTTTTTTTTTTTGCGGTACGCGGGCCTCTCACTGTTGTGGCCTCTCCCGTTGTGGAGCACAGGCTCCGGACACGCAGGCTCAGCGGCCATGGCTCATGGGCCCAGCCGCTCCGTGGCATGTGGGATCTTCCCAGACTGGGGCACGAACCTGTGTCCCCTGCATCGGCAGGTGGACTCAACCACTGCCCCACCAGGGAAGCCCCTAGTTTTATTTTTTTAATGTATAAAGCATTCACCTGGTTCAAAATCAAATCTTACAAATGTTTTATTCAGAGGAAGCTCTCCCTTCCTGTTTCCTGCACTCTGTTCCCACTCACCTCCTATCACTAACCATTGTCATTAGTTTCTAGTTTATTCTCCCATTCCCCCCCCCAAAAATTAAGAATATTTATTTATTTGTTTGGTATCTATTGCTGTATAATTATGCTTTGCAGCTTAAAACAACAAACATTTATTACCTCACAGTTTCTGTGCATCAGAAATCCAAGAAGAGACTTCCTTGGTGGCGCAGTGGTTAAGAATCCACCTGTCAATGCAGGGGACACGGGTTCGAGCCCTGGTCCGGGAAGATCCCACATGCCGCAGAGCAACTAAGCCCATGCGCCACAGCTACTGAGCCTGCACTCTAGAGCCCGGGAGCCACAACTACTGAAGCCCATGCGCCTAGAGCCTGTGCTCTGCAATAAGAGAAGCCACCACAGCGAGAAGCTTGCGCAACGCAATGAAGAGTAGCCCCTGCTCACCGCAACTAGAGAAAGCCCCCGTTCATCAACGAAGACCCAACACAGCCAAAAATAAATAAATAAATAAATTTTTTAAGAAAAAGAAAATAACGAAATCCAAGAGGGCTTAGGTAGCTACCTCTGGCTCCAGGTCTCTTCCAAGAATGCAATGAAGATGGCACTTGGGGCTACAATCCTCTCAAGTCTGGACTGGGGGAGGATCTACCTCCAAACTCACTCAACCTGGCTGTTAGTTGGCCTCAGAAGATCCTCTTTCAAGCTACCTCACGTGACTGTTGGCAGATCTCAGGTCGCTGCTGGCTGTCAGGCAGTGAATTAGTTTCTTGGGGCTGCCTTAATAAATTACCACAAACAGGATGGTTTAAAAAAAATGGGGGGTTCTTTGTTATACAGCAGAAACTAACACAACACCGTAAAGCAATTATACTCCAATAAAGATGTTAAAAAAAAAATGGGGGGTTTATTCTCTCACAGTTCTGAAGGCTAGAAGTTCAAAATCAAGATGTCAGCAGGGAAGAATCCTTTATTGCCTCTCTCCAGGCTTCTAGCAGTTACCAGCTATCCTTGGTGTTCTTGGCTTGTAACTGAATAACTTTTGTCTCTGCCTCTGCCTTTACATCACATTGTGTGTGTGTCTCTGTGTGTTTGTGTCTGTGTGTGTCTGTGTCCAAATTTCCTGCTGCTAAGGACACCAGTCATTGTATTTGGGTCCACCCTAATCCAGTATGACCTTGGCTTAACTTGATTGCAGTAGCAAAGACCCTGTTTCCAAATAAGGTCACTTCACAGACACCAGGTGGATTAGGACTTCAGTATGTCTTTCTGGGAGACACAATTCAACCCACAACCACCGAAAATATCAGTTTCTTGCATCGTGGTTTCTCAGTAAAACTACTCACAACATGGCAGCTTGCTTGCACTACAGAGAAAAAGGAAAAAAGAGAGAGAGATTCCAGTATGGAAGGCGCGGTCTTTTTGTAACATTATTTAACAGTGACATCCCACTACTTCTGCTATATTTTACTTGCTTTTCTAGAGTCAGTAAGTCCAGCCCACACTCAAGGGGAAAGGATTACACAATAGGCAATGATCAGGGGGGCCATCTCAGAGGCTGCCTGCCACGATTTATATATTTTATTTTACTTCCCCTTTTTTCTTCCATGAAAGGTAGCACATTTTATTCTTCCTTGCTATTTTTGCTGTTTAACAGTAGATAATGTATCCTGGAAATCACTCTGGAGTATAACTGAGCAGGACCCTATGGGGCCTTCCCAGGACAGACCCCTCCCCCATCTTCTGCTTTAGCTCCTCCCTGAAGCACCCAGATAACAGTTATCTGATGCACATTTCCTGAGTTGTTTTACAGATGCTAAAACCCCTACCAAATAGAAGACTTTAACTACATGATGACCATGAGCACACAGCCCCCAGACCTACTGGTGTCTAAGGATGGATCCTGTTGACCCCTGTGACACCGTCCTCACCATCAACCAATCAGAATTGTGCACAAGGGCTTCCCTGGTAGCACAGTGGTTAAGAATCTGCCTGCCAATGCAGGGGACACGGGTTTGAGCCCTGGTCCGGGAAGATCCCACATGCCGCGGAGCAACTAAGCCCGTGCGCCACAACTACTGAGCCTGTGCTCTAGAGCCTGTGCTCCGCAACAAGAGAAGCCACCAGAATCAGAAGCCTGTGTGCCACGAAGGTTTCGAAGAGTAGCCTCCGCTCTCCACAATTAGAGAAAGCCTGAGCACAGCAACGAAGACCCAATGCAGCCAAAAATAAATAAAATAAATAAGTTAAAAAAAAAAAAAGAATTGTGCACGAACTGATCACACACCCTGTGACACCACCCCCGCCCACCTTGCCTTTAAAAATGCTTTCCCGGGAATTCCCTGGCGGTCCAGTGGTTAGGACTCTGTGCTCTCACTGCCGAGGGCCCAGGTTCAGTCCCTGGTTGGGGAACTAAGATCTCACAAGCAGTGTGGTTTGGCCAAAAAATAAATAAATAATAAATAAATAAACAAAAATGTTTTCCTGAAACCCACTGGGGCGCTCGGGTGTTTTGAGCACTAGCTGCCCTGGACTCCTTGCTTGGCACCTGCAATAAATGTTGCAATTTCCTTCACCACAACCCTGTGTCAGTAGACTGGCTTTACTGCAAGCAGGTGACCCAAGTTAGACTCGGAAACAAAAGCAGTGCCCAGTACTACATTCATTATTTTGTAATAACCTATAAGGGAAAAGAATCTGAAAAAGTATGTATATGTATAACTGAATCACTGTGCTGTACACCTGAAACTAACATGACATTGTAAATAAGCTGTGCTCCAATTAAAAAAAAAAAAAAAAGACAGTTCCCAGAGGCCTTTCTCATCCTTCATTACTACAGCATAGTTCTCCCTCATGTGGATGGACCCACGTTATTTAACAGTTAGCTTCTTGTAGTGTGATAGGCAGAATTCTAAGATGGCCCCTAAAATTCTTGGCCCCCTGATGTGCCTTCTCCTAGTCATTCAATCAAACACTAATCTAGGTAAGTCTGTGAAAGGATTTTCCATGTATATTAAAGTCCCAGCGACTTCCCCGGTGGCACAGTGGTTAAGACTCCATGCTCCCAATGCAAGGGACCCGGGTTCGGTCCCTACTTAAGGAACTAGATCCCGCATGCATGCCACAACTAAGGAGCCTGCCTGCCACAACTAAGACCCGGTGCAACCAAATAAATAAATTTTAAAAAATAAAAATAAAGTCCCAAGTCAGTTGCCCCTATGATAGGGAGATTATTTAGTGGGCCTGACCTAGTCATATGAGCCCTTTAAAAGCAGAGAATTTTCTCTAGCTGGTCACAGAAGGAAAGTCAGAGCTTCAAATCACAAGAAGGATTTGACACACCGGCTTGACAATGAGGCTTCACACGGCAAGGAATGAGGGTGCCTCTAGGAGCTGAGAGCGTCCCGAGCTGACACCCCACGAGGTGCAGCATCCTCGGTCCTGCCACCACGAGAAACTACATTCTACCAGCAATAAGGATGACGACTCTAGATGAGAACTAAACCAAGCCGGCACCTTGATTTCAGCCTTGTGACACTCTGAGTGGAGAACCCAGCCACACCACGCCACACTTCTGATCGACTACCAAATGGGTGTCACTTGAAGCTAAACTCGTGGTTTTATATTATGCAGCAATAGAAAACGAATAAATGTGGCATAGAGTTGGTTTGCAATCTTTTGCTATGACAAATAGTGAGATAATGAAGAAACTTTTGCATATATTGCGTTCATTGGAGGAGGTATAGCTTCAGGGTAAATTCCCAGAAGTGGGATTGTTGGGTCAAAAAGCAAATGCGGGCTTCCCTGGTGGCGCAGTGGTTGAGAGTCCGCCTGTCGATGCAGGGGACGCGGGTTCGTGCCCCGATCCGGGAAGATCCCACATGCTGCGGAGCGGCTGGGCCCGTGAGCCATGGCCGCTGAGCCTGTGCGTCCGGAGCCTGTGCTCCGCAACGGGAGAGGCCACAACAGTGAGAGGCCTGCATACCGCAAAAAAAAAAAAAAAAAAAAAAAAAAGCAAATGCATGTGTACAAAACCTGCATTTATTGATGCAAAGCGCTCCTCCAGGAATCTTTATATTCAATGGTTCATTCAAGCCCAAAAAAGTGTTATTTCCATCATATAAATGAGGAAATTGAGGTTTCAAGAGGTAACTGGTCTATACCAGAGCCAGAGACCAAAGTCCCCTCTCTCTCATTCCCTTTTCCAGTTTCTGTAGCTCAGGCTCCAGGCTGGGCTTAAACAATCCCAATTTCCACTCTCCAACTTGAGCTCTAAGTGAAACCCTGGAGTTTTGTCAACTCACCGTTTTGATGTCAGTACAGTTTAGAACTGTTTGAGGTTTCACGTGAATCCTGCCGTAAAAACAAATGTACGTAGGGGTTTCCCTGGTGGCGCAGTGATTGAGAGTCCGCCTGCCGATGCAGGGGAAATGGGTTCGTGCCCCAGTCCAGGAAGATCCCACATGCTTGCGTACCGCAAAAAAAAAAAAAAAAACAAATGTACGCGTGCATTGAGACTGCAATGTGCACACTGTTTTTTGTAGTTGTGGCATCTTGTTGACATCGAATATGACTTTGATAATAAATACCAGTTCCTGAAAAAAACAAAACGAACAAACAAACAAAAAACCAAATGTAATCCCCAGGCTGTGGAGAAAGTCATTGGAATGCTTTCCTTTCTAGGGCAGGGAAATAAGAACATGACTTTTTCTACCCCAGCTCTCACCTCACCAAGTCCTTTCCAGACTCATGACTGTGTGACACACCCTTTCCTATAGATTCTTTAGACACCCAAACTCCACTATTTTCCCGTGCCCCACCAGCCTCTGCTAGTAGGCATATCATCCTTAGTAATACACAGATAATATCCAGTAATTTATATTTAGTATGAAGATCCCTTTCAAGAATAAAGATCCGTCTGTAATACAAACTAAATTTTTAAAAATCTTGGAGTCCCTGGGTTGTGCGATCAGATCGATCTAAGATGGCGACTGTGGAACCGGAAACCACCCCTACTCCTAATCCCCCACCTACAGAAGAAGAGAAAACAGAATCTAATCAGGAGGTTGCTAACACAGAACACTATATTAAACATCCTTTACAGAACAGATGGGCACTCTGGTTTTTTTAAAAATGATAAAAGCAGGGCTTCCCTGGTGGCGCAGTGGTTGAGAGTCCGCCTGCCGATGCAGGGGACGCGGGTTCGTGCCCCGGTCCGGGAAGATCCCACATGCCGCGGAGCAGCTGGGCCCGTGAGCCATGGCCGCTGAGCCTGCGCGTCCGGAGCCTGTGCTCCGCAACGGGAGGGGCCGCGGCAGTGAGACGCCCGTGTACCACAGAAAAAAATAAAAATAAAAATAAAAGCAAAAGTTGGCAAGCAAACCTTCGGCTGATCTCTAAGTTTGATACTGTTGAGGACTTTTGGGCTCTGTACAACCATATCCAGTTGTCTAGTAATTTAATGCCTGGCTGTGACTACTCACTTTTTAAGGATGGTATTGTGCCTATGTGGGAAGATGAGAAAAACAAACGAGGAGGACGATGGCTAATTACATTGAACAAACAGCAGAGACGAAGTGACCTCCATCGCTTTTGGCTAGAGACACTGCTGTGTCTTATTGGAGAGTCTTTTGATGACTACAGCGATGACGTATGTGGAGCTGTGGTTAATGTTAGAGCTAAAGGTGATAAAATAGCAATGTGGACTACTGAATGTGAAAACAGAGAAGCAGTTACACATATAGGGAGGGGATACAAGGAAAGGTTAGGACTTCCTCCAAAGATAGTGATTGCTTACCAGGCCCACGCAGACACAGCTACTAAGAGCGGCTCCACCACTAAAAATAGGTTTGTTGTTTAAGAAGACACCTCCTGAGTATTCTCATAGGAGACTGCGTCAAGCGATCGAGATTTGGGAGCTGAACCAAAGCCTCTTCAAAAGCAGAGTGGACTGCATTTAAATTTGATTTCCATCTAAATGTTGCTAAGATATAAGAGACGTCTCATTCGCCTTTGTCTTGTACTTCTGTGTTCTTTTTTTTTTTTTTTAATTTTGGCTAGAGTGTCCGCTATCCCAATCAAAGAATTACAGTACACATCGTCCCCAGAATCCATAAATGTGTTCCTGGCCCACACTGTAATAGCTTAAAAGAATTAACGATTTACAAACACATTTGACCCATCTACAATATTAAAAGAATTTGCATTTCTGTACCTTACAAGAGAGCGATTCTGTTTATGTTCCATTGTCTGCAGGAGCATATTTTGCTGGTTTGAAACAGTATGAAGCACACAGCTTTCTAACAATTTTCTTTGTTTCTTTTTACAGCACTCTTGCTGATGGCTGCTAGATTTTAATTTATTTGTTTCCCTACTTGATAACATTAGTGATTCTGATTTCAGTTTTTCATTTGTTTTGCTTTTTCTTCCTCATGTAACATTGGTGAAGGATCCAGGAATACGACACAAAGGTGGAATAAACATTAATTTTGTGCATTCTTTGGTAATTTCTTTTTTTTTGTAACTACAAAGCTTTGCTACAAATTTATGCATTTCATTCAAATCAGTGATCTATGTTTGTGTGATTTCCTAAACTTAATTGTGGATTATAAAAAATGTCACATCATAATTACATTCCTAATTAGAATTAGTATGTCTGTTTTTGTATCTTTATGCTGTATTTTAACACTTTGTTATACTTAGGTTATTTTGCTTTGGTTAAAAAATGGCTCAAGGGCTTCCCTGGTGGCGCGGTGGTTGGGAGTCCGCCTGCAGATGCAGGGGATGTGGGTTCGTGCCCCAGTCCGGGAGGATCCCACATGCCGCGGAGCGGCTGGGCCCGTGAGCCATGGCTGCTGAGCCTGTGCTCCGCAACGGGAGAGGCCACAACAGTGAGAGGCCCGCGTACAGCAAACAAACAAACAAAAAAAAAATGGCTCAAGTAGAAAAGCGGTCCCATTCATATTAAGACAGTGTACAAAACTACAAATAAAATGTGCACAGTGAATTGTCTTTTAGACAAAAAAAAAAAAAATCTTGGAGTCCCTATAAAATGGATGGTGGTACTTTCAGCATCTATCAAGAAAATTCACACCGAACTTGAGGACCCTCTGAACAACCTTGGGTTCCCCCAAGGGTCCTGATCCACGGGTTGGAAATCACTGCTCTAGGGAATAGTAACATGGTTACATCATCATAACCAGTTTTGAAACAACAAGAATAACAAAAAATAAATGGTAAGTCAAGAAACAAATCTACTAACTACTCAGTGCCAGTCCCTGCTAAACACAGCTAATTTCTCACCTATTCTTTGCTCTCACCTTTGCCCTGCAACAGCCCTTCGTATGTGCGTTTTATCTGACTACAGTCAAGACACCCAGATGGCAATATGGAAATGAAGACCTAAATTCTACTCAATCTTGGCCAAACTGTATTAGCTCTCCGACCTTGATTAATTTATTTCTCTAAGTCCTCAGCTGCAAAGTGCAAACAATACCTCCCTTACAGAATGTTAAATGAGGTGATGTGTGCAAAAACACACTGTAAAATGTAGGTGCTGTGGAAATATCTTCTAAATTCATCTGGCTATGTCACTCACGAGCTTAAAATTCTTCCTTGTCTTCCCAGTGTCCTCAGAGTCAAGGATAAGCCCTTAGCCTGGCAGAGAAGCCCCTCCCCGTGTGGTTTTTAGAGCTTCCAGTCACAGCAATCAGTTCCCCATCATCTCAAGGAGCTGGACTCTTCACCGTATTTCCATTTCGGCCCTTTATTAGCACATTGTGTATGCCACTGTTTAGAACAGTAAGGTCCTCAAACAAGCCACAGTCTATAAGTTGGGCTATGCCAGGCCTCATGAGGAGGCAGCAAGAACCATTCCTCACCCACATCTTGGTTTTCATCATCTTGGTAGTTACATTTGTACTGTGATGAAGAACAAATGATTTGGAATCAGCTAGAATTTAATAAGTGTGTATGCAACTAACTTAAACTACAGGAATGATATTGATAGATTGTAATATGGCCCTACATTTGTCAGGAAGGAGTCTCTTGAGTTCTTCTGGATGCTTGATGCCATGCAGAATGAAAGGCCTGAATCAGACCACTTTTAGGGTAGCCTTCAGTGATCGGTGGGGGAGGAGAACATTGTATCTGAGACATCTGGTCACCTTCCCCTGCTCCTGGCAAAGTGGAGCAGTAATGAGCGATAGCTACTCCTAACAAGAACAGCTGGATAGGCGGTGTTCCCAGCTGGTATGCTCGGGGAATGAGCCAGTGAAATTCTTTATCCTCACCTCTTACAGCAGTGGATACCAACCAGGAGATTTGCCCCCCAGAGGACATTTGGCAATGTCTGGAGACTTTTTTTTTTTTTGGTTGCGTTGGTTCTTCGTTGCTGTCCACGGGCTTTCTTTAGTTGTGGCGAGAGGGCTTCCCATTGCGGTGGCTTCTCTTGTTGTGGAGCACAGGCTCTAGGGCGTGTGGGCTTCAGTAGTTATGGCTTGCAGGCTCTAGAGCGCAGGCTCAGTAGTTGTGGTTCACGGGCTTCAGTAGTTGTGGCTCGCAGGGTGTGGAGCGCAGGCTCAGTAGTTGTGGCGCACGGGCTTAGTTGCTCCGTGGCACGTGGGATCTTCCCGGACCAGGGATTGAACCCGTGTCCCCTGCATTGGCAGGCAGATTCTTAACCACTGCACCACCAGGGAAGTCCCTGGAGACATTTTTGGTTGTCACAACTGAGTGATGGCTACTAGCATCTTTTGGGTAGGGACCAGACATGCTGCTAAACATCCTACAATGCCCAGGAAAAGCCTCCACAACAAATAACTATCAAAACAGCAATAGGGCTGAGGTTTGAAAAATCCTGTTTTGTAGGAATGTTGCTTTTGGCGTATGTTTTTCTTGGTTACAGGTGCTCTTCTGAGAGCACATCGTTTGCATAAGTCTGTGAGTGTTCATTTGTATAAAACAGTTGCAGCTCCCTGAACATGCCATCGCTCCCTTTCACCTCTGGAAACTTGCACACGCTAAGTTGCACCTGCTAAGTTCTTTCTCTTGCTAATTTCTTCTCATCCTTCAGGCTTCAGTTTGGACATCATCTCCTCCAGGAAGTCTCTCCTGATTCCTAAAATCTAGGCATAGTAGGTGCCCCCATGCACACCCATCCTGCAATCAGAACAGTTACGGCACTTCAGTAGAATTAACGTTTCCTTTGTCAGTCTCCCCGCCAGACAGTAAGCTCCTCGGGGTGGGGATGCAGTCTCGCTCACTACTGTATTCCTAGTACCCAGTCCAGCACCTGATGTGGTAGGCAGTCAATTAATATACACACATTTGAAGAGTCTACATAATCTGGGATCTGGCAGAGAGATGAAAGGCTTTTCAAAATGGTCCACCCCGTCTTCCTCTCATTGATATCAGTTGTGTGTTTTGTTTGATCAAAGCTTCCCTAGCTGTGCTTCAGTAGAGAAAATGGAAGAATAGTGCAGAGAATCTCACATGAATTCTGGTGAGCTGTACTTGGAGATCTCATTTATCTACCTTTACGCTACTCTCTGCATTGTTTTCCTTTTTAGTATCCTTTTAGTATCCTTTTAATTTTTATGCCCAGGAGCTGGCAAACTATGGTCTATGGGCCAAATACGGACAGTTGCCTGTTTTTGTATAGCCATAGAAATGGTTGTTACATTTTTTTAATGGTTACTTTTTTTTTTTGCCAGACCGCACATGGCACGTGGGATCTCAGTTCCCGGAACAGGGATCGAACCCGTGACCCCAGCCATGGAAGCACAGAGTCCTAACCACTGGACCGCCAGGGAGTTCCCAATAGTTACATTTTGAATAGCTATGTAAGTACCTACAGAATACCCTCAATTTTGCCTCCTGGACTAAAGAGCAAAATATTTACAATCTGGTCCTCTACAGAAGAAGCGTGCTGACCACTGCTCTATCCTTTAGCATATTTGCGTTTAAATATTCCATTCTGGTCTCAGCTGTGCTTTGGCTATTGTGTCATCAGCATGTTGGGGCTCATTTGGTAAAGGGGGAAGAGCACAGCCTTGTGACAGCTGATGGTAGCAGAACCGACTATCACGAGACCCTCACAAAGACCCCTGGCACCTGACAGGACAGATTTGTACCATGATTCTCTTAATACAATCAATGCAGTTTACACACTTAACCAAATTCTCTTGCACCTTCACTTTAAAATCATAAATATAAAATCAAGTACACACTTCAAATTGAAATCACAAGGTATTCTGTCAGATTCTCTAGAGTATAGTTTCTATTTTTATTACAGGCACTGCACATAAATAACAGACACGTAAGGGTTGTGTTACACTTCAAGGTTAGTACTAAAAATATTAGTACTATGGGCTTGATTTAGCTCACCATTGCTATATTTAATTCTAAACCTTCTCGGGGTTATATAATCATATAATAATGTACCCAACTAATAGCAGATTTACTAGCTCAGGTCAGCTGAGTAACTAGATAATGAAAAAAATCAGGACATCAATAAGATTATCTTGAAGTGTTGTGAGATACACTCCAGTTATGTGTTTCCTTTTTACAGAGGAGCTGTATCTGATACGTAGCAGGGACCCCAAGTCTAAGCCTTTCATTTTGGAATTTCGTTTCTCTATCTTCATCCCTGGTCATTTTCCCTCAGCAAACCCAATTTGTTTGTTTTAGAGCCTGATTTAGGTGGAGAGAGAGAGAGAAGCAAGTCACATTTAAAGGATTGAGAATACTAACAATTTCAAACTTCTCAACAGCAATACTGGAAGCTAGAAAACAACGAAGCAATGCCTTAAATGTGAGGGAAAATGATTGCCAAACTGTAACACCATATCTAACCAAAAAAATTTAAAAGCTACAGACGTGCAAGGTCTCAAAGAATTAGCCTCTCCTGTTTGTGTCCTCAGAAAAGCTAATAAAGGATATATTTCCTCAAAACTAAGGAATAAACTTTTTTTTAAAGGTTTACATGGGAAATAGGAGTTCCAACACAGGAGGGTGGGGAAAGGACTTCCTAAGATGACGGTGAAAATCAATCTCAGGACAACAGCAACCAGCCTAGATCAGAGCAGGGATACAAAGAGATCCTGGAAATATATTGCAGAGAAAAACTGAGACTGATAAATCACCTGATGTTTGTGAAAGTAGTGATAGGGGGCTTTAACTACAAAGAGAGAGTTTGGGGATGAATTTGAAATAGGCACCCAGAAAAGTAAGCCCAATTATTATTATTTTTTGCTGTGCTCAGGCTTTCTCTAGTTGCGGCGAGCGGGAACTACTCTTCATTGTGGTGTGTGGGCTTCTCATTGTGGTGGCTTCTCTTGTTGCGGAGCACGGGCTCTAAGCACGGAGGATTCAGTAGTTGCGGCACTCAGGCTTAGTTGCTCCGCGGCATGTGGGATCTTCCCGGACCAGGGCTCGAACCCGTGTCCCCTGAATTGGCAGGCAGATTCTTAACCACTGTGCCACCAGGGAAGTCCCCAAAAACCTTTTAAGTGATGACAATTTTTAATTCCAGGGAAAACCAGAGGTCATAAAAAGAGGAAACATAATCATGGTATACTACATGGCTCAGCTATGAATAACATTTACAAAGTCAGAGTAATTAAAACACTACATATTGGGAATTCCCTGGCGGTCCAGTGGCTAGGACTCCATGCTTCCACTGCAGGGGGCAGGGGTTCGATCCCTAGTCTGGGAACTAAGATCCTGCAAACCGTGAGGCACTGCTAAAGAAAAATGTTCATAAAAAAAAAAACAAACAGGCTTCTCTGGTGGCGCAGTGGTTGAGAGTCCGCCTGCCGATGCAGGGGACACGGGTTCGTGCCCCAGTCCGGGAAGATCCCACATGCCGCGGAGCAGCTGGGCCCGTGAGCCATGGCCGCTGAGCCTGCGCGTCCGGAGCCTGGGCTCCGCAACGGGAGAGGTCACAACAGTGAGAGGCCCGCGTACTGCAAAAAAAAAAAAAAAAAAAAAAAAAACTATATATTGGTTTAACCAAAACTGGTGATATAATTGTAATTAGAGGATAGTGAAGAGCTTTGTGTGGCTGTGTGAGTAGGTGTGAGAGTGAGTGTGGATGGGCGTAAATCTTTGTCTTCAGAAGAAGGAAGTCTATAGATATCAAAGGAGAAAAATCAGGAAATGGCAGATAAGTCAGCTTATTAGAAATCAAGGAGGTAAATGCCAGAAGAAACAGCTGAGGACTTCCCTGGTGGCACAGTGGTTAAGAATCCGCCTGTCAATGCAGGGGACACAGGTTCGTGCCCTGGTCCGGGAAGATCCCACATGCCGCAGAGTAATTAAGCCCGTGTGCCACAACTAGTGTGCCTGTGCTCTAGCCCGCGAGCCACAACTACTGAGCCCACGTGCCACAACTACTGAAGCTCACGTGCCTAGAGCCCATGCTCTGCAACAAGAGAAGCCACCGCAATGAGAAGCCCGTGCACCGCAACAAAGAGTAGCCCCCGCTCAACACAACTAGAGAAAGCCCACACGCAGCAACAAAGACCCAACGCAGCCAAAAATTAATTAATTTTTTAAAAAAAGAAAGAAAAGAGCATGGGGAAGGCCCACCTGCTCTTTACTGCCTCTGGTCACAATCCATAGGCAAGAATTAGTCCCAAAGCCCCACTAAAATATCAAGATACTGGGAAGTGTGCTTTAATTGTATATCTAGGAAAAGAAAATGGATTTTGGTGAATATCTGGTGAATCTCTTCCCACTTTGGCAGAATGTACTTCCAGGAGGGAAGGTATATGATAATAGCTAGCCTCTCATGTCCACTCTTGCCTCCCTCATCCATCTCCACAGAGCACAGTGACCTGGATCAAGTCTTCCTGCTGCCTAAAAGCTTTCCACTGTACTTAACATTAGCCCCCAAATCCTTATGCCAGCCTTGGAGGCCAGCATGACGTGGGTTCTTCCACTGTGCCAAGCTCTTCTTCATCTGCACAGGTTGTCACCTCTGCTTGGAATACTACCGTCCTGCTCCCTCTTTTCACAACCTGACATTTACCCATGTTTTTAGTCTCAAGACAAATGTTGCTTCATCCAAGAGGCCACTGTGATAGTCACAGTAACAGCCCCAAAGAACTCTACGTCCTAATCCCTGGAATCTGTGACTATGTTAGGCCACGGGTTCGTGGCCCGGTCCGGGACGATCCCACATGCCGCGGAGCGGCTGGGCCCATGAGCCATGGCCGCTGAGCCTGCGCGTCCAGAGCCTGTGCTCCGCAACGGGAGAGGCCACAGCAGTGAGAGGCCCGCGTACCGCAAAAAAAAAAAAAAAAAAAGATTACAGATAGAATTAAAGTGGCTAATCAACTGGCCTTCAGGTAGGGAGGTTATTTGGGATTATCCAAGATAATGAGACAGTGAGTGGGTCCGATGTAATCACATGGGTCCTTATAAGTGAAAGAGGGATGCGGAAAAGTCAGAGATACAATATGACTGTGGAAGTAGGTTGGAGTGATTTGATGTGAGAAGAACTCTATCTGCCATTGTCGGCTCTGAAGATGGAAAAGAGTCATAAACCAAGGAAGGTGGGCAGCGCCCAAAGCTGCCCCATCAGTCAAGGAAACTGATTCTCCCCTGGAGCCACCAGAAGGAATACAGCCCTGAAACGCCCTTGAGTTTTGTCTAATGAGTTCCAGTCCAGACTTCTAGAACAAAAGATAAATGTTTATTGTTTTATAGCATCAAGTCTGTGGTAATTTGTCACAGCAGCAATAGGACGCTAACCCATGTTCACTGACTCTTCCCCTGACCACCCTCATCTCCCTGCCATGTCAGCTGGGTCTGCAACTAATCTCCCTCCCCAACAAGACCTCTGTTCTTCCCTTGCACATCTGGATCTCTGGCGGGTCCATGCCTGGGTCTTCTGAGACCTGCTCCTGGGAACTGACCTTCACTTCTCCCGGTCTCTCCATAAACACTCAGGAATGTGTTGAAGTTTTTCCCCTCCAGTTTTTTTTTTTTTCTTTCTCCCCCAACCGCCGGCCCCCCCACTGCCTGGATCTTAGGTCCCCGACCGGGGAACGTTGAGTCCCAACCACTGGACCGCCAGGGAATTCCCTCCCCTCCGGTTTTGCACCTGGTGAGTTGACAGGCAGAACCGTCAGGTAGGTGGGGGAACAAAAAAGTATAAACACCTCCATGAAGATGGCTCAAAGGGTCCACATGCCTGGCGAATTTCTCTGCCTCCACAAAGGAGGGGATTTGGCATCCAACTCAGGAGAACTTTAAAAGTTATTTACCTTCTTTATAATTCTCAGTTCTCTTCAAAGTCAAATCATAAACATACTTTCTTCAGAGGGTTTTTGTAAGAATTAAAGGAAATAAATGGAATCGTGAACACAGTGCCTTGTGTATAATCAACATCACTATTGCCACTGTTAGTATTACCGTCGTTATGATTGCCATTATTCCAAATGACTCTTTCATGTTATATACGAACGGCCCACTCCATTGGGAATTCCCTGGAGGTGCAGTGCTTAGGACTCTGCGCTCTCACTGCCGAGGGCCTGGCTTCAATCCCTGTTTGGTCCATTTAAGTAAAACCAGTATTGCTAACAGGGTGAGAGTCTAAAATTAAAGGCTTTCATGTTTCTTAGTGGTTTTGTCCTGAGATTTACACTCAGCACTTCCAATTAATTTTTATTGAGTGATACAGCTTCAAAAACGTAATAGGAACAGAAACCAAAATGGCTACTTACTTGCTCTTATGGCAAGTCATATCTTCGGAACACTATGAAAATTAGCCAATTCAACGTGCCCCCCCCCCCGAAAAAAAAATCATTCTGGGCTTTAATTAGAATTGTCCGCATTTTTTTTTTTTTTTTTTTTTTTGGCGGTGCCCAGCGGCATGTGGGATCTTAGTTCCCACTACCGGGACCAGGGATGGGGCCCGCGCACCCTGCAGTGGAAGCGCGAAGTCTTAACCACGGCACTGCCAGGGAAGTCCCTGTCTGCATTTCTCTTTTATTTTATTTTATTTTTATTTACATTGGGTCTTCATTGCTGCGCACGGGCTTCCTCTAGTTGTAGGGAGCGGGGGCTACTCTTCGTTGCAATGGGCGGGCTTCTCACTGCGGTGGCTTCTCTTGTTGCGGAGCACAGGCTGTAGGCGCGCGGGCTTCAGTAGTTGTGGCTCACGGGCTCTAGAGTGCAGGCTCAGTAGTGGTGGCGCACAGACTTAGTTGCTCCGCGGCATGTGGGATCTTCCTGGACCAGGGCTCGAACCCGTGTCCCCTGCATTGGCAGGCGGATTCTTAACCACTGCGCCACCAGGGAAGTCCTGCATTTCTTTAAGTCAATCATTTGGTTAAATATTTTACTCCCTTTCTGGGTGCCCTCACGTAGACACTGCCTAAGAAACTATCAGACTTCAGTTTATCAGAAGCCAAATAAAGGGGCCAACTGAAATCTCCAGTAGATAGAATAAATGGTTTTTTCCACAAAAAAGGATTTGGGGAAGTGTAAGTGATCCGGGCTGCCTGATGCCGAGAGGCGCAGGATAAAAGGAGGTTAACAGGTAGCCTCTGCAGGGTAATTTTAGCCAGGGCTCCCTGCAGCGTGCTTCTTGGGGCCGGGAGGGAGGTCTGTGCGCTCGCCAGCGACTGTAGAAGTGCCCTAGAGGGCTTCCCTGGTGGCGCAGTGGTTAAGAATTTACCTGCCAATGCAGGGGACACTGGTTCGAGTGCTGGTCCGGGAAGATCCCACATGCCACAGAGCAACTAAGTCTGTGCACCACCACTACTGAGCCTGCGCTCTAGGGCCCGTGAGCCACAACTGCTGAGCCTGTGCTCTAGAGCCCGCAAGCCACAACTACTGAGCCTGCGCTCTAGAGCCCACAACCCACAACTACTAAAGCCCACGCGCTTAAAGCCCGTGCTCTGCAACAAGAGAAGCCACCGCAATAAGAAGCCCGCGCACCGCAACAAAGAGTAGTCCCCGCTAGCCACAGCTAGAGAAAAGCCCGCAGGCAGCAACAAAGATCCAACGCAGCCAAAAATAAAATAAAATAAATAATTTAAATTTAAAAAAAAGAAATGCCCTAGAATGTTCGAGGACATTCACAAAATAACTGGGTACAGCAAAGCCAGGACTGACACTGTTTTTACCACTGGAAAGTCAAAAAGTTGTATAACCAGTGACAGTCATGATCTTGGTTCTTGGAACTTGCCTTTGGGGCAGATGGTCACACTAAATTTTTGCCCCTGATAAAGAGCACAGTACTCTGAACACACACATGACATTTCCAACCTGGTAAAATCTGGAGGGTCTGGGCAGCAGGCGAGGCCTGAGGGTGGCAGTGCTCAGATCTGAACAGTGCTGAAGGGACTGCAGCCATTTCTCTCCACGGCTTTCAAATCTGAATTTGTTAAACTGTAACCCACATTAGGAAACACATTGTACATCACGACCCAGTACACATACATACATACACACACACACACACACACACATACGACTGAGGCAAACATTTCAGGAAAGAATACTTACTATGACTACAATGCACTCTGATATTTATTATTCTATTTTCTTTCATTTTGTTCATACTATTCATAACCCACTAAATGGAAAACCCACAGTTTGAAAACTACTGGTTATAAAAGTCAAATCAAATCATACTCTCTCCGAGTTATTCTGTAATTAGAGGGGCCTCTGCAGCCCTCCTTTCCTATCTCTACAGTTAGAGGAGGTGAGTGCCTAGAAGAGAGGAAACCACTGTCTGATTGCGGGCGATGCTCTCAGAGTACAGGGTCCTCTTCTCGCGAGATGGCAACATCTGCCCTGCCTCCTTCGTTGGACTGCCGTGAGGATCCCATGAGCTGACTCGGCGAGTATGCCAAAGAAGGGGAAAGGGCTCTGCGACAAACGCTGTTAAGGTTGAATAGTGACTTGGCCATCCGATAACTCATCTTAAGGACTTAACCTGGAAAATTCCTCTCCCAGTGGGTGAATCAAAGGAGAGGTTCTATTTTCATGTCACACCAAGTCCACCCATGGCCTTGAACCTGACTCAGTTTGGTCATCATTTGCTGGTTTTGCTGTGAATTAACTGCTATCTAAGCCACCATAAAGTGGTTAAACAACAAATCCTCAGCAAACAAACAGCTTCTCACTGCAACTTTTGCAGCTGAGGGATGTTTGAAAGGGGGAGAGTGAGAGGTTTCTGAGAATTAGGACAGATGTCCAGTAACAGTCAGAAAGATAGCTTTTTCTTCATTAAAGTCTATACCGAATCCATAAGCACATGGCTCCTGGGGTGAGGCTGGCGGGCAGCGCCAACAGTCTTTTCAACACAGAGGACCAGATCATCCTCAGCATTCATGATCACTTGTTCAAAAACGTATCTTTGATGCAGACGTAGAGAATGGACTTGAGGCCACAGGGAGGGGGAAGGGTAAGCTGGGGCAAAGTGAGAGAGTGGCATGGACATATATACACTACCAAATGTAAAATAGATAGCTAGTGGGACTCGGCCGCACAGCACAGGGAGATCAGCTCAGTGCTTTGTGACACAAAGCTCGGTGCTTTGTGACCACCTAGAGGGGTGGGATAGGGAGGGTGGGAGGGAGACGCAAGAGGGAGGGGATACGGGGATATATGTATACATATAGCTGATTCACTTTGTTATAAAGCAGAAACTAACATAACATTGTAAAGCAATTATACTCCAATAAACATGTTAAAAAACAAACAAACAAAAAACCATACCTTTGGGTCTGGATAGAGGGATGGTTACAACATTGTAAATACACTAAATGCCACTAAATACACTTTTTAAATGGTTAGGTCTATCTTCTGTGAATTTCACCTCAATTTATTTATTTTATTTATTTATTTTTTTGCCACAACGCACATCATGCAGGATCTTAGTTCCCCGACCAGGGATCGAACCAGCGCCCCCTGCAGTGGAAGTGCGGGGCCCTAACCACTGGAGCGCCAGGGAAGTCCCTCACCTCAATTTTTTTTAATGGAAAAAAACCGGAGGAATACATACCACCAGAGCAATGTAGGGGTTTTTTGTTGTTGTTTTATTTATTTATTCTAGATTTCTGATACTCTGGGTAGTCAATGCAGAAAACTTTTAGGGCTTTAACTTTGAGCAAATGAAGCTAGAAAGGCAGATAACTCTTTGTAAATAGTAAAGCAGCTCCAATCCCCACCTCCACCCCCCAAAAAAGGCCAGTCTGACACAGCTTAGCAAATAGCCTAGAACTAGGAATCCAGGACCAGCCACAGTTTCATTAACTCCTCTGTAAAGTCTCAGGGAGCCTCCCTCCCCCACGGTCCCCTTGGTCACCCCTGAGATGACCAAGACTGGTAGGTGGAAAGCGATCCTTCACCCCGGTCACACTACTAGACCAAGGGAGCCATTGCCAAGCCAGCCAGAGGCCTGAGGTGGCCTTGAACGAGCACCCGCCCCATAGGGGTGCCTCCAGTGGATAATGAGTGCTGTCCAGCTGAGTCCCTCTTGGGACATTTGATAGAAGACACAGGAAAAGCGCTGGAAAAGGCAGAAGTAGCAGGTTCAGAGGCAAAATATCTGAGTCACCATCATGGCAGAGCCCAAAGCACGGATCCACAGCGCCCCATTCTGAAGAGTCGCCTACCAGGCATTGTTGTGACGGTGTCACCAGAGCTGCTATCGGAGTAATGGAGCAAAGACTACACGTGGGACCATCTTACTCTGCCTGACGGTGTAGCCTGAGACAACTTCCAGTGTCTTCCCGTTTCCTTTACCTCCCTGTGGAGCCTGTGAGTAGAAGTCACCTAAGGAGGTGTCTTGACTTGAAACTGGGTAGAATCTGATTTAAGTGCCACAAAAGGAAGCAACCCAAAGGATTCTGGCCACTCGCTGCTTCCCTGATGGGCTGCTCTCTGATGTTATTGGTAGGACAGCTTCTCCCTAACCCTCCTCTGCTTTGTCATCCTCCAGTACAGAAGCTGGGAAATGTAATACTTCCTTTCCCAGTCCTTCTGCAGCTAAGCATGGCCAAGTGACAAGTTCCGGCCAAAGAGACAAAGGTGTCGCTCCTGTGGGGAAGGGAGAGTGTCTGAGGAAGCTTTTACTTTTTAATAAAAGGGCCAGGCCCAGGAGCAGCGGCCACAGGCACTGCCCTTCCCCATCCTCCCACCTGTAATACAGACATGGTACCCGGAGCTGTGGCAGCCGATCACAAAATGACAAGCATGGTAACAAAAGAGCACGTGCTAAGAGGGGCAGGACCGGAAGACAGTCAGGGTCCTTACTGGCATTGTTGGGAAGCTACGCCAATGCCTGCCGCTTCTGACCTCCAGACTTCTGGTTCTATGAGAAAAGTATCACTTTAAGCAAGCATTATTACTTGCAGATTTCCTCTGTGGTAACACTAACACATATACTAGTGTATACGTAAAACTAATAACAAAATATGTCTTATAGATTTATAATCACCTTAAGTACACTTCTAAGAATTGCACATTATTCATTCCACAGAGGCATCCAATTGTTCCAACAACTCCTTATACAATCTCCAGTTTGAAACATCACGTTGGGTTTTTTTTTTTTTTTTTCATCACGTTGGGTTTTGCTAAGGAGACGCACGAAGAGGACCCAGCCTCTGCACAGGTCAGTGCCTAGGCTCTGCGGAGGCATCTGAAAGGGAATAATTTATGTCTGAATGTGCCTCTTACACAGACACTGCTCACGTTGGCTGCTGGACGTGGTTTCATGCAGTAAGAACGCGAAGAACCGAGTTATTGACGCAGTTAAGCATACCTGATCACTGCTTATGTTAAAGACAACTATCACAGAATCGACGCAACCCTACATAAAATAATTAGCGGATGGTTCCTAGAGAGATACAAGCCACACACACGTTGTCTATTCAAAATGCTCACTGTAGTTCTGAGTTGAAGAGCACATCCTTTAGGCAGCCCACATAACAGGAACTCTAAATCAAGCAGACACTCAACCAGGGCTGGTTAACTAACAAAGTCCTCTGCGGAACAAGCAGCAGCCACGTCTCCACCCCACGCTTCTGTTGAAACTGATAATGTCGGGTCGGGTTTCTCTCATCATCACCGTCCGTCCCCACAGGTCAAGGCCGGTTCTCACTTGACGGGCTGAGTCACGTGAACATGCCTTCCACGAACATGCCTTCCTCTCAGAGTGGACAAATGCCAGACTTGTTCCACTAACATCACACAGGGGCTCTGAACTGATAGCAGTCCCTAAATATATGACCAGGAGCCCCTGTCCTTAATTTAGATTTTCCAGCAGCCTGAAGAAAATTCTACAGCCAGAGCGACAAGGACACACATTACCACTGTTACCCTTTCACCTACTTACCTTAGGTGAGGCCTATTGATCAGTTCAAGAGAATGCCCTCCACACTTTGACTCAGCCGTCTCTTTCCCAAATTAAAAAAAGTCCTATATAAACAAACAGGATGACCCTTTCCCCAAATATGTTTCCTTTAATCAGAATTCACGGAAAAATAAAAACTAAGGATGGTTTCTGTGTGATGTTCGCTTTCCATTTATGCTGTAAAGAAAAAATGTTGGTGGGATGGCCAGGTGGCTTTCCCAGTTGTGACTATATGATACACAGCAAGATGTGACTAATTAATAAGTGTTAGGTAAATTATAATCAGTGACGCCAATCTGGAAATTCTCAAGAGCAGGCTGACAGTTGTTTTCTGGCCTCCGTTTTCTGTGAGAATATCACAAGAACACCGTCAGGGCTTATCCATAATGAATGTCTCGAAGTTCACATTTTATTATTTGCACTCACTCCCTAACAACACTTTACCTTAAAATGAAACATAACAGCCAACTATCCCACGAGAAGAGGAGGGAGGTACATTGCCTAACAGTGATGTTTCCACAGCCAGCCCCTGGGAGAGATGTAAAAAGATTCTCCTGTGTAGAACAGTGGGGTTTCTGATTGCTAATTTGGTCTAACTGTGGTTTGCAAATTTAACTTCCTTTGAATATTCATATTCACTTAATTCTCTGGTCCAGGAAAGCAGAATTGAATTTCCAGCCACTAGTGTGTATCCTGAGTCTTGAGTCTTATTTCCCTTTGTATTTAGTAAAAAGCAGAGAATGAAATAGAACAAGAGAAAACATGCCTAGGAAAAAAACTGATAAAACCTGTGGAGAGTGGTAGGTAAAAATGGAAACACCCACATTCGACCATGAATCCTACGTGCAGCTATGGAAAATAAGAATTATTTTCTCACCTTGGTCATTTATATACTCATGCATTCATGGACTGAACCATCACTGATTAAGTGCCATGTTGTGTACAAGGGGAAAGAAGACTTTAAAGACTTTGCCTTTAGGGATTTATGGTCTAATGAAAAAGAAAAAAAAAAAGAACCTAACAATTATTTAATGGTCTGAACAGGCTTTTGGAAAGCTTCCTGGGGGAGATGACACTTGCGATGCCCAAGTCTTGAAGAATCAATGTAGGTTTCCCAGTTGAAGAGCTACATAAGACAGTGATAGTGGGAACTGGGGAGGTGAGCAAGGCAGAATGCACAGAGCCTGACTGGTCACCATGGAGGTGGAGGAGAAGTAGTTGAGGCAGACGCCTGGGTTCCTGACTTGTGTCCAAAGGTGTCTGGTGGTGCCACTCAGAGCAGAGACTGCGGGGAAGAGGGCAGCTTAGAGGTGAAGGAGATGCTTCTGTTTGAGGTATGCTGGTTTAAGGCGTCTGAGAGACTTAACATGGAAGTGTCTAAGTCAATTTGTTACACGGCTCTAGAGCTCAGGAAATAAGGAGCTAGAAATGAATGTAGACTAACTGAAGTTATACAAGCAGCAGGGGAGTCCACAGCTCTGGCTGTGGGCTCCCAGGGACAGTGAGATGAGTGATGGTTGAGAAGCCACCTCCAAAGAGGCCAACATGGAGCCATGGGCCAGAGAGCCAGCGAGGGGGCAGTGCCCCTGGGAAGGAATGGCCGACCCATCGC
The DNA here is from genome assembly GCF_963924675.1 of Phocoena phocoena. Lineage (NCBI taxonomy): Eukaryota > Metazoa > Chordata > Mammalia > Artiodactyla > Phocoenidae > Phocoena > Phocoena phocoena. The sequence continues at coordinate 21,387,639 of NC_089236.1, forward strand.
TTACCAAAGGACAAATGAGATAAACTCTGGGGTGGAGGATACTACCTTTTCTTCTGAGAAAGAAGTGAAGAACCAAGGGAGGATAAAAAGAGGACTCAGAGACGAAGAAAAAGGCAAATAATAGTGTCAGAGACACATGGGAGTTGAGATTACCTACAACAGCTGGTGACACACTAGCCCAGGAGTTGAATGACATCATGCTTCCCACAAAAGACGGGAAGCGTGGTGGAGCTCTGGGTCGGCTCTGTCACTAACAAGCTGCGTCTGACCATCTCTCAGCAAAGACGTGAACCTGGGCGACCTCAAAGTTTCCTTACTCCTTTAAGACGGACTCTGTTAATGCAAATGGTGTCCTAGCCTTTCTCCAGTTCCTCCTCAAAGGGTCCCACTGAGTCCCAGGGAATGGAATCAGACCAGGTGCTGCGGCAGATGAGACAGGCCTACTCACAGGGGTCTCCCACCCTAGAGAACCCTGGAGTCCCTGCTTCCCTGGTTAGAACAGGAAGAGCTGCCCCAGCTCAGCAGGGCCACTGATGCCCGGAGTTAGAACACAGGGAGTTTGGGAGTGCAACAGGGCGCTGCTGCAGGTCCCAGGCCTTTTGGGTTCAAGCACAGGTGTGTCAGCTCCCACTTTCCTCCCATCTTTCAGAACTGTGCCCCAAGCTTGTCCTAGACCTTTATCCCGCATGTCATGCCAGGTTCCAGCACAACAGGGCCTCTTCTGACCAGAAAGTGAAAGTGACTGACCTAATTTGAGGACAGCTCAGAGCTGCTCTATCAAAAATTAAGCCTCAGGACTTCCCTGGTGGTGCAGAGGTTAAGAATCCACCTGCCAATGCAGGGAACAGGGGTTCCAGCCCTGGTCCAGGAAGATCCCACATGCCACGGAGCAACTAAGCCCGTGCGCCACAACTACTGAGCCTGTACTCTAGAGCCCACGAGCTACAACTACTGAGCCTGTGTGCCACAACTACTGAAGCCCGCGTGCCTAGAGCCCGTGCTCTGCAACAAGAGAAGCCACTGCAATGAGAAGCCCACGCACTGCAACGAAGAGTAGCCCCCGCTCGCTGCAACCAGAGAAAGCCCGCGCACAGCAACGAAGACTCAACATAGCCAAAAATAAAATAAATAAATGAATTTTTAAAAATTCTCTTAAAAAAAAAATTAAGCCTCCTAACAAGTTTCTCTCATGTCGGCTAATGTGCTTTGGAAGAAATAATTCAAATGATTTACTCCTGGTCCCATAAATCCATCCCAGATTTTAGTGCCTCTGTTCACACTGTCATTTCCCTCTCTCCTCACTTGAGTTGGAATGGATGGCCAGTCCTCCAGGATGCCTCACCATGTGGCTTGTTCACTATTACATCCCAGTGGCTGGGACCAAGTACGTTGTGAAAGGATGACTCTGCTGATGCTATTACTGCACTATTTAATAGCATCGGCCATCAGCCTAGCTTGGTATTTCTCCTGTGTTATTATTATTATTTTTCTTTTTGGCCGCCCTGCGTGGCATGCGGGATCTTAGTTCCCTGACCAGGGATCCAACCAGTGCCCCCTGCAGTGGAAGTGTGGAGTCTTAACCACTGGACCACCAGGGAAGTCCCTCTCTTATATTATTTAACTTTTCATAAGTTGAAATCTTATCTCTCAAATCTAGTGTTGATATCACGTCTTTATGCTTCTCTTTACCATCAATGAGCACAGTGTTTTGTACATAATAGCTGCTCCATGACACGTTGTCTGACAGAGAATCTAGAATTTTACCAAAGGGCTTCCTCTCCCTCATCTCCTTTTGGACTCATCCTTACTCTGCACCTGTTTGTCCTCTGACTTTAAACACTTTCCTCTAGAAAAATTTCTCATCTCCAGAAAAACTCAGAACACTCAAGAGAAAACAGCAGGATTCAGAGAGGGCAATTAAGTGGAATTAAGATTCCCTGGGCTAACATTCTGGGTGACTGAGGAAAATCCGCTGAGTATAATTCTTCCAAACTGAAAAAGTCCTGAGGCCAAATAACTACTTTGGACTGTAAACAGGATCATGAGACACTATTCATTGGGAGGTGACCTTGATAAAGGACATAGTTAGAGCTGACAAAGGCAGTAAAGTGCAAAAGCTACAGTGAAATTCATCTACGGAGGCTATACTTTTAAAGATTTCCAGGGAATTACCAGAAAGCAAAGTGAAAGCATACAGTCTTAAAGGCTTGATACCAGGAATACGAACATAACACCAAGCAAAATGTTGCCTTGAGGGGGATTTTATAGGACAGTTTTGTGCAACACAGCATTTACCACCCTGCATCTTAAGTGTGGCCTTTGTTAGATAATTCAGAATTAACCTTGGTAACCGTCTTAGTCAGTTTGGGCTGCTCTAACAGAATACCATGGACTGGGTGGCTTATAAACAATAAACATCTATTTCTTTCAGTTCTGGAGGCTGGAACTCTGCGATGAGGGTGCCGGTGAAGCCATCTTCTGGGTTACAGACTGCCGTCTTCTCGCTGTGTCCCCACATGGCAGAAAGAGGGCAAGACAGCTCTGTAGGGTCCCTTTTATAGGGGCGCTCATCCCATTCATGAGGGATCCACCCTCATGACCTGATCACTTCCCGAAGGCGACACCTCCTAACACCATCACACTGAGGTTAGGATTTCAACATATGAATTTTGAGGGGACACAGACTTGGGGTCCGTTGTAGTAAGGGTCCAATCTTTCTAACTTCTGAACCAAACAGGTCTGATTGCCAAGAATTCACTTAATAGGATATGGTTATTCACATTGTCATTAGTTATAAAATTATATATAGTCAGTTTTTAAATTTATTTCAGCAATTGACTTTTGGGCTCAAGGTTTATAAAATCATGTTTATGTGCTGTGTGTGACACACATTATTTTGTTTAATCCTTGTAACAACCCATGGGAAGTAGGAATTATTACCCCCATTTTCTAGACAGAGAAATCGAGGCTCAGGAGATGGATTTACCAAGCACCCTGACGATCACTTAACTTCCTGTATAGCTTTGCTTTGGGGGAAAATGTTCTGGGCAGTGACTACAAGTTTCACATCTACTCTGTATTTTTCACTTAACATACAGGAAGTGACATTCTGAGTTTTCTATATCAGACCCCTGTGAGTTTGTTTGCAAGCTTTACAAAGCAGGAAGTGGCGGCCACAGCAAAGGCCCCTGCTCCAACCCCACCCCACCTTTTCTTCAAAGGCCTGTTAGAACCACACAAATACACTTGGAAATGGACTGTGCTCAAGAGCATCAAGAACATAAAATAGTGGTTTCTGAGGGCTGGTGGGTGGCAATAACCACTCCCATTCCCTTTCCTGGATGATACAGGATAATGAAATTCTGACGCTCAGCCTGGTATCCAGCTGAACGGGAAGGGTATCTTTCAGTCGTTCCGGACCAGTGTGGGGCTCTTTCCCTTGTCTGAATACCCTACTCTTTACCTCCTTTCCTTAACTATTGACCGTGGTACCCATTTCTCGGTCCAGCATCTTGCCTTCATTCCTGTTCCTTTACGTTGACCAGACCTCCATCGCCTCCGTCACGTCCCGGTGCATCTCCTTCCTCCATATGCCCGCCACACATCCACTGTGTCCCCCTCCACACATCCCTCCATCAGGCCACCGTCATCTCCTTCCCGTGCTGCCGGCCCCCGGCCCCTAGGCCTGCCTGGATGACCTACTTTCTGCGTCCCAGTCAGAAGAGCTTTCAGAACGGAAAGCCTGCGGGTCTCCCTCCCCTTCGTGCTTCCTTGCTGCCTTCTGAACAAAATCCGAATGCCCGGGCTCGGCACCCGGGGCCCTTCGTGATGCGGCTCTCGGCTTCCGCCCATCTTCCTCCGCGCCACGGCCGCTAAGCTGGTCTCAGCTCTGGTCACACCCGCGGTACCTCTGCCTCCCAGTGTCCAAGCTCCGTGCTCTTCCCGCCCGGCCCCCTCCACTCCTTTCCTCTGCTAACTGCCTGTTGTAAGTTATTTGCAAAAAACTCCCAATCCTTCCTTCCCCTCTTGCCAGCCAGGTCCTCCACAGCTTCTCCCGTCAAGAGATGGAATCAATTTTCACACCCGCTGAGTCTGGACTGGCCTGTGGCCGCTTGGACCGTTAGAATGTGCTGGAAAGGCGCTGTGTGGGTTCCGAGGCTGGGCCTCAAGAAGCTTCCAGCTTTTGTTCAGTCTCTTACCCAACCACAGTGTGAACTTGAACTTCAGTTTCGGATGTAAAAGAAGCAACAGAGTCTGAGGCTTAGGATAGGATTTCCTAGGCAGCCTCTGAGGGCTGGATGGAATCAACTCCAAGTTCCAGGGCATTAATGCCACCCTCCACCCCGACATGGATGAACCTTGACCAACTGGGAATGAGAAACCTGAGCAAGACAGACATTTTCTCTCCTTCCTCTCTCTGTGGACTACTCTGAGGAATAGCTCCTCTTTGCAACCCTGATGTGCCATTGAACAACCCGCTGTGTCTCTTCACAGCTCACTGCAGAGCAGAGGCCAGGCGGTAACATATCGCAGAGCGAGTCTACGCCTCCTTCCTTGCTTTACTTCCCTCACTGCCTGGGGCTTGCACACCTAAAAGCCTCAGGTTCTGCTTGTTGCTAACGTAGCAGCCAATGTGCACATGTCACATCTAGGAAGCTCCTTTCTGATTCAGATGCTCCGGTTCCCACTCCTCCGGAGCCAAGAATTCCCACAATGCACTTGTGTAAATTTCCTATTGCCGCCGTAACAAGTGGTCTTAAACTTTGTGGCTTAAAACAACACAAACTTATTCTGACAGCTCTGGAGATCAGAAGTCTGCAATCAGTTCCAGCCAGCTGAAATCAAGGTGTTAGCAGGGCTGGTTCCTTCTGGGGGCTCTCAGAGGAGAATCTGTTTCATTGCTTTCTTCAGCTTCTAGGGATGGCCTCTATTTCTTGGCTTGTGGCCTCTTCCTCCATGTTCAAAGCACATCATTCCAAGCTTTGCTTCCACCGTCACATCGCCGCCTTCTCTTCTGTGGTCTAATCTCCCTCTGCCCCCCTCTTACAAGGATCCTTGTGATTTACGTTTAGGGTCCATCCTGATAATCCAGGGTAGCTTGCCCATCTCAAGATGCTTAACTTAATCCCATCTACAAAGTCCCTTTTGCCATATAAGTTGACAGCACAAGTTCTGGGAATTAGGATCTGGGTATCTGTGGGTCCATTATCCAGCTGACCACAGTACATACAGTCGTTTTGCGCCCATACGTATATTCACCCCCAGCTGTGACAAACCAGTCACCTCTCAAAGAGTTCTCAGCAGTCAGTTTCTACGACAGTGTCAGGCCCTTGTTTCCTTTTTAAATAAAAGGCCAAGTTTACAATTCATCACTATTTTGCACAGATATTCTATCCCATGCCCTCACTGTTTGAATAAATGAGCCTTTGCGAGCTCAGCTGGTTGTCACAACATGAAATAGACATTCGGCAATTACCTAAATAATGTGACCAATTTGGATGTCAGATGCCCTGATTTTATCTAGACAGGATGTTTATTTTACCCAATCTCTACTTCCTTTTGTGCTGGCGAGGCCTACCTGGTTGTGAAGCAATAACTTTCCGTGGTTTCTTTTTTCTTTTTTTATTTTTATTTTTTGCTGTACGCGGGCCTCTCACTGTTGTGGCCTCTCCCGTTGTGGAGCACAGGCTCCGGATGCGCAGGCTCAGCGGCCATGGCTCACGGGCCCAGCCGCTCTGCGGCATGTGGGATCTTCCTGGGCCGGGGCACGAACCCATGTCCCCTGCATCGGGAGGCAGACTCCCAACCACTGCGCCACCAGGGAAGCCCTCATAAAATCTTATTCTTGATTTAAACCAATTTAAATATGTAGAATGGGAAAAAAAACAACAACAAACCCTGTGATGACGGCCTGGTTTTAAGGCATCCATTTGGTTGTATTTTCAAAAAATACATTCTTTCAGACAGATGATGTGTGAGTTCTTCCATTCTGTTGACCCATATTAATTTTATTGATACGCCAGGTACTATACTAGGCACAGTGCGTGGAGCAGTGAGCAAAATCAAAATCCTTACCCTCTCAGACTTTAACTGTGCTTAGGAGGAGACAGATAATAAACACACATACAAGGAAGTAATGTCAGGTGAGCCATGTCACAAAGAAAAGTAAAGCGGGATGGAGAGAGAGAGAATGATGGTGGGCGTGTGCTGGGGTGCCACGTGAGACTGAATGGCCAGGCAAAGGCACATCTGAGAGGAGACTGAATGAAATGAGAGCACAAGCTGCACACATCTGGGATAAGGGCAAAGGGAAGAAGGCACCTAAGAATTTGAGACACTGGCAACAGGAAGTGCAAAGGTCCTGAGGCAAGTGTGCTGCGGTTGTTTGAGGAACAGCAAGGGGGCCAGTGTGGCTAGAAATGGAGTGATGGGAGATGGTGGTGTAGACGGAACGCTCATCTCCCCCAAATTCATATGTTGAAACCTAACCCCCAATGTCCTGAATTCACCCATTCTAAAGTCGAAAGGATTAAGGTTCCAGGGGAATAAAAACAGAGTTGAGAGGCCTGGGTTGGGCCCAGTTCTTGCAGGAACCTGCTGTGACCTTGGACAACACACAGAAGGAGACCACCATACCCACAGCTACCCCACCCGCCAAGGGTGATTATGACCCTCAAATGAAAGAACACAGGGGAACATTATTATAGACTGTGCCCGACATTATTATTCTGCTGTGACTCCATGAAGTTCAAAGACTGAATTCTAGTCCCCGGGCTTGGCATGTAGTAGGGCTTGTGTAAATGTATGACTGGATGAGGGAATTCTTTTCCCAGGCTGAGAGTAGGAAGCTATGTGAGGGACATGACCATCAACCGAGTCCCAGAGGGAAGTGTCTTCCGTTTCTTTCCTTTAGAAACCAAAGCTGACGTCGTTTACTTGTAAAATCCAGAGTGAAATACATTCCTAATTGGCTACTGTCACTATATAGGCTGCTGGGAAGGTGAGGAGGCCCTTCCCTCATCCCCAGCAGCCCCTCGGGAAGCCTTCAAGGGGGTAGCATGAGTCCAGAGACAACCTGGAAGACAGATGGTGTCACTTAATAAACAGAGAAGAGAAAAGGCCTCGGCATAGACTAGCGATAGACATGTACACAAAAGGAAGTGGGTTTTAATTCCAATAGGAACAGGGACCTGAGAACAAGGCCGACTACCAGAGTCCCTTTGAGAGCTCAGCTCTGAGCTCCGAGAGACTCAAAGAGGAGGGGGGGCCCCGCGACAGCTGGGGAGGGGCAGGATTGGGCTGAGAGGAGGGTAAGCCTCTCGTATACCGAAAGGCATGGATGAGAGAAAATGAGAGGCACGGTTTGGAAGGAAACAGAAGCCATCATTCAACCTGCCCTGGCTCAGGGCCTCCTGTGTGAAACAAGTTAAATAATACTCACCTCTTAAAGTTATGCCACTATTTTCCAAAAGCCTCCCATTACCCCTCCCCCAAAGTCCTCCCTGCACTATTTTTCCCAAGGGAAGGGAAGTAACTACCTGCTTAAGGGTATGTCCTGGGGCAGGGGCTGGACAGGCAGGCTGGACCATCACAGAGCTGCCCTCCCCGCCTTCTCCAGATGCATCTCCCCTCCAGCTGTCGGCTTCTGTTACTGCTCACCGGCCTCCTTCCAGGTCAATGAACACACCAAGCCACTTCTGATGACTTGCCTTGTTCACTGGCCGGCAAGCTCTCCTCCCAGACCTTAGCGTGGCAGGCTCTTTCTCATTGTCCAGGGCTCTGCTCAGATGTCACCTCCTTGGAGAGGCTTTTCTGGACCCACAAGCCTTTGGTTCTGTTGTTGAACCCAACTCCATGTGCCTGACACACAGTGAGGCCAAATAAACCAAGATGATGGAATTTGGAGCAGAGAAAGGTTTATTGCAGGGCCAAGCAAGGAGAACAGGTGGCTTGGGCTTAAAAGACCTGCACTCCCCAATGGCTTCAAGGAAGACTTTTTAAAGGCAAAATTTGGGGTGAGGGCTGAAGGGTGCATGACTTTCTTCGGGTTGGTGGTGAGGTGACCAGGAATCTCAATTGGAACCTACTGGTTCTGACCAGTCTAGGGTCCCAGCAGGTAGTTACCATCCTCCACCCGGATGGGGGCCTTAGTCCCTGAAAAACAACTCAAAGATCTGTATCAGATTGTTACGCATACCCTTTGAGGAGGAACTAGGACTTAGTTTTATCCCTGAGCTATCATTTCTTGACCGCTTTCCCTCTGTTTCTGCATTCACTCTAATTAGTAAGTGCTTGGGTGTGCTCTTTGGAACTCTCAGAAGGCCTAGGAGACTTAAGCCTTTTTCTACAAACAAGAAGGGGGGTGAGGGACACAGAGGGGCTTTTGTATGGGGGAGGGCCCCACAGGGTCCTGCTCAGTTTCAGTTCCCTGGTTCCCAGGCACTTCCCATCACATCACGTGTTCTGTCTTCTCAAAGCTCTCAACACTCTCTGAAATCATCTTAGATGTGTGATTGTCTTTGTCAGTCTCTCTCAATTCTCAGCAGAATGCAGGCTGCACGAGAGCAGGGAGCTTGTCCGCTCATTGTGGCACCCCCATGCCTGAAACACTCTGAAGTCTTAATCAGTCGTTGATGAATGCTTGAGTAGGATAAGATGAGCATTCCGTGAGATGATGTGCCAAAGCTTTTGGAGGGTGTCAGGCAACTTAACAATGGCATTTGTTATTATCACTATTATTATCATTCCTCTTTTGTTGCAAATCTGATCTGTTGGATAAGTCAGTAATGAGGACCCTATGTTATTATCCCTGAAATAGAAATGTAAGAAGCACTGATTTCTCTTCTCTGGAGGACAAGGGCAAGACCCAAAAAGATGCACCAGAAACCTCGCAGAGGCAGCACTGAATGCTGGCGAGAGCGCTCAGTGCCGCCTGGCTCTGTGCTCACCAGCTGTGTGACCTCGGGTTAAGTCTCTCAACCTCTCTGAACCTGTTTCCCCATCTGAGAAATACAGGGGTTCACTAAATGTTGCAGAAGATCCCTTCTAACTTCTAGAAACATCGTCCTTCATCTCCTCATAGGCTGTTCTTGCCTGCTTTCTGGAGGAAAAGTGAATGAACTAAAGACAGGCAGAGACAGAGGTGGCCCAGAGGTTCTAGAGCCAAATATTATAGTCAGTCCCCAAATGATTAAATTGCTCTGTCTCCTCCTTCCTACCGATGGAAAGACCCAGGAGAGGTACCAGAATGCCTCGTCTGCCTTTTACTCAGAGCAGAGACTACCTTACTTTGAACACTTATTATTAGCATTCTTTACACCTGGATATCCTTTTGTCCTTAAAATAACCTTACAAAGTATGCATTATTACTCCATCTTTATTAACTCCAGTTTACAAGGGGGGGTGGAGTACTCTGAAAGGTCACAGCTAAAAAGCAACAGGGCTGGGCGTGGAAACCGGCTTTGTCTCCTCCTTACCCCTTCGGCTCCCCGAGTTGGCCCAGGGAATGCCCACCAATGGGTCCCAAATCTCTTGATCATCAAAATCAGCGGGAACATCTTCAAGACGGTCCTGAGTCCGCCCAGGTCGTGCTGAACCAGAAACTTTTGGGAGGGCCATACAGAAATCAGATATTTTTCAAAATCTCTCCGGATACCAGTGATACTCAGCCGGACTCGGAAACCGCTGCATGATACTGGCCGCCCAGCAGTTCAGAAAGCCTCCGGAGACCTTGCTAACGCTTCTCGCTGTCGTCATTTAGAACGTCATTCTACTCTCGCCCCGCCCCTCCCTCGGGGCTGCGCCTGCGCCCGCGGCAGCTGTGTCTCCGCAGCGCCTTCTGCTGGACACGCGGTAAAAATCTAAAGTGCAACCAACTACCCTAAGGGTATGTATACAGGGGCTCCAGGTGCGCTCACCAGTCCCTTTGTAATATCACAAAATGTAATGCAGTTCCCCACCGTCATGTGGACGTGAGTACTACTAATACCAGCTGACCGAGAAAATGCATAATGATCATATTCTATTCATGAATGAACAAATGAATTAAGAATTTGCTTTTAGTTAGAACAGTACTAACCACATGCTTTGGTGGAGGGGGGGCATACAGGGGAGGCGGGTACATACATGGTTTATTCAGTAGTTTTGGGCACCACTGGTAAAGAGTTGCTTCCCTGGTAGTTGCCCAAACTTGATTCATTTACTCATTAATCTTTCCCAACAAGTATTAAATGCCTAGTAAATACCAAGCACTTTTCTAGCACAAAACAAGACATAAATAAATAAGTAAACAACTCTCTGCTCGTGGAGTTTATAGTCTCGTGATGCAGACAGGTATTAAGGAAATAAACAAACATAAATATCTACTTACAAATGGTGTGGATGTTCTGAAGGAAAGAACTAGGTTTTGAGAGCCTTATTCTAGGAAGGATGGTCAAGGAAGTCCTCTCTGGAGCTCACTTGAAGCTAAGATCTGAAATTTGAGAAGGAATGAGCCACACAAAGCAGGGAGGGGATTCCAGGTGGCTTAAGGAGCTCCCATTTGAGGCAAAGGAAGCCAGGAGCATCCTGAGTAAGGGCGTGGTGTGAGGGTGTGAGTTGAGATGAGGTATCTATTTCTGTAGATAGTAGGCGGCAAACCTAGGATTTAAACCACAGCGGTACAGCTTCACCCAGCCTCAATATTCTACTGAATCTGTGCACTGATAAAGGAGCTTGAGTTTTATTATTCTAAGTATAACGAGACATCTTTGTAAGCTTTTTTTTGGCTGCGTTGGGTCTTCGTTGCTGTGCGCAGGCTTTCTCTAGTTGCGTTGAGCGGGGGCTACCCTTCGTAGTGGTGCGCGGGCTTCTCACTGCAGTGGCTACTCTTGTTGCGGAGCATGGGCTCTAGAGCGCAGGCGCAGTAGTTGTGGCACACGGGCTTAGTTGCTCCGCGGCATGTGGGATCTTCCCGAACCAGGGCTCGAACTCGCATCCCCTGCATTAGCAGGCGGATTCTTAACCATTGCGCCACCAGCGAAGCCCTCCGTGTAAGCTTTTAAACAGGGGTTCTGAGCGATCTCTTTTGTTTTAACAAGATTGTGCTAAATGGATAATGGATGATTGGGAGGCAAGAGTAGAAGGAGGACAAGATGGAAGACACAGGTTCAGTCGTTCAGTCATCCCCCTTCAGGGACGAAGGTGGTTCAGACAAGGTGGGCAGCAGTGGAGATACGGGAGAGGACTTACTATGGAAGTGGCAAGACTGGGGACAGACTAGGTGTGGGCCGTGGGACAGGAAGCGGTGAAAGACTGTGCCCAAGGTCAGTAAACTGGAATATGGGCCGCTAACTGACACGGAAGGGGGAGCACGTTTAGGACAGTGAGGAGGGTTCAGTTTTGCACACATTACGTTTGAGATGGCGGTGATGCATCTAAGTGAACAGTCAAGTAGGAAAAATCACAGGCCTCTCAAACTTAATGTGTGTAAAAGGGAACTCTTCATTTACCTCATTCTGAAATTCAGAGGAGACATCTAGGCTAGAAATGGAAATGTGTTGTTTTTAGCCTAATAGGTGCTATTTAGAAATGGATGCTGTTCCCCTGGGAGAGAAGAGTTCCAAGGACCAGACTTTCAGAAACTCCAACATTTGGAGGTTGGATCTGAGAAAAGAAAGGGGGTGAGGTGGGAGAGAGAGAGAGACAGAGACAGGGAAAGAGAGCCAATTGGAAGGATGAAATTACAAAACAAAAGCAGCCTAGGACTCACAGCCTAGGTCCTTTGAAAAAGGAAGATACCTCCTTGCTGTTTCCTTACACAGGGGAGGAATTGGCCCAGACTCAGAGCAGTCAGTGCCAAGTCTAGCCCATCCATCACTCTATACTAGGAAGTAGTAAGTACACCGGGAAATAGAAGGATGTCTCAACACTTTCCTGTAACCCCTCAGTCTCCTGTTGGGCTCACAGGGATACACGGAGGAGTGGACAGGGTGCCAGCTCAGGTGCAGGTGCCCACAAACCTTTGGGAGAAGCATTCAGGATGGGTGGGACTAAGGTATTATGAGTCATAGTCTTGTCATTTCCTGCAGTGGTTTTCCTTTTTTTATCTTTCCCTGCCACTGACCCTAATTTCACCCACTTCTCTCTCTGCTTTTTTATATCCCCCCCAGAAGCCATTATGATTTTAGCAATCATTTCATCCCCATAATCCCATGGTAATAATAATCCCCTCATTCATCAATATGCTGATTAAGTTTTTCTCTTTCACATCCCTTTTGGGTGCTTGAGAATCGCTGCTCTAAATGTTTAAGAGGTTTTTGTCCCCATAGTAGGGAGAAAGATAACTCTTCACCCTAAGGCCCAACAATCGCACAGGGAGGTACAATTCCATGCAGAGAAGTCTCCAGCTTCTAGCCTGACAGCCCAGAAACAGGGTAAATAAGTCACTGGGGAAGTCTACCATTTAAAAAAAATCTATCATTTGCTTAATTATAAATGTATATTTATTGTAGAATTGGTTTCTCACACTTTAATGAGCATATGAATCACCTGGGGATTTTGTTAAAACGCAGCTTCTGATTTGGGAGGTCTGCGGTGGCCACAGAGATGCTGCATTTCTCACAAGCTCCCAGGTGATGCTGACATGGCTGGCAAACAAGCCACCTTTTGAATATCATGGATACAGCAAAGAAACAAAAAATAACTAGGATAATACAAGTCAACTGTGAATTTGTCTTCTCAAATGGGACATTCTGCTTTCCCTTCGTAGCTCCATGCAGAAGTAGCTCAGGACTCCTGGCTTCCTCCTCAATGTCACCCAGAGAGCCAGAGAGGTAACAGATCACAACAGGCAGCAAGGAGCCCCTGGGAGGCAGGAAGTGGTTTGGAACTGTGAGTACAGGTGGGAGAGGGTGGCCGGGGAAGGAGTCTTGTCCTGCTTGAGACAATTGATACTTTGCCTCCTCATCAGGTGAGTTAGACACAGGGATCCTCAGGCTCAAGAGGAAAATCCATGCAGGGCAAGAGGCAGGTGTGGGTGAAACGCTGTGTCAACAGGTGGGACTGATCAGACCTAGGGATTCACTTCTCCACCCTCCCGTCCAGGGACAGGATGGGGGATTATAGTCTAAGGGAAGCCTCTCCCTAAAACTCTCAGTAGAGACTTGCTTGGTGGTCCAGTGGTTGAGAATCCATCTTGCAATGCAGGGGACGCTGGCTCGATCCCTGGTTGAGGAACTAAGAGTCCATGTGCTGCGGGGCAATTAAGTCCACTCACCGCAACTACTGAGCCCAGGTGCTCTGGAACCCGTGTGCCACAACTAGAGAGAAGCTCGTGAACTGCGATGAAAAACCTGCACACTCCCACGTGCTGCAACTAAGACCCGATGCAGCTAATCAATCAATCAATAAACAAAGCTTTAAAAGAAAAAAAAAAACCCTCAGTACTCTACCTGGGAGGATTAAGGGAAAGCCCTGATCTTGATTCAGGAGTGAGACTGTAGTCCTCTGCGCCTGGAACTTTCCACCCTAGGGGTATCTGCCCTCATTTATCTCACTACCCCTCCTTCCAACCCCCAACAAAAGCCAGAAACCATATACTTCAGGTGAAAAAATCTGAATGAAAAGCATAATATTGAAATAAACAACAGAATTAATGGGATACATGATAAAATTGATGCAGCCAAGAACAGAATTCGTGAAAATGAAAGATCAACTTGAGAAATTATTATAGAAGGAAAAAGGTCGAACGATCTGAATTTGCCAACAGATGAGTTAGACAAAAAGAAAGGAACAGGGCTTCCCCGGTGGCTCCTTGGTTGAGAGTCCACCTGCCGATGCAGGGGACACGAGTTCGAGCCCTGGTCCGGGAAGATCCCACATGCCGCGGAGCGGCTGGGCCCGTGAGCCATGGCCGCTGAGCCTGCGCGTCCGGAGCCTGTGCTCTGCAACGGGAGGGGCCACAATAGTAAGAGGCCCTCATACCGCAAAAAAAAAAAAAAAAAAAAGAAAGGAACAGAGAAGAACTTATAGGTTAAAAAAAATTTTAGAAGACCCATCAAATCTTTTTAAAATGCAAGACTATGTGTAAGCATGCCATTTGGCTGATAAAACTATAAAAAACTATAAGGAAGTGATCACTACAAAATCAGCAGAGTGGTTACTTTGCGGAAAAGGCAGGGGCGAGGTGGGATAGGATTAATTTGAGGGCTGCAAAATGGTGATTTCTATCCTACCATTTCTTTTTTTATGTTGGTAAAAATAGTCATAGATAAAATTCACCATTTTAACCATTTTTAAGTGTACAATTTAGTGGCATTAACCACATTGACAATGCTGTATAACCATCACCACTATCTACTTCTGAATTTTTGTATTATCCCAAACAGAAACTCTACCATTTCTTATTTAAAATGTATTTACTAGGCTTCCCTGGTGGCGCAGTGGTTAAGAATCCGCCTGCCAATGCAGGGGACACAGGTTCGAGCCCTGGTCCAGGAAGATCCTACATACCACGGAGCAACTAAGCCCGTGCACCACAACTACTGAGCCTGTGCTCTAGAGCCCGCTAGCCACAACTACTGAACCCGTGCGCCACAACTACTGAAGCCCACGCGCCTAGAGCCCGTGCTCCACAACAAGAGAAGCCACAATGAGAAGCCCGCGCACCGCAACGAAGAGTAGCCCCCGCTCGCCGCAACTAGAGAAAGCCCGCGCACAGCACCAAAGACCCAATGCAGCCAAAAATAAATTTATTTTAAAAAAATGTATTTACTGGAACCCTTTCATAAAAAGACACTTTCCCGCATCTATTATGTGGTTAGCCAGGGTAGGATTCCTATAGAAAGGCAGGATAAATGATGGGGATGGGGCACAAGGGGCAACTTTTGGGGTGGCTCAAAACTCTTCTAGTTCCTGTGATTAGGAGGGTGTTCGCAGCGCAGCTTGCTGAGATTACCATAGCACAGGGAGGAGGAGCGGGGAGGGGAGAACCAAGAAAAAGAAGAAAACCATTCTGCTAACAAAAAGCACATATGATACAGCAACATTTATGCGTTTCCTAAAATGAATTAGATGTGGTTTTATACATAGAAATAAATAAAATAAAAAGGTAGAGTGTTTGCTCATCTGTGTAGGTGGATTTAGGCGTGGGCCTACTTAAAGACAGGTGAGTGTATAAAATAACTTCTCATAGGCCCTTCTGGGAACACAAAGGGGGCTTTTCAGGGCTGGTAACAATCTCTTTATAGATCTGGGTGCTCCATTTCTGAAAAATTATTGGGTTGTACACTTATAAAATGTGTATGTTTCTGCATGTATATTATATGTTAACAAAAACATTTCTAAAAAATTAAAAGTCGCTTCTGGGACTTCTCTGGTGGCACAGTGGTTACTGCCTGCCAATGCAGAGGACACGGGATCGAGCCCTGGTCTGGGAAGATCCCACATGCCCTGGAGCAACTAAGCCCGCGAGCCCTAACAACTGAGCCCGCAGGCCACAACTACTGAGGCCCTCGCGCTTACAGCCCATGCCCAGCAACAAGAGAAGCCACCGCAATGAGAAGCCCGCACCCCGCAGCGAAGAGTAGCCCCCGCTCGCAGCAACTAGAGAAAGCCTGCGTGCAGAAGGGAAGACCCAGCGCAGCCAAAAATAAAAATAAATAAATTTACTTTAAAAAAAAAAGTTGCTTCTGCTCTTAAGATTCTACATTAGGGAATTCCCCAATCCTTATTTAGGTTGTTAAAATTAAAAGAATGAATACCGACATGTAGAACTGGAATCGCAGTCCTTTCCACTCATTAATTATCCATGAAAGGAAATTAGACCTGACTCATGAGCTCGCCTGTTCCTGACTGGTGAGGGAGACCGTGGTGACTACAGCTCTGACGTGTTGGGCCTGGGAGCACCCACATCCTGGCCCACGGCCTGGGATCCAAGAATAGCCATGGCTGCTGACTGCTGAGTCGGATTCCAATGAATGGATCCAAGACGGGAGTTGAAGGAAATCTCACCCATAGCACACTCTGAGAAGAGATGGAGGGCTTCCCTAGTGGTGCAGTGGTTAAGAATCCGCCTGTCAATGCAGGGGACACGGGTTCAAGTCCTGGTCCGGGAAGATCCCACATGCCGCGGAGCAAATAAGCCCGTGCACCACAACTACTGAGCCTGCGCTCTAGAGCCCGCAAGCCACAACTACTGAGCCCATGCGCCACAACTACTGAGCCTGAGCTCTAGAGCCCACGAGCCATAACTACTGAAGCCTGTGCCCCTAGAGCCCGTGCTCCGCAACAAGAGAAGCCACCACAATGAGAAGCCCACGCACCACGACGAAGAGTAAACCCCGCTCGCCGCAACTAGAGAAAGCCTGCACTCAGCAACAAAGATCCAACGTAGCCAAAATTAAATAAAAATTTAAAAATTTATTTAAAAAAAAAAGAAATGGAGGGAGGAGGAAGAGGGGAGATTGAAGAGAATGTAAATGAAAGGGTATCTACCTCATGCTTGTTGTAATAATGATCTTTGAGCTATAGGCTCCAGTATTCCCACAAAGCATACATCACCCTATTTTTTATTGACCTAATGGAAAGGAAAACTAGCACTTCAATGGAATTTCACCTTAAACGTTCTGATCTTATTAACTCTGAGATTACAGATGCTCTGGAAGAAGTATTTACCTAATGGGATTTACTGTAACTACCATCCTTGATTCCTAAAGCCTAAGCAGGCTGCTTGGAAAGGAAGGGGTGATTCTTGTTCCCTGGGAATATTGGTTCAGTTGCTCCAGTTCCCTGGCCAGAAAGTACTTTGGAAATACCAAGTCTCTCGAGGTTTGTCTCTCAGTCAAACAAGTAACCTGTAAGAAGACGATGTCCCTTCCCTGTGAAAAATTGCCTCTCTGTAATTATGAAGCATTATTCCACCATAGATATGATGTTCTGGAAAACGGTTCTACTGAAGGAGAGGACAGAATTAGCAACTTAAAGGGAGAAAGACATGAAAGTGTACAAGACTCAAGGCACCTCAGTGTTTGTAACTTTACAAATGAGCTTTACCAAAGCACCTTTTGGATGATGTGCGCTGTTCCTTTGTACGCTAGTCAATAAAATGAAACAGTGGATGATCCAAAGATGCAAATTCACTCACTGTGTGGCTGTGTGTGTGTGTGTGTGTGTGTGTGTGAAAATATACATAACATAAAATTTACCATTGTAGCCATCTTTAAGTCTACAGTACAGTGGCATTAAGGACATTCATATTGCTGTGTGACCATCAACCCCATCTATCTTTAGCATTTTTTCATCATCCCAAATTAAAACTCCATACCCATTAAATAATAGCTACTCATTCCCTCCTACCCCCAGCACCTGGTGACCTCTATTCTA
This sequence comes from Phocoena phocoena, assembly GCF_963924675.1. Classification (NCBI taxonomy): domain Eukaryota; kingdom Metazoa; phylum Chordata; class Mammalia; order Artiodactyla; family Phocoenidae; genus Phocoena; species Phocoena phocoena. The sequence goes on from NC_089236.1 coordinate 21,405,000, forward strand.
CTTCCTGTCTCTATGAATTTGCTAGGTTCCTAAAAAAAAGAGTTTATCCTTTGGGACTGGTTTATTTCACTTAGCATAATGGTTTCAAACTTTATCCATGTTGTATCTATCCTGTGTCAGAATGTCCTTCCTTCTTAAAGCTAAATAATATTCCATTAACTGTCTGTATCACATTTTGTTTGTCCATTCATCTGTCAATGGGCACTTGGGTTGTTTCCACTTTTTGGCTACGATGAATAATGCTGCAATGAACATTGATGTACAAATATCTGTTCAAGCCCCTGCTTCAGTTCCTTTGGATATATACCCAGAAATGGAATTGCTGAATTATATGGTAATTCCATGCTTCATTTTTTGAGGAACTACCATGCTGATTTCTACAGAGGCTGCAGCATTTTACATTCTCACCAGCAATGCACAAGAGTTTTTCTCCACGTCTTCACCAACATATTTTCAGTTTTTTTTTATTATAGCAGAGCCATCCACTTGGGTGTGAGGTAGATGCTTCCACCTGCTTTGACGGCACTCATTCCTTACAATCACCCAGAAAGTCACACCTCATTTTACTGGCGAGGAAACTAAAGTTCAGACAGGCTTCATGGGTCACGTGATTGGTAAGTGGCTGAGCCAGGATCTGAAAACACACCTGGCTGGTTCCAAAACCCATTTTCTTTCCATTAGACCGCACTGCCTGCCCCAGGAGGTATGTGCTAACCCCGCCCAGAGCTGACCTTGCCTGTAGATGTTCCAGGAGACGGAGCAGCCACCACAGGCCACGTGACTACTAGTAAGGTTATCCCTGATTCTAGCTGACAAGAGCCGGTGAGGAAACTAAGCCACGCCTACAGGGAGAAACCACGACCGCACATTTGTTTTGTTCAGGCAAGTGAACGAAGCACAGGAAAAGAGGCAATGGGTGAAAACCGGCCTTTCAGCAGTTACAGGCGGATCCTGCGGGGAGGATGGCGATCAGAGCTGGGAGCCGGGGAGGAATCTGAGGGACCAGCCGGGGAGCTGGCTCCCCTTCCAGGGCCTCAGGAACAAGGCGGCTGGAGACAGCTTGACCCAGGTAGCAAAGTGCCGGTCGGGGACCTCATGTGGTTTGGGCAGGACCCAGAATTCCAGCACGTCTGTCCGAGTGCCATCCCAAATCCACCTTAGCCAACAGCCCGCTCTGCACCTTTACTTCCCTGACAGGTTCAAGGGGAAGGGACAGGTGCCAGGAATCTCTATTAGCTGTACCAAATCTGTGTCTCTACCTTACGTCCCTGAGAGTAAGAAAGTTAAGTCTGCTTGGAAAGTCATGCTCCCACGCTGCTGTGTTTTCTTTGTATTTGTTTTTCCTTTGTTTTCTGGTTAAGTTACTTTTGAAAAATGTCAATCTTTGCCTTGCACAGGAAAGGGGAAGAGATTTCTTCAGCCCTAAGCCAAGGTGGCCTGGGAGGTGAGAATATTTCTAGAGTCAGATAAAGCGTTAGGAGGGCTGCCCCAGTTCCTGAGCCGGGCACAGTCTTTGAGGTGGAGGCAGCTGGAGGTTGCAACCCAGAAGTGGAAGCTGAAGGGATTCATCTCCTCCGTAAGTCTGGCCCTCGCTGCTGTCCATTCAATGGGTGATGGCTTCCCTTCAGCCTGCCTGCCACACGTAATTTATCGACAGTATATCCTTCTTTACTTTGGATTAATACTGGCTTTCATCATCAATCATAAGAAGCATCATTATTTTACGTATCACTTAGAAAGAAAAAAAATGCTGCCATGTACCATGACATACTGTAAGATGCATCTCAATATCAGACATGTTAAAAAAAAGATGCACCCAAAAAAGATTTAAAAAAAAATAAAGTAAAAAAAAAAAAAAGAGGCACAAAAACCCCATCCCCACCTCAATACCCACCAAACAAAAAACCCGCAAAGAATAAAAATAAAAAAAACACAAAACAAAACAAAAAAACACCAAAAAAATCACCTTAGTATTGATAATATGCAGTTTTTAATTTCTCTTCAAGCCATTTTCCAATTACAGTGTTTTCTACTCAAGTTTGCCATAAAATTAGAATTAGAAACACTTCTTCCTCTGAGACAAAGTTAAAATTCATTGAGGTACTCATTTAAAGTTTCTACTGTTTACTGGATAACCAGGGGTAAATCTGGAATAGTTTACAAAGGGAGATAAAAGTCCAGAAATAGCAGTGGCCCAAAGAACAAAGTGAGATAGTGAAAGCTCAACTCATTTTCGTTTTAAAGTAATCAAAAATGCCCAAAAGGCTAGTAAACTATGTTCCAACTGTGGCTTTTCTTCCACCATATATGTGTATATGTTTGAGTATTCAAATTTCATATATGTATAGACACTGCACATAGATATCTGTTCTACACAGGCCCACCATTCCTACCTTTTCAAAGCCTACCCATACCTCAAGGACTAGTGGGACCACAACTTTCCCATAAAGACAGGAATGGGCCTCTCTTCTCCTGAATTCCTATTTTGCTTGTACTACCTTTGTAACCTATCAAATTCTATTGTTTCTAGTAGCTGTTTGCATATGTGGCAATAGCTTGTAATCTCATTAAAGACAGAGATGTTATCTAACACACCCTCAAGATTTTAAAATACATTTTTTAAAAGATTTAAAATGCCATGGACCCTAACCTTAAATATTTATTTTTAGCGTCCTGCCTTGTTTCAAAAGAGGCTTACAGAGGTGCATATGGTAGTACATCAACTACAATACACACAAGAAAAATCCTCAAAATACAAAGTGAGGAAATCAGGACAAAGGGAAAATGAAAGGAGGGAAATTGGGTGTAAACAGGAACTAGTTAGAACATAAAAGCATTCCCATAGATCCTATCGCTGGAAATAAGCCCAAATTTGGCTCTGAGCTTCCTAGTAGTCAAAGTGAAGAGGGAAACAGGAACAGTTGTAAGACGTTGTCCATACACAAAAGACTAGTTGCTCACAAGTCAGCTTTTATTAAACCCTGCTTGTCTGCACAGCTAGTGAGTGCATAGTCAGTAACCTATTTAGTTTTATTTTTATTAAAAATTTTTTTAAATTAATTAGTTTATTCTTGGCTGTGTTGGGTCTTCGTTGCTGCACACAAGCTTTCTCTAGTTGGAGCAAGCGGGGGCTACTCTTCATTGCGGTGGCTTCTCTTGTTGCGGAACATGGGCTCTAGGCGTGCGGGCTTCAGTAGTTGTGGCACATGGGCTCAGTAGTTGTGGTTCACAGGCTCTAGAGCACAGGTTCAGTAGTTGTGGCGCATGGGCTTAGATGCTCTGCAGCATGTGGGATTTCCCCGGACCTGGGCTCAAACGCTTGTCCCCTGCATTGGCAGGTGGATTCTTAACCACTGCACCACCAAGGAAGTCCCCCTATTTAGTTTTATATTTCCAGATCCCAGCACAGGGCTTGGCATGTGCTAAGTAAGTGGTTCTCAAATTCTTTGGTCTTCAGATCCTTTTACACTTTTTAAAAAAAATTTTTACTTTGAAATAATTCTAGATTTACAGAAGAATAGATAGTACAAAGAGTTCCCATATAACCTTCACCCAACTTTCCCTAATGTTAACATCTCATGTAACCACAATACATTTACCAAAGCTAAGAAATTAAATTGATCCAACACTATTAATTAAACTATGGATTTTGTTTGGATTTCATCAGTTTTCCCACTAATGTGCTTTTTCTGTTCCAAGATACAATATGCATTGAATTTAACTCTTTACACTTTTAAAAATTATTGAGGAAAACAAACTGTGGTTACCAAAGGGGAGAGGGAAGGAGGGAGGGACAAATTAGGGGTATGGGATTAACAGGTACAAACTAATATGTATAAAATAGATAAGCAAAAAGAATATGCTGTATAGCACAGGGAATTATAGCCATTATCTTGTAATAGTCTATAATGTGCAAAAATACTGAATCACTATGCTGTACACCTGAAAGTAATATGATATTGTAAATTAACTATACTTCGATTAAAAAAAGTATTGAGGACTCTGAATGCCTTTGTTTATGCAGATTATATCTTTGGATATTTACTATATTAGATGTTGAAATTTTAAAATATGTATTTAAATAAAATATATTAAATTAAATACATTAAAATAAAATACATTAAATAGAATACATTAAATAAAGTATTAAAATAACAGGACTTCCCTGGTGGTCCAGTGGTTAAGACTCCGTGCTTCCACTGCAGGGGGTGTGGGTTTGATCTCTGGTCGGGGAACTAAGACCCCATAAGCTGCGGGGCAACTAAGGCCGTGTGTCGCAACTACAGAGCCCATGCGCTACGAAAGATCCTGCGTGTCACAACTAAGACCCAACGCAGCCAAAAAATAAATATTAAAAAAGAATTATTTAAAAAAAAAAAGTGAAGTACAATAAAACAAGGTGTGCCGGTACTTCTATTTCAAGAAGAAAAAAAGATTCTGTGCTCCCAATGCAGGGGGCCCGGGTTCCATCCCTGGTCAGGGAACTAGATCCCACATGCCACAACTAGGAGCCCACACGCTGCAACTAAAAGATTGCACATGCTGCAACTAAAAAAATCCTGCATGCCGCAACTAAGACCCAGCACAGCCAAATAAATAAATATTTAAAAAATAACAATAATAAGCCCATTACATGTTAAGATAAATAGCATTTTATGAATAATAACTATATTTTCCAAAACAGAAGTTAGTGAGAAAAGAGGCATTCTTTTACATTTTTTTCAAATACCTTTAACAGCTGAGTTCATACCTGCTTTTGCATTAACTCTATTCCAATATCACACATAATGTAGCCTCTGAAAAACTCTATGGAACATTGTGAGAATATGAGAATGAAAAAAGCAAATAACAGCTTGGCATTATTATGAAAATAGTTTTGGTGTATTAGACTCCTGAAAAGATCTTGGGGACCACACCTTGAGAGCCACCGTGGTAGACACATAGCATGCTTAAAATGTTAATGAAAACGTTCATAGGTGCAGAGCCTTGTTTTTCATGGTCTGGCTAATTTCTTTCAGACTCTGGGCCTATGGGGCAAGGATTAAATGTGAATTTGTACGAGAGCTTGTGGGTGAGGCTCCCATCACCATGTTATAACTTCCCAAAGCGCACCAAGGAAAGGATCTATATTCTCTGAACAGGATGCATTCCTTCTACAGCCAAGCAAAGGTCTCTAAGCAACTGGAAACACAAGCAGGTGTCCAAAAGAATAAAGGATAAGAATCACAGATCTGACCTAATACCACCCATGCCCTATCTCAAAAGCTGACCTCTGCTTGTTTCCAACCTCTGTCACCCCAGGCTCACACTTAGTAGGTTCATGGCCACCTGGAGCGGATTTGTCCCCAAGAACAAAAATATCGATCCCGCCGACCACTTCCAGCATATGTAGCACAGTCACCCTAGGCCTCCTCCCTGACCATAGGCCCAGGGATGGGTACTAACTAGCTCCCTTCTCATCCCACATGCACTCTTATTCAAACCAATTCAAATTAAAGTGGCAAGTCAAATTTCTTCAGATATGGCACTAGCTACCCTAACTTCACAGACATCCTGTAAGGCAGCGGTCCCCAACCTTTTTGGCACCAGGGACCGCTTTGGTGGAAGACACTTTTTCCACGGGGGGGCTGGGGGGGTGGGGTGACGTTCAGGCGGTAATGGGAGTGGTGGGGAGCGATGCGGAATGGCAGAGGAAGCTTCGCTTGTTCACCCGCTGCTCGGCCCCGTTCCTAACAGGCCGAGGACTGGTGCTGGGCGGCGGCCCAGGGGTTGGGGACCCCTGCTGGAAGGGACCAAAAGGCATACTCTGTTTGCTGTGGGAATCGTCTTGCCCCGCTTCTCCCTCTTCTCACCCACTTGGTGAGTTTGGAAGGATACACTGGACATATGCGGTCCAACTCCTTCCTCTTTTTTTTCCTCTTGGGACCTGGCCTACCAGTCTTCTCTACGTAGTGTGGTTTATAGGCAAGTTGGCCTCATTTTGGGGTTAAGTATTAGGAAGTCTCTCTCCCACAGACAGAATCTCTGACCTCCAACTGGGCCTTTGTCAGCAATAAAGGTGACATTTTGGTCTCCACTTGCTGACTCCTTGATTTTACATCTTAATTGATGTTGAACCCCAATGAGGTAGAAGGGCACCATCACTGTGCCCCCTCAAAGATCCCAACATGGTCACATAGGTAAATATTAGCAATTCTAGATCCCTGCTAAAAGACAGTTATTAAACGTAGTCTAAACGTTATAAACTTTGCTTTGAGTGTTATCTGCAGACAGTTCTGCTATTCTTTAAAGAAATGATTTTTTTTTTTTAAATAAATAAATTTATTTATTTATTTTTGGCCGTGTTGGGTCTTCATTGCTGCGCGCGGGTTTTCTCTAGTTGCGGCGAGCGGGGGCTACTCTTCATAGCGGTGCGCGGGCTTCTCATTGCGGTGGCTTCTCTTGTTGCAGAGCACGAGCTCTAGGCGCACCAGCTTCAGTAGTTGAGGCTCACGGGCTCTAGAGCGCAGGCTCAGTAGTTGTGGTGCACGGGCTTAGTTGCTCCGCGGCATGTGGGATCTTCCCGGACCAGGGCTCGAACTTGTGTCCCCTGCATTGGCAGGCGGATTCTTAACCACTGCACCACCAGAGAAGCCCCGCTTGCGGGATCTTAGTTCCGTGACCAGGGATTGAACCCGCACCCTCGGCAGTGAAAGCGCAGAGTCCTAACCACTGGACCGCCAGGGAGTTCCAATTGCTATTTTGATTGACTTTTATCTGAGTTAGATGCTGTCAGCAGCATTCTGACCTTCCCCTACAGTGAGGCTTAGGACACTATTACAATTTGCATGTTTAATCTCCTGTCTGCCCCCCTTTTCCTTCAGAGCAAGGACTCTGTCCTGTTCACGTGGTCCATCTAGCAGGTAGCTGCCTGCCATGCACAGAGTAATTGCTCCATATACATGTGCTGAATCAACAAATAAAAAATTAATACTACTTGAGTCTCCCCAAAAGCTCACATGCTAATAATTTTTTTTTTCCTCTTGGAAAAGAACTGCCTTTGGGAAAAGACTTTAACAAATCATCTTGTAATAAGAGTGAGGGACACTGAAAGAAGGAGAAAGACATAGTTAAGCTGCCTCTGACTGAGAAAACGAGGGATTTGTCTCTCTCTCTCTCTCTCTTGTTTCTTCTGATGCCGGAAGTGGGGGATTGGGGTGGAGAAGAGAGAAGGGCCAGGAACTGGTCTGTGCTGGGGGATGAGGGAAGTCGGAGTGGGTGGCTAAGGATATTTTAACAACAGAGACCCCCAGAGCGTAGTCTGAAGCTGCAGTGCTGGGAGGTCATGTACTCTTTTTCTCCCCTACATTTTGCCAGTGACTATGAGGATGATATACACATCGCCAGAAATCTTGGGGAGGGTTTTGGATTTCCTCAGAGGGTACGTGCCAACCTTATCTGGGTTTCCTGGGGACAGGGGATCCCAGCAGACATATGTGTTACCGAAACAATACGTGTGGTAAGTTGCTTGAAGGATATTCTGTCCATTGCACATCATACAATAATTTTATCTTTGAATGAGTCCAGACCTCAGAAAGCTGAGAGGCGGGATCCCCTTGTTCCACCTGCTAGTAGAATTATTTCTACTGAAGTTTGAACATTAGGACTGCACTGAAGGAGGCTATAAGAAATAAGCGATAGGGAATTCCCTGGCGGTCCAGTGCTTACGACTCTGCGCTTTCACTGCCGGGGCCGGTTTCGATTCCTGGTTGGGGAACTAAGATCCTGCAGGCCACGTGGTGTGGCAAAAATAAAACAAACAAAAACCATATGAATAACCCATTACTACATGTACTGATTTACTGTAGGGATATTTACTGATGAGGACTCATGGGAGAAATGCCTTGTGTGTCTCATTACTGGACGCTTTAAAAAAAAAGGTTTTGGGCTTCCCTGGTGGCGCCGTGGTTGAGAGTCCGCCTGCCGATGCAGGGGACACGGGTTCATGCCCCGGTCTGGGAAGATCCCACATGCCGCGGAGCGGCTGGGCCCGTGAGCCATAGCCGCTGAGCCTGAGCATCCGGAGCCTGTGCTCTGCAACAGGAGAGGCCACAACAGTGAGAGGCCCGCGTACCGCAAAAAATAAAAAAGTCTTTTCCTAGAAAAAATGATTTTTTTAATACAAAAACAATGGTGGAAGGACTTCCCTGGTGGCGCAGTGGTTAAGAATCTGTCTGCCAATGCAGGGGACACAGGTTCGAGCCCTGGTCCGGGAAGATCCCACATGCCACGGAGCAACTAAGCCCGTGTGTCACAACTACTGAGCCTGCGCTCTAGAGCCCGTGAGCCACAACTACTGAGCCCACGTGCCACAACTAATGAAGCCTGCGCAACTAGAGCCCATGCTCCTCAACAAGAGAAACCACCGCAACGAAGAGTAGCCCCTGCTCGCCACAACTAGAGAAAGCCCGTGAGCAGCAAGGAAGACTCAACACAGCCAAAAAAAAGATAAATAAATAATTAATTTAAAAAAATGATGGTGGATCTTATAACTAATTAGATTCTCCCTCCATCCTGTTTTTGGTTGCTAAAAGCTCCTGACCAAATTCTGAGGCCACCTCTGATGACTGTACAGAGCTTGATGACTGACACTCAGTTTGACAGCATCCTTACCCGTGGCTTCATCTTACTGTCTTACTCTCATTTTCTGTTTGCACTTATTGCCTCATTCTTTCTTTCTTTTTTTTTTTTTTTTTTTTTTGCGGTACGCGGGCCTCTCACTGCCGTGGCCTCTCCCGTTGTGGAGCACAGGCTCCGGACGCTCAGGCTCAGCGGCCATGGCTCACGGGTCCAGCCGCTCCGTGGCATGTGGGATCCTCCTGGACTGGGGCACGAACCCGTGTCCCCTGCATCGGCAGGCAGACTCTCAACCACTGGGCCACCAGGGAAGCCCTTGCCTCATTCACTTTTAAAGATGCTGTGTGCTACACAGAACTCTACAAGCTGCTACTGGTAATTTTTCAAGCAGGTCAAAGTGTAAGGAAAAGAAATGAATCTACTCTCCAAGTTATATTATCTCTAATTCCCACGCCAGTGTGCTCTTGGCTTGAAAGAATGGAAAGCCAGAGATAAGCTATCTTCCTCCTGCAGCATGTTGACAAGCCTCCACCCACCCCTCCCTCACTGCTCCCTAATAAGTACTTGCTGCCGGGCTTTTTTTTTTTTTTAATTTATTTGTTTTTGGCTGTGTTGGGTCTTCGTTGCTGCGCACGGGCTTTCTCTAGTTGCGGCGAGTGGGGGGTGCTATTTGTTGCGATGCCTGGGCTTATTGCGGTGGCTTCTCGTTGCAGATCACGGGCTCTAGGTGCGCGGGCTTCAGTAGTTGTGGCGCACAGGCTCTAGAGCACAGGCTCAGTAGTTGTGGCACACAGGCTTAGTTGCTCCGCGGCATGTGGGATCTTCCCAGAACTGGGCTCGAACCTATGTCCCCTGCATTGGCAGGCGGATTCTTAACCACTGCGCCACCAGGGAAGCCCCTTGCTGCCGTTTTTTAGCAAAGTAATTTATGGGTCATTTTTTTGGATCAAAATCAGGCTAGCACATGCACGCACGCACGCACCCTCACACACACACACACACACACACACACACACGCTTTATGCTTATTAAGTGATCTGAAAACGCACTGCCTCCCGCTGCACAATTCAGGAATAGAGAGCCCTTAGCTCTTCTAGGTACATATGCTTCTTCTTTCTGTAATGCATTTTCATCATACATTGTCTATAAATAATATAAGTATTTCCCCCATACTTTAAATAAATAATACAAATGTATCATTATGTTTGGTATCTAGGAGACAAAGAATGCTTTAGAAATTAAATGTGAAATTATATGTGAAAACATCCTTGTGGTACATTACAATCCAAGCAACGCAATGAGCACCAAAGCTCCCCTTAACCACGTTTTTCCTCCACCCCGATGCCTCCCAAAGTTAGCCACTGTTATCAGTTTGCTGCATATCCTCCTGGACTGTCATCTACACTTTTGCAAATACATGCACGTATCTATAGCAATGTGCTGGGTATATTATGTGCGTCTGGGTGTTAAATGTGCGTTCTGCTGTACATGTCCCGCTCTCCTACCGCTTGCATTTTTCCCTGAACGGTATGTCTTAGAGCACTTTTCCTGCTTCAAGGAAAGAGCTCTTTTCTAGGTTAACTTATCCAAGCAGCCTCCTCTAGCCACTAGCTGCTGTTCTTCCATCTTTATCTTTTGTCAATGGCACTGCCAAAAACCTAAATTGCGGGTCATAAAGGGATTCAGAAAAGCTGATTACACAAATGTGACTACCTCATAGGGTTGCTGCGCCGGAATGTAAGACTAAACCTATATTAGTTACTATTATTAGTCTTGATCTGAGATCCATTCTTTGACCAATTATTGACTGGGTGTCTACACTGTTCTAGGCACTGGGGAGACATCCGTGAGCAAAAAGGGCAAGCTCAATCGCTCTGGTGTCCTGAGGGCAGGCAGAAGATAAAAACCAATTAAAAGAAATAGTATGTTGGTTGTTGATAAGTGCTACAGAGAAAAATTAGGGAGAAAAGAAGAATGGGGATTTCCAAGAGGAGATCAGAGATTACAATTTTAAACAGGGTGGCCTTTGGAAGGCCTGTGGAGAAGGTGACAATCTCAGCCCAATTGTACCTTTAATTTGTGTAGACAGTTAGTTAGTAGCTTCTTTTTCAGCGAGAGAGAAAAGGAGTAAGTGACGCATTTTCAGCAATCTCTTTCTCATCATTCAGCCCTCCCAAGGTTGGCTCACCCTCCAAAACTTGACTGTTGAGCAATTCTCTTCTGAGGGGTCAGTATGATCATACTCTGTTGTCAGCCTGCAGACAGCAAGCTCCAAAACCACTTAGCTGTTTTCTCCTTCTGGCTTCCTTTATCAGGCACTTGTACTTTTAAAAGATATCAACTTGCTTCTCTTGACCATCATTTTGAAAAACTCTCTCATTAAAATGCCTTAAGACAGAGGTTCTCAGCCTTGGCTGCATACTGGCATTACCTGGAGAGCTTTACAAAATTCTGACGCCTGCGTCCCACTCACAGAGAACCTAATTTCTTTGATCTGGAGAATGGCCTGGGCATCGGGATTTTTAAAAAGTTTTCCAGGGCTTCCCTGGTGGCGCAGTGGTTAAGAATCTGCCTGCCAATGCCGGGGACACGGGTTCGAGCCCTGGTCCGGGAAGATCCCACATGCCGCGGAGCAACTAAGCCTGTGCGCCACAACTACTGAGCCTGCGCTCTAGAGCCCGCGAGCCACAACTACTGAGCCCGTGTGCCACAACTACTGAGCCTGTGTGCCTAGAGCCCATGCTCTGCAACGAGAAGCCACTGCAGTGAGAAGCACGTGCACCACAATGAAGAGTAGCCCCTGCTCACCACAACTAGAGAAAGTCCACACGCAGCAATGAAGATCCAATGCAGCCAAAAATAAATAAACAAAAAATAAATAAATTAGAAAAAAAGTTTTCCAAGTGATTCTTTTTTTAAAATTTATTTATTTATGCATTTATTTATTTATATTTATTTTTGGCTGCTTTGGGTCTTCGTTGCTGCCCAGGCTTTCTCTAGTTGCAGTGAGCGGGGGCTACTCTTCGCTGTGGTGCGCAGGCTTCTCATTGCGGTGGCTTCTCTTGTTGCAGAGCACAGGCTTCAGTAGTTGTGGCACTCGGGCTCAGTAGTTGTGGCTCGCGGGCTCTAGAGCGCAGGCTCAGTAGTTGTGGCACGCGGGCTTAGCTGCTCCGTGGCATGTGAGATCTTCCAGGACCAGGGCTCGAATCTGTGTCCCCTGCATTGGCAGGCAGATTCTTAACCACTGCGCCGCCAGGGAAGTCCCCCAAGTGATTCTAATGTACAGCCAGGGGTGAGAACCACTGTTTTACAGGCCAGTGGCTCTAGTGTTTAACAAATGACCACAGGTTTCCAATTGAAGGCCACTTCAGCCAGAAACTAAGACTGAGATGTCCTATAATCAGGCAGCCGCTCCTACTACTAATTATTCCTTAATTCCTTGTCCATTACTTCACATTTTTGCAAAGTGCTTCCCGATATATTATCTTTTTTTGAAATATGTATCGTCTTTAATAATGTCCTCAAAAAGACACTGGAGTGCTGCACTGGTAATGGTTATTGTGGAAATTACTTGGCTGAAATGTCAATTCATCCCAAAAGAATTTGCTTTCTTCCAATTTTATTGTGATATAATTGGCATACAGCACTGTATAAGTTTAAGGAGTATAGCATAATGATTTGACCCACAGACCTCATGAAATGATTGCCACAGTAAGTTTAATGAACATCCATCATCTCATACAGATACAAAATAAAAGAAAAAAAAAGATACTTTTTCCTTGGGATGAGAACTCTTTTGACTTACTCTCTTAACTTTCATATATAACATACAGCAGTGTTCATTATATTGATCCTGCTGTACTTTACATCCCTATTTATCTTATAACTGGAAGTTTGTACCTTTTGACCACCTTCATCCAATCTCCCCCCCACCCCCGACCCTCAGCTCTGGTAACCACAAATCTGATCTCTTTTTCTATGAGTTTGTTTGTTTGCTTGTTGAAGTATAATTGACCTACAACACTATGTGAGTTTCTGGTGCACAACATAGTAATTGGATATTTCAATACATTTCAAAATGATCACCACACAAAAGAATTTCTTGAGTAGCTACTATGTGCTTCATTGCACTCTAGAATCATAAAGACGACAATTAGGTTTCACACCTTTCCTGAGAGTAAATAAATCAGCAAGAGTAAGTAAACTGTTCTCCTGGGTTTTGTGAGCTGTTCTAGCCAATGACTGAACCCAAGGAACGGTTCATGGGAACCTCCAATTTGTAGCCAATTTGCACAGAAGCTGTGGGTAACTTGGGGCCCTACTACTTGCAACTGGCATCTGAAGGGGGGTGCATCTGAGTCCTGTGGTACTGAGCCCCTAAGTTGTGGGACCCGGATAGTTAGTGTCAGAATTGAATGGAACCGTAGGACATCCTGCTGGTGTCGGAGAATTGGTTGGTATGGGAAAAACCCGACACATCTGGTGTCTGAAGTATTGTATATAAGGGTAAAGGAAAACACAGTGTGTTTTCCCCTAGACACCTTCACAGAATTGTGATGAGAAAGACTACTTGCAAGTATATTTCCTCATCAACATAGAATTACTTGTTACAAATCTAATTCTCGTCATTTTGGAACAGTTTTTGAGAATGGTGTCAACTTCTATACCTATACTAACGGATATACGATATAGGGTAGGACAAAAATGGGCCAATAAAGAATTATATATTCATGGTCATATATATTTCTATAAATATGTTTATATTGTATATATAATTTATGTATAGGAATATATATGATATATTTATTTTATTTTTATAATATTTCATTTTAGGTTACATATTTAAAATATATTTATATTATATTAACATAATATATATTCCTATATACATTTCTATAATTTTAGTTCTTGGACTTTTGAATACATTTTTACATATCTAATATTTCAAATAGCATTAAATTGCTCTCAAAGCAGTTATAAATTACTATGCCTTAGTGTGCCCTATGAGCTCTAAAGAAAAAATTAATTTCTTTTCATTGTTAACATTCCAGTGACCCCAGCTAAGGCAGCCTTGAAAAATTACTGTTGCCATGCCGACAGCTTAATGAAGAGGTCTACTATTGTTTTCTTCCCCGTTTGTCTCAACTATGTGATAAATTTCAAATATGAATTAGACCAGTTAAATACTGTCTCCAAAACACCCTGTTTTGGATTTTCACTTTTTTTTCATTGCTGCCCTTCTCCTAATACAAGTGTTGAGTTAATTCATTCTAAAAAGCTTGAATTCTGGTGTCAGAATTCAGAGTGTCTAGCCATATTCAAGCATTTATTCATTTATTTATTCAACCAGAAGGACCCCATTGGGAGCCAGAAGTCCATAAAGCTGGATCCCTCTCCTCTGCTATCCAGTGGCTGTTCGTCCTTGGGCAAATCACTCGTCCTATCTGTGCCAAGCATAAAAATGTCAAGAAACCCAAACTACAACGTTTTTTTAAAAGATCCAAAGCAAAAATGAGACAAATAAGGACAACGTAATGAATTTTTCACAGAATTAAGTGTATTCAATTTAGAGGATTACCCATTACTTAGAGACTATGCCCTTTGATTCATGAAATGGCAATTGTAGACCACAGTCGTGGTTATACTTTTAATGGCTTTATTGGCAAACTTATATGGAGGCTCAAATTTCTTGGAAATGTTTTTTTTTGGCTGTGCTGTGCAGCTTGTGGGATATTAGTTCTCTGACCAGGGACTGAACCCGGGCCATGGCAGAGAAAGTGCCGAGTCCTGGCACTGGACCGCCAGGGAATCCCTTGGAAATGTTATTGGTACATAAACTCCCAAAGTTTGGGAAGCACTGCACTATAATATTTTAATTTAATTATAAAAGTATCACATATACATGTTAAAGGTTCAAAGAGTGCTACTGGGTATAAAATTAAAAACTCTAACTCTTCTCCGCATTAATCCCAATCACAGTTCCCATAGTAATCACTATTAATAGTTTAATATGGAACACCTGAAAAATTTTATACAGGTGCAAAGAGATAGTCTTTTCCTAAAAGGGATACTGATACTATTTATACTACTCTGTGACTTGCTTTGTTCTCATAATGAGATTTTACTACCTTCAGGCCCTTTATTTCAAAATCCCAAATTTTGATATTCTAAAATGGTATTGGAAAAAAAAAATGGTATTGGGTTCCTACTATGTGCTGAATTCCATGACTATTATGGGGAGGGATGGGCAGACAGGCAGGATGCACCAGGAAAGGAGAGGTCATGTAATGAAAAGAGGAGTAAGCCGGACAACCAGTTAGTGATGTGGAAGGGAGACAGCAATAAGTATGGAAATAACTCTACTATTTGTTTATTCATTTGTTCATTCATTCATTCATTCATGATGACAAAGTACTTCTACAGCCAACGTTAATTCTGTGACGCAAGATGGAAAAACTGAGGGAAAAGTCAGCCACTATTTCATAACCATGAAATTTTCCTCCGACTTAATTCTGTGCTGTTTCTCCTCCCGTATGCCACAGAACACGGAAGTGCCAATATGGCTATGTTTGGGACTGCTCATTCTTCCAACTCCCTATCCATTTTCCAACCAGCATAAAGAATATATTTCCTAGCCACCCTTGGAGCTGAGGGCTCTGTGATTAGGTTCTGGAAATAAGATAAAAGAAGTGAGTGATATGTGCAACTGCTGGGTCAGGACCCAAAGGGAAGGAGAAGACCCTCCGATTTCTGCTTATTCCTTTCTTACTGGAATGTGGTTACCTGAAGGGGGTATTGGTGGGGAGGGGGAAGGACCTCTGGAAGGAGATAAAGGAGGATAAAGTAGACTTCAATTTTATCTGTAATTATTTTTTTTAATTTATTTTTGTATGTATTAGGTCTTTGTTGCTGCGCGCAGGCTTTCTCTAGTTGCGGAGAACGGGGGCTACTCTTCGTTGCGGTGCGCGGGCTTCTCATTGCGGGGGCTTCTCTTGTTGCGGAGCATGGGCTCTAGGCGCGTGGGCTTCAGTAGTTGTGGCTCGCGGGCTCTAGAGCACGGGCTCAGTAGTTGTGACGCACGGGCTTAGTTGCTCTGCGGCATGTGGGATCTTCCCGGATAAGGGATTGAACCCACGTGCCCTGCATTGGCAGGTGGATTCTTAACCACTGTGCCACCAGGGAAGCCCTGTAATATTTTTATAAAAAAAAAAAAAAAAAAACTTTGGGGCTTCCCTGGTGGTGCAGTGGTTGAGAGTCCGCCTGCCGATGCAGGGGACACGGGTTCGTGCCCCGGTCTGGGAGGATCCCACATGCCGCGGAGTGGCTGGGCCCGTGAGCCATGGCCGCTGGGCCCGTGAGCCATGGCCACTGGGCCTGCACGTCTGGAGCCTGTGCTCTGCAACGGGAGAGGCCACAACAGTGAGAGGCCTGCGTACCGCAAAAAAAAAAAAAACTTTAAGCAAATATGAAAAAGTGTTAGCAGTTATTTATTGTGGTTGGTGGGTACCTGAATATATATTTAAAAAAAATTTTTGTGCATCTGTTTCCCAATTTTTGGATGTATAATTTAAAAATAAATTATAGTACATTCCATCAGTTGGAATATTTATAATAACTTTATATGGCATTTTAGATGAAGAGCTACTGATATGGGAAAATATTCATAATAAATGAAAAATACCTGAGCAATTTTCTGATAGACCTAAGAGAGATTTAGAATGGGAAAGCTGGAGTTACCTACCCAGCTCACTGATTAGCCTAATAATCTTTTACTAGAGATATTAAAAACTTCAGTCTAAAAGTAATTAAAAGTAGTCCCAAAGAAGAGATCTTTGAAGTGGGACAATTTTAATTTTAATTTTAATTTGTTTATTTATATTTTGGCCATGCTGCACAGCATGCGGGATCTTAGTTCCCTGACCAGGGATTGAACCTGTGCCCCCTGCATTGGGAGGGCAGAGTCTTAAGCACTGGAGGCCAGGGAAGTCCCCCAACCAAGAGATCTTTGAACTGGCTTGTTCACAGATCTCTCCTTTAGAGCAAGCCTAAAACAAAACAGACCAATGCCCTAAAGTCTTATGATGGAGAAGTTGCTTTAACATCAGCGGGATTCCACACACCCCCTTTTTATAAATCTACAAACTGAGAATATTAAGACGTCAATGCTAGTTATCGGTGGCTTCTTCTATGGTTTATAAATACTCTATAATGTGTATTATTATTTTTATAATCAGAAAAACATCCTATTTTTCAAAGCTAAAAGAAATATTCAAACATCTGAAAACATCTTAGATTCTAGTGATCACTTTACATTCATCAAAAACACCAATGAAAGGTACATTAGTTATGTTGCTTGGTTTCACTTAAGAGGATAGGAACCTGTACTCTGAGCTAGGCCTAGACGTCGCTAGGAGCTGGCCTTGGTATTCCCCCGTTGAGCATAAACATCTCACAGAACGTAAGGCCACAAGAACCTTGTCCAAAAGGGCAACACAGTCAAAAATAAGTGTTCACTGAATCTTGGGGCGCATTCCACTCAAAGTGAACATTTGATGCTGCCAAGAAATAGATCTGAAGAGAAAATTGGCCTAAATCAATGATTTCAAACCTCTTGGGCCTAGAGCCACATGAAGAAATACGTCTTACATTGAGATCCAGTGCATATATACACGTATAAATCTAAGACAAAAGCTTCATGAAACAATACTCATCTTTACCACACGTGAGTCTATGTTCTTTTTTTATCCTATTTCATTTTTAATAAAGTTAGTCACTATTCACTAAATTCTCAGTTTGAAAAGCACTGTGATAGCAGGTTTTGGATATACAGTATGCTAAATCCAATTAATCAACTGAGCTGGAATTAGACTTAATCTAATTAAGAGAAATGAAGAAGACGTCATCTCTTCCACTCATTGATCAATAATTGTTAAGTCAGGCCCTGTTCTGGTTCCTGGGGTTCAGCAGTTAACAGAATGACATCCCTCGTGTCACTGACCTCGTGTCAAATGACCTCGTAGAACTTACATTACAGAGCTCTGCTGCCCAGTAAAGTTACCAGCCACGGATACCTAAATTTAAATTAATTAAAGCGAAACAGAAATAAACATTCAGCTCTATAGTCACACTAGCCACAGTTCAAGTGCACATAGCCACTTGTGGCCTAGTGGCTACGGTGTTGGACGGAGCAGATATCGAACATTTCCTTGTCCAATAGAGTTCTTTTGGACAGCTCCACTCTAAAGCAAAGAACCTTGCCTCGTGACTTGACTAAAGCAATGATTTGTTAGCAGAGTATGAAGACTAGGAAAAAAGAGCAATAAGAATTCATTAACGCATCTCCAGAGGAAGGGGTTCAGACCACACACACCAAGAACAGTCCAGCTTGGCTGGTTCTTTCCTAATCACCTTCTGTCACAGCCATGTGCTGCATTCCAACCCCCTCTGCTTAATTCCTTATTGACCAAACCACATTTTCTGAAACATAACTACTTTCTACACTACACCTAACCAGCGAGGAATTTCTCATCCTAAATTAACAGTATTCTGGGTGGCAAATCAATCTGTTATGAGCTTGAACCTGACCCCCAGTGAGCAAAGTGGACACTTCTAGGCTGAGAACCAGACCCTTTGCACTGTGGGTACAACAGGGGCTTCTAGCTGCCTCTATTCATCCCTAGTAATAAAATCCTGATTTTATTACTAGGGTGGTAACGAGCCTATCTCAATGAACAAGCCGACTACAATTTGCTGCTGTGTCTGTAATTGCTCAGTGGGGCTTCTAGAATAGCTCTTTAGAAGGAAACACGCAGATAGAATGCACCCCTATGGTCCTTCCCCTCTTCTGGCTGTCTGCAAGATGGATGTGATGGCTGGAATTCCAGCATCTATTACAGATCTCACGGATGATGGAGAAGAAAGGAAGATCCTGGGTTTGCGATGCCCATGAAGTCAGACGGCTTCATAGCTTCTGTCTGACTGCATCCCCCATCAATGAAAAAATGCTGCCCGCCATATCAGTAAACAAAGGATGTTGCAGCCATCAAGCCACTACAGCCACCTTGGACGGTGAGCCTAGAGGGAACTCAGGATGGAGACAAACGGGCTGCCCGCTGCCAAGCTCTCAGTCACTGCAGCCCTCCAACCCCGCTCTCCCTCCCCAGTGATACACCCTGAGGAGACTCAGGATGAGAAAGCAGAGGGTACTGAGGATACTGGCCCCAGAGAGCTGAGGTGTAGATCAAAGGAATGATTTCAGTGAGCCCAGACTCTTGCATCTTCCCATACATAGAAAAGCGCTATGTTCCTTAACTTGAGATCCATGGCTTCTTTAACTAACAGAAATCTACCCGGGTCTTTGTTGCGAAAACTCCTTATATCCTGGCTCCTCCCCTACATCTTCAGAGCAGTCCCTCAGAGCTGTCTGAGAGGCTGTGTCCCAGGCTTAAGTCCTCAGTTTTGTTCGCCAAATAAAACCTAATTCTCAACTATTAGGTGGTGCATTTTTTTTCAGTCGACACCCTTGAATTTCTTTTTATAAGGGAGAATAAACCCTTATGTGTTTAAGCCATGTAGTCAATCCCTAACTGATAAAATGGAGAGCCCACCTGAGTTGCTTTTCTCATGTGAGGACTCGTGTGTGAAGAGACCAGAAGACACTGTCTTTGAAATCTCTTTAATTGTAAGAGATACCAAGTCATATTCAGCTGTAAAATCTAGGACAATCTTAGATTTTGTTAGAAATCAATGACTGTAAGGAAAGAAATGTAATAAAAATATTCAAGTGATTCCTAAGTAAAAGTCAATCAGCCTGGATAAAAGCCAAATCCTTGCAATTTTGTCAGTGGCTTGCAAGCAGTGACTATTTTCCCCTCAACTATTGCTATCACTGGTGTTCTAAGTAGATATTTTCAAGGTACAGCACAGATTTTCTAGACCACAAGATGGAGTTTATGAAATACACTGAAATTTAAATCAGATTTTCCTAAGATTTTATTTTTAGGATGTCTAGTCACAGAATTATCGTGAGCTATCAAATATGAACCTGAGACGGAAATCTTTTAAGGAAACGAGTTGAATTCTTTCAGGGATCCACTATGAGTGTTGTGATTAAACAGAAGAACGTCTTTAGTACAGTATCTATCAACTAAATCCTCCAAATACTTCCAAATAACAGAGAGTTAATGGAATAGTTTCAGGAATATTTTGAAAAGTATTAAAATTGGGGGAGAATTATGCACCCAAATTCAACTAATATTTACTGATAACCTATTGAGGATGCTAGGCATTTTTTCGTTATCTTATTTAACTCCCCAAAACCCTTTTAACTCACAAAAATTTCATTTTATACTTAGGCTTAGGGAGGTTGACTTTCCCAAGGTCACAGGACTAGTACCAGATAAAGCCAAGATTTCAACCTAGGGTGCTTTGATTCTAACTTCAGTACTCTTTTTCACTGTGCCTATCTTATAAAACTTGAAAAAATGTTTTCAACTGAACATAAAACTGGAGAGGAGTCGAGGGAATAATGTTTGACGGTACTGCATGGGTGATGGGAGGATTTCTGAATAATTTGAAAATGTTCAAGTTGAGGAAAATAACTAAATTGTGATATGCCTGGGATAATAATGTTCCATTCACACATCCCAGAAATAAGAGGTTTGAGCGATCCTTAGTTGACCATCTCTCAGAAGACGTCCATTTGTTTTCAGATCCTCTTCATCCCATTTTTAGCTTCCTTCCAGTCATCCGGTGACTCCTGGGGTGTCCAGTAAAACCCCACACCCCATCTTCCAGGGAGGATCCCGTTTCCGGGCTCTTTTTCATTTTGACTTCTCCATCAATCTCAATTCACTGTTTTGTGCCCTGCTCTTTCACAAGGGTTGCGCTCTCTTATTGTGTGCAATGCTTTATTGTTGGATCTGGGGTAAATTGTTAATGTGTTGTAATTGCCTGTTTTTGATTTACTAGAATGAAATTTTCTGTGCGGGTAGGACTGGATTTAACTTGTTCATAATTGGGACCTCTGTGCAAAACCCAGTGCTAGGGACACAGTAGAGCACAAATATACTTGTGGAACGGAACAAGCTCTCCGGTTTCATACTGGCATATATCTTTGCCTTTAAACCAAAGACGTGACTAAACCAGGCTTTTTTTTTTTATACCGAGTAATTGGGTTTAAAGCCCGAATAAAATTTCGGTCGGTGAGAAGCTCCTTCCTTTTATATTTAACCCTCTAGCGCCTGGGTTATAATTTCGACTTCACCTTAAAGTGACAACATACCCTTTTTTCAAACAAAGGACCTAATTCTAAACCAAGTGCAAAACAGAAACATGAAGATTTTATAGCTGTCTTAGGAACGGCAAACTTCCAAATATGGGACCAAACTGAGAAGGGAAACCTGTGCAAACTCCCTTGACACCTTGCTTCCTCTTCAAGTCCCTTCCCACAGACTCTACGCCCCCTACGATTATTCCCAGGGGGCAGGCGGGACGACCTGGATCCCACAACTCGGACTCGGCTCTGCCCCACAAAGGCGTCAGAAAACTCGAGGTGGGGGAGCCCTGGGGGCAAACGCTGAAAAGTTCTCCGAGGCCCTCGAAGATCACAGAGGCTGATCGTAAGCCCAGTCCCCTGACCGCATCCTCGTGGACAGCCTCGCGGTCTCCAGACGTCGAGGGGACCTTCCATAAATGCAAAGTTCTTTACAACAGCGGACACTTTTGCTCCCAGAAAGGGTGGGAGCTTGCGCTGGGCGAAGCCTGGTGCGGAAACCTGAAGAGACTTCATCTAAGCCTCACCTACGCCCAGCACCTTCTAGAGCCACCCTGAAGTGTCGAGACGGGCAGGGCCCCAGGCCCCGCTTCAACACTAAGGGCCCGGGACCCCCTTCCTCCTCCCTCCGCCGCGCGCTCCTCCCCCTCCATCCCCCCCCCCCCCCCCCCCCCCCGCCTCGCCAAGCCCTCACGCATTTTCCCTCTGCCTCCTCCTCTCCCTTTCCCTCCCCGCCTCCTCTCCCTCGGCCGCCCCGCGCTCCCAGCGGAACGCGCAGCATTGTATCCCGGGGCCAAGTCCCCGGATGCTCGCCTGTCCTCCCCTCGGCCCGCGCAGTGGGCCTGCCCACCGCGTGGCTCTGCGTGCCACGTCACCGCTTGCGGCGCTTCCGGAGGCGCAGCGGGAGATGACGTAGAGGGACGTGCCCTCTATATGAGGTTGGGGAGCGGCAGAGTCGGCCTTTTCCGCCCGCTCCCCCCTCCCCCCGAGCGCCGCTCTGGCTGCACCGCGCTCGCTCTGAGCTCCGTGCTCCTAAGCTAGTGCCACCGTTGTCTCCCTCCAGTCGCCATCATGATCATCTACCGGGACCTCATCAGCCGTGAGTCGGGACTGCACTGCCCCTAACGCCGCGCACGGGGGACGGGGGTGTGGGTGGGGGCGGGGAGGCGGCCGCCGTCGCCGTGTCGTGGGCCTGGGGAACGCCGGCGCCTTCCTGGGAGCGAGGAGGGTCGGTGCTTGGGGCGCGCGCGTCGGGGTTTCGAGCGCCCGGGGAGGGGCGGGGGCCGCGTGCGGCCGGCCGGCGCGGGAAATGGCGCCCGCTCGGGCCTCGGGCGTACCGTGACCGGGGTATATGTCCCCGAACAGATGATGAGATGTTCTCCGACATCTACAAGATCCGGGAGGTCGCGGACGGGCTGTGTCTGGAGGTGGAGGGGAAGGTGAGTCGGCTGGGTCGCGGCGCGGGGCCGGGTAGGCTCGGGTTTCCGCCGCTCCCCCGCCCGGGGTTGTGCAATCCTCGCCGTTGCCTCCTGGCGGAGGAGACGCTCTTTCCGGGCTCGGGTTTTTCTAGAAAAGTGGAGGCGGAGCTGAGCCTGGAAATAGGTCCGCCGCTTCGGCGCCCATCCTCCTCCCAGGCGGTCCCGGACAGGTTGTCTCCGGTTTGGGAGCCCCAAGTCCTTCGGTGTTTGCCTTATCCCTACTTGGCTATTCAACCCGACAGCCCACGCAAAACTTCCACTGGGTTGTAAATGACCCCTTTTCCGTTACGGTCGACAAAGAATTGTTGGGCTGAGGTGTTTAAGGAAATCGATTTTAGAATCTTTTCCCCCATAACGTGTTCATGGTATTCGACAAGAACTAAATGTTTGGTGGAAGGATGACGGGTACATGAGGTGCCAGCATAGATTTTTTTGGATGCGTTTATGGTAAAGTCGAGTATGTGTTAGCAACTAAACTTTTTGTTAATGCAGATGGTCAGTAGGACAGAGGGTAACATTGATGACTCGCTCATCGGTGGAAATGCCTCCGCTGAAGGCCCCGAGGGCGAAGGTACCGAAAGCACGGTAATCACTGGTGTGGATATTGTCATGAACCATCACTTGCAGGAAACCAGCTTCACAAAAGAAGCCTACAAGAAGTACATCAAAGATTACATGAAGTCGTAAGTGATACCGGCACACCCCAGTCGAGGTCTGAAAATCCTATAGGATTTAGGGGTTGGCTAACTGAGATTTTTAGCGGCAGGCGTGCTTGTCAGAGGTCTTTTTATTAATGAGCTCAGAAGGGTGGTGGTTTTTCTATAAGTAAAATAATGTGCGCGTACTGGGGCATGTGGTTGGTTTCACCTTTTTAGAATAGTACTGTGGAGATAAGCTGACATGAAATTCCAAGTTAGAAACAGTCTTGTGGATTAACACGTCCCTCCTGTGAGCTAGTAATTTCTTGATTGCGTGCGCCACGTTATTTTGCTCAGTGACAGCTGGTTTCAGTTTGTAATTTTTACTTAATGAAAATATATTTTGCTCAGAACTGAATAACCTATCAATAAAATGTTGTTTTAGAATCAAAGGGAAGCTTGAAGAACAGAGACCAGAAAGAGTAAAACCTTTTATGACAGGGGCTGCAGAACAGATCAAGCATATCCTTGCTAATTTCAAAAACTATCAGGTAAATAACTTACATATTTGGACCGAAGGATTGTACAATTTTAACTGAGCAAAAAATGAGTTGCTTGATGAATCTCTGATGTAATTAAGCTGTGGTTATTTTCTCGGTCATTTGAACAGTTTAAATACTTCATAGATTCAACTCCAGTAGTCTAGGCTGTAGGAAGTAGCTTTCTCTGCTCCTAAGCATGTTTCCAGATCTTGTCTTCTGGTTCCAGAATCTTATCTGTACTCAGATAACATACATTTCCCAGTTCTTTCTCTTGGACTGCTTGTTAACTCCCAAGTGGTCTTCCAGTTTTCTCTTTCCACTTCCAGTGTGTCTTGTTGCCGCCGAAGCCCTTTCTGATCTGAGCTTGTCCTATTGAGAAACTTCAGTGACTTTCCTTTACCCCTAAGAAAAAAAATGAACACAACCTGGCTCTTTAATTTTCCGGTTTTCATTCGTCTTCTGGCCATAAGATAACTTCTCATGTTATATGCTCTCGTTGCTAGCTTTATGTTCCCTGTGCTTGACTATGTAAAAAGCCTTGTTTGTAGGGTTTGGAAATGGATGTGTGGGGCTGAGTAAGTTTCCTGAAAGCCTCGTGTCCCTGGATTGCTCTGTACTTTTATTTGGTTGTTATTATTAGTACTTTGAGTGAACTGAAGTTGGATTAGTGAGCGTTTTTCCTCCTAGGCATCAGAGCCTTTAGTTGCTGAAATCCCTTGACTTATATAGCGGTGTTCTGAATCTTCCTTTGATTTATTGTTTTGATACAACACATCCGTGCGTAATGTAATTCTGAGTATTTGTTTGCTTCCTAAGTTCTTTATTGGTGAAAACATGAATCCAGATGGCATGGTCGCTCTGCTGGACTACCGTGAGGACGGTGTGACCCCGTATATGATTTTCTTTAAGGACGGTCTAGAAATGGAAAAATGTGTAAGTGTAAAGAAGTGGGTTGAATCATTAATGTAAAAATGGAGATACCCTAGGCATAATCCTCCTTGTTTTGCCACTAGCATAGTTAAAATGGATCCTTTTTAACTGAGGCTCTAGGTCTTAATTCTCTCAGGGGCATAAAGAGGGTGTTTCACATGTAAAAGATTTTTATGGTACAGAAAGGCTTAGAGTCTTTATCTGCAGAAAACTTACAGGTGACATTACAAAGCATAGCTTCAATCCTGAGCTCTAGAGATCAGAGGTAACACTCCGTTTGTCTTCCCTGTGGAAATGGCTCGTTGAAATCAGACTGCCTTTCTCCTGTCTTGCTGCACGTATACATGCGTATTAAAACCTTTCTGTAAAGAAACCGTTCACCCTTATTTACTGATAATTGGCAGCTGGTCGTGAAAGCCTCGATGTCACTAGCTTTTAGTAAGTACAGTTGAGAGTTGGCTGCTGATCCAGTATGCCAGTTGCTTTACTAAAATTGAACGTCTGCTATGCAAGGAATTGCTAGAGGCAATATAGAAATGAAGGCATTCATTATCCTAGCCTTCGGGGGCTTCTGTAATTAGGAGTAAGATAAATTTAAGGCTACACTAAACAGGATTGGGGCAGCAATGAACAGAAATGTCTAAAGGGACTCAAAGAATGTGTGAGTCTTTTGTTAGAACAAAGTGAGTGGAACTTTCTCAGAATGAGACATTTCCGCATCCACTGATAGACCTTGAACAATCCGCTGTTGTTCTTTTGGTTTGCACTAGGATGCAAAAGAAAAATCCCTGCGCTTTCTGTCTGTCTTTGTGGCAGCCCAGATTGAATAGGGGAATACATTTGCAGCCTAGAAACGTTAAGTATTTTCATATTGGAAAGGTGTTAATGGGGTCTTCCTTGTTTTCACAGTAACGGATTTGGCTGTTCGGATCTATCGCCTGCTCGTCATAACTGGCTGGCTGCTGCTTTCCATCCACACAACACCAGGACTTAGACAAATGGGACTGATGTCATCTTGAGCTCTTCGTTTTGATGTTGATTTGTTTGGAGCGGAGGCATTGTTTTTGAGGAAAAGAAACATGTCATGTAGGTTGTCTAAAAATAAAATGCATTTAAACTCAATTGAGAGAATGCCTCTTAGTTTAATATGTAATATCTAAATCCATCCTGTGTAGCCTTCCTGGAGAAGCTAGAACCTGGTTGTAGACCACTACTAGAAAGCATAAGACCATCTTCAGATAACTTCTGCAATGAAAACCACTTCCGGGACTTGGAATATAAACAAGAATCAACAGTAATTGAGTTGAAATAAAGGGGAAAGACCATGCTCATAGCAGTGCCAACATTTGAAGTGGATCTCTTACACATTTCATCACCTACAAATGGAAGTAGTTAACTCTGGAAGAAATTACCGAAAGAATAAAAAGAGACTTAACACAGTTGGAAGCAAAGTATTGTCTCAGCTTATTTACAAAGCAAGTAGAGCCAAGTTCTAGAGAAATCTAGACGTCTCCTGGAATACTTGTGTCAAACTTCTTGGAACAGGGTTGGCAAACTGGCTTGTCCTACCACCTGTTTCTGTGGGACTAAGGTGGTACATTTTTAAGTGGTTCAAAATAGCTTACGGGATGTGAAAAAATACAAGATCTCAGTTTGTGTCTAGTTTTATTGGCACACTGCCGTGCCCATTTGTTTGTGTATTGGCTGGCTCTGACACCGCAAGAGGAGAGATTAGTGACAGATCTAAGGGCCTGCAAGCCCTAAAATAACCACGTGGCCCTTTACAGGAAGGGTCTGCTGGCCCCTGTTTTAAAGATGAAATTACAGATGGAGTGTGGGGTACTTGGTGGGCAGAGGGAAAGCAGGTACTAGTCAAAAAATTGTATCTGAAAAGGCTGTGGGTATCAGAACAAGGATATGAAAATGCATCTATTTGACATGCCTGGAGCAGTTACTATCTGCTAAGGTTTCCAATACAGATGCAAGAAAAAAGTCCTTGCACTTTCTGTCCGGTTGTGGCAGTCCAGGTTGAATGGGAGAATACAGGGAGAAAATCGCAATTCACAAATAACAGTAAAAGCCTCCAAGATTCCAAAGAAGAATTCGTAAGAGTTTACAAGAAAAATACGGGAAAATTATTCCCCTACACCCTTGCCTTCTGATTTCACTCGTAAAAGCATAAGGGTTAAGTCTAAAGGCAAGCCAGTGATGCTTTTATGTGAACCCAGGGTGCAGCCAGTGACTTCAAGAGACAGAGGTGTGGTTCAGAGCCTAAGACAAATGCTCATCAGGTTGGTAGTGCCCCCTGGTGACTGGTGAAAGCATACCCAACTACTGGAAACTGCACTCAGGCTGAGGGTGGTTTTGAGCACCAGTGATCTAGGAGGCCACTTACCTGCCTCTGAAACATACTGTCGGAAGAGAATTTTCAGGCAGTGGTCAGTGCTGTGGAGGTGAGGATAATCTGGTAGTGGGAGAAGTCTTGAGGTAAGCAGCAGCCTGATTCAGTGAGCTCGTGTGGAAAGGACTGGAAGAACAGGAATAGCAATACAGAGGCTTCATATAGGGAGCAGGTTCTGGTAGTTGCCTAAGAATGCTTATGTTGGCTCTTTGTCTAGTTAACTCCCAGTTAGAGCCAGGTTAAGATATTTTGTGCAAGAATAACAGGTGGTGAGTACTTCTTAGAAAGCATGTGTTTGTATCACTGCTGCCTAGTTTGAAACAGGTACGTTCCTAGTGGACTTGAAGCTCTGGGCTACATGTATGTAAAACAGGTGGAGAAAGGACTCTTGTAGTATTGTTGAGGAAGGCTTTTGTAATGTGATAACTTGAATAGGAAGCTGAAAGCAAGGAAGGAGGTGATGTGGATATCTGGGGGCAGAGCGTTATAGGCCAAAGAGCAAATGTAGTGTCTGAAGTTGTGTGGCTGACATGTTCAGTTGAAAAGGTGGCCAGTATGCTGGACCCAAGATGGCAAGAGGAAAAGCTGAGGTAAGTACACAGGAAAAGAGGAAACCAGATCAGGCAGGGAAGCCACCAGAGGGCTTTTGAACAGAAGGGTGACATGATCTGACCTAAAAGGTCATTTTGGCTGTTGGGTAACTGTAAAAGCAAAGAGAACAATGATGTATAATATTTTTAGGTGAGAGATGATAGTGGCTTAGTCTAGGGTGATACTTGAGGTGGTTGGAAATTAGAGAACAGGACTTGCTGATGTGTTGAATGAGGTCAAAGAATGGATTGAAGGGTGATGCCAAGTGTTTTGTCCTGAGCATCTGGAAGAAAGGAGTTAACACTGAGACGGGGAAGACTGAGGATAGGAAATCGAGAGTTCAGTTTTGGATAAGCTAAACTGAGATGCTGACTCTTGACTGAAGTGAACTAGGTAAGCAGTCAGGAGGAGAATTAGAGAATTTAAGAGATACAGGCTTCCCCAGCATCTGAAAGAACCTTCCTGTGAAACCTTTCTTAAGCTGAAATGGTATAAAGCAAAGAAGCAATTACCTTAGGACACATCTTGCTAATGGATACAGAAAATAAACTGAGATAAACACAGATGCTCAGACACAGCTCAGAGCTACGGTAGCTTCATACAGATGCTGACTAGTTCTGGGGAAGCTGCCTGGGGTGCACGCTGCCTCTGAGGCCTCACTGCAAAAGAAATGCTGAATGCTGTTTTCAATTTTCGCCCTTTTTTCGTAAAAGGGAAAATTCTCTTCGGATTTCTTTTGATTAGCGGGATCAAGTACTAGTGTAGCTAGGTCTTTTGTAAAAGCGAAGTGGTGTAAAGTGAAGAATATCTGCTGGGAAGATATAATGCATGACATCTGAAGCTAGAACTGTGAGGTCACCCAGGCAGGATGGACTCGGCCCTCCAACATAGATTGGTCAGCGCGATGAACCCACAGAGTGGTTAAGAGGGAACTGCCCCTGAGGTAGGAAAACCAAGGGAGAGGCCTGGAGGTCAAGTGGACAGCGTTTTTGGAAGGAGCAAGTCCACAGGGTTACGTGTGGTGAACAGGTCAAGTAAGGTGAGCACTGAAAATGGTGGACTCGACAGGTGTTTGGTTTGAGTTGTAGGGAAGAAGGCCTGATTAAGATCGGCTCAAGAGAACAGCAAACTCACAGGGGGCATATTGCCCATGAAACGTCAAGATGCAAGATACGTGCGAATCTGCTTGAGCAATAGTGTAAATGACTCATTCGAACCATCAGACATTTTTTCTTAAAATCTAATCAGATCACTAGTAAATAGTGCACGGACAGTAAATTCCATCTGAACTGCGGGGTTTATCCAATAACTGCGAACTATACTGGTAAAATTGCAAGAAGAGTAGCAAAAACCTCAACCAACTTGAACAAAGCCTGACAACAAAGCCTCCTTGTAAGGTTCTGAGCATCTGTGTGCGCATGTGCTTGGGGCTGTGACCTGGGCTAGTAGCCAGGATACTCTCAGTAAAATGGAACTGAAGCCAGGGGGACTTGAACTAATAGAGACCACATCTTAGTGACTGGTGACTTGCACTTAGTAGGTCATACTATACAACTCTTAATTCTATGGTAAAAGTCTGGCTAACGACCCCCTCATGGGCCACAAACATTCCTGCAAAAGCTCATTTTGCAGCAACTGGTGAGTGTTTCCAGAGACTTGGTCCATAAAAACTGAGGGCCCAACTTGCTGGTTTTTGGGTAGATTATGGTCCTCTGGGGCTGTGGACCATACTTAAAAATCACTTCATTGAAAAAGTTTTTTTTTGATACTGCATAAAAACGTGAGCTACTTCTTTGGATATTTGGTTCTTTTGTTGACATTTAATATTGCATTATTCCAAAGGAGAAGTCCTTGACTGAAATACTTTAACACACACAAGTAAAGGATGCTCTACACCTTTCATTGAATTAAGTGGTTTTTTTTGGCTGTGAATTTAAAAATCTTAAAGGAGGGACTTACGCCGGCAGTCCAGTGGTTGAGAGGCCACGCTCCCACTGCAGTGGGTGCGGGTTCGATCCCTGGTCTAGGAACTCAGATCCCACAGGACGTGCAGCATGGCCAAAAAAACATAAATAAAGGAAAAGCACTCCTGTGTGTCTCCTTTACACTCAGTACTCCACTTCTGGTCACCAAATGTGTGTATGTTTTTCCCCTCACCAAGCAGCTCTGCAACACCACCTGGGTGTCCTACCATTCAACTCAGTTCTGACACTATCTACCTGGAGAGATACCTTGCACCACTCAGCAAGTGGGATCTTTAGTTCCCCCACCAGGGATCGAGCCCGCGCCCCCTGCATTGGAAGCACGGAGTCTGGACCACCAGGGAAGTCCCTCTGAAGTCGGCTGTTATGACAGCCATCTCAAATAGGATAGGTTCTTTAAACTTAGAGTTTGCAGATAAAGTTAAAAATGATAATAATGCTGGTAGTTTATATTTATCCCACTGAAGTCCTCCAAGTCCATCCCTCAGTTCAGCGGTGGTACGTTGGACTGCATGCTTGTTGGCTGTCCAAAGCAGATTTCCACTACTGTGCGGGCATGTTTTCAACTACCAGCACGTTCCAGTTTGTTTGAGAGCTTGTACATTGCGGATTTGTGCTACTATACGTGGTTTCGTACATTTAAGAGTTCTCCTTACGCTGAGCCCTGAGAGCCTCAAATGGATGTGGTTTTTGCAGGAGTCCACACAATTCAGTGAGAAAATTGCCAACTATGAGCCTGGGTGGGGATTCTTTCCAAAGTAATTGCTTGCTCGATGATTCTCTCAATGACTGACCTCCCCCCTCCCACTCCAGGATACACTTGACATCTGCTTTCGTTTATAAATGCACGGTGCTCTTTTCCGAGCTTTGAGGTAGAGTGGGGACCAGGAGACTGGGGGACAGGGGGACACCATATGCAGTGCTTCTTTATGTGTGAGTCACCATTTAGGAGAAATGAGAATTCAAACACTAGGTGACTCACTTGAGGGGTTCTCTGGGAGAGGACACAGACCACAATTGCCAGTCAAAAGATAACAGTATTTTCCTTGAAAAACTAAAAATAGGGCTACCATATGATCCAGCAATCCCACTCCTGGGCATATATCCAGAGAAAACCATAATTCAAAAAGATACATGCACCCCAATGTTCATTGCAGCACTATTTACAATAGCCAGGTCATGGAAGCAACCTAAATGTCCATCAACGGATGAATGGATAAAGAAGATGTGGTACATATATACAACGGAGGACTTTCCTGGTGGCGCAGTGGTTAAGAATCCGCCTGCCAACGCAGGGGACACGGGTTCAATCCCTGGTCTGGGAAGATCCCACATGCCACGGAGCAACTAAGCCCGTGCGCCACAACTACTGAGCCTGTGCTCTAGAGCCCACGAGCCACAATTACTGAGCCCGCATGCCACAACTACTGAAGCCTGCGTGCCTAGAGCCCGTGCTCCGCAACAAGAGAAGCCGCCACAATGAGAAGCCTACACACCACAACGAAGAGTAGCCCACGCTCGCTGCAAATAGAGAAAACCTGTGCACAGCAATGAAGACCCAATGCAGCCAAACATAAATAAATAAAATTTAAAAATTTATATATATACAATGGAATATTACTCAGCCATAAAAGAACAAAATAATGCCATTTGCAGCAACGTGGATGGACCTAGAGATTGTCATACTGAGTAAAGTAAGTCAGAGAAAGACAAATATATGATATCGCTTATATATGGAATCTAAAAAACAATGGTACAAATGAACTTATTTGCAAAACAGAAATAGAGTCACAGATATTGAAAACAAATTTATGCTTACCAAGGGGGAAAGTCAGGGGGAGGGATAAATTGGGAGATTGGGATTGACATATATACACCATACAAAATAGATAACTAGTAAGGACCTACTGTATAGCACAGGGAACGCTACTTAATACTCTGTAATGACCTACATGGGAATAGAATCTAAAAAAGAGTGGATATATGTATATGGATAACTGATTCACTTTGCTGTACAGTAGAAACTAACACCACATTGTAAATCAACTATACTCCAGTAGAAATTAATTTTAAAAAATGATAAAGATTATAGTATTTTAAATAGCCTCACAGAGCTACTAGACGTCATTCAGTCCTGAGTTTCTAACATTTAGTATGACGCTAGAAATCCAGTCGTGTACTTGGCCATTTTCTTCATGTGTAGAGACAGCAGGAAACCCTAGTTCATTATCAAACGCAGCTTGCTATGGCCTCATCTACAGTGCAGGGTTATAAAATTATTCCACCAAGTTCATAACCTTCCATTCCCTGAGCAGCTGGTAGAAATTTGGCAAATCACAGAGAGTTGGTATTTGGTGGACATCTATTCAAAACAGAGCTATATACGTAATTTCCTTCTCCTTGAGTACATTAATTTGGAAGTCTCCCTCAAGAACTGCCAATTTATAGTTTGAGTCAAATACCCAAACTGATGTTCAACCCGGGGGGAAAAACTGGCAAGTGAAAGGAGGACAATTATTGCCCATGAAGTTAAAAAGAAAACATACGGGACTTCCCTGGTGGTGTAGGGGTTAAGAATCCACCTGCCAATGCAGGGCACACGGGTTCGAGCCCTGGTCCGGGAAGATCCCACATGCTGCGGAGCAACTAAGCCCGTGCACCACAGCTACTGAGCCTGCGAACCACAACTACTGAGCCCATGTGCCATAACTACTGAAGCCCACGCACCTAGAGCCCGTGCTCTGCAACAAGAGAAACCACTGCAATGAGAAGCCCACGCACCGCAATGAAGAGTAGCCCCTGCTCGCCGCAACTAGAGAAAGCCCACGCGCAGCAATGAAGACCCAATGCAGACAAAGATAAATAAATAAATAAATTTTTTTTAAAAAAGAAAGAAAACATACGCCTCTTTTGACTACCTCAGGGAGGTGAGATAATGTTTATCAGCAGACGGCAAGTACAAAACTGGAAGCCAGGTCAACTCAACTCTTGGTGTGATGCATTATAATGTCTTTCTCCATCACCGGGCAAGCACCCCATCCTGCCTAAGCTTCCTCCATTGTGTTAACTCCACGTGGATGGATTGTGTCAAGTGGAACACGGGCTGGGTGGCAGTACCCTTGATGGCTGCCGTAATATCAGCGGGACGGTAAATACCAACTGCTGGCACCTATTAAAAGCAGAAGTGGGCTTCCCTGGTGGCACAGTGGTAGAGAGTCTGCCTGCTGATGCAGGGGACACGGGTTCGTGCCCCGCTCCGGGAAGATCCCACATGCCGCAGAGCGGCTGGGCCCGTGAGCCATGGCCGCTGAGCCTGCGCATCCTAAGCCTGTGTTCCACAATGGGAGAGGCCACAACAGTGGGAGGCCCGCGTACCACAAAAAAAAAAAAAAAAAGCAGAAGTGACTAAGCTTTTGAAAATTGGTTAAGTAATGTGCCACCTGTTCTCTGCTCCACAGACAAGCGGGGGCAGGACTGGGTGTGAATGTGGGAGCAGCAGAGATTTTAGCATCCCAAGAGCCACGTGGAGGCTTGTTTTTCGGAGGGAGTTACTAAACCCTATGGTTCATGGGGATGAGAGTTGTGCAAAACCCCTTGCTAGCCTTCCTCTGTCAATATCCTCTGGTAATCTTGCTGAATATTCTCTTCTACCCCCTCAGGTTGTCTGAAGCTCTTTCCCACTCCTCCCACCCGATCTGCCTGTAATCATGCCTGGGCGGAAGGGAGAGGTGAGTATACTGTCAGAGGCTGGTAATCCGTGGCAAGCCGAGCAGGGTAAGCTGGTCGGGAGAAATGGAGGCGGCTTGTTGGCCCCAGTGAATTTTGTCCTCTTGTGCACATAATAGGCAGCTGACCAACATATAATCAAATTTGCTCCTATGGACTAAAAGTGCAAATGTGAGCTTTGACTAGGTGGATTTCGACATATGCCTCTTCTCCAAGGGAGAAATGTGAGAATAGCTGCAGTCTTACAAGGAACAGGAGGGTTTTAGAGGTTGAGCACACTCTACCGGCCTTCACATCCCAGACACAGATTTTTGGTTTTTGCTAAATCATGGCTAAGGCCCGTGAGCACACAACCCAGGAATGACCCATTTGATGGAATAACCAATAGGGAATTTCAATAGGGTTATTCACCGAGAGGGTGTATCCAAATTGCCAGCCGGCCACTGTGCATTTACTCTTTCTGCTTTGTATCTGGGTGTACAACTTGGGAAGGTGCAAATGGAAAGCTGTTTTTGAAGGAACACACTATTTCCTTCAACATAAAGTTTTAAGGAAATTCTGTACAAAACCTTTCATAGCTGGGCCACTTGCTTACCTGTTCAAGCTTACCTGCCTCTCCTTCCCATCCTCCCTCAGCTGCCAGGGGAACGCAGGTGGCGTGACTCTGACTCTTTGCACGGAAGTCTCGTTCTTTTCTACAGGACTGCGCTGCGTTTCATCTTGGAAGAGTTACTGATTTCTGCATCCACCCTCTCCCGCTTTACTGAAGTCACTGAATTCCTTTCCTTTGCGTCACTGTTATTCCTGAAAGCAAGGAGCGGGGTTTTGTCAGTCTTCCTTCTTTGCCGATGGCATTCCGTATGGATTTGCTGCTGGAGTAAATCGTGAGCTTTCACGAGTCCCTTAAGTACTTTGAACCACACTTCCCTGTGCCGCTCCTGTTTTCAAATGCAGTCTCTAATTCTGGAAAAGTGGGTAACCAGACAAGAATGTTTGGTCTGACCTACTGGAGAACGGACTTGAGGATACGGGGAGGGGGAAGGGTGAGCTGTGACAGGGCGAAAGAGAGTCATGGACATATACACACTAACAAACGTAAGGTAGACAGCTAGTGGGAAGCAGCCGCATGGCACAGGGATATCAGCTCTGTGCTTTGTGACCGCCTGGAGGGGTGGGATATGGAGGGTGGGAGGGAGGGAGACGCAAGAGGGAAGAGATATGGGAACATATGTATGTGTATAACTGATTCACTTTGTTATAAAGCAGAAACTAACACACCATTGTAAAGCAATTATACCCCAATAAAGATGTTAAAGAAAAAAAAAAAAAAGAATGTTTGGTCTGAAAGAGAGCAGTATCTTCTACCTGAAGTGCTTTCCGCACGAGTCACCGGTCCCGGCAGTTTGCTAGTTGAGTCAAAGGCTGAGGTACCTAATCGCAAAGAATGCAAAATGCTTCTCTTCTGCCTTAATGGTGAAATGATTCTTTTTCAGAGCACTTCATGTCTGTAAATGCTTAGCTTTCTCTAGGGTCTAGAGTTAACTGTAATGCTCTTTGCATTTGCTACTGCATGATGGGCTTTTTCTTATCCTACTCTAGATTCCAAAGTTATGTCCGATGTGCGATTCCATGGTGGGAGATGTGGCATTTTGCTGAGTCTTGGAAAAATGTAACACCCTTGTCTCATCCCTGGTCGCACTTCAGAATTACCTGGTATGATTTTTAAAAATACAGATGGAATTCTTTGCACACCACATTACAGACAGAGGAGTTTTTATATGTTAAGTTAGAAACTGTAAAGAATCTGAGATTTTATCCTATTTTCAGGCTAACAAGTTAGCTTACCATAGTTCCATATACCTTTTATGAGAAGACATAAGACCTCTAGGTCAGAGATAACCTCACAGCAAAAACAGCAGCCAGAGCAGCATCTTGCATTGGGTCCCACCCCCCCCCCCCCCACAGGGTGACATACTGAGGGCCAGATGCTTCCTGCACTTGCAGTGGGAGCACTATAGCAGAGGAACCCTGAAATTAGGAAACTTTGAGCTTACAAGGCTGCTAACACATCTGCCCATCCTTCCTTCTGGATAAGCACATTATTCATGTACCTGGAATGTAGGCAAATCTCTGGGGAAAAAGGGAAGGTATCTCTAGTTTATTGCTCTGAGGTGTCTCTTCAAAGGGATACCTTATCTGTAGCTTCCAAGGATGTGTGTTATTTAAATATATCCTTTGCAAATTTGAAGATAATTCAAATAAATGGAAAGATAATCTCATGCTCTTGGATTAGAAGAATTAATATTGCTGAAATGGCCATACTACCCAAGGCAATCTACAGATTTAATGCAATCCCTATCAAATTACCCATGACATTTTCACAGAACTAGAACATATAGTCCTAAAATTTATATGGAATCATAAAAGAGCCAGAATTGCCAAAGCAATCCTGTAGGAAAAGAATAAAGCTGGAGGTATAACCCTCCCAGACTTAGGACAATACTACAAAGCTACAGTAATAAAAACAGCATGGTATTGGCACAAAAACACATGGATCAATGGAACAGAATAAAATATCCAGACATAAACCGACACACTTATGGTCAATTAATCTTTGATAAAGGAGGCAAGAATATACAATGGAGAAAAGAGTCTCTTCAGCAAGTAGTGTTGGGAAAGCTGGACAGCCACATGCAAATCAGTGAAGTTAGAACACTCCCACACACCACGCACAAAAATAAACTAAAAATGGCTTAAAGATTTAAATATAAGACATGACACCATAAAACTCCTAGAAGAGAACATAGGCAATACATTCTCTGGCATAAAATCGTAACAATGTTTTCTTAGGTCAGTCTCCTAAGGCAATAGAAATAAAAGCAAAAGTAAACAAGTGGGACCTAATCAAATTTAAAAGCTTTTGCACAGCAAAGAAAACCATAAACAAAGACAACCTATGGACTGGGAGAAAATATTTGCAAACTATGCAACAGATAAGGGATTAATTTCCTAAATATACAAACAGCTCATATAACTCAATAGTAAAAAAACCCAAACAACCCAATCAAAAAATGGGCATAAGACTGAAATAGACATTTCTCCAAAGAAGACACAGAGGTGGCCAATAGGCACATGAAAAAATGCTCAACATCACTGATTATTAGAGAAATGCAGATCAAAACTATGGTGATGTATCACCTGATGCCAGTCAGAATGGCCATCATTAAAAAGTCTACAGGGGGGCTTCCCTGGTGGCGCAGTGGTTGAGAGTCCACCTGCCAACGCAGGGGACACAGGTTCATGCCCTGGTCCGGGAAGATCCCACATGCCATGGAATGGCTAGGCCCGTGAGCCATGGCCGCTGAGGCTGTGCGTCCAGAGCCTGTGCTCCGCAACGGGAGAGGCCACAACAGTGAGAGGCCTGCATACCGCAAAGAAAAAAGAACAACAACAACAACAAAAACAAAACAAAACAAAAAGTCTACAGGGACTTCCCTGGTGGCGCAGTGGTTAAGAATCTGCTTGCCAATGCAGGGGACACGGGTTCGAGCCCTGGTCCTGGAAGATCCCACATGCTGCGGAGCAACGAAGCCCATGCACCACAACTACTGAGCCTGCATGGCGCAACTACTGAAGCCCACGCACCTAGAGCCTGCGCTCCGCAACAGGAGAAGCCACCCCAATGAGAAGCCCATGCACCACAACGAAGAGTTGCCCCTGCTCGCTGCAACTAGAGAAAGCCCATGTGCAGCAATGAAGATCCAATGCAGCCAAAAAATAATAGTTAATAAATAAATAAATAAGAAAACTAATTTAAACCTTTTAAAAAAAGTCTACAAATAATAAATGCTGGAGAGGGTGTTGAGAAAAGAGAACCCTCCTATACTGCTGGTGGGAATGTAAAAAATTGGTGCAGCCACTATGGAGAACAGTATGGAAGTTCTTTAAAAATCTAAAAATAGTTACCATATGGTCCAGCAATCCCACTCCAGGGCATATATCCAGAGAAAACTCTAATTTGAAAAGATACATGCACTCAATGTTCATAGCAGCACTATATACAATAGCCAAGACACGGAAACAACCTAAATGTCCATCCACAGATGACTGGATAAAGAAGATGCAGTGTACCCACACACACACACACACACACACACACACACACACACACACACAATGGAATACTACTCAGCCATAAAAAAGAATGAAATAATGCCATTTGCAGTAACATGGATGGACCTAGAAATTATCATACTGAATGAATTCAGACAGAGAAAGACAAATATTGTATGATATCATTTATAGGAGGATTCTAAAAACTAATATAAGTGAACTTATATACAAAACAGAAACAGCCTCAGAGACATAGAAAACAAACTGATGGTTACCAAAGGGGAAAGGGGAGGAGTAGGGATAAATTAGAAGTTTGGGATTAGCAGATACAAACTACTATATATAAAACAGATAAACAACAAGGTCCTACTGTATAGCACAGGGAACTATATTCTGTAATTGTAATAAACCATAATGGAAAAGAATATGAAAAAGAAGAAAAAAAAATATATGAATCACTTTGCTGTACACCTGAAACTAACACAACATTGTAAATCAACTATATTTCAATTAAAAAAAAAACCCCACCAAATATGCCCTTTTGTCAGAAGACCCAGACCATACAGGAATATGAGAAATTCATGGACACCTCCTAGAGAAATGGAAATAAAAACAAAAATAAACAGATGGGACCTAATGAAACTTAAAAGCTTTTGCACAGCAAAGGAAACCATAAACAAGACCAAAAGACAACCCTCAGAATGGGAGAAAATATTTGCAAATGAAGCAACTGACAAAGGATTAATCTCCAAAATTTATAAGCAGCTCATGCAGCTCAATATCAAAAAAACAAACAACCCAATCCAAAAAAGGGCAGAAGACCTAAACAGACATTTCTCCAAAGAAGATATACAGATTGCCAACAAACACATGAACGAATGCTTGACATCATTAATCATTAGAGAAATGCAAATCAAAACTACAATGAGATATCATCTCACACCAGTCAGAATGGCCATCATCAAAAAATCTACAAACAATAAATGCTGGAGAGGCTGTGGAGAAAAGGGAACCCTCTTGCTCTGTTGGTGGGAATGTAAATTGATACAGCCACTATGGAGAACAGTGTGGAGGTTCCTTAAAAAACTACAAATAGAACTACCATATGACCCAGCAATCCCACTACTGGGCATATACCCTGAGAAAACCATAATTCAAAAAGAGTTGTACCAAAATGTTCATTGCAGCTCTATATACAATAGCCAGGACATGGAAGCAACCTAAGTGTCCATCAAGAGATGAATGGATGAAGAAGATGTGGCACATATATACAATGGAATATTACTCAGCCATAAAATGAAAGGAAATTGGGTTATTTGTAGTGAGGTGGACGGACCTAGAGTGTCATACAGAGTGAAGTAAGTCAGAAAGAGAAAAACAAATACCGTATGCTAACACATATATATATGGAATCTAAGAAAAAAACCAAAAAGGTCATGAAGAACCTAGGGGCTAGACGGTAATAAAGACACAGACCTACTAGAGAATGGACTTGAGGATATGGGGAGGGGGAAGGGTAAGCTGTGACAAAGTGAGAGAGTGGCATGGACATATATACACTACCAAACGTAAAATAGATAGCTAGTGGGAAGCAGCCACATAGCAAGGGAGATTAGCTCTGTGCTTTGTGACCACCTAGGGGGCGGGATAGGGAAGGTAGGAGGGAGGGAGACGCAAGAGGGAAGAGATATGGGAATATATGTATATGTATGGCTAATTCACTTTGTTATAAAGCAGAAACTAACACACCATTGTAAAGCAATTATACTCCAATAAAGGTGTTAAAAATTAAAAAATTTTAAAAATAAAGAAATTCATGGAGAATTGTTTTCCAACATTGCAAACCAATAAGAAAAAGAACAGCAATCCTATAAAAAAATGGGCAAGGGGTATAATCAGAGAGTTCACAGAAAAAAGTCTCCAGCTCACTCAGAATACAAGAAATACAAGTTAAAATTGCACTGTTATAATTTCTGATCTATCGAATTGCAAAGATAAAACATTTTGCTACCCCTCTGTTGTGGAGGCTGCAGGGAAACAAGCACCCCCAGACATCACGTCACTAATGCATGTAACCACTGACCAGGTCCTTCCACTTCTAGGAATTTAATCTATTTATATAATCACTGCAAATGAACAAATGTGTACAGAAAGCTGTTCTCTGACGTATAATTTGTGATAGCAATGGAGGGCTGTTTGAATAAATTATGGTATTGTCTCAGTCTATTTGGGCTGCTATAACAAAGTACCATAAACTGGGTGGCTTGAACAACACAGTTGTTTCTTATAGTTCTGGAGGCTGGAGCATATTTGGGTTCTGGTGAGGGCCCATTTCCTGGTTTGTAGACAGCCAGCTTCTCACTGTGTCCTCACACGGTGGAAGGGGTGAGAGCTCTCTAGGGTCTCTTCTTATAAGGGCACCAATCCCATTCATGAAGGCTCCACCCTTATGACCTAATCACTTCCCAAAGGCCCACTTCTAATACCATCACATTGGAGGTTAGGATTACAACATATGATTTTTGGGGACACACAAACATTCAATCTATAGCAGGTGTTATGTAGATTGAAATATTCTGTATATTGAAATATTATGCAGCCATAAGAATGAAGAACTCTTTGTGTACTGCTATGAAATAATCACCAAAAAATATTTTTATGTGAAAAAGCAAAGTGCAGAATAGTGTGTTCAGGAAAACAAAAAAACTTATTTGCTAGTATGGGCATAGAAGGTCTCTAAAGGATACACAAAGATAGGAAATCTCTGGAAGGAAACTGGAAACACTCCAGAAAGGAGGCTCTTCACGGCATACATTTTGTAATTTTTGAATAATGTGCTACCTACTCATTAAATGAATTCAGTTTTTTGAGGTATGCGGGCCTCTCACTGCTGTGGC
This sequence comes from Phocoena phocoena, assembly GCF_963924675.1. Classification (NCBI taxonomy): domain Eukaryota; kingdom Metazoa; phylum Chordata; class Mammalia; order Artiodactyla; family Phocoenidae; genus Phocoena; species Phocoena phocoena. Next base: position 21,445,188 of record NC_089236.1, read on the forward strand.
CTCTCCTGTTGCAGAGCACAGGCTCCGGACGCGCAGGCTCAGCAGCCATGGCTCACGGGCCCAGCCGCTCCGCGGCATGTGGGATCTTCCTGGACTGGGGCACGAACCCGTGTCCCCTGCATCGGCAGGCGGACTCCCAACCACTGCGCCACCAGGGAAGCCCATGAATTCAGTTTTTTACAATGCCGAGCCCCATATCAAACCTACTGAATCAGAATGTCTACATTTTAAAAGTCCCTCTGGAGATTCTGCCACCAGTTAGGGGTTAAGGAATCACTCCTGTAGCAGGAACTATGGGCAGGAAATGACTTCATTAGATAACCAAATGGGAAACAACCAACACAGCTGGCTCACAGTTCCCACCCTCTTGCTGGAACAAAATATAAAGCACCAGAGTGGAAAGAAGTCTCAAAAGTCAACAAATGCTCCTGCCCAATGCTCAGGGCCCTCAACCTACAGCCATCTTGACCAAGGTGCCCTGAGAGCTTTGCATTTCTGCAGGGGGCTTGGCCTCATTTTTCACATGCTATGTTAATGCGATAATATTTTAATGAAGCCTAAACTTACATTTGGAGCGGGGTGCGGTTAACAATATCACACAGGTGACTCATTTTGAGCTTTCTACCAGCTGAAACTCCTAAGTCTTTCTTCATGACTGCCGCTGCAAGCCAGGTATGCCCCACACAGACACGGGTGCAGGTGGGTTTTGGCTACACATGCAGGAACTGACATTGTGATAATATTTTCTCACTTTGCACACCAGATGTTTCAGCATCTGATTTGTGCTGTACACGGTTTCCTTCCTAATTCTTTCTTTCTTTTAAATTCCATTTTAGCTCTGCTAAAATAAATGAAAGATGATACCATTTTGCATCCATTTGGCAAACATAAGAAAAATGTCAAAAAAAAGAAAAAATGACTTCAAATTCTGGAAGAAAGCGTGTAGGATGAGTGCGGTGGTGACGTTTTGAAATCTGGGTTCTAATTAAAGCCCCACCACTTACTAACTGTGAGAACTGCAACATCTTAACTTCTCTAGGCCTTAGTATCTTCATCTAGAAAAGGGAGACTAATACCTTGTTGGCTGGTTCAGCAAATGGAGGCTGTCATAGGAGTCTTTTTACCATAAGAAATTCTTAAATTCTGGTCTCTACTGTGAATCAGGTGCAAACTACAGGATGCCCATTCACATTCTCTTTTATGTAGCCCTGAGAAAATGTTTCAAGAATTGTTTTAGCTCATATGCATACTGCCTGGTCACGCCCTCAATCCCTATTTTCACTCAAAATCTCCTTGCCATCACACATTTAGTGGTTTGGGAGATGGTTGGCAACACAGGTCTGTGGAGTAAACCCTGGATGGGGAGCCATGAGTCCTGGCTCTGGTGTTGGCCCAGACCCTCAAGGCCACAGAGCCATCATCCAAAATGAGATGATTAGGTCCTTTCCATCTTCTATACATTTATACTTCCTGAGCCTTTAGAGCCTTTGCTTCTTTATTAAAACTTGTCTGAGCCACTCCGAGATTCTCACTCAGGGTTAACAAGTAGTTAGATGTCACTTTAAAACGAGTGAGCCTGGGACTTCCCTGGTGGTCCAGTGGTTAACACTTTGCGGTTCCAACGCAGGGGGCCCGGGTTCGATCCCTGGTCAGGGAACTAAGACCACACATGCTGTGCAGTGCACCCAAAAAAAAAATGCAAACTTGATCCCAGTCTTGAAGGCTAGTGCCTTTGCTCTTGGCCTGGTTCTAGAAGAAGTGCTGGAAAGGTGCATGAAAGGCTCATACATGCTGTTGCACCTGGGGATGGAGACGCCAGATCACAGCCCTTCCTGCAGACGCCCAGACTGGGAGGAGGATGGAAAATATGTGTCCAAGGACTGATGGAATCAAATTCATATTCTGTGGCAAGAGGAGAAATTTTTTTTTTTTTGCGATACGCGGGCCTCTCACTGTTGTGGCCTCTCCCGTTGCGGAGCACAGGCTCCGGACGCGCAGGCTCAGCGGCCATGGCTCACGGGCCCAGCCGCTCCGCGGCATGTGGGATCTTCCCAGACCGGGGCACGAACCCATGTCCCCTGTATCGGCAGGCGGACTCTCAACCACTGCGCCACCAGCGAAGCCCGAGGAGAAATATTTAAACATAACAATTCTTCTCTGCCCTTTGGCCTCTTCTCTTCCCCCTACTGTGCATTCTGTATCTGCATTATGCATTGACCAAACCTCTCCCATCGGCAGAAATACCTGCTCAACCATAAAGAAAAACGTTCTCCTAGCATTGACGACTTCTTAAAGATAACATTCCTTCTTGAGCTTATGGGGTGGGAGTAATGACGCACCAAAATGGCGAATAGATCTAGATTGTGCAAACTGTCAATAATACATCATTTGATGCACAGCCCTCTCTCTCAAAAAGCTTATATAAACTGCATCTTGACTTCTGATGGGCGGAACAGTTCTCAGAGCTTTCTGAGAATCTCTTTCCGGATTATAATCCTCTAATTTGGCTCGAATAAAATTTTCCAGTTCTTTCTTAGATCGACAGATTAATTTTTGTCGACACGGAGAATGAACACCTAGTTGGATAATGCTAAAGACATTTAAGGCAACAAATACTGCTGTCCTCTCCTTTCTGAGAATCTGAGATCTAAGGAGACCCAGGTTTAGAGTGCTGTGGAAAGAGGGATTTATGATAGGAAAAAGGAGGAATTTCCTAACTTCCACCAGGCTATCAGGCACTGACATGACTTGCTAACAAGGTTTTATGGGATGATTAATGTGGCAAAGCTGGATATCATTCTGGAAAGATTTTCACATGTCCCTTCATAGAGGCAAGGTGCTGCGTGAAAGCACGCGGTGACAGGTGGCCTTCCGGCCTGTGGTTGATGGCTTCTCCAGGCCTCGTGATGGGTTACAGAGTATTGTTTCCTTCCTCTTCATGCTTGGGTCCTCGAAATAGATGTTCTCACTTCACTCTGTCCTGATATTCTTGGAAGCTGCCACCCTCCCCCCGAAGTTCTAACTGAAGCCAAAAATTGGACCAACCTCACTTATTTCCTGCCTATCACAGGCAGATCTTTTTTATAGTCCTTCTTAGAGAGAAAAGATGACTCCAGACTTCAATATGGCTGGGTTGAAAATGTTTCAGAGTTGGGACATGTGGTAAATTGAATGAAACATGGCCCCAATGGCCCAGCAGGACCCCTGCCCTTGGCAATGTGACTCAGTAGCTCCTGCCATCAAGAGATGAAGTCTAGGGTCTTCCCTGGTGGTCCAGTGGTAAAGAACCCACCTGTCAATGCAGGAGATTCGGGTTCGATCACTGGTCGAGGAACGAAGATCCCATCTGTCTCGGGGCAACTAAGCCCTCATGCCACAACTACAGAGCCCACGTGCTCTGGAGCCCACGCCACAACTAGAGAGAAGCCCACATGCTGCCACGAACAGCCCACGCGCCACAACAATAAAAAGATCCGATCCCGCATGCCACAACGAAGACCTGACGCAGCCAAAAATAAAAAAATAAAATATTTAAAAACAACCTCTTTGTTAAAAGAAAGAGAGAGATGAAGTCTATTGCCCGCCCCTCCACCTGCAGCCTTGTGACTGGCTTTGACCACGAGAACGTGGCAGAAGCATCGGCGTGACAGTCCTAAGTTTAGGCTTCCAGAGACCTTGAGCATTTCTGCTCTCTGGGAACACTGCCTCCACCAGAATGGTCCTGGGCTAGCTGCTGGGAGATGAGAGACCAAGCAGAGTAGAGGTGAGTCATTCCAGCTGAGATCATCCTAGAACAGCCAGTTGACCTGCCCGCTGACGCAGATGCACGAGAAAACCTGGCCAGAATGAAACAAGACCAGAACTGACCAGCTAAGCTCAGCCTAAATTGCTGATTCACAAAAGCTTAAGCTAAGCAAATGGCAGTTATTTTAAGCCACTACGTTTTGGGTTAGTTTATTATGCAGCCTTACCTTGGTAATAATTAACCATTTCAGGAGAAGACAAAGGAATGGTTCCGATAATTAGAACTATGATTCCCACATTTATACCACCAGGCATAACTTCTCCCTTGAATTTCAGACCCATACATCCAACCACCTACCCAAGAATAATACCCCCAAACTTATTCCTATGGCCACAGCCTTCCCTATCTCAACAAATGAAAAACAACTCCATCTTTCCAGTGGTTCAGGCTGATACCTTGGCCTCATCTTTGACTTTTCTTTCTTTCACACTCTATGTACAGTTTATTAGCAAATCCCATGGGCTCTACCTTCAAAATACATTCAGAATCTGTCTACTTTTCACTACTTCCATGGTTACCACCTTGATCTGGGCCCTCACCATCTCTTGACTGAATTATTACAGCAGCATGCTGACTGACTTCCCCGCTTCCAAACTGGCCAACCTACAGTCTAATCTTAACACCCATCAGAGTGACCTTTCTAGAACAAGTCAGATGACGCCTCTCCTACGCTCAGAATCCTCCAGTGGCTCCACATCTCTCTCAGAGTGAAAAGCCAAAGTCTTTACAATGTCCTGGGAAGTCCCTCAGGAGCTGGACCCTCACTATCTTGATGACCTCATCTCCTTCTCTATCTTGATTACTACATTCTTCCCACACCAAATATCCCTAATGCAATTTGGGACATACTTATACTAAAAAATTGTGCCTCTTTTATCTGAAATTCAAATTTAACTGGGTATCCTGTACTTTACCTGGCAACCTTAACCAGGCATGCTTCCCCTTGAGTCTTTGCGCTGACGGTTTCCTCTGCTCAAATGCTTTCCCAGACAGCCACAGCGCTCACCTCTGACCACCTTTAAGTCTCTGCTCAAAGGTCATTTTGTCAAAATCAGAAAGGCCTTCCCTGACGAGCACACTTAAGCCTACACCCACACCCTGGTATGTCCAGCCCCCTTCTTTGCTTTATTTTTCTCCATAGAACTCATCACCATCTATCTTACTTGCTAATTTATCACCAAGAGAGCTTGGCTGGGCTCTATTTTAGTTTGCTCACTGCTGCATCCTGAGTGTTCAGAACAGTGTCTGGCATTTAGCAGGTAGATGCTCCGTGCGTGTTTGTCACAGGGTTAAAAGAATGACAGGATATACTACACATACTGTGCTGAATGTGGCCTGGACAAGCTTCTTTTTAAAGAAGTCCAAGTCTTTCACAGCACAGCTTAAATTGTTGATTAATTAATGATTATAGCAAAAAAAATCAGTCCCTTGCTCCACCTCATTCCTCCCTACTCGCTACTTTCTGCTCATACTGTTTCTTCTTTTTGAATCCTTATTTCTAAATAACTTGCTTCAACGATTCTTTCTTTCTCTGTCTTAGGCTGCACCACATGGCTTGAAGGATCTTAGTTCCCCGACCAGGCATTGAACCCACGCCCTTGGCAGAGAAAGTGCCGAGTCCCAACTACTGGACCACCAGGGAATTCCCTCAACTATTATTTCTTGATTTTTCAGTATCAGAGTTTAGGTATTATTTTTTGACTTCTCTTTGGAAGATGAGGATTTAGCTTTCTTGCTGTCCCTCACTCCCATCTCTCCTCTCCTCCGAGCCCTGCCACTTCTCCCTCTCCATCCTCCCATACAATTATCTCACAATTTAGTTAAATTAACAATCATGACAAGACTATGTATTTTTCCAAATAGAGCCATCTGTTTTTTAATTTTTGTTGGAGTTAATAACTCTCATATTCCCTGCTGCTTTGTTTTCTAGCTACTCATCACTAATCCATCCCCTAAGCTCTCTGCAAGAAATGTGAATTTCCTCTCAAAACTTGAAGTGCTCCAGGAACCTACTAGGCCCACTTTTTATTTTCTTGGAGGGCTCCCTCGTGGAGCCTGTTTTCTTCCTGCTCCAGTCCACACTGGTATCCACGCCTGTTGCCTGTGGTCGCATGGAGACCTCTCTCCTCAGCCTGGATTCCCTTCACTACTCACCGAAGTTCTGTCTTGGTGAAGCAGCTCTCTGATGGCTTATTGGGAGGTTAAATTTTTTTTTTTTTTTGCGGTATGCGGGCTTCTCACTGCTGTGGCCTCTCCCATTGCGGAGCACAGGCTCCGGACGCGCAGGCTCCGCGGCCATGGCTCACGGGCCCAGCTGCTCCGCGGCACGTGGGATCTTCCCGGACCGGGGCACGAACCCGTGTCCCCCGCATCGGCAGGCGGACTCTCAACCACTGCGCCACCAGGGAAGCCCCGACTTGCTTATTTTTGTCTCTGGAAGTTCTTAGGATTTTCTCTTTGTTACTGGTGTTCTTAACTTCCTTGGTATATGTCGTTGTAAATGACTGACAGTCATTTCCACTTAGATATATGTTTTTAATTTCTTAGGGATTTTCTTGAAAAAAAATAGTATTTTCTTTCCACCCTCTCAGTTCTTACTTTCTGGATTTCTTATTATTCAAATGTTGGGTCTCCTGAGCATGCTTCTTGGGAATGAAATTCAGTGTAATCTGGATGTCACACAGCTAACAGTGCCTCCGAGGAGGTTCTCATACAAGGCGTCTGGAGGCTACGCCATGATAGCAGCACAGACCAATACCTCACTGCTTCTAGTTCAGGACTCTAATGTGAAGAGACCACCTTGTTAGCATGTGGCTGGGTGTTGAGAGTCTGCAGGTAACACTGGGGTGGCGGGTGGGAAAAAAAGCACACAGAAGCTTATGAGAACATCAGTTAGGGGGCATTAGAATGTCTTCCTCAGATTTGTACCATGTTTATGGATTGAAACACATTTTTACATAATTTATTTCACATAACATGGGTCAAAATCTCGAAATCTTGGCTGCCCTCGAAGCGTGGTGAACCTGGACCCAGGCAAACTAGGAGACCAGGACCCAGGCAAACTAGGAGACCAGGACCCAGGCAAACTAGTCACAGTTTTCAGTCCTCAAGAAGATAATCTTGTTCCCTATGCTAAAAGGACTTTTTTTTTTTTTTTTTGGCTGTGTCGGGTCTTAGTTGTGGCTCACAGGATCTTCTTTGCGGCATGCGGGATCTTTCGGTGCAGAGTGTGGGCTTCTCTCTAGTTGTGGCACGTGGGCTGTAGAACTTGTGGGCTCAGTAGTTGTGGCAATGGGCTTAGTCTCCCTGCAGCATGTGGGATCTTAGTTCCCCAACCGGGGACCAAACCCACGTCACGTGCATTGGAAGGCAGATTCTTAAACACCACAAGTTTCTTAACACCAGGGAAGTCCCCAAGGGCTGGTTGTTTTTTACCGATCGTCTTTTTGCCTTGGGAATGTGTCTGTACCCGTTTCTCAGTGTGCTCTGCGCAGTCACACAAGCTGTGTATCGTGGTGCCAGGCAGTGAGGCCTGGAGGAGGGTGTCTCTTGTTGTACAACGTCACGGTGCACTGTTAGACACGCAGCCCAAAACCTGTCACCTACCCCATATGGGAGTTATTACACAGTGATGGTTCCCTGCAGCGTCTTGTTACATTAGTCCTTCCTTTCATTTCTTAAAATCATTTCCCTTATGTATAAATAATTTCTTTAAAAAATTTAGAAGTAGCTATAACCTTCCAGATTATAGCAGGAAGTTAGCGTTAGAAGAAGAAAGCTTCAATTCCCCCTCTCCTTATTTTGTTCTTCGTTTGTTTAATAGCAGCCTAGACTTTAATCTGAATATATAGTACAAGGTTCGGGGTGCACTGCAGGAGTGTGAAACCAATAGCACTGTCATTAAATGGCTATTTTAAGTCCCGCTTACCCTTGCCACTCACACTCCTTCCACATTTCCACACCCTGGGCAAACCAGAAGTTTCTTAAAGCCAAATTCTAATTAGTGAGCACGCTGTCTCTTTTCCTCTCCCTCTCTCCTTTCCCCAAGAATCTAATGTAAACTATCAGACAAAAAATCTTGTTTTGCATCGTTCTGACTCTAGTCCAGTGCTGCGCAAACTATCTGTGGTAAAGGGCTGATTTCTTTATATTTCTAATCGGTCATAAACTGGTAACTTTGTAGAATATAATACACGTGAATTAGTAGAAAAGTGAATTTAAAAATCTAAAGGAAAAGCACTCCTGTATGTCTCCCTTACACTCAGTACTCTACTTCACTTCTGACACTCCTGGTCACGAAATATTTGTAAGTTTTTCCCCTTACAAGCAGTTCTGCAACACCCGCTGGGTGTCCTACCATTCAATTCAGTTCTGACACTATCTACCTGGAGAGAGCATCAGATTCCAAAGGTTAAGGGCTCAGTCCTACAAGAGTGCTCCCCCCACCACTTCAGGTGCCAATCACAGGTTCAGGTTACTGACTGGCTATAAATCAGAGGTTCCGATCACCCCCTCCATGGGTTTGATTAATTTGTTGGAGCAGCTTACAGACCTCAGGAGAATATCTTACTCTCTAGATTACCAGTTTGCTAGAAAACGATATACGGTCACTGCTCCATATCCACAGCTTCCACATTCACAGTTTCAAACCAGCTTCAGACCAAAAGAAAAAAATTCCACAAAGTTCCAAAAAGCAAACTTGAATTTGCAGCATGCTGGCAACTATTTACATGGCTTTTACATTGTTTTAATTATTAAAAGTGATCTAGAAGTGACTGAAAGTATATGGGAGCAGATAGCCTCATCCACCAGAGGGCAGACAGCAGAAGCAAGAAGAACTACAATTCTGCAGCCTGTGGAAGGAAAACCACATACACAGAAAGACAGACAACATGAAAAGGCAGAGGACTTTGTATGAGATGAAGGAACAAGATAAAACCTCAGAAAAACAACTAAATGAAGTGGAGATAGGCAACCTTCCAGAAAAAGAATTCAGAATAATCATAGTGAAGATGATCCAGGACCTTGGAAAAAGAATGGAGGCAAAGATAGAGAAGATGCAAGAAATGTTTAACAAAGACCTAGAAGAATTAAAGAACAAACACCTAGAAGAATTAAAGAACAAACAAACAGAGATGAACAATACAATAACTGAAATGAAAGACACACTAGAAGGAATCAATAGCAGAATAGCTGAGGCAGAAGAACGGATAAGTGACCTGGAAGACAGAATGGTGGAATTCACTGCTGCGGAACAGAATAAAGAAAAAAGAATGAAAAGAAATGAAGACAGCCTAAGAGACCTCTGGGACAACATTAAATGCACCAACATTCGCATTATAGGGGTCCCAAAAGGAGAAGAGAGAGAGAAAGGACCCAAGAAAATATCTGAAGAGATTACAGTCGAAAACTTCCCTAATGTGAGAAAGGAAATAGCCACCCAAGTCCAGGAAGTGCAGAGAGTCCCAGGCAGGATAAACCCAAGGAGAAACATGTCGAGATAAATAGTAATGAAATTGACAAAAATTAAAGACAAAGAAAAATTATTGAAGGCAACAAGGGAAAAATGACAAATAACATACCAGGGAACTCCCATAAGGTTAACAGCTGATTTCTCAATAGAAACTCTACAAGCCAGAAGGGAGTGGCATGATATATTTAAAGTGATGAAAGGGAAGAAACTACAACCAAGATTACTCTACCCAGCAAGGATCTCATTCAGATTCGATGGAGAAATCAAAAGCTTTACAGACAAGCAAAAGCTAAGAGAATTCAGCACCACCAAACCAGCTCTACAACAAACGTTAAAGGAAATTCTCTAACTGGGAAACACAAGAGAAGAAAAAGACCTACAAAAACAAACCCATAACAATTAAGAAAATGGTCATAGGAACATACATATTGATAATCACCTTAAACACGAATGGATTAAATGCTCCAACAAAAAGACACAGGCTCGCTGAATGGATACAAAAAAAAAAGACCCATCTATATGCTGTCTACAAGAGACCCACTTCAGACCTAGGGACACATACAGACTGAAAGTGAGGGGATGGAAAAAGATATTCCATGCAAATGGAAATCAAAAGAAAGCTGGACGGCTTCCCTGGTGGCGCAGTGGTTGAGAATCTGCCTGCCAATGCAGGGGACATGGGTTCGAGCCCTGGTCTGGGAAGATCCCACATGCTGCGGAGCAACTAGGCCCGTGAGCCACAACTGCTGAGCCTGCGCATCTGGAGCCTGTGCTCCGCAAGAAGAGAGGCTGCGATAGTGAGAGGCCCATGCACCGCGATGAAGAGTGGCTCCCGCTTGCCACAACTAGAGAAGGCCCTCATACAGAAACTAAGACCCAATACAGCAAAAATAAATTAATAAAAACTCCTATCCCCAACACCTTCTTTAAAAAAAAAAAAAAGAAAGCTGGAGTAGCAACACTCATATCAGATAAAATAGACTTTAAAGAATGTTATAAGAGACAAGGAAGGACACTACATAATGATCAAGGGGTCAATCCAAGAAGAAGATATAACAATTAAAAATATATATGCACCCAACATAGGAGCACCTCAATACATAAGGCAACTGCTAACAGCTATAAAAGAGGAAATCAACAGTAACACAGTAATAGTGGAGGACTTTAACACCTCACTCACACCAATGGACAGATCATCTATAATGAAAATAAATAAGGAAACACAAGCTTTAAATGACACAATACACCAGATAGATTTAATTGATATTGATAGGACATTCCATACAAAAACTTCATATTACACTTTCTTCTCAAGTGCACACAGAACATTCTCCAGGATAGATCACATCTTGGGTCACAGATCAAGCCTCAGTAAAGTTAAGAAAATTGAAATCATATCAAGCATCTTTTCTGACCACAACACTATGAGATTAGAAATCAATTACAGGGAAAAAAACGTAAAAAACGCAAACACATGGAGGCTAAACAATACACTACTAAATAACCAAGAGATCACTGAAGAAATCAAAGAGGAAATCAAAAAACACCTAGATACAAATGACAACGAAAACACAACAATCCAAAACCTATGGGATGCAGTAAAAGCAGTTCTAAAAGGGAAGTTTATAGCAATACAAGCCTACCTCAAGAAACAAGAAAAATCTCAAATAAACAATCTAACCTTACACTTAAAGGAACTAGAGAAAGAAGAACAAACAAAACCTAAAGTTAGCAGAAGGAAAGAAATCATAAAGATCAGAGCAGAAATAAATGAAATAGAAACAAAGAAAACAATAGCAAACATCAATAAAACTAAAAGCTGGGGCCATTTTTTCTTCTTCCGCCTATACATGTGGTTTCTCCGTGCAAGTGTGCACCTTCTTTTCTCCACTCCCACAGGGTTCGCGGCCACCATGGCGTATTAGAGGCAGCAGTGCCTGCGGCAGCATTGGCTTTTGCAACGGCGGCAGCAGCACCCCCCAGCGGCTTAAGCCATGGCGCTTTTCAAGGGCATTCAGCAGCAGCGTTGCTGTAACCGACAAAGACACCTTCGAATTAAGCACATTCCTCGATTCCACCAAAACCTCGCAACATGGCCGAGATGAGCTTCCTGAGCAGCGAGGTGTTGGTGGGGGAGTTCACGTCTCCCTTTGACCAGTCGGGTTTGGGGGCTGAAGAGAGCCTGGGTCTCCTAGATGACTACCTGGAGGTGGCCAAGCACTTCAAACCTCATGGGTTCTCTGGCGACAAGGCTAAGGCGGGCTTCTCCGAATGGCTGGCTGTGGATGGGTTGGTCAGTGCCTCAAATAACGGCAAGGAGGATGCTTTCCCTCGGGGCAGATTGGATGGTGGAGAAAATGGATCTGAAGGAGTTTGATTTTAATGCTCTGTTGGGTATAGATGATCTGGAAACCATGCCAGATGAGCTTTTGGCCACATTGGATGACAGGTGTGATCTCTTTGACCCCCTACTCCAGGAAGAAGAGGTCCGCAAGGCAAGGGGGAAGAAGAGGATCCCCTAGTTAGGGTAGTTAGGAGGGTGTGTGCTTGTACATAGGAGGCTAGTGCTGAAGCTGTGTGTTTTAATAAATTATTTTTTAGTGAAAGTAAAAAAAAAATAAAAAATAAATAAAAGCTGGTTCCTTGAGAAGATAAACAAAATTGATAGAGCATTAGCCAGACTCATCAGGAAAAAGAGGGAGAGGACTTAAATCAATAAGCTTAGAAATGAAAAAGGAGAAGTTACAACAGACACCACAGAAATACAAAGCATCCTAAGAGACTACTATAAGCAACTCTATGCCAATAAAATGGACAACCTGGAAGAAATGGACAAATTCTTAGAAAGCTATAACCTTCCAAGACTGAACCAGGAAGAAACAGAAAATATGAACAGACTAATCACAAGTAATGAAATTGAAACTGTGATTTAAAATCTTCCAATAAACAAAAGTCCAGGACCAGATGGCTTCACAGGTGAATTCTATCAGACATTTAGAGAAGAGCTATCCCTCATCCCTCTCAAACTCTTCCAAAATATAGCAGAGGGAGGAACACTCCCAAACTCATTCTATGAGGCCACCATCACCCTGATACCAAAACCAGACAAAGATACTACAAAAAAAAGAAAATTATAGACCAATATCACTGATCAACATAGATGCAAAAATTCTCAACAAAATACTAGCAAACAGAATCCAATGGCACATTAAAAGGATCATACACCATGATCAAGTAGGATTTATCCCAGGGATGCAAGGATTCTTCAATATACACAAACCAATGTGATACAGCATATTAACAAATTGAAGAATAAAAGCCATATGGTCCTCTCAATAGATGCAGAAGGACTTTTCAGAAAATTCAACACCCATTTATGATAAAAACTTTCCAGAAAGTGGGTATAGAGGGAACCTATGTAAATATAATAAAGGCCATACATGACAAACCCACAGCAAACATCATTCTCAATGGTAAAAAACTGAAAGCATTTCCTCTAAGATCAGGAACAAGACAAGGATGTCCACTCTCACCACTATTATTCAACATAGTTTTGGAAGTCCTGGCCATGGCAATCAGAGAAGAAAAAGAAATAAAAGGAATACAAATTGGAAAACAAGAAGTAAAACTGTCACTGTTTGCAGGTGACATGATACTATACATAGAGAATCCTAAAGATGCCACCAGAAGACTACTAGAGCTAATCAATGAACTTGGTAAAGTTGCAGGATACAAAAATAATGCACAGAAATCTCTTGCATTTCTATACACTAATGATGAAAAATCTGAAAGAGAAATTAAGGAAACACTCCCATTTACCATTGCAACAAAAAGAATAAAATACCTAGGAATAAACCTACCTAGGGAGACAAAAGACTTGTATGCAGAAAACTATAAGACACTGATGAAAGAAATTAAAGATGAGACAAATGGATGGAGAGATATACCATGTTCTTGGATTGGAAGAATCAATATTGTGAAAATGACTATACTACACAAAGCCATCTACAGAGTCAATGCAATCCCCATCAAATTACCAATGACATTTTTTACAGAACTTGTACAAAAAATCTTAAAATTTGTATGGAAGCACAAAAGACCCCAAATAGCCAAAGCAGTTTTGAGGGAAAAAAACAGAACTGGAGGAATCAGACTCCCTGACTTCAGAGTACACTACAAAGCTACAGTAATCAAGACAGTATGGTACTGTCACAAAAACAGAAATATAGATCAATGGAACAAGATAGAAAACCCAGAGGTAAACCCACGTACCTATGGTCAACTAATCTATGACAAAGGAGGCAAGGATATACAATGGAGTAAAGACAGTCTCTTCAATAAGTGGTGCTGGAAAATCTGGACAGCTACATGTAAAAGAATGAAATTAGAACACTCCCTAACACCATACACAAAAATAAACTCAAAATGGATTAAAGACCTAAATGGAAGGCGAGACACTATAAAACTCTTAGAGGAAAACATAGGAAAAACACTCTTTGACATAAATCACAGCAAGATTTTTTTTGATCCACCTAGTAGAGTAATGGAAATAAAACCAAAAATAAACAAATGGGACCTAATGAAACTTAAAAGCTTTTGCACAGCAAAGGAAACCATAAACAAGACGAAAAGACAACCCTCAGAATGGGAGAAAATATTTGCAAACGAATCAACAGACAAAGGATTAATCTCCAAAATATATAAACAGCTCATGCAGCTCAATATTAAAAAAACAAACAACCCAATCAAAAAATGGGGAGAAGACCTAAATAGACATTTCTCCAAAGGAGACATACAGATGGCCAAGAAGCACATGAAAAGCTGCTCAACATCCCTAATTATTAGAGAAACGCAAATCAAAACTACAGTGAGGTATCACCTCACACCAGTTAGAATGGGCATCATCAGAAAATCTACAAACAACAAATGCTGGAGAGGGTGTGGAGAAAAGGGAACCCTCTTGCACTGTTGGTGGGAATGTAAATTGATACAGCCACTATGGAGAACAGTATGGAGGCTCCTTAAAAAACTAAAAATAGATTTACCATATGACCCAGGAATCCCTCTACTGGGCATATACCCAGATAAAACCATAATTTAAAAAGACACATGCACCCCAATGTTCATTTCAGCACTATTTACAATAGCCAGGTCATGGAAGCAACCTAAATGCTCATCGACAGATGAATAGATAAAGAAGATGTGGTACATACATACAATGGAATATTACTCATCCATAAAAAGGAATGAAATTGGGTCATTTGTAGAGACATGGATGGATCTAGAGACTGTCATACAGAGTGAAGTAAGTCAGAAAGAGAAAAACAAATATCGTATATTAACGCATATATGTGGAACCTAGAAAAACGGTAAAGATGAACTGGTTTGCAAGGCAGAAATAGAGACACAGATGTAGAGAACAAACGTATGGACACCAAGGGGGAAAGGGGGGGTGTTCGTGGGATGAATTGGGAGATTAGGATTGACATATATACACTAATATGTATTAAATGCATAACTAATAAGAACCTGCTGTATAAAAAAATAAATAAAATTAAATTAAAAAGAATAAAGTATATGGGAGGATGTGTGTAGGTTATATTGGGTTGGCCAAAATGTTCGTTCACTTTTCTTCGTAAGATGTCTCTAGTAGAACTTAGTTGTCCTTAACTTCATTCGAAACAATTTTGTTAGATTGTATGTGACAGCTGTCATTTCAGCGTGCATTTAAAAGAATACATCAAAATTTGTGAAATTTTGTGTAGCCATTTTAATATTGAAGATGGAAGAAAATAAAGCAACTTTTTCGGCATATTATGCTTTATTTCAAGAAAGGTAAAAACGCAACTGAAACGCAAAAAAATTTGTGCAGTGTATGGAGAAGATGCTGTGACTGATTGAACATGTCAAAAGTGGTTTGCCAAGTTTCGCACTAGAGATTTCTCGCTGGATGAGGCTCCACGGTCAGGAGCAAATGTCAAATCAAGACATTAATTGAGAAAAATCAGCGTTATGCCACACGGGAGATAGCCGACATACTCAAAATATCCAAATCAAGCACTGAAAATCATTTGCACCAGCTTGGTTATGGGAATCGCTTTGATGTTCGTGTTCCACGTAAGTTAAGCGAAAAAAACCTTCTTGACCGTATTTCTCCATGCGATTCTCTATTTTAAACGTAATGAAAATGTTACATTTTTAAAACAAGTTGTGACGGGAGATGAAAAGTGGATACTGTACAATCATGTGGAATGAAAGAGATCGTGGGGCAAGTGAAATGAACCACCACCAAGCACACCAAAGGCCGATCTTCATCCAAAGTCATGCTGTGTATATGGTGGGACTGCGAGTCCTCTATTATGAGCTCCTTCTGGAAAACCAAATGATGAATTCCAACAAGACTGCTCCCAGTTAGATCAACTGAAAGCAGCACTCGACGAAAAGTGTCCAGAATTGGTCAACAGAAAACGCATAATCTTCCATCAGAATAACACAAGACAGCACGTTTCTTTGATGACCACAAAAACTGTTACAGCTTGGCCGGGAAGTTCTGATTCATCCGCCCTATTCACCAGACACAGCACCTTCAGATTTCCATTTACTTAGGGCTTTACAAAATTCTCTTAATAGAAACAATTTCAATTCCCTGGAAGACTGTAAAAGGCACCTGGAACAGTTCTTTGCTCAAAAAGATAAAAAGTTTTGGGAAGATGGAATTACGAAGTTGCCTGAAAAATGGCAGAAGGTAGTGGAACAAAAGGGTCAATATGTTGTTCAATAAAGTTCTTGGTGAAAATGAAAAATATGTGTTTTTACTTAAAAACTGAAGGCACTTTTGGACCAATATATAAATACAGGTCATTTTATATAAGGGGCTTGAGCATCCATGTATTTTGGTAATCAAGGGGAATTCTGGTACCAATCTCCCACGGATACTGAGAGAAGACTGTAATTTGGAAACAGCTGGATGGAAGAGATGCATAGGGCAAGGTACATGGGAAGGGGCACAGAGCTTCCATGCCCTCTTCGGGTGCACCACTTCCCAGCATGTGGATGTGTTCCCAACCTGGAAGCTTTTGGAACCCCTGTCCTTTTGGGCTTTTATGGAGGCTTCATTACATAGGCATAATTGATTGCATCATTGGCCACTGGTGACCGAACTCAACCTCCAGCCCCTCTTCTATCCCTGGTGGTCTGGGGTGTGGGGGCAGGCTGAAAGTTCCAACCCTCTAATTGCGTGTTTTTTTCTCCCCTGGAAACTAGCCCCTATCCTGTGGGACTTTACAAAAGTCATTTCCATTAACATAAAGTCAGGTGTGGTTGAAACGGGCTTGTCATGAATACAAAAAACACAGTTGGAGAATTCCCTGATGGCCCAGGGGTTAGGACTCTGCACTTTCACTGCTGAAGCTGCGGGTTCAATCCCTGATCGAGGAACTGACGTCCCCCAAGCCCCGCATGGTGGCCAAAAACGAACAAACAAAACAACAACAACAAACCACTAAAACACAGTTCACCTTTATCCTCTGGAGCTATTTTGGGAGCTGTTGAACAAAAGATGTGCCTAATGCTCTCATCACTTAGCAAATTACAAAGGTTTAAGCATCTATGTGGTGGCGGGCTTCCCTGGTGGCGCTGCGGTTAAGAATCTGCCTGCCAATGCAGGGGACACAGGTTCGAGCCCTCGTCCCACATGCCACGGAGCAAGGAAGCCCGTGCGCCACAACTACTGGGCCTGCGAGCCACAACTACTGAGCCAGCGCACCACAACTACTGAAGCCCACGCGCCTAGAGCCCGTGCTCCGCAACGAGAAGCCACCGCAATGAGAAGCTCGTGCACCACACCGAAGAGTAGCCCTCACTCGCCTCAACTAGAGAAAGTCCGCGTGCAGCAACGAAGACTCAACACAGACAAAGAAACGAAAAAAAGGCAATCATCAGCATTATCCACCTTCTCCTCCTCCTCCACTCCGTTTCCGGGGGCTCTGATCAGCAGCGGCTTCTGCTGATTACAGAGTGTGGGCCATAGCAGCTGCAGGGATTGTATAAGCCAAACGGCTGATCTCTTTGGCTCGGGAGAATGAAAATGAACTCCTAACAGACAGTCGGGCTCGCAGCACAAGCCGCTTAATGGCCCTGCCTCTCGCCTCTCTCCCGCGAGTCCGCGTATGGGAGATGTCGCCCGGAGGGGGCGCCTGTTGCGCGGCTGCGGCTCTGAGATGTATGGAAGCGTCGCTACGTCCCTGTTGGGAGCGGTTCAGGGCAAAAAAAGGAAAAACGGTCAGGAGGAAAACCACAATGAAGAGCATCTTTTTGATAGAGTCAAGTCTCCTTCAGAACCAGGACTAAGCAGATATTTTTATAGCCTGGTGGAGAAGAGCCCGGACTTGGCCTGTTGCTTAGCAACGTAAAGTTAAAGGGTTAATAAAAACCATTAAGGTGAACGTTTACAAAGGCAGGTGGTACAAAGTAAATGGATGCCACTCATCTCATAATTGAAATGCTTGAAGGCTAAGTAGAGCGAGAGTAGTTTTTGCTTCCAAATACCTCTCTGCAGAAAGCTACCAAACATTCCCTTGGGAATGAATGGAAATGGAGCTGTTGGTACATTAAGTTCAGTCTAATTCTGTTCTTAATTTATGGTGTGGGCATTCTAAGACTGCCAAAGTGGTTAGCATGTTTATTATGAATTTGTTCTTTCCGAAGATATTAAGTATTGTATAAGCAGAGCCCATGTGCATCACCACGGAATTGTCTTTATGCAAAGCTCTTCATACCTACATCTGTTATCACCCTTTTATATCTTGTGACTACATTTTGCCCTATTCCTGCTCTTTCCTACCCCCTCAGAAAAGGCAAAGGCAGGAAAGATGATGACTTGGTAGGGGTGCAGGTTGGGGAAGGAAAACAAACTGATAGTTAATACCTGAAATCTTGTGCCAGGGGCTTCTGAAACCAGCAAACGTGAGACTAAAAGAGAAGTTGAGTCAACCATTGCTATTCTAGCTCTCAAGAAAAATTTAATAAACTTTGCAACCAGTTCTCCAAGACTTCCCTGGAGAATTAGAATTAAACAATGGGATTGTTATGATTTTATTAAAATTTGTACAGCCAATAACCATAACCCATTCGTTGCACCATTAAGGTATAGATAAATGTGGAAAGGAATGAGAAATATCTCAACTGGTTAAAAAAAAAAAGGTACGTAGGTAAAAGTTTTCTTTCTGGGGAAATCACACTCCCAGCTGCTGCATCCATAATACATGTATAGAAAACGGACTTGGGTTAAATCCACACGTATGTGGCCAAGGTACTTAAAAATAAAGAGCCCAGAAAAGTACGGATGGTGTAGTTCACAAAAAGGCCAGAAGAGGGCGCCCAAGCTTGCTTCCTACAAAACTGCAAGTTGCACTTCAAAGGACGGACTAAGCCCATGAAGGTTCAACACCTAGAGGTCTCCTTCCTGGAAAGTGGCGTGCAGAAGCAGGGCTGATAACCTCAGGACCATCAGTAGGAACTGGAAGATGGCTCGGCTAATGCTCACTGGTGGATGAGAAAGTCTGGACCTTGTTTTCAGTTGTGGTCTGCTGCCACTTGGTAGGAATTTCTCTCTCCCCTCCCTCTCAACTTGTCCACCTCCAAGGGTACTTACAGCAATGCGGGACAACGACAATCCCAGGAAAGGTGTAATTACAGCCTAATGGATATATAGGTATGAATGAGGGGATGTGTACATATACAGAGGAGAAAGTGAGTGAAATCAGCTCTACCTAATCAGAAGAACTCTGTCATAGTCTAAAAGTTAAAAGCTTTGAATGAATACAGGGATTCCTTTTATTTTCAAATACATATCGGAATCTCTTTTGTCTTGTTTACTGTGACTAACTGTATTACCTATTGCTGTGTTACAAATAACCCCCAAATTTAGCATTTTAAAACAACAATAAACGTTCATTATCTTGCAGTTTCTATAGGTCAAGGATTCAGGTGTGACAGCTAGATAGTTTTAGCTTGGGGCCTCTCACGAAATTGTTGTTGTCAAGATATGAGCTGAATCTGCAATCATCCGAATGTCTGACTAGGCCTGAGGATCCACTTCCAAGAAGCTCACTCTCATGGCTGTTGGTAGGAGGCTTTAATTCCTTGACCTGTGGATCTCATCACAGGGCTATTTTGAGTATCTCCATAATAGGCAGCTGGTTTCCCCCACAGTGAGATCCAACAGAAAGTAAGGTAGAAGCCACAATATCTTCTGTGGCCTAACTTTGGAAGTCATACACCATTATTTCCTCAACATCCTAAAGGTTACACAAGTTAGCCCTACACAGTGTGGGAGGGGACTGACTACCCAAGGGTGTGAATACCAGGAGGTCATAGGAGAGCCTCTTGGAGGCTGGCTACCACTCTGTTTTCTTTTTTTTTCTTTAATGGTTAAAAAAATATTTATTTATGGTTGTGTTGGGTCTTTGTTGCGGTGCGCCAGCTTCTCATTGAGGTGGCTTCTCTTGTTGCAGAGCATGGGCTCTAGAGAGCACGGGCTTCAGCAGTTGTGGCACGTGGGCTCAGTAGTTGTGGCTCGCGGGCTCTAGAACACTGGCTCAGTAGTTGTGGCGCACGGGCTTAGTTGCTCCGTGGCCTGTGGGATCTTCCCGGACCAGGGCTCGAACCCGTGTCCACTGCATTGGCAGGCGGATTCTTAACCACTGCACCACCAGGGAAGCCCCTCACTTTGTTTTCAAAATGCATATTTAAACATCTTTTCAAGTGCACATTTTACATGTTTAATGTTACTGTTCCTGTTTTAAAAATGTGTATTTAAAGAAATGTTTAAATGTATACCAGAAGTTTATTTTCCTATGAGTACAAAGACCTCCGTCCTCTGTGGATCAGAAAACGATTTCTAAAGAGGTGTGCGTTGGGTGTGTATGTGTGTCCTATCATATATATATATATATATATATATATATATATAATGTCTCACAACTGTAAAAACGGATGCTTTAGGGAGAAGTTGTCTACTTTCTGTATGGGAATGCTCTCATTGCTTTCTGCATGCAGACTTTCTAGAAAATGACAAGTTATATTAAACAATAAAATTCAATAAAGTCATTCAGGGAGTTACTGGATCACTTTGCTTCATAATTAACAATCCCAAGACTTTTCTTGTATGACATGACACTAGCCATCCCTGAATAGTACCTGGAATGATTCTTATGTTCTCTTTTCACAAATGAGGGCTCTAAGGCAGAGAAGTTCTAAGCAACCTCAGAACTGGAGAATGGCTGAGAACTCAGTTCTAATTCACAGCGACCTTGGATGACATTAAAAAGTTAAGGGAGAGGGCTTCCCTGGTGGCACAGTGGTTGAGAGTCCACCTGCCAATGCAGGGGACACGGGTTCGCGCCCCAGTCCGGGAAGATCCCACATGCCGCGGAGCGGCTAGGCTTGTGGGCCATGGCCGCTGAGCCTCCGCATCCGGAGCCTGTGCTTTGCAACAGGAGAGGCCACAACAGTGTACCGCAAAAAAAAAAAAAAAAAAAAAACCAGACTTCACTTTGTGGTGAGCAGGTTGGGAACCTGGCCATGGTTCTGGGGCCCGTGTACCGCAAAAAAAAAAAGTTAAGGGAGAAAGGCTCTGACAATCACTCAGCAGACAGCCTCCACTTCTGTCAACAACAGAGGCAGTGCCCAGGCATCAGACAGCTCTGTCACCGACCCCAGCACAATATGGTGCTACAACAATTCCAGTAGAGTAGCCCTCAGCTTCAGAAACATACCTAAGTGCAATGCCCTTTGCAAGGAGCTTTGGTGGGAAAGGGCCTGAAAGGGTAATGCCAAGCCAAGAACTTTTCTTTGTGTCAAGAAAGTCAAGCTTAACAAACAGCCAGGGAATCTGGCTGTTTCTTTTGAGGATAAAGAATAAGGCTGAATAGAGGCTAAAAGCAAGGTAACTCTCTCAACACTAAGATCCTACAATTTCTATATAAGACCTGAACAAAGATCCTTCAGTGGGGAAGGGAGGTAAGCCAAGCTCCACCAAAACCATCCACCTCTTGTGGTTAGGGGCATATGACTTTTGGAGTTAGAGAGACCTGAGTTTAATTCTCCTTTCACTTCGCACTGGCTGTGTGACCCTGGATGCTTTATTTAACCTCTCTAAGGCTAACTGTATCCCTCTGAAACATGGAGATAATATTTATTTTCCTAGTTAGTTGTGAGGTTATCTACCTATCTACCTACCTATCTGAAACATAACATGACATTACATAGGATTTTTCTCTTTAAAAAATTAGATAAACTCTGGGGAAAATCAGGGCAGTGGGAATGTGTGATGTCCCATATTTAGGTCCTCCACATGCTGGCATTTCAGGATCCCCAGAACCATGGCCAAGTTCCCAACCTGCTCACCACAAAGTGAAGTCTGTTAGTTGAAAGTCTTGCCCACACACACAGAGCTCCAAATCAAACATGCAATTCCCTTGTTTAAAAAACGTGAACAGGGCTTCCCTGGTGGCGCAGTGGTTGAGAGTCCGCCTGCCGATGCAGGGGACGCGGGTTCGTGCCCCGGTCAGGGAAGGTCCCACATACCGCGGAGCGGCTGGGCCCGTGAGCCATGGCCGCTGAGCCTGCGCGTCCGGAGCCTGTGCTCCGCAATGGGAGAGGCCACAGCAGTGAGAGGCCCGCGTACCGCAAAAAAAAAAAAATCCAAAATCGTCATTTCATCTTGGATCTTTCTTCTCCCTTATCCCCCATATAAGTTACTAACTGGTTATTTCTTTCTTCAGAACATCTCTGTTCTACTTATCCATTTCCACCTTAGTTCTCAACTTTATCCATTTATTCATTTCACAAGTCTTTATGAAATGTCTCGTGTGCCAAGCACTGTGCCAGAGAAGGGTCAAACACTGATTCCAAATGCCAACCTGTTAGGAGGACCCGCATGTGGCCTTCTCACCCAGCAGCCCGGGGTCTCCCTCTTCCACCTCCCCCCGCCGCTGACCCAGCAGGCCGGGCAGTCTGAGCTTCAAGAGCGGTTCTGTTCACACAACTTCCTCCGCAGGGCCTAGGAGTTTCCGCAGTGCCACTACTTGACATTTCTCGTATCCCCCTAAAACCTGTGACTCTGGAACCATTTCTTGAAGGAGATTTAAAACATCGGCAAGAAGAAGCCTCCTGAGTCTCCTTGGGCATGTTTGCCAGCAGAGTGATACTAGGGAAGAGGAGGTCAGGGCTCTAAAAGCGTGGAGCTTTGAGAAAGAAGACACAGGGGACAAGCTCAGCACTTGGACTGAATCCGTCTCAGAATGCAGTGAGCCGGGGTGCGGGAGCTTAGTTCCTTATTGATGAGCCTCCAATAAATTACAACATCGTGGAATGCGTGTTCAAGAAGCGGGCCTACAGGGAATTCCCTGGTGGTCCAGTGGTTAGGGCTCCATGCTTGTTTCCACTGCAGGGCACGGGTTTGATCTCTGGTCGGGGAACTAAGTTCCCACATACTGTGCAGTGTGGCCACAAAAAAAAAAAAAAAAAAAAAACGACCTATAAACTACATTATTACACTGCTGCATTTCTATCCTCTATATCTGGGTCCATGGGGCAGATTCATTCTATTTTTGGCTTAAGCCAGTTTGACTTTCTGTCATTTGTAACTCAAAGGGCCCACACTAATAAAAAGAATTAACATGTACATATTCTTTGACAGACTATGGTTTTACCCTTACAGGAAACAACGTAAGGCAGGCACTTTGTTGTACCCTTTATATGGAAGAAATGAAAACGCAGAGACAGAGGCTGTCCCCAAACAGCTGAAATTTGAGCCCGAGTTCCTGCCCCAGAGCCTCTGCTCTTTTCTACTGAACCCCCTTCTCTCATCTGTACAGGAAGTTTCTTAAGTGGTCTCAAACACTTTCTGAGGGTGGGTGTGGTTCACATTACTTACACACGATAAACTGAAGCAGTGCAATTAGGAGCTATGTTTTCATTGACTTTTTTTTTTAATGATAGTGCTTTTCTTAAAAAATATATTTATTTATTTTGCCTGCGCCAGGTCTTAGTTGCGGCCCGCGGGATCTTCGTTGCCACATGCGGGCTCTTAGTTGCGGCGTGTGGGATCTAGTTCCCCGATCAGGGATTGAACCTGGGGCCCCCTGCACTGGGAGCACGGAGTCTTAACCACCAGGGAAGTCCCTTCACTGATCATTAATCTGAATATTCCCACAGTCTGATTTCTTTAGGTCCTTTGAATTTCTTTCAAATTCTGGACAATGGGGCCTGACATAGGCAAAATGCGAGACCCCAGACTTCCCTTTACACAGGTTTAGTCAAAGCCTTAAGGGAATCGCTAACTTCTCAGCCAGGACACTTCCTTTCTCCTTTCCCACTCAAGAGGCATGAGCTATTTCTGTCCCTATTATCAAGTCTCTCTGCAGCCAAGTGAGGGGATGGTGTCAGGTGCCAGGAAAACTAGAGAAGGCTCCTGCAGGCCTGACGGAACTTCTAAATTTCCTTTGTCTGGGGTCAGCAGCTGACCCCACTGCTGGCTGTATCACGCTCATTTCCACCATCCCGAGCTCCGAGGTCAGTCCGAGTGTTTTCAGCCCACCTGCTGGAATTGCTATTCAACCCAATTTAGATTAATTTGGCAAGTCAGTCCTCATGAGCTGTGGCATCACCACCCTCTTCAAACCCAAAGTAGATCCTGTAGGTGTAGCCTCTGCTTTGATAAATAACAGAGTTGTGCACTCAGTCCACGATGAGGCAGCAAACTGTTTTCAAGATACGGTTTGTTCATCATTAAAACAAACACGATCTGGAGATAGGTCCTCATATCAAGCTCGTTCAAGGTGTGAGAAGCCAACCACTGCACCAAAACAAAGATGTGTCCAGACTCCTTGTCACCCAATTAGGTGAGGGTCTCCCCTGTTCAGAGGTGTCTACGTCTCCTTGTGTGTCACCAAAGCGAATGACGGCACCAACCCAGTGAGAACTCCGAGTGTCACACACTTTCTATTTTTCACGACTGTGGACCCCAAAGCGTGTAGGACTTAAGGGTACAACTGAAAGTGCCTGCCTTCCAAGGAGTGACCATGAAGAGGTATTTTCTCCATCTATTCTTAGTGTTCTTATCTCCTGAGATGTACGGAGCAGACACTGAAGGAAATGAGGGACCTAAAATCCCAAACGACTGGTGTTTTGGAGGGTAAGTTTGTGCATAGTACACTGGGAGCGGGGGGAACAAGTGCCTCCTCCTTCCATTGCTTATACTGGGACACTCACGCCAAGGAGGGACTTGATAGGAAAACTGAGAGGAGGTGTGGGATCCAGGCCTGGACAGACTGGCTTGCCCACTCTGGTAGCCCTGCTGGGGCGAGTGGAGGTGAGGGGAGACCTGGTCTTGGGGCACCTGAACCCACAGGGTTCTACACCAGTTAGCAAGGCTTGAGGGCCAGTCAATATTTACCTTTGTTTTACCCCAAACTGGAGTTAATATTTGGCCTGTTTGATTAAAAAAAATTGTCATTATCCAATATTGGATTTCCTAGGTCTTCTGCTTTTCATCCCTGTTAATGGTTTTGACCATTTCCTGTGAAATGGCTAGAAATGAAAGATGAAAAGTGCAGGTTACCCTTATCATTTAGTGACACTATCTCTGGAAACAGATTCAACAATAAACATTTTTGAACATATGCCATGTGGCAGACACTGAGACAGAAGAGCTACAAACTCTCACGTAACCCTCCAGTCCCGGTTGGAAGTATTCTCATCTTTGGACTTCAGATGAGAGCAGGGAGGCCTCATGAGGTGTCCACGTCATACGGTCAGTGTGGATTCACCCTCAGGTTCTCAGGGCAGGCCGTGTGGGGTGTGATGCATACATAATAGATACCACGCACTTTTCCAGGAAAGCTGGAAACTCTCCTACAAGCCCTTCACGGTCGGGAAAACACAACCTCCCTTATTTGTTCTGGGGTTGGAAATTTTGACGAGCGCAGCTGCTTCCAGATCTGGATGCTTGTCAGAAGTAACCGTGGAGGGACTTCCCTGGTGGCGCAGTGGTTAAGAACCCGCCTGCCAATGCAGGGAACTCGGGTTCGAACACTGATCCGGGAAGATCCCACGTGCCATGGAGCAGCTAAGCCCATGCGCCACACTACTGAGCCCACGTGCCACAACTATTGAAGCCCGAGCGCCCTAGAGCCTTAGAGCCTATGCTCTGTAGCAAGAGAGGCCACTGCAGCGAGAAACCCGTGCGCCACAACTAGAGAAAGCCTGCGCGCAGCAACGAGCATCAATGCAGCCAAAAATAAATACATACATAAATAAATAAAAAGAAGAAGTAACTGTGGAACCTCATTAAAATACAGAGCCAGGGCCCCACTCCAGGGATGTTTCAGCTCTTGGGTGGCACCCAGCACTCTGCATTTTGCACGCCCCCTCCCGCCACAATGATTATTATGACTAGGGAGCTTCAAGAGACCTGGGGCTGCAGAGACCATGGCGCTGGGGATGGTTCACCTCTCCGTGCTTTTCTGTGTCTGTAGAATGGGGACAGAAAGGGCTGTTGAACTGTAAGAGATGTTAAAAGTGCCTTTTCGGGGCACACTGGCAGTGTGTAAATACAAGTATCACCTCAACGTTCTCAGAACTGGAAATCAAATATTTTAAAACTTCTGCTAATAGTATGTGTGAAATGGTCCTTTATTAGCTGAATCTGCACATAAGCAAGTCACCCTTCTCTTCTATCGGTTGAGTAGTCTCTGTTCTTCTGTCTTTACAGGAGAATCCCAGGAATTTAAAGCTGGAAGGCCCTTTTCTCGTAATTCTCACCGTTACCTGAGCTTCATTGGTGCATCTTTCCCCAGTGCCCTCTCTCTTCAGCTGTGGGGCTCCAGGCACAGACTCTCACCGGAGAGGCGATACACTGGAGCAGAACCCCAGGATTCTTCTATCCCCAGACGTGCATTCCTGAGTGACTCTGTTGGGAGGGCACCGCGGTCGCCTTCGGGGGTGCTCGGCTAGCAGAACCGCTTCCTTGGGAAGCCCTCCTGTCCCCGCACTGGCGGGGGCTCTGTGGATACACACTTCCCTCCACTGGTCAGATTAGGAGCGGCAGCAAGCAGATTCTTGCAGGAAAGTTGGAGATGGGACCCGGAGTTAGAGTCAGTCAGCTGTGGGAAGCTGGGCTGAAAAGTCATGGAGAAGTGAGGCTGGAGCGGAAGATAAAGCAAAGTGCGTGCTGCAGTTCTGGGGAAACATGGATCTCTGGAGCCAGGGAAGCCTGATGAGTGCAGGACGGAAGCAAACCAACGGCAAAGACCACATGGCCTCTAAGCAGGAGGGAAGAAGGGCCAGTCCCCCGGAGGACTGTCCTTCCTGCCTCTGAGCCAACTTGAGTGGATTTCTCTTTCTTACAACTGAAGAGCCCCGCGTAGGACGGAGTTGAGTAAGGACTGGGTGACAGGTGAGTATTTCCGGGCGCGGGCAAGACGTGCAGAAGCAGGGGCGCCTGCAGTGGGGGGCAGGTGATGCTGCGAAGCCAAGTAGCGAATGGTCTTTTCCCAGAATACACACGCCTGTTAGTGCCTGCCATCCTGTCCACAGCGGGACATAGATGTGTACAACTCAGCGTGTGTGCTGTAGCTGGGGCTGTACCATGTGCAGAAGCTGTGAGGGAGAATAATAAACCCCGTTCCAGTCTCGGGATGGGCAAGAGTGACGGGCAAGCCTGGCCAGGCCCACGGCTTAGAAATATGGAAACCTAAAACCAGACAGGATGCTGGAGATCATCCTGGCCAACTTCTCACCAAGTACAGATGCCCTCTTCTGCTGACCAGTCTCCCTCCAGCCACTTGCCCTAAACCACAAGTTTCTCTGTCCCAGAATACTAGTGATAGCAACCACCTAAAAGCACCTGGCAAAAATAAGTATTAGATATGATGGAGAATGTGAAACCCCAATTCTAACTTCCTGGCCTCTCTCCTTGTTCTTTTTTAGCACATGATACCCCAGCCTCGACTGCCATACTCAGTATTTTCTTGAGGAAATCAACTACTTGGGCCCAACAGAAAAGTGTTTTTAAAAATGTTATTTAAGATAATGCTGGGTTTTTTTTTTTTTTTAATGCTGGGTATTTTTTTTTAAAGATAAATTTATTTTTGGCTGTGTTGGGTCTTCGTTGCTGCACGCGGGCTTTCTCTAGTTGCGGCGAGTGGGGGCTACTCTTCGTTGCGGTGCGTGGGCTTCTCATTACGGTGGCTTCTCTTGTTGTGGAGCATGGGCTCTAGGAGCGTGGGCTTCAGTAGTTGCGGCACGTGGGGTCAGTAGTTGTGGCTTGCGGGCTCTAGAGCATAGGCTCAGTAGTTGTGGCTCGCAGGCTCTAGAGCACAGGCTCAGTAGTTGTGGCTCGGAGGCTCTAGAGCACAGGCTTAGTAGCTGTGGTGCACAGGGTTAGTTGCTCCACGGCATGTGGGATCTTCCTGGACTAGGGCTCGAACCTGTGTCCCCTGCATTGGCAGGCGGATTCTTAACCACTGCGCCACCAGGGAAGTCCAATAGTGCTGTTTTTCTTTCCTGTCCCTTCCCAGTTGATTACCTGGTAACCAGCTGCACCAGCATTCAACTCGAGACATCCACACGCAGAGGTGTTCTCATTTCAATGTACTAAGCTTGCAGGCAAAGGTTTGTGGGCTTTCAGATGAATCTTTGTGTAGGTGGTTAACAGAATGCAATCTCAGTGCTGACTGACTGATGCTGTTAAGGTTTCACTTGCCAATGCTGTCTGAAGGCGATTAATACGTTTTATTTTCTGAGAGGATAAAAAGCTTGGTGAGTAATAAGGACTCACTACCTCCAGAAGCTGCATCTGAACAGGTCCATTTGCCTGGGCTCACTGCAAGGCTGGCCTGCACCCAGGAAGCGAGGGGGCCCTCGCGCTCCTCTCAGACCCTTGGCTCCATGCAGGGATCAGGCTGCTCACCTGGAGGCATGAGACGTGAGAAGGTGGATGGTGTGGGGCCGGCAACATTAGCAAGAGCTTCAGCTCAAGCTGACTCAAGTTCTAGCCTGAGCTTTTCCGCAGTCCCACGGTGACATGCTCGAGAACTTATCTTGGTTTACTCTGCTTTAAAACCAGCACATCTCTTACCTCCCCTACTACAGTAGGAAATAATTATTAAAAATTGCTTTCTCATACATTCAGCAAATCAAAGAAGCGAGCGGTTTCTCTTTCCTCAGTGACACTCACCTTCCAAATTTATTGTGCGTGTATAAATGACTCATCCCACTGCTGACTTTTCGTGGACCCTCTCCCAGTGGACTTAACTCAAGGCTTTCATCGTTGCACATACTGGGCACTTTCTTCCTTTTCGGAGATGGAACTGACCTCTGTTAATCCTAAGAGAATTTGTCAAGGCAACAGAGCAGGCCTCTCTCAAACACTCTAAAAGGGTACTGACCCACTTCTCATGTCCTTCCCTGACGGAAGAGATCCACAGACCCCCGGGCTTGCAGTGCAGGATGAGGATGGAGCCTCATTCGGCTCCCCCAACCCAGCAGCTGGGTGGCACCTAGGACGCAGCAGGTGAAATTCAATACATGTCTGAAGTGCAGTTAGCCTCTCTCCCACATTTAGTCCTCTAGGGAGAGGTTCTTCCTTGATGGCTGGACTTAACGTATTCTCTAACCCTATTGTCCAGTGGGGTAGAAATGGAGTAGGGTGTATCTTTGTAAGTTAGTTTATTTCATAAAAGGCATGTTCTCCTTTTAAAATATAGGTAGTGTAATATATATACATACATATATATATAAACACATATTCAAGTATTCAAGTCAGTAATATACTCACTCTCATTATAAAAATACAGCCATCCCTCCGGTATCCAGAGGATTGATTCCAAGAGCATCCTCGGGTACCAAAATCTGCGGGTGCTCAAGTCCCTCATAAACAATGGCGCAGTACAATGAATACTGATAAAGAGGACTGACTGTACACACATAAAGAGAAACCTCCCCCTTGCCCTTCTCCCTATTCTAGTCTCCTCCCTCGAGGTAGCTCTGTTAAAGAGTTTGGTGTGTTTCCTGACTTTTTCTTGTTTATATACATGTGTGCTCATGTAGAAATACATACTTTGTTTTGCTTTTATTAACAGAAATGGGACCTTACTATTCACACTGATTTGAAACTTGCTTTTTACACTCAAGAATACTGAACTCTTTCCATGGCAGTATACATTCTTGTATCTCATTTTTTAACGGCTGCAGACATTCCATAATACGGATGAGTCATTGTTTAACCTTTCCCTATTGATGGATATTTTTTCCAGTTTTCATCCAGTTTAATTTTCTAAAGCCAGGTGTATTGAGGTATACTTTATATGCAGTAAAATTCACCCTTTTAAATGTGCAGATTATGTTTTAACAAACACAGTCATGTAACCACCACCACGATCAGGAGTTCCATTACCGCACAAGTTCCCTTGTGTCTCTTTGTAGTAAACCCGTTCACGCACCCTCAACCCCAGGCAAATACTGACCTGTTTTTATCCCCATAGCTTTGCTGTTTCCAGAATGTCATACAGTCAGAAGCATACAGTATGTAGCCCCACAAGTCCAGCTTCTTTCACTTGGCACAAGGCATTGGCGATTCATCCAAATGGCTGTATCATTCGGTCCTTTACTTTCATTGCTGAGTTGTATTCCACTGCATGCCTACACTACAGTTTATCTAGGCACAAGTTGGTGGACATTTGGGTGGTTTTCAGTTTCTGGCAATTAGAATTAAATCTGCTTAAACAGTTGTGTACAGCTGTTTGTGTGCATGTATTATGTTCATTTCTCCTGGGCAAATACCTAGGAGTGGGATTGCTGGGTTGTATGGTGGTATGTATAGCTTTACAAAAAAAATGCCAAACTACTTTTCAACGTACCTGTATATTTCTGCATTGCCATGAGCAATTCTCACGTGTGAGAGTTCTGGTTGCTCTGCATACCCATCAGCACTTGGTACTGTCAGGTTTCTAAAATTTTAGCCATCTTTGTAGGTATGCAACCTTACCTTGTTGTGGTTTTAATTCGCATTTGCCTAATGACCAACGATGTTGAGCAGCTTTTCATGTGCTTCTTTGACCATCCATAGCTTCTCGGTGAGGCGTATGTGTACATCTATTGCCCATTTTTAAGTTGGGTTGTTTTGTTATTATTGAATTGAGAGATTTTTTTTTTTTTTTTTTTTTTTTTTTTGCGTTACGCGGGCCTCTCACTGTTGTGGTCTCTCCCGTTGCGGAGCACAGGCTCCGGACACGCAGGCTCAGCGGCCATGGCTCACGGGCCCAGCCGCTCTGCGGCATGTGGGATCTTCCCGGACCGGGTCACGAACCCGTGTCCCCTGCATCGGTAGGCGGACTCCCAACCACTGCACCACCAGGGAAGCCCTGAGAGATCTTTATACAGTCTAGATACAAGTCTTTTATTTGTATTTTACAAATATATTCTCCTGTATAGAATGTTTGAAGTCTCCCTTTCAACATCACTGACGAGAGATCATTACTTATTTCTGAAGTGCTGTCAGCAGTTTCATGCTATACTGCTCTTCGGAGATCCACATGTGACAAATGTTAATTGAACATATGGCTGAATGAATGCTCACTGATGTCTCAGCTGAGTCCTGGGGGGAATCGGGCAGTATGCTGACTTAAGGAAGGGACTCATTTGAGAACTCTTTTGGTAGCTACCATTCCATCGTATGTAAAGCCCATCTTCTCTGTTTCCACTGAATTAACAAAGATTCCTTAACAGCGTATCAAACAGCTCTGACACCGCTGTATTCCTCTGTTCCCATCCCCCGTTCCTGAACCCCTATGTTCACTCCTCATGGGGTGAGCATGCCAGGCTGTGCTTGCCTCTGGGAAGTCCGGATGTTTTTGGACTTTATTATTTTTAACTGAAATACGTCTGACATAAAAACACTGTGTTAAGGTATACAACATGATTTGATAATTTATATACTGTGATATAGTTGCCGTTGTAGTGATAGTTAGCTCCTCTATCACATAATTACTTCTTTTTTGTGGCTGGTATAACTGAGATCTAGTCTCTTTGCAAGTTTGATGATTATTAATACAACAGTGTTGCCTTTACTCATAGCAGCTCTCTAGGACTTATTCACTACTAGTTGCAAGTCTGTACCCTTAAACAGCATCTCTCCTGCCCCATCCCCACAGCCCCTGGTAACCACCATTTTTCTGTTTTTAGTAGTTTAGCTCTTTTACATTTCACATGTACGTGATATCATACACTATTTGTCCTTCTCTGACTTATCTCATTTAGCATAATGCCCTCAAGGTCCATCCACGTTGTTGCAAATGGCAGGATTTCCTTTTTCTCATGGTTGAACAATATCCCATTGCATACATATACACTACGTCTTCTCTATCCATTCATCCATTGATGGGCACTTAGGCTGTTTCCATATCTTAGCTATTGTGAATAATGCTGCAATAAACATGGGAGTGCACATATCTCTCTTTTTTTTGCGGTACGCGGGCCTCTCATTGTTGTGGCCTCTCCCGTTGCGGAGCACAGGCTCCAGACGTGCAGGCTCAGCGGCCATGGCTCATGGGCCCAGCCGCTCCGCGGCATGTGGGATCCTCCCGGACCGGGGCATGAACCTGTGTCCCCTGCATCGGCAGGCAGACTCTCAACCACTGCGCCACCAGGGAAGCCCCACATATCTCTTTGATATCCTGTTTTCATTTTCTTTGGGTATATACACCCAGAAGTGGGATTGCTGGATATGGTAGATTTTTTTTTTTTTTTTTTTTGCGGTACACGGGCCTCTCACTGCTGTGGCCTCTCCCGTTGCGGAGCACAGGCTCCGGATGCGTAGGCTCAGTGCCCATGGCTCACGGGCCCAGCCGCTCCGCGGCATGTGGGATCCTCCCGGACCGGGGCACAAACCCACGTCCCCTGCATCGGCAGGCGGACTCTCAACCACTGCTCCACCAGGGAAGCCCGGTAGATCTATTTTTAATTTTTTGAGGAACCTTGGTATTGTTTTCCATAGTGGCTGAACCAATTTACATTTCTACCAACAGTATACAAGAGGTCCCTTTTCTCCACATTCTCACCAACACTTCTCATCTCGTCTTTCTTGAGGACAGTCATTCTAACAGGTGTGAGGTGAAAGCTCATTGTGGTTTTGATCTGCATTTCCCTGATGATTAGTGATGTTGAGTATTTTTTCTTGTATCTGTTGGCCATCTGGATGTCTTCTTCCAGCTGCTCCAGATTTCTCACCTGCAAATGGTTAAGTCAGGCCAAGCAACAACCCGTGGCTGGCTAGTGGTCACTAACTGAGGAGAAGGATAGGTAAAGAAAGCTCTATTTCAGCCTCAGCTCTTAGCTAGGTCCTCCAGTCCACCTAGGAGTTAGTGGGCCTCCAAGCGGAATCATTTGACCCCTTTAGCTCTTACTCCCTATTTATCTTTATTGATTAGTTTGCAGTGGTGAGGGGCAAATGATTGGAACCTCAAACCTCTAACACATAATTCACTAAGGTTGGTTTGGACTGCTACTTTAATAGGCCCATACTAAAGAAATGTGTTCAGGAATAAATCAACGTGAAAAGCATGCTTTGTACAAATAAGGGAGCAACTGCGTTGTCTGCATCATTTTGAGTTTGTGTGTACAACCGAAGGAGGTGAGCCCTGCCTAAACCCTCATCCATTCCACCTAGGCCCAGGGTGCGATTACCTGACCTCCAAGTTCTGCCACGAGACTGAGGCTGGACTCAGCTCGTCCAGCTGCACTCCTCTGCTAGTGAGCGATATCTGTAAGAACACTGAAGGGGTGTGCGGGTTCTCACTCCAACTACCTTGTGAAGAAAGGCTGCTCCTAATATCCTTACGCTTGTTCTTTCTGTATTTCCTGCCTCTTGACTTTTATTAAACTCCTAGACCCTTCAAAACCCACTTCAGATACCAACTCCTCTAAGAAGGCTTTCCTGATTCCTCAAAGATGTAATCAATCATTTCACGCTCCGTACTACTTCTGTATTTTACATATTTTGTGTATAACGAAGTTGATGCTTATAAAGTACTTTCTATGTGTCGTGCAGTGTTCCAAGCGCTTTACATATATTGACTCATTGAACTTTCACCACATTCTATTCAGTAGATACTCTTTTTTTTTTTTTTTTTTTTTTTTGCGGTACGCGGGCCTCTCACTGTTACAGCCTCTCCCGTTGTGGAGCACAGGCTCCGGACGCGCAGGCTCAGCAGCCACGGCTCACGTGCCCAGCCGCTCCGCGGCATGTGGGATCTTCCCGGACCGGGGCACGAACCCGTGTCCCCTGCATCGGCAGGCGGACTCTCAGCCACTGCGCCACCAGGGAAGCCCAGTAGATACTCTTAATATTCCTATTTTGCAGATGAGGAAACTGAGGAACAGAAGGTAAACAACTTGCTGTAAGTCACAGGCTTTGAATCCGGGTAGCTCTTAAAACGTTTTGCCATGTATTTCTACTGCTGCACTTACTACACTGTATTGCCATGTATTTGTTTCCAAGTCCTCTTCAACACTGTGAGTTTTTGAAAGCAAGGACCTGTCTTATTTGCTCAGCTCTGTACCTGCAGTCTTATGCTGAGGAACTTCCTTTGCGCTCACTAGGCCATGGCAGAGACCCTCAGCTGGGACCGGCCAAGTCAGCATCTTTCTCGTGAACCTGGGATTGGACATGCACTGGGCAGTCGAGAACGTAAGCAAATCAAATGCACTGGCCACCTGCATTCGTTCCTGGGAAATACCTCATCTGAATCTACAGCAAAAAAAGGAACTTCATCCCACAAGTAAGAGACTCTAGAACCTGAACAAGAGTTGGAAATGAATCTCTGAAGACAAAACAACTCAGAAGAGACTTTGCTGCCCATTAGTTAGAAGTCAAACACAAGTTATATGTCAATTATATCTCAATAATAAGAAGAACAAAGCAAACAAAAACCTCCCAAACATGGCAGGTGCATTACAGCTTTGGGTCATCAGCAACGCAGCCCCCATTGCCAACACAGGACAGTAACTAAGAGCCTCCACTGCAGAGCGCTGCTCTGGGATTTGAACCTAGCAATGCCTCTGACTGCTGTATGACCTTGGTCAGGCTTGTTAACCTCTCAGTGCCTGGAATTCCACATCTATATAACAAGGGTGATAAGAGAACCCATGCTGTTGTAGGGTTGTTAGGATTACATGAGTTATAGGAGTCGAACGCTTAGCACAGTGTCTGGCACATAGCAGGAGTCCAATAAACACAAGCTATTCTTCCTGCTTATTTAGTAAGGTAGGCAGAGAACTGGTGGCATGTAAGGCACATTATCACAAACGCCACCCTTACCCCTGGCGCCTGGCATACAGTGGGCAGTCAGTGGGTTTTCACTGAATGAACGAACGAATAAATGGCTAAAGTGGTTGGTAGGCTTTTGTTCAAGGAGAAATTAGAATAGCAAAAAGAAGTAACGCTTAAATGTCACGAGGACTAGCCCAGTAAGCACTTTAGTATTCTATTAACAAGACTGATGTATTAAAGACATCCACTGCATGTGTTCATAATGACGATTCTTAGGCATTGTATAAATC
Source organism: Phocoena phocoena (assembly GCF_963924675.1). NCBI lineage: Eukaryota > Metazoa > Chordata > Mammalia > Artiodactyla > Phocoenidae > Phocoena > Phocoena phocoena. The sequence continues at coordinate 21,480,089 of NC_089236.1, forward strand.
CTCTTGTGTCTTAGGAATTATCAATGGTTATTTTCAAAGGAGTTTTAAAATTAAGTATATACTACTGCATCCAGATGCTTTAGAAATTGGAAATCCACGTAGAGCATAAATGGCAACATGAATTAACTGGAAAATCCTGATTGACTGTAACACTGAGTTCGCACTTCTGTGCTCACCTGGTGTTATAATCCGTCTACATTCTCTACTTCCAACTAGACTGTGAATGCCTCTAATGCCTAGCACTCTTATATCCACAGCGCCTGGGATGTATTCACGGTCAATTAATACTTGCCAGATAAACAGCCGCCATGTTCCATAACCCCACCAGATTGAAGCTTTTAGTCCAGCAACATACTCTTTTGGTGTACTTACATTTACAAAAGAGTTAAAAACTCTTATCTTCTTAAGGCCTTTTAAATACAAATGTCAACATTTAAAAATATGGTATACCTTAAGAAATCATTCTTTTTTAAAAAAAAAAAAATTATTTTATTTTTTATTTTTGGCCACGCTGTGCAGCATGCAGGATCTCAGTTCCCCGACCAGGGATCGAACCGGCGCCCCCTGCAGTGGAAGCACGAAGCCCTAACCACTGGACCACCAGGGAATTCCCAAGAAATCATTCTTTAAAACCCTAAAATTTAAGACTAAATGACTTGACAGAATTTAGTTTAAACTGGAAGCTAGAGTATTGAAAAAGTCCTTTTTAACTTAGACGATTTCTAACAAAATCAGATAAAAGCTGTTAATTTTTTGTTTTTTTCTTTTTTAAATTAAAAAAATTTTTAACCATTGATAATTAACCAATTATCAGTAACCAATTATTGATAATTATCAATTAACCACTGATAATTCCTAAGACACAAAAGTATAGTTGCTTTTAATTTTCTTATATTAAACCATTAAAGACTTATACTGCTGGTCTGTCAGATGTTACATCAATCAATGGTGCTACCTGCTCAAAGGAAAGGAAGTAGGAAGAAGAAAGGATGGGAGTATGTGAAGAAAACTAATGTTAAAAAGTGACCTCTGCTCCCTCCTCTTACACACTATGAAAATGATATAGGCTTAGGAACCTGCTCTGGACTCACATAGCAATGAAAACTGAACCAAAAAGATAACCAGCTTACCACCTCCTGGACCGTCACACAAATGCCAGGGAAAATGGCCGATGCACTGGCCATCAGCTAGTGCCCCGTCCTCCTGTCACATTCCACTGCCATCCTGAACTCCTATGCAGGTCTAAGAGTCCACTCTAAAGCTGCATACCCTACCTGGATACCTGAAGTGTAATAGGGATTAAAATGTCAGCAAAAGGAGCTTGACTTTAAAGGAGGGAATGTAATCTTCATCCTGCGGGTAAGGGAGGTTTGGGTGTCTGGATTCAAGCAGGGATGCCAAAGACAATTTGGCTGCCCTTTTTTTTAGCCCTTTTCCTGGTATGGAGATAAGACTGGGGGGAGGGAGGCATGTGTGGGCTTCTGGGAAAGTATACTCTGGTATTCACTTTACCCCAAGGGTAGAATTCCCCTAAAGAGGGATCAGTACTCATGATAATATGTTGGGCAGGAAATGGTTCTATAAAATGGACATTATCTACCCTTACTTAGCACTAATTCATAACCCGGGAGAGATCTGATTGCATCTGCTGAAATGTGTCATTACTGAATTGCTGCAATGTGCCTCTCTATGTGTAATACCTGGTCATTACACTACACATCTCTAGATCGTTTATGTAGTTACATGAGCCTGTGTTACTTACACAATTAAGCAAAGCTTTAATAATAAAAAAGAAGCATTTAGTCAATAGCATAAAATATCTGTAAGAGAGAGTGGTTAACAAGTTTATCAATAAGGTTAATAAGCACATTAATAGAGTGAATATGTTTATGTCCATCAAGCTAACCGCTTGATGATATTGACGGTGTTTACTGTAGAGCAGAAGGGCATCTAGTGATTAGATCTAAGTATATGTTGAATCATTCGTTTCTTTTCATTTCAGAGACATAGAAATAGATTTTAAACTAGAAAGAACCTGACTATCTCTTAGGCAAGAGTAACTGAACAAATACTGTACATGTCATTTCAATGTCTCTGTATAATACGTGTTCATTTTTAGTTTATAAAGAGGTTATAAAAATAAGATGACAAAACACTATATTACTGACATAACGGTGCTTATATAAGGTATACTTCTAAATTAAAAAAAAAATGTCTTAGCACTAATTCTAAGGATTAAATGAGATAATATTTTAGAGCATTTAACACATGGCCAGGCACTGTTTACTCTCATTATCACTAATATGTACCAACAATGATGAAAACAGCTTCAAAGAAAATGTATTCACAGACCATTAGGAACAAATGCAACTCTGCTGAAATCTAGGAGAGCTGCTTCTGTTACAATAGAGCAAAACCTGTTTACTTTTTTAAGATATATCACTTTAGATGTTACTGTGGCAACATGTGATTTCAAAGCTTTCCACTGCCCAGCAACTATAATCTTATTACATTCTGTCAGTTAAAATATCCCCAAAGTGGGTGCACTAGTTGAGTTTAACAATCTCATTTGTTAAATATGGCCTTCCTCTCCTCTTACGATGTGACACCTTACCAGATGTGTATCTCCCTTATCAGCCTTCCTCTCTCTCCATCTCACAGTGGTTATAAGGGTTTAGGATGTTTGGCTGCCAAAACCATGTTTATCAGGGCAAGAGAATCCTGGAATAAAAGAAAAAAGGGAACCCAGGTGGAAGGGAGAGTCTCCTCCATGGCCAATAGCTGTATTTTTGTACTAAATAAGAAAGCAATTTCAAAAAAATTAATCAGGAACGGCACCAGTCGACCACCTAGATTAGCTATCCTACTGAATAGATAACAAGTTGTTGAAGAGACACAAGCAGATACTATCAGGTGTGATGAGGTACAAGGTCACTAAAACAAGCTAAAGAAACCAGGTTTGCAGAAAATACCAAAGCGTAGCTTCAAATGAGACCAAGTTCTGCCCTGGAAACTCTACCAGCAGCCAGCAAGTTCAATCTGGCAGGTGTTGTCACCACAAAAACAAAAGGCAGGGGTAGAGGAGACACAGGTCTGTTTCAGGGCAGCACCATACCTCCAAAAAGACAAGGTTTGGGGGGAAGGTATGTACTATGAACAAAGCGCATGACAGGTGTCCCGAATTCTCAGCTCTATACGGATTTATCACGCCATTGTCCATCTGCTTTCTGACACCGAGGCTTAAGTAACTAGGAATTGAAAGGTAATGGGGATACGACATTTGGTTCCTGCGCCACAGCAAGGCAGGATAAGACAACTGGAGGTGGGGGAGGGAATGGGACCACCCTCCTCAATCAATTTCATTTTACAGTGGGAATGCAAGGACAAAATTTTTCTTAATGCAGTGGTACCCAGCCTCAGCATCCTGGTGCTCTACTGCTAAAAATCAAATAATGCAGGAAAATATTTATCTCAGTGGATAGATTATTTCCTTGATTTGCTTTAATTACATAACATTAACAAATTCTGGCATTTGCTGCTTCCTGGTTGCAGCTGACAAAATTAACAAGTAAAAAAGACGCTTTTCATTGTGTTTAGTTTGCTAAAGCTTCTTTGGTTCTGGTGGTCTTGTTCATGGGTATGCTTTTGGATTGCCTAATATATAATATTTTGTACTAGAAATACTTTAACCATGGACATGTGTTGCTTTTATTTTAAATTAATTAAAGAGAAAGATAAAAGAAGCACTTTCATTCCCCAGGGACTGGCATCAACCTTTCTGTCTGCACCTATCAGCCTCACCCCTACAACCCGCATCTAGTCTGTAAACAGCAAGAGTCAGTGCACATCCGTCGAGGGTGCAGGAAAAGCTGGAGGGGCAAAGTCAGTCTTTGAGAAACTTATAATCTGGGTGGGGGATAAATATCTTGAACTGGAAAAGTATTTATTTCTAATGATTTTATTCTTTTTTTTTTTTTTTTTTTTTGTGGCCACACCACAGGGCTCGTGGGATCTTAGTTCCCCGACCAGGGATCGAATCCGGGCCCTCAGCAATGAGAGTGCAGAGTCCTAACCACTGGACGGCCAGGAATTCCCAATTTCTAATTATTTTAAAAGAAGAAAGAAAGACTAATTGACCATGATTTTTTCCATTTCTCATGTCCCTATCGCTAGGGTAAAATAAGCTAATGATAATCATCTTAGTACAAACATAAATGCTATCCTTTCATTAATGTGCGTGAACATGAAACAAGACACCTGTTAAACAAAATAAAGACAGCTTTGGTCTTCGACAATTTCAGAAGAAGGAACTCTTTTTAATTCCTTTTGAGAGTTTCTGTAGTTGACTACTTTTTTCCTGCTATGCCATTCGGTTTGGATCTCTATTACCTCAGCTCCTCAGAGAGAAACAAGTACAGGGAGTCCTCATTTAGAAAACATTTCCTAATTTTACATTTTAAAAGTTAGTATTTAAAAAGAAAAGCCTTCTTCAACCCCCAACCGCATCATGAATAATCTGATTAAGTATATAAATAAATGTGTTCTTTTTCCTCAAAAATCACTTAAGCAACTTGACAAGAATTATTGTTTAAAAAATTTACCTAGAGAAATTAAAGTACCAGTCATTTCCCCCCATAACAGATGGTGCTCAAGGATTTCACGTATCAAGGCCGTTTGCTTAGTGCATCACCCTTTAGTTGTTCTGTTAGCAGGCAGGCTTCGTGTCTTCTTAATCACTCTTTTCTTCTACTTGATAATGTCTGTACTCTGGCTTCAGCTCCCACGTGTTTTTGTGGATCCCTTTTACATTTTGAATACCAATTTCTTTTAAGATTTCCTTCAGGTACGACTGAAAAACAAAAACAAAATAACCTTGACAGATGAGATTACGAACGCAGGAAACAAGATTTAAAATAAAATGATACACTAAACCACACTTTTATTAGTAATAAAAATTATGATCCTGAAAGCTTGACAAGATTTCTCTATAAAGAAGTTCAATAAACTGCTGTTTTGACTCCATGCATACAATACATGAAAACTGCGTTAAATATATGATCATTTGCATTAAAGGGGTTGGAAGTCCTGAATGCCAGCAACCTTGAGAGCTAAAAAAAAAAAAAGAAGAAGAAAAAAAGTCTAGATGAAAATACACTAGAAAATTTGCTGGTGCTTAATTCATTAAGATTACACAGCACACCAAGTGTGATCTGCCCTTGAGTTCAGTGGCATCACTGAGTTCACAGTCAGATAGGGTTATTCTTGGATTGGAAACAGTTGTTTCAGAAGCAGGAGCATATATTAAAAAAATGACATATATCTTTGGGACATTAATACTCTATGAAGCAAGCACATGATAGGTACCCAGAAGTCTCAGTTCTAAGGTGAGTTCTCAAACTTGCTATTGGGCCACTTATTTTTCTTCTGGGGGCTGCAGCTTTCTTGTGCTTGGCTCCACCAAAGGAAAGAGGTGAGTGATGATGGAAGGCAGAACACTGCATTACGGTATTTCAGGCACCTGAAAATTCAGTGTTACCCAAATGCTTACTACAGTCATGAAAATGATGGCTATGACAAATGTAATATCAAACCCCACCGCTGCTTGCCACTGCCCAAGGTGAAAAAGCATTTCACTATCAACTGATCAATACAAACTACAATACTTCCTTCTTGGGGAAGACAGAAAAGTTAACCATTTAAAACGGACTCTTTTTTTCTTTTTTTACTGCAGAACAAACGAACCCAACAATAATTTTTATGTGTATGCTTCAAAGAACCAGTTACAGGTACATTACAGTGACCCATCCCATGGATGGAAGATGTAATATTATGTAAATTTTAAAAATTTACTGAAATGAGGCACTAATTAGAAAAATGGCTGAGAAGCTTCTACCTTGATAATGTTTAAGGCAGTGCCTTTCTCAAGTGTGGTGCTAGACTATCGGCATCAGAACCGCATGGGGAGCCTGTGAGATAAGCCCCATTTTAGAGATAGTGAATCAAAATCTCTGGGGCTAGGCGGGACTATGCATTTCACAAGCCCCCAGGAGCCTGATTTAACTACACTAAAATCCACAGCATCTGCCTAAGGGATTCTTCTGGCTCTAATAGTCTGGCACCTTTGGGTCCTCCAAGTATTACTTAGTTTTCTCAGCCTCACGGTCGCTGAAGAGTATGCGTGAATCAACGTCACCTAACACCACCTTACACAGACTGGTATAATGCTCTACAGCTGATAAAGTACTTCCATTTAGGGCCACCTGTTCAGCACTGGAACTACATACGGGTCCCTCAAACAGCCCTGGATGGCTCAGCTCTCGCTGGAGCAGCCTCCCCGTCCCGGCAGCCAGGTCCCAGCAGGTGGCAGCAATGAACCAAAGGAGGCCTGGGTTTCCCCAGGAGAAGGCCTGCTTGCCTCCCACACCTTCTGCAGCTGGCTTCACCGAAGGACCCACCCGTAATGAGTAAGCGAATTACTCAGGTGAGCTTCAGACGGCCAGGTAATGTGCACGCCTGTCATCTGCTACTTTAGATTGCATCGAAAAAAATGGGACACTGTTCGCAAACTACTTTCTAATAAACAGGATTCATAAGTGGAAAATGATGGGCTGGGCTTTGATTTTCAGTTTAGGTGCCATGAATGACTTCTTTGTAAAATTCCAAAGAATGGTTTATTGTGAGAATGGCCAGACTCTGGGCACAAACAATCATGCAACTGTGGATGCACTGTGATGGGTCAAAAATGAACAGAGCAAGCGCCAGGAGCACGGTGGCTGCCTGACAGATGCTCTTCACTTCCAGTCTAGCAGGGTCATTTATAATCTGGATACAGAAGATGAAAAGCCTAGAAAGGGTTAAACACAAAATATTAAGAAAGTCTTAAGGGTACAAATTCAGTTGTCTTCATGTATAGCCCATCCTCACTTTATTAAACTATCAATAGTATAATAAGGTTATGGAGTTATTTGTTTTTTATAAAGATGTTGCTCTTTTTTCTTTTCTAACAATAGGAATGCAATGAGACAGTCACAGTCTGCCAATGTGTCAGGTAACACGATGGGATGAGGGTCGCCATATCTAGCATGGTATAGAAATCTTTTGGGGAGGGAGGGGCAAACTTCTGAAGTTTGAGAATGTTCCAAACTGCAACCTAAGACCATTCTACTATAACTAAATGAATTAACTTGGCACAAAGCATTAGCAGAGAAAGTGGTAGTAACAATAGAGAAAAACAAGGTCAGAAAATCCTTGAAGGAAAGACATAGGTAGAGAACAGTGAGATTATGTCATTTCTCTGTTTCAGAATTTTCTCTGACTTCCCCTTTGGCCTACAGGCTAAATTCCAAATTCTTTCACAGGCATCCACCCAGGTCTGTGTTTGCCCTTTGGCCTCTTTCTCTAATACCTCCCCATACGCGCACTTGCCATTTCTGCGTCTGCATGCTCTTGGTTTTTTTCCATGTGCTCTACCCTTTCCCTGTAATGCGCATCCCCTTCTCTCAGATCTGAACTCCTCATCCTTTCCGACTCAGCACAAATGTCACTTTCTCAGAGAAACTTTCCCTAATGGTCCTACCTCTCAGATCTACATTTCACACTGTACATACTTCAGGGAGAGCCCTCAACTATATTATAACTGTTTGTGTACATGTCTATCTCTCCCATCAAACCCTGTGCTCCCACTGCAGGGCCCGACTGCACATCAGAGCTGCAGCGCACTGACAGTGAGTGAAATGGGTGTGCTTAAGAGTAAGGAGCTAAGAGGGTTTTGGACGGCGTGGTTGGCTGTGGGGAGATCACTTAGAAGGCCCAAAGGAATAAACCTCTAATTCTAGTTGTTTTCATTTTTCATCTCATTAACATATAGGGCAATGACCCGGTTTGAGAAATAAAAATTGATTAAACTGTATTACCTGAATCTGAATGACATTTACTACTAAAATCTGTATTATACTGCTAAAATATTATTTGAGACAAAGCCAACTGAGGCGGAGATTTTTTTTTTTTTGCGGTACGCGGACCTCTCACTGTTGTGGCCTCTACCATTGTGGAGCACAGGCTCCGGACGCGCAGGCTCAGCGGCCATGGTTCACGGGCCCAGCCGCTCTGCAGCATGTGGGATCTTCCCGGACCGGGGCACGAACCCGGGTCCCCTGCATCGGCAGGCGGACTCTCAACCACTGCACCACCAGGGAAGTCCGAGGTGGAGATTTTAAAGGTTTTAGCAGGATTAAAGATTAATTGGTAATCTAACTTTCCTTTTAAAAAATGTATACCTTCACACTAATATTTATTCTAGTATCAGGCTAAGTGGCACACAGTCTGCTGTCATCATCACAGAGTTCACAGTTTAAGATCAGGGTGTTAAATGGGGGAAACAAAGGCCTATAAGCAGGCAATCATAAACTAAAACAGAAGCACAGTAATAGGACATAACACGCAGGACATTATGGGAGCACTTGGAAGGGGCACCTAACCCAGCCGGAGTCAAGATGTTAGGTTCTGTGAGGATGTACATTTGATCATTTGAACTGAATGGCAAGTCTCTGCAGGGATCAAGGGAAACTAGTTCTCCTCTTACTAATTCTAAGCACTGATTTTGCAATTTAATCTTTTGCCTCATCACTTGTATTTTAAACACCAGATTCCAGAACTGAGTAGATCACCTTTATGTCACGTAGGATTGGAAAGATGTCTCATTACCAACTGTGGGCAGTTCTGCAGAACAAGATCTGAAATAACAAATTGGCTCAGGTCCAGCAATTCATCATCAAAGAGATGTGTGGGAGGGTATTTACAGCAAGCCCGAAAGCAGAGAAAAAGGGGATAGAACATTACACCTTCCTTGCAAGGGAAAGGCAAAGCACATACTGGAGCAGAGAGGTCTAGTGAGTAGGATGTGGTGTGCATGTGTGGATCAAGACAAAATGGTGGTGGCCAAAGAGCTGGAAACTCACAGATCAAATTCCTGATCCCCCCCAAGATCAAGACAAACCTGTGTAGAGTCACAGCCTACTATTTTAGCCTCTCTTCTTCTCCCTCCTTACCAGCTTCCACCTCTGCCATTTTTCATACCATCTTTTCCTCTACTGCTCTGCCAGCCAAATGGAAGATTTATCTGCATTTCATTTTATCGGGCATTTGAGTGTTAAGCATTAACATACATAATGACAGACTAACTATAACTAAATTCCTAGAAGTTGATAAAAAACATGTATCTTTGACAGAGAGCTGATCACCAAATAATAATGCTTTAGATAAGCTAAAGATATAACCCTACTAGACTTATCATCACAAAATCTTCCCAAAAAGGTTGGAATAAATGTGCATCATGTAAATCAATACCAAAGATGGCACTGGTTAACAGTCACCATAGGGAAACTGCTACCTGCGTTTTATAAAGTGACCCAGGAGGCAAGGGCATTCATGATCAGTTACGTGATAATTTCAAAGTATCACTTCATATTTATGTGATTTTCATGTGACTAACTGTGACTCCTTTAAACAAGGTTAACAGAACAGAGGACTTACTGATGAAGATGTTAGTGGCTCCAAGGCACAAAATTCTTTCATTAAAAAGATAAACAAACTGCACATTATACATAAGCTGTGAACAAAGGCAACCTATGTTTCATTCCTTTAGACAGAACTGTGAACAGGAGAGGGAAGATGGTACTGAGGGCATCTCTGCAACATGGGCCATCTCAGCACTTTTCTCCTCTTTTCCTTCTGGTTTCACCTCTGTTTTTATACTAGTCTCCACCCTGTCCTCCTCTCAGGGTCCCACAGGCTGCATTCCTCCCTTTGTAAAACTCTAAGAAGCAGAGAGATGATCGGTAATGAAATGGCCAAGCCACAAACTCTACCCACCCCCAGCCCTACTTTATGGCTTAATCCAAATTCTAAAGAAGAAATTTATTACTGCATTAATATTCATGTGCTGGTAAATCATCTTACTTTTAGTTAACACTTCATCTGTCCAGCAGTGAGTCACAAATGATTCACATACTTCCATATTTCAGATAAAGTTTACTTCCTTTGGGCCAAAACTTTTAATTTTAACTATATGTTTAAAGACATGCTTTCTAAAGTGTATTAGTTTATTTGTATGCTAAACATAACTTAACCTTGGAATACTGCTAGGTATTCCAAGGCTGGGATATGACGGCTTCCAACTGGGGGAAAAAAACATACATATATTCATGTAGTTAATGTTAAAAGTGTTAACTAGGAACATACAAAGATATCTAAAACTTAATAAAGATGAAAAAAATTCCTATTGAAATATAAATATGAATTCTTGCATTTAGAACCATGGAAACTACCTATTAGTGCATTTGGTGTGACAAGTAGTTTTAGAACGTACAAAAAATAAGAAGATATCAATTGGCAGAGTTATTATTAGTCCACTTGAAAATATTGCTAGAAATTAAATGGCAAGCAATGAGACTCTTTAGGTATATATTTTACCATAAAGAATTTTTAGGAAATTAGCTAGTATTCTCAACAATGAAGCATTATTCACCCTTAAAATATTTGGAATAGATAGTAAAGTTTTACTTTAAGGCAATAGTAGATAAAAGGTTTGCTGGCTAAGGATTAAAAAAGGATTGATGGGGCTCCCCTGGTGGCGCAGTGGTTGAGAGTCCGCCTGCCGATGCAGGGGACACGGGTTCGTGCTCCGGTCCAGGAAGATCCCACATGCCGCGGAGCGGCTAGGCCCGTGAGCCATGGATAAGATAATTCCCATAAGGATGGCAAACTTAAAACAAGTCCTTCCTTCTAGCTTGCTCAGGGACTAAATAAAGAAATCAGGAGAAAGCAGTTAATGAGCTTAAACATTTACTTTTCCCTCCCTTTAAAATTAAATAGGACTGGAAGGGTGGAGAAAGAGATTTTATGAATAATGACACTTTTCAGAATAAACATAAATTGTGTGCCCTACTGCTTAATTTAAAACTCTATGTAAATTCTGTATGTAAATAATGCCCAATTTTGCATACTGGGAGCCTATGTCAGATGTTGCTTTTACCTACGTAATATCTCACGTAAAATATGGACTCAATTGGTTATGTTAGTAAATTCACCCCCAATTTTACCCCACGCAGAAATAAGGTAAAAAAGAAAAAACAGTAAAAAGGCTGAAACAAACCGTACAATAAATTAAAAGAGAAAACGTTACTATTTCATAATAAACTCATTAGTAGTAAATCTATTAGTTATTAGAACCTTCTACTCATAAGGAAAGCATTAAAATTTCATAAATGTGCTCAACTTTTATCCTTTTATATTCAACATAGTTAATAATTTATTTTAGTATGACATTTCATATTCTAAAGCTTTTAATTAAGGCTCAAATTCACAAGCAAATTGTTATTTTTTAGCACCACCTTCTAACCAACTAAGTTAACCAGCCGCTGCAAATAATTATTTTTTAAAATGGAAGTCTCGTGACTTCCCTGGTGGTCCAGTGGTTAAGAATCTGCCTTCCAACGCAGTGGACGTCGGTTTGAGCCCTGGTCGGGGAACTAAGACCCCACATGCCGCGGGGCAGCGAAGCCTACGTGCCACATCTACTGAGCCCGCGCACCACAACTAGAGAGAAGCCCACACACCGCAACAAAGAGCGGACGCAGCAAAAAAAAAAAAAAAGTCTCACAGAGGGCTGTCACTAGCTAATATGCTCTGCTGGGAAATTGGTGGTCTTTTTAGTTTTGGTAGTACCACTCAAAACTGAAAACTTCCAGTTATAGGAGACATGAAGAGAGAATAGAAAGGAAATGATAAAGATTCAGGGGAAAAGAAAAAAAAGGAATCATGTAAAAAAGGGAAAGCATATGTCAGAACAAGAAATTATAATAAAAACAGCATTATTCAGTAGTACATTTGGGAATAAACTTCAAACATGTAAAAAAACCCATTTTGGGTACTTTCCTGGTGGCACAGTGGTTAAGAATCCGCCTGCCAATGCAGGGGACACAGGTTCTAGCCTTGGTCCGGGAAGATCCCACATGCCGCGGAGCAACTAAGCCCGTGCACCACAACAACTGAGCTTGCGCTCCAGAGCCCGCGAGCCAGAACTACTGAAGCCCGCACGCCTAGAGCCCGTACTCCGCAACGAGAAGCCCCCGCAATGAGAAGCCTGCACACCGCAAGTAAGAGTAGCCCCTGCTCGTCCTAACTAGAGAAAGCCCACGTGCAGCAACAAAGACCCAACGCAGCCAAAAGTAAAAATTAATTGGTTAATCAATTTTTAAAAATTGTATCATTAAAAAGTTGAAACCAACTTAAAAGAATCATCATCGTTAATCTAAGCTAAGTACATAGAGAATGGAATCTAAGCTTTATCTTAGCTCATTCAGTTTCTAATCCAAAGTAAAAATGGGTTTTTAAATTTTTTTTATTTTTAATTTTTTAATGAATTTATTTATTTTTATTTATTTATTTATTGCCTGCGTTGAGTCTTCTGTTGCTGCGCGCGGGCTTCCTCTCACTGCCGTGAGAGAGGGCTACTCTTCATCACGGTGTGCGGGCTTCTCACTGCGGTGGCTTCTCTCATTGTGGAGCACAGGCTCTAGGCGCACGGGCTTCAGTAGTTGTGGCACGCGGGCTCAGTAGTTGTGGCTCGCAGGCTCTAGAGTACAGGCTGAGTAGTTGTGGCATACGGGCTTAGTTGCTCGAACCCGTGTCCCCTGCATTGGAAGGTGGATTCTTAACCACTGCACCAGAGAAGCCTGGTGATTCTTAATAACACAGACATTTGAAAGCAGTCTGCCTGAGAGAGAAATTAGCTTCCCCCCTGCTCATTAAAAAGGGGCTCCTATTGTCAGAAAAACATTTTCTTTGCTTGTCTTTGGTTGTATACACATGTCTGAATAGAAGAGGCAATGTGGTAAGAGATGCCTTCAAGCCACTAGGCAACTTCCTTCTCTGGGACTATAACTTAGACTAGATTATCTCTAGGATTACTTTTAAGATCCTGACCCAGAGATATATAGCATATATATGATATATATGTACCATAATGTGTAATATAGATATCATGAAGAGGAAACAGGAGTACAGATGTCTGGCTTGAGTAACTTGGGGAATGGTGGTGTCACTGCAATGGGGAAGTCTGGGGGGTCGGGGTTGGAGGGGTGTAGAAATCAAGAGTTCTGTTTTCAACAAACTAAATTTGAGATAACAATCAAATGATTATGACTCATCAAGTGCTACTTCTGTACCAAGCAGTGTGGCACACGGGTGGGAGAGGCAGTGGGCTCGGCTGATGGACTTCCGTACCCTTGGCTCAGGAATAAGCATACAACCCCTATCAGGGCAATTAAAGTCCTCCCTGAGCTTTTGCTGGAATCATCAGGACAGATATTGTCTTTCTGCTTTGAGGCTGCTAGCTGTGAGGTGCTTCAGGAGGCCACTTTGGTTACCACATGGCAAGATCCTGCCTAAGGATAAAGACAACACACAGAATGATGAGGAAAGGTGTGGAGAGATGGGGAGGGACAGTTCTAACTAAATAATATTAGTAGCTGGATCTAGCCACGTCTAAAGCAAGATGCATTCCTGAACTTCCCAGCTACGGGAGCCTATAAATTCTATCTTTGTTTAAGCTAGCTTGAGCTGAGTTTCTCTTTTTTGCAGCTGAAAGAGTCCCTACCAATTCACAGATCTATAGGAGCATATACTTGTAAATAAAATTTTATTTTTTTGACAGGAGAAATGCTCAGTATATCAAATTCCCTAGCTATTTTATCCTTTAAAAAAGCATATCTTCTTGTATCTCACTGATGCCGAATTTCACTTATTTCTGTTCAAGCATTTATTTAGGCCTGTCTGGAAACAAAGTCTGAGGATTATGTTAACACTACCTTATCGCTGCATCGGTTTTATCAAAAGCTTACTTTGGGCAAATAAACAAGTCTGTTCCGCATTATTTAGTGCTAGGCAATTTGAAGTGCGGGTACCAAGCCGCTTCACAATCAAAGCCATGCAAATCTCCGCCTCATTTTTCTTGTTGATTTGAACTTACTTTATAAAAGCATGCAAATTGTTCAATTACATACACTGAATTAAAAAGTAAATGGTCCACTGGATCGACATGATTGGGGCTGCTGATTTAGAAGGGTCATCAATAATTAAAGATAAACTTCCCTGAATCTTGACGTAAAATTGAGTGGATTTAGAGCATAAGGAAATGAAGAGGTTCAGTTATAATTAGAGCTGATTTTCGACGACACTTCTAATAGAAATGGATGTTTAGAGAAACACTGGGAAATGGGTGCTGTGTTAAGAGAACAGTATGCTAGGGCTCAAAATGGTCTTCGCAGTTTGGTGTTTCAAAGGGAGCAATTATATACAGTTCCTAGTGGTTTTTTTTTTTTTTTTTTTTTTTTGCGGTACGCGGGCCTCTCACCGCTGTGCCCTCTCCCGCCGCAGAGCACAGGCTCCGGACGCGCAGGCTCAGCGGCCATGGCTCACGGGCCCAGCCACTCCGCGGCATGTGGGATCTCCCCGGACCAAGGCACGAACCCGTGTCCCCTGCATCGGCAGGCGGACTCTCAACCACTGCACCACCGGGGAAGCCCTGGTTTGTATTTTTGAAGGAAATGATATTATGTTTCTATTTTACAGATATAATAAAATATGAAGAAAGACTAGACGTAACACATTCAAGGTGAAAGAGCAAAGACTGCCAGGAGAGAAATAATAGGCTTCCTCTGATAGTTTACTTTAGAGAGGGGGGAAAAAAAAGTCAAAATTTAAACTGCATAAAAACACTTCTTTAAATGGATACCGTGTTTCCAACTTTTTATCGGTTACCAGAGCCTGGCATATTAATAAAGTTGGCTTATTCGCCCTTAATGAGTAACTTTAATTCTTTGGTTGCTTATGCAAGTCACACACCGGCAAATGAGAGAAAAAGGCTAGCCCTTAAGGGCAGTTTCTCTAATCAATAATTTTGCTTGTAGAAGTGAAGGTTTTTAGGAAGAAGAATATAGAAGGGAAGGAACTGGAAAAACAAGAAAATACTTCAGATTCACTCAGAATGTCAAAAATGACATTCTAAAGGTCAGAAAGCAGATGGTAACTTAAGAATACAGTAGTAGTGTTAATAACAAAGAGGATGTATTAAAGCAATACACTTCATGGTTAGAAACTTGGTATCAAAAGTGGCATTGGGGGCCATCAGAAAACGAGAGCAGGGACTTCCCTGGTGGCGCAGTGGTTAAGAATCTGCCTGCCAATGCAGGGGACACGGGTTCGAGCCATGGTCCAGGAAGATCCCACATGCCGTGGAGCAACTAAGCCGGTGCACCACAACTACTGAGCCTGTGCTCTAGAGCCCACGAGCCACAACTGCTGAGCCCACGTGCCACAAGTACTGAAATCCACGCACTCTAGAGCCCACGTGCCACAAATACTGAGCCCGTGGGCCCCTAGAGCCCATGCTCCGTAACAAGAGAAGCCACCACAATGAGAAACCTGTGCACCGCAACGAAGACCCAACAAAGCCAAAATAAATAAATAAATAAATTAATTAATTAAAAAAAAGAAAACAAGAGCATGTCATTAAATGCATATACTAAAGAACTGATTAACACAAAGATCTCTTTTCTTCCCTTTTACACAGGGCTCAAAAATTTGTTTAATAACACTAATAATAATAGTAAAATACTTTGCTGTTGACAAATGCAACTTTCATAAACATTAATTATTATAAGGATCCTGTAAACTAGGTATTTTAAAAACATATTTACAAAGTGTAATATGATAAACATTTAATTTGAATATATTGGTAAATTTTATATTAAGAATGTCATATATTAAGTAAATTAAATATTAAATTATATAATGTATTAAACATTAAATGCATTTAAATACCTAGGACTCTTTGGCTAAATGACAGGGCTGGGACTTGAACTGAGATCCTATTACTTACAGTCCTGTGCTCTTTCCATCATACCAGGAAATCTCTTTCCTGGATCACTGACCTTCATGCGACACTGGGTTCCTTTATTCTCTTGGTATTGCTCAGACTAAAATCAAATTAATAAGGGTATATTCATGACCATTAGTACAGACTGACTTATGCCCTGTGAACCTTTTAAAGGGGACAGTTACCTACACAGAGGAGAGCTGGGCTCTGGCCACTTTCTTTCTAGGTCAAGGGGCTTTGCCAACTCAGTTCAAATGTGAGTGGGAGGTGGAGAGGAGGAGATGAAATAGGAGAAAGAAAGAATCACAGATGGAGAGCTGGAAGGGCTCACAAGGATTATCCAGTCCAACTCCTCAATTTTAGCAATGGAAGTGACTTCTCCAGATCCCACTGAGGTAAATGGCAGGACTGGAGTCCATGCTGACCACTTCCTGTCCTCTCCTCCCCTCTATGCGAGGATAACGGTAGCTCTGGCATTCCATGCTTTCTTGAGATGGCTCTTTCTACCCTGCTCCTGCCATAAACGACATGAGGCCTGTCAAAATCCATCTGAGGAAAATACGGTGGTCTTTAAATACAGAGGATGGGCCATCTCCTGATTCTTAAATCAATTACTGAATTGCTACTATGTTTGTGTTGTGGAATGTATGAATATTTAGGGATATGAATAATATACAAACCTGCCTTCAAAAACTTTACACTTGCCGAGGCAATTTAGTCCCTAAATAATAAAACTATTATAAAATAATTGTTTCTAGATCAGTGGTTCTCAAGCTCTTTGAGGTTCCCAGGCTCTCTACGAGAATCTGATATAAACTATAAATCTGCTCCCCAGAAAAATCCACACATTTTTGTACATATTCAGGGGGTTGCTGGATCTCCTAAAGCCCATCTACTGACCATGAATTAAGAAGCTCTGTTATAAGAGATTCACTGAGTTCCACCATGTAAAAATTATCCGAAGAACAAAGATTGAGAGAAATACTAGTTACCCCTTTTCTTTGATGCAAAATGAGTAAACTCTAAAAATATGTCATCCCATGTTAAGGGCAAAGAAAGTGCTTTCCCTAGTATCATCTGAATGGCCCTCTACAAACGCTTATTTTCCCATATCTAATTGTGTGTGTGTGTGTGTGTGTGTGTGTGTGTGTTTTTCTATGAGAATATACTGTTTGCATCCAGAATTTCTGGAATGGCCTTTTCATGTATATATAAAATACAAAGGTAAACTTCATTAAAACCAGAAGAAACAGAGCTTAGCTTATGAATTATTCTATTTCAAATTTTTTATCTAGCTTGGAATGCTGTTTCTAAGGCTTTGATGCTGAAGGGAGCGAAGTCATTAAGATGAGTTGATAATACAGCCGGCAAGAGCACCTTCCTCCTCTCTGGTAAAAAAAACAACAACAAAGTACTTGGGTCTTTTGGAATTCAAATTTCTTTCTTAATGAAAAAGTGAAAGGATGAAATATAACAGTAAAGAAATCTCTACAGAAGTGGGAAGCCGTACCATCAATACTGAAGTTTCAGAAATAATTTCCTAAAGCTCTGAATAAATCAGAAAAAAATTATACCAAGCCGTTTATGTTAAAATATTTTACAAAAGCAGTTATCTTGTTACATATTCTGAAGCAAATAAATGGAGCCCTTAGAATTAACATATTCTTGAGTATCCTGGCAAAGCGGACAAAATAATAAAGCAAAGTGGGTAAGAGGACAAAAACAAGGGGGTTTCCATCTAATTTTTAAAAACCTGTAAAGTAAAATACTTTAGGTAAAATACTAAAATACTTAAATACTTAAAATACTAAAATATAATTCAATTTGATACTTTGCTAATCTCAGGTGTGAGAAAGTTAAATGGAAGGAAATGTGACCCAAGGCTGGAGAAAGGGTTTAGATCCCTTACTTGTTACCAACATTTTAAATGGATTAGAAACACAAATTATTAGCAAATAGGCACAAGAGTCTGGAGAAGTGATTAAAAATGATTACTTATAGAACAAACAAAAACTTTCTAAAACATCAATTTATTAAAAATTTCCTTGAAAATGGAGAATAGCCCAACGCAATCATAATCTCAACAAGCATTGTGAGGCAGTACAGCTCAAGTTTAAAAAGACCTAATGTTAGTGCTAGATAGATTCTGATTAAAAAAAAAAATCCACAGAGAACAGTTCACAAAATGGGGATAAACATTCACCGTGAAAGACCCATACAACTCTTCCAAGTTGAGCTTTTTTGGAGGGAGGTAAGAGAACAAAAGACAGACTAGAAATGATATAAACAAAGAGACTTCAGGCTTAAAGTCAAGGATCAGTCAAAAGGAGGACAAATCCACCTTTTCTTCATATGGAACTACTGATATTAAATGTATTTAAAATTGAAAACAATGAAGCTGAGGTAAGAAAACAAAATGAAGGAAGGGAGGAAAGAAGGGAGGGAAGGAGGGAGGGAGGAAGGAAGGAAGGAAGGGAGGAAAGGGGGGGAGGAAGGGAGAGAGGGAGGGGGAGGAAGGGAGGGAGGGAGGGGGAAAAAGGCTACACTGAGACATCTTTTCCGTGTTGAAACAAAACCTGACATCAGCATAGGTGCAAGTGAACTTATTCATTTACAATACACTTCTCTTCAGGAAAGCTGTATTAATGAAGCAGGACGTATTTAAAGGATCAATGTGAGCATATACATACCACAGGCTGTTTTGTGATGTCCACCAAGTCCTTAAGATTATAATATTGATGCTTCTCAAAGGCCGAAAACAACATGTCTAAAACGTGTTGTTTATCAGCTCGAGCTCGTTTCCCATCTTCTTTCTTTTTCCTTTCATATTCAATCTAGGTGCAAAAAGCAAAAAACCCCGGAAGGCATTAATTCAACATGCTCACTCTGAAACACAGGCACTCTCTTTTCAGTCCTCCACGTGACGCTTAGATTTTAAGCTGCAAAGCAGCAGGTCAAAGGGTGGTGGTTCAGTACCTGGGGTCCTCACTGCTCCCAGGGCTCCTCAGAACTTTAAGGCTCCAAGAAGGTATTAAAGCCCATCTGTAACCCGTTTTCATTATTCCCTAAAGCTTTACATAATGTGTCCACTTCCTCGCAAAAAGCCTTTCTTTACCGAAAGTATATCAGTTCAGCGTGGCCACCAGTTAGCTCGTGTTGATCACAAAGTCCAACTTGCAGTTCTTTGTTTTTGATTACCCGAAATTCAGTAAAACAGTTTATCTGCTACATGCAGTTTGGTAGGCAACATCTTTCAAAATTGGAGTTTTCCAGGGCAGGGAGAGGGTTGAGGGGCAGGCAGATCACAGAACAGGTTCTCTAAGGATGAAAAGTCTGGGGAACATTGGTAAAAAGGAAAGCACACGGGAGGTGACAGGAGGCCTTTTCTCCTCCCAACTGTGTGACCTCTTTGAACTTGCTTCTTCTGTAAGATGAAGTAAGCAGTGACATGAAGAGAGTGTATAAACTCTCTCCTAGTGTTACCTTCCAGAGACATGTGCATTTGTAAAAAAAATTACCTTTTTATTGAAAACGTGCAACTTACTTGCATTCACGTCAGTTGATTAAGCTTTTAATTTTTTTTTTTTAAGAAAAACTTTATTTTATTTATTTATTTTTGCGGCACGCGGGCCTCTCACTGTTGTGGCCTCTCCCGTTGCGGAGCACAGGCTCCGGACGCGCAGGCCCAGCGGCCATGGTTCACGGGCCCAGCCGCTCCGCGGCACGTGGGATCCTCCCGGACCGGGGCATGAACCCGCGTCCCCTGCATCGGCAGGCGGACTCCCAACCACTGCACCACCAGGGAAGCCCAAGAAAAACTTTATTTTGATAAAGCCTCAGGAACTATATGTTATAGGACATGTATATAAACTACAGCAGCCCACCTGGTAAATACAGCAGCAGAAGTGGGGGGTGAAAGCTGCCAAGAGAACAATCTTCTGTGCATCTCTATAATCTAGAGACTAGCTTCCAAGACAGTGAAATACGTTTCCAAATGTACAACTAAATTAGGCACAAATTCCAGCTTCATATAGTTAGGCTTATTCTCTGGATTTTAACAATAGAGATGTAAAAAGATAAAGTCTAATTTCTACTGATGTCAAGACTAAATAATATATCAGAGACTTTCAAATTAGAGGCAAGAAGTAACTCTGACAACAAGTATCTGTCCTTCAATTAGATAAAATTAGGAGCTATACAAGGAAAAAGGACTAAATTGAATGTCTTAATTTTTATGATATGTACATCTTGGGAGTAAAACTCAAAACCCATTCATCTCTTCAACATATTAAGCATAGATTAGGTGCTTGGTATTGCACTAAAATATGGGGCAAATAAGACACTCTCTTTCAAAAGGTATCCCTTTCTTAGGGCTTGTGTATTAAAATGTACAGACAGGGCCTTGAGCATTTTAAATGTAGTAATAGTAGTAATGTAGTAATAGAGAGCACAGAGCTACCTAGAACAAGATCATGACGCTGAAAAAAAGTGCAAATGCACGGCACAGACTGTATTGTTGGGGAGGAATGAAATCTAGCTAGTCTCAAGATTTTCTGGGTGGAAAGAGCCTGAAAGAAAACAACTGTGGGCAGCTACAAAGGAATTGCTAAAGAGCAGAGTGACTAGAAGAGCTAGAAGCAAGACTGCAGACGGGAGAGACCAGAGAAACCCATGACCAAGGGGGAAATCCATGCCTTCTCAATTTGAGGAAGATGGAAGAACAGATGAAAAAAAATGCACCTAAGGAAAAAGGCAGAATTACAGATTCTGCCCCAATTCTGAGAGAAAGGAGGCTGCAGAGACAGCCAAGACCAACAGAGATCTACCTGAGGGCCACTCAAGGAAGAATTTTCTTTCTCTCGGGTCAAAAGAAGGATAGAAAGAACTAAGACAGTGGCTGTATGATGGAGAAAGAAATCACGACAGACCAGGACAAAACCCACAAATCCAAACAGTCTTTGGATTAAAAAGAAGAATGAGATCATGGAATGCCTTAAAGGATTAATCTTTAAGCCTTGCTTTGCTGACCAAGGTCTCAAATATGTCATTATTTCCCCCTACTTACATTTGTACTTAGTTTGCATCCTGACATTCCCTTCCACAGGTGCACTGTATTTGAAAGGGTTTGCTTTGTCCACTGTGATGGACAGTCTAGAAAGGAGGGCCTGGTAAAAGAGTACGAAAGTCTGGACCACGGGATGAAGATGTTATAGCCCTTTACTCTGACCAAGTGGGGACTAAGAGAAACTTAACTTGGTATCTAGAAAATAGAGGGAGATAGAATCAGACTAAGGAGGAGTGGGGAAAGCCTATTCCCTTCCCGCAGGCTTGAGTGGGATGTGGGATCTCATTTAGGGAAAAGCCATTGGTCCTCAAGAAAAACAAGACAAAGAAGTGGGGACCTAGCAAAAGACCAGTGCTAGGCTTTGGACTCTAAGTATAGAGCTACAGTTGTATGATATTCTGTCTTCTCTTCTGTCCCAGCTTTAATTTATGCTGAAAGAAGATGGAAAAAGTTAAATTAAGGAAATAGGAAACAGAAGTTATGGTATATTCAGCTTCCACCTTTAGCCATCTCTTCCTTGTGTAAAATGACTCGAGGGCTTCCCTGGTGGCGCAGTGGTTGAGAGTCTGCCTGCCGATGCAGGGGACACAGGTTCGTGCCCCGGTCCGGGAAGATCCCACATGCCACTGAGCGGCTGGGCCCGTGAGCCATGGCCGCTGAGCCTGCACGTCCGGAGCCTGTGCTAAGACTCGAGAAGCTAGGAAGATGAACAAAAATGTTTTCAAGTAAAGAAACGTGCTGGTAAAGCAAGATGGCCCAGTTCAGAGAGGGCATACATTCTAGCTGGCAGTGGAGAGAAAAACTTAAGTGTTTGTTATCAAGTTGTCCCAACCCTAAAGCCGTATGTCAGACCCAAAAGGACTGAAGAAAAGAATTTAGAATAAAGAAACTCCAAAATCAATATTGAGGATAAGGGACTTCCCTGGTGATCCAGTGGTTAAGAATCCGTCTTGCAACACAGGGGACGCCAGTTTGATCCCTGGTCGGGGAACTAAGATCCCACATGCCTCGGGGCAACTAAGCCCACGCGCCGCAATTACTGAGCCCACACGCTCTGGAGCCCTCGCGCCACAAGTAGAGAGAAGCCTGTGTGCTGCAACGAAAAATCCTGTGTGCCACAACTAAGACCCGCCAAATAGTAACATAAATAAATAGATATTAAAAAAATACTGAGGATAAGATTAAGAGTCAGATTAGGTTGTGATTCGTCATGTTAATGAGTACTGAGAAAAGCACCAATTCTACGCAGAAATTAAAAAAAAAATCTTGGTTTACATGTTTCAATCTCAAAACACTGTGTTTAACATTGCTGCTTTCCTTCTTTAAATTGCGGAGAAAGCAGACTAGACTTGTATGCTTGTCTTTCTGTGTTAACCATGTCTATCAATGGCTCAGTAACCCAGGGGACAGTGCAACCTAACTTCACTTTTGACTAGCGAAATAAAAACACTTAAAAGCGCACCTGAAACTAACACAACATTGTAAATCAACCATACTTCAATCGATCAAATATTTGCAAAAGAAAAAAAAAAAACACTTAGAAGTGTAATCTGAAAACCCAGACATATATCTCTTTAATGCCCTCAGGGCCTGTACTATAGGATAACCTACAGAAAAGACTGTTTTAAAACAAAATTTCTGCAGTACAGCATTATTTAAATCTTTTTTGATAATGTCCAAGACAGGCTCATAACCCAAATTCTGCTCTGTGGTATCAGGTAGTTCCGATATATGTGTAACTATAAAGAGGGACTGAAATTACTTCCATGATCATTTAGTTATTAATAACATACTCAGGACAAAACTAAGATCCCTGAGGTAACTTTTCTCTTTTAAGCCAAACAGTGTAGAAATGCCAATCTTAATATTGCACTTACAACTTTGTACTACAAATAAAATTAATTCTACAAATAAGCTACAAATGGTATGAACTAGGTTAGGAGAAGACTACTGTTTTCTTCTCATTTTAGCTCTTTTCCCTTTGGGCATTTTGTTTTGTACTGGCATTATAAGGAAATGACACTCAAAGCAGTCACGTTTTCTAACTTTTTAGCAGCTACCACAAAATATTAGTAGGAGAGTTACTGGACTAGAAATAGCTTTTATATTATATGAATTTTAATTACTGATCTTATATCTGCCCCCAATGACCACAGACTACAGTGTAACCAGCTGCATAGAAATAAATGTCAATTCAGAAAAAACATTAAATTTAATCTGTAGTTACAAAATTTTACAATCCAAAAAAATCCATCATATACAATTTTACTTTCAAAATGAAAAACAAATTATTCAAGACTAAAACGCAACCAAATGTTGAAAATCCATTGTGGA
Organism: Phocoena phocoena; assembly: GCF_963924675.1. NCBI lineage: Eukaryota > Metazoa > Chordata > Mammalia > Artiodactyla > Phocoenidae > Phocoena > Phocoena phocoena. Next base: position 21,503,425 of record NC_089236.1, read on the forward strand.
TGTGGTATAGAGCTGTTCAACCATCATTACTGAAACAATAATCACTGACTAAAATTATAAATGCCACCCACTGCCAATTAAAGTATTATAATACAGATGTCTGTAAATTTCTAGATTGTTGTTTGCAGAAATATTTTCATTGCTTTGTCAAGGCAGTCTTTGTGGAGGCTTTTATTTTAACTTTTAAAGTGAGCGTGACAGCCTTGAATATCATGGTTTGCATTTTAAATCCTTATGAAAGACTCCCCCCACCCCAACAGGAGATGGCAGACAGAGCTATAAAAAATGCCTGTAACAGTGGATCAGTGGCGGAATGCTAGAATTACCTAGGGAACTTAAAAATTTAAGACAGTTGGCCTCCATAGTAGATCAATACAATCAATCTCTGGAGGTATTTTTCTTTTTAAAAGCTTCCCAGGTGATTCTAGTGTACAGCCAGCATTGAGAACCACTGTCTAGACAAGAGAAGACACAAATCCTTATGAGAAAAGGGATTCCTTATGAGAAAGGTCATAAGATGGAGACTACATATAAGAATACTGTGACATTTACACAGACTGGATGATGATGTCCACAATGTCAACCAGAACACACATACACAAGCACCCTTAGTTGCAATCAGGGCTGGAGGGAGCTGAAAGGAATCTTACACATCAGCTGACTCTATATTTTGATTATACAACTCTATCAGTAAAAAAAATATTTTTTTTCCCTCGCTACGCAGCTTGTGGGATCCTAGCTCCCTAACCAGGAACGGAACCCAGGCCCTCAGCAGTGAAAGCGCTGAGTCCTACCCACTGGACCACTGGGGAAATCTCAATCAGTAAAAAATGTAAAGCATGAACTATATGAATAAAATTATTAAAAAATGTATTCTGTATTAATATGCACAGTTATCTTTATAAAGCATACAAGAACAAAAAATTTAAAGAGATGAAATAAAAATATTTTAGGAATAAGTTTTAATTTAATTTGTCAAAATTACAAAACACTTTTTTTTGTTTTGCTCTCAAAATACAGTGGATCTGTCTTCATGTTCTGGATGCTTAGTCTTTAAATGAATTGCAAACTGTGATGGCTTTGAACCAGCAACAGCTAATACAACTTACGGTACAACACAAAGGTCAAGGGTCACTATGTCAAATTATTTCCAATAAGCCTTCAGCTCCCAGCCTTGGCGGCGGTGGTAGCAGCATCAGGGGACTGCAGGCCACACTTCCGAGACTCCCCTGCCAGCCTGTTCCCAGCTGGGGCTCTGCCAATGGAAGAAGGAAGCAGGAGGAAGGGCGGTTTTCTTCTATTGTGCTGTGGAAGCACCTCTGGAAGCAGCAGTTTCCTCATCTCTGGCAACCTCAGCCCTTCCATTTTTGTTATTCCATTCTGTAAACCATTTGTAACCAGTTTCCTACTTTAAGTCCCTTTCGGCTTGAAATATCTGGAGTTGTTTCTTCTTCCATGATAGACACTAACTGAATCATTAAAGACAGGGGATCACAAGCCATATTTAGAATGATAATTTCCTTTTCGGGAGGGCCAAGTTCTTGTCAGATTTGATCACGTCATCACTGTTTCTACCTCACAAAGTGACTAATAAAAGAGATTTTTTTTTTTGTGCCATGCCACACGGCTCACGGGATATTAGCTCCCCGACCTGGGATCGAACCTTGGGCGCACAACAGTGAAAGTGTCGAGTCTTAAACAGTGGACCACCAGGGAATTCCAAGAGATGGTTTTAGAAGAGAAGTGTCAGTTTTGCCACTTTCATGTTGATATATATTTGCTTCATTACTATTATCTTTAATCTACAGTTTCTTTGTTGGAATCTTTTTTTTTTTAAGTCTTTATTGAATTTGTTACAATATTGCTTCTGTTTTATGGTTTTTTGGTTTTTTGGCCGTGAGGCATGTGGGATCTTAGCTGCCCGACCAGGGATTGAACACACACCCTCTTCATTGGAAGGTGAAGTCTTAACCGCTGGACCACCAGGGAAGTCCCTGTTGGAATCTTTTTAAGCCATTTATTCACTTTTTGAGATTGAATTTAGTTAATAATAGATACTATAACCTGTAAATCCTTAAATTTAGCACCAAACCTAAAGTGCTGAAAACAAAAGCGTGAGGTGCTGAAAGCACCAATGCCAACGCCTCTGTGTTGCACAATTTCTTTCTTTTTTTTTTGGCCACACCATGTGGCATGTGGGATCTTAGTTCCCTGATCAGGGATCGAACTTGTGCTTCCTGTGATGGAAGCTTGGAGTCTTAACCACCAAACAGCCAGGGAAGTCCTTGCGTTGTACAACTTCTACTCCTCTAATGAAAAATGACTGATTAGCACAGGGACTGCATAAGGGTACCAAGGTCAATCCACATTGTAAATATTTCTAGAGCTCAATTTCTTTCCTTTATTAGGTAAAAACCAAGAAAAATATAAGTTCCAAAATCTCCCCCTCCCCCAATGGGCCCTTTTGTAAATCCTATTTTTTTTTTTTTGTAAATCCTATTTTGACAGCCATTATTTTTCATAGTTTGTTTTTGCTACGTGAAAGGATGGGGGATGGGGAATGTGATGTTCAAATGTTTACAAAATGCAGGATTAAACAAATTCCTAGAGGTTCCCAACTTTAGTATGTTAAATGCAGTGTCAATATTGAAGGGGGAGGATATAATCAGAATCTACAAGTTCTTTTAACACACAGTTCTTTTTACACAACTCTTTTTTTCAAGGAGATTCTCATAAAATTAGTGTTTCAAAAAACTTTCTCTGGAAAAAGTTTCAGAAACTTAATGATGATCTAATAAGGCAGAGGAAAGGCCACGAAGGGAGAAACCTGACAGGTCACATCCTACTAAAGGGTGAGTTTTCACGGCCAAGCTTTCAAGGAAGGACTAGTCTAAGAGATAATGCTACTAATATCATTCTTTTTGGCTCCCAAAATGCTTTCTGAATGGCAAGAAGAGTAGGTATCATATCCCAGATAGTTTGTGAAGCAAAGAGATAAATTTAAATTTAATGCTTAGAAAAGCTCTATGTACAAAGTAGGAATTCAAATATTTGGAGACGATCATATATACTAAACGTAAATTTATCTAGGTGTCACAGGTGAGTGAAAATGTTTCTGGGGGTAAATGCAAAGTGGTTTCTTTCTGATCAAATGTATGTATGGATATTCTTTTACAAATACATAGGTCATTTCCACCTCCTTTAACATTTTTTGTACAAATTTTTTTCCCCCTTATTTCTGTCCTGAAAATTGCATTAAAAGGACCTCAACTGTTAAAATGAAATACTGGGCTTCATGTTTATATAGCTCCACCTGGCAAAAGTTTGAGAACATTTCAACCTCATACTGAATTTAAAACTGAACATCATAAAGCCACCTAAGGAGACAAAAGACCTGTATGCAGAAAACTATAAGACACTGATGAAAGAAATTAAAGATGATACAAACAGATAGAGAGACAGATATACCATGTTCTTGGATTGGAAGAATCAACACTGTGAAAATGACTATACTACCCAGAGCAATCTACAGATTCAATGCAATCCCTATCAAACTACCAATGGCATTTTTCACAGAAGTAGAACAAAAAATTTCACAATTTGTATGGAAACCCAAAAGACCCCGAATAGCCAAAGCAATCTTGAGAAAGAAAAACAGAGCTGGAGGAATCAAGCTCCCAGACTTCTGACTATACTTCAAACCTACAGTAATCAAGACAGTATGGTACTGGCACAAAAATAGAAATATACATCAACGGAATAGGATAGAAAGCCCAGAGATAAACCCATGCACCTAAGGTCACCTTATCTTTGATAAAGGAGACAAGAATATACAATGGAGAAAAGACAGCCTCTTCAATAAATGGTGCTGGGAAAACTGGACAGCTACATGTAAAAGAATAAAATTAGAACACTCCCCAGCACCATACACAAAAATAAACTCAAAATGGATTAAAGACCTAAATGGAAGGCCAGACACTATAAAACTCTTAGAGGAAAACATAGGAAGCACACTCTTTGACATAAATCACAGCAAGATCCTTTTTGACCCACCTCCTAGAGAAATGGAAATAAAAACAAAAATAAACAATGGGACCTAATGAAACTTAAAAGCTTTTGCACAGGGGCTTCCCTGGTGGCGCAGTGGTTGAGAGTCCGCCTGCCGATGCAGGGGACATGGGTTCGTGCCCCGTTCCAGGAAGATCCCACATGCCGCGGAGCGGCTAGGACCGTGAGCCATGGCCGCTGGGCCTGCGTGTCCGGAGCCTGTGCTCCGCAACGGGAGAGGCCACAACAGTGAGAGGCCCGCATACTGCAAAAAAAAAAAAAAAAAAAAAAAAACAAAAAACCTTTTGCACAGCAAAGGAAACCATAAACAAGATGAAAAGACAACCCTCAGAATGGGAAAAAATATTTGCAAATGAAGCAACTGACAAAGGATTAATCTCCAAAATTTACAAGCAGCTCATGCAGCTCAGTGTCAAAAAAACAAACAACCCAATTCAAAAATGGGCAGAAGACCTAAATAGATATATCCTGAGAAAACCATAATTCAAAAAAAGTCATGTACCACAATGTTCACTGCAGCTCTATTTACAATAGCCAGGACATGGAAGCAACCTAAGTGTCCATCGACAGATGAATGGATAAAGAAGATGTGGCACACATATACAATGGAATATTACTCAGCCATAAGAAGAACGAAATTGAGTTATTTGTAGTGAGGTGGATGGACCCAGAGTCTGTCATACAGAGTGAAGCAAGTCAGAAAGAGAAAAACAAATACCATATGCTAACACATATACACAGAATCTTAAAAAAAAAAATAAAAAGGTTCTGAAGAACCTAGGGGCAGGACAGGAATAAAGACGCAGACGTAGAGAAGGGACTTGAGGACACAGAGAGGGGGAAGGGTAAGCTGGGACGAAGTGAGAGAGTGGCATGGACATATATACACTACCAAATGTAAAACAGATAGCTAGTGGGAAGCAGCCGCATAGCACAGGGAGATGAGCTCGGTGGTCTGTGACCACCTAGAGGGGTGGGATTGGGAGGGTGGGAGGGAGACGCAAGAGGGAGAAGATATGGGGGTATATGTATATGTATAGCTGATTCACTCTGGTATAAAGCAGAAACTAACACACCATTGTAAAGCAATTATACTCCAATAAAGATGTTTAAAAAAAACACAAAAAACTGAATATCTTAGTACTTCCCTGGTGACACAGTGGTTAAGAATCCACCTGCCAATGCCGGGGACACAGGTTTGAGCCCTGGTCCGGGAAGATCCCACATGCTGTGGAGCAACTAAGCCCGTGCACCACAACTACTGAAGCCCGCGCACCTAGAGCCTGTCTTCTGCAACAAGAGAAGCCACTGCAACGAGAAGCCCGTGCATCGCAATGAAGAGTAGCCCCCGCTCACCACAACTAGAGGAAGCCCGCGCGCAGCAACAAAGACCCAACGCGGTCAAAAATAAATTAATTTAAAAAAAATTTTTTTTAAATAAATAAATAAATAAAACTGAACATCTTGATTACATAATCTCTAAGTCATTCTTGTTGAATGAACTACATTGAAGTTTCTCAATCACTTAAAAATTAACGTTCCTGACAATAATAACAGAAGTTTTATACTCTTCTTACAGGTGGCATTATAATACTGAATATCCTTTTAAAAGCTATGCAGGTGCCTTCACCCATTTTGATACAATCCCATGGAAAAAATTCACTAAACATTCAAATAACATAATGTGGTAAGTTACAGTCAATCTCTGTTAATCAAAGATTACTATATGACTCATCACTGTAATTACGTTAATATTAACGACTCATTTACGCTATGACAACCTTAACAAAGGCTGTTACCATGAACTGAAATGTCACTTAATGTTAAAAAGAGTCTTTAAAGTGGATGTGATGGCTTTTTTTTTCTTTTTTTTAAATAGATCTTTATTGGAGCATAATCGCTTCACAATACCGTGTTAGTTCCTGTTGCACAACAAAGCGAATCAGCCGTCTGCACACACATGTCCCCATATCCCCTCCCTCTTGAGATGTGATAGCTTTATATCCTAATGAGTGGTTTAGAATATACAATATATTTGTATTTATTTTAGCAGTAGAAAGAAAGCAATGAAAAACATTCTAAAAATGACATTTGGAATGTATCTTCTATACCTGACAGGTAGATACAGTGTCAATGCCACTCTGTATATGAATTAGATAGAGAGGTCAGAGCTTTAATACTAAGCAAAAGTGCCAGCTTTGACTGACCTAAGAGAGATTTTCCTTTTGCCTCAGAAATGATGGTATGTGGTAGTATAACAAGAGTGACCCTTATAATGGAATTTAAGAAAACCAATTATAATATACAAATGCGGACTCACTAGGTCAAAGGAAATCTAGATTATACCCCAAATGGGGTCTGAAAAGGCATGACCAGAGAAATTGAAAGAAGTGGTAGCTCCGTGAACACAGGAATTTTATTTATTTGGTTCACCAAGAGTAGGTATCTCAGGCATAAAGCAGGCATTAAAAAAATATTATTTTTGCTGACAGAAGACAAACCTTAGATAACTGTGGAAGGACATTGTCATGGCTAAGTACTAACACTCTTCCCTAGCTTTCTTCCCTTTCCCATTCCAACAGAAAAGTTTTACTGCCCACTGTGACAATTCAGACAATACATGCTCACTGTGACAATTCCAACAATTCAAAAAAGATTTCATAAAGAGGAAAATTAGGATAAAATCACTCTAGAGCCTACCATCAAAAAATAACAGCTTAAAGTACTGAACTAATCCTTATTTTGGAATAAGTGTTTCTGACCTTTTCCTATCTTAAGCAATAGGGAGAAACACTATTGCATATACATCTTTGGCCACTTGTCTTACTATGATAAATTCTTAGATACAAGACTGCTAGATCAAAGGATGTATCCTTTTATAGTGCTTTTGACACAAATTACCAAACTTCTCTCCAGAAAGGCTATATCTTTTTATAGCCTATGGAAGGTGTGGTCTTCCTTGTCCTCACTGCAACAAAAACTTACACAAGAGTAGAAACAGGTATACAGAAGCCTGACCCATAAGTGGAGAAAAAAGCATAGTCAGGGGCTACAGGAGAAGCATATTAATGAATAAGAGAGGCAAAGACAAGTAAGGCCTATCCTATTTTACTTCTCTATTTCCACTTGGCTCCAGAAGGTTGTATGTATTCCCATCTAAGAGCAGAAAAGACTGGAATAGAAGAGGACAAAGAAGGAGACTTCTACTTACTTGTCTCAATCAACAGACATCATAAAAATACCTCTCTTGGATTATCTTATGTTTGTCCCCGCTTATCTTGCCTATCCTCTTTTTTAGTTTATTTTTCCCCTGACACATAACCAGAGGCTATAAAACGAAAGCCTGCGTGCATGCAGCTGAATTGTGACTTGCTTGACTAAATCCACCCAGTGTAGCAATTTTTAATATCTGAATGTCTTTAGAAGGGGCACATACACTCCAGTTCATCAGTCTCTACCATTTATCTTCTTAAATTTCAGCATCCCACCCAGAGAGATGCCTGCTTGGTCCTGGAGGCACTTGCATTTGCTACCTTTCACATAAAATAACTGAAAGAAATTCAAATATCATAAAGCAGTGGTTTGGCAGATACTATCCGCGTCACTGAATAAGCCTGGAACTTAAGGCCAGTCTTTTTTTTTTAAGGCCAGTCTTAAAGAGTGTTTATTTCTTCCTAAACTCAGTATCAAGAGGAATCTTAAGCAACAAAGCAGGACACAGGTTAGCAACTCTTAATTGCTACTTAACTTAGGCTTCCTTTTATTTTCAGAAAATCATCACATTTCTCCTGACACTGCAGGTACTTCAAGACCCAGAACCCTCAGCCCTTTTAGCACTGCTAATAATGTACAACAACACAGCACAGTGGTTCATTAAGAGTAAGGCTCCTACGCACAGACACAGAGAACAAACTTATGGTCACCAAAGGGGAAGTAGGGGGAGGGATAAAGCAGGAGCATGGGATTGACAGATACACACTGCTATATATAAAACAAACAGCAAGGACCTACTGCACAGAGAACTATATTCAGTATCTTGTAATAACCTACAACGTGCATAGCCACATCACTTTACTGGACACCTGAAACGGATGCACTATTATAAATCACCTTTACTTCAACTAAAAAGAAAAAAGTAAGGCTCTTAAAACAGACTATCTGATTCAACACCTGGACTGGCTAATTACTGGCTGCGTGACCTCAAGGAAGCTAACCTCTCTGTGCCTCAGTTACTTCATCTGTAAAATAAGGATAGTAGCAGTAGTTACAATAGTAAGAACAGTGCCTGGCACAAAGTACACATAATATGTATACATGTGTATACATATTTTATACACACAGAAAATACATACTGTGTGTGTGTGTATATATATGCTGTGTATATATATAATAAATATAGTATATATGATATACTTCAATAAAAAAGGTTTAAATACACACACACACACACACACACACACACAGGCAGTCCTTGCTTTGAATGGTAGTGTGAGGCCGTAAAAATGCCCATAAAAGCTGAAACTATGCAAAGCCATCTTAATAATCAATGGGAAAAATTATCATTGTTTCATGACCTTTAAAATTTTTGGTCAAAACACTAAAAACTCTCAGTTATAAAGGTATTGAGAAAAAACAGCAAAACTAATATTTATTAAGGACACTAAAACATTAGAAACATTTAAAAATGAAGTGTTTTATTTCTTTGAAAAACTTTTCAGGAGTCATTTGAACAGTGGTTGCCTTCTTCTCATCGTATGATTTAGGATACACAGTGAACATCTTTTCTATGTTTGGCAAACTGTTAACTTCCTCACTAAGTCTGGATAACTCAAGCGCCTGACAGCAAGGTATGTGACTGCCGAGGTCCTTTCAAAAGCTAAGAGTCTGATATTAAAGACAGAACAGTGAAGAAAGACATGAAGACTTACATTGTATTGATGATTAGCAACAGGTTTGTAATTGGTTGTCACAACTTTGTCTAGTTGCTGTGATAGCCTCACAGGTTTGGAAGATTCTTCTATTTGTAATCTGAAAAACAGAAGGCATTATTAACAAACTTACTTGTTTACTGGAGTGAAACCTGAAGAGTTATTCCTATAATTCTTCAAGACTAATACTTAATATATAAAGAAGATACATTAGTCTTAATACTTCAAAAACACACTGAATATGACAATAATGTAGAAACCAGACCATAAGCTAAACATACAAACCATGTCATTTAATTCTACAACTTCCTTCTAAACCTATACTTTGCAGTCAAACTTTAAGTTTTAAAACAAAGAAGCTAATCAGCTTTAAATTTCTAGAGAAAAATTTGCATGTAAAAATGAATTATCTTAAGTTACATGGTCTAAAACGAATCAAGGTATTAATCCAAAACGTCTGTTCATTTGATGAGATTAAAGTATGATAAAAAGATGACACATCAGCACTCAGGATCTAGTGGCTAGTAGCTGCTTTAATGGACAGTGCATATAAATAACATTTCCATCATCACAGACATTTCTATTGGACAGCATTGGTTGTCCAACTGTAGGACTCCATCCATCTAAATTAAAATATAATTAAAAACATCACTTTTGGAAAAAGAGCCATAAAATAAACCTATGACACTAGGTATAGCATATTATAAATATATATATTCAAATAGCAATCTGAGGAGATTTTGTTTTGGACTAAATATTACCATACCCAGTGACTCACATTCAACCATTTACTTCTTATTTTAAAAATTAATTCTTTGGTATATGAGCACAGTAAATCTAAAAAATGTTTTAAGGGGGAAAATGGTGTAGCTTTCAAAATGACTTTTTTTTTTTTAATCAAAGTGACTATTTTTTAAAGGACAGAAGGTTCCACTGTACCTCTAGACTTCTCATTGGCAAGATATCAGAATACAAGAATATATTTAAAGTACTATAGAAAAAAAATTGCCAACCATGTCTAGCTAAATTATAATTGAAGAGTAAGAGTGAAATAAAAATATTTTTGTACAAAAACAAAGTTTATCATTCACAGATCCTCACTGAGAGAACTACTCAAGGATTCATTTCAGCAAAAAGTAAAATGAACCCAAAAGGAACTAGTGAAATGCAATGGTCACAGCAAAGAAACTGAGAACAATGTTAGAAAATTACCTACTTGATACAGACAAAAAAAAGGTGGGTTTTTAAAGAAAATGGAACTTAACATGAAAGAATGGGAAGAAAGAGAGCAGAATGAATGCATTTAAGATTTCCATATGCTTTCTAAATTTTCTGCAATAAGCATCTACCACTTTCATAATCAGAAAAGGAAGTATACTTTCTTAAAGGAAAACGAAAAATCGTTTCTTAGTTTGAAAGCCTTAAAAATGTTGGTCATTTAAAAATAATACATGTTGAACATCATATTACTTTATTTTAATGGGACTTTAAATTCTTTGGTTCAACAGAACAGGAACTAAAACTTTTCATTTAAAATTCCTTCAAAAGAGAAAAACAAATACTGTATGCTAACACATATATATGGAACCTAAAAAAAAAAAACGGTTCTGAAGAACCTAGGGGCAGGACAGGAATAAAGATGCAGACTTAGAGAATGGACTTGAGGACACAGGGAGTGGGAATGGTAAGCTGGGGTGGGATAGGGAGGGTGGGAGGGAGACACAAGAGGGAGGGGATACGGGGATATATGTATATGTACAGCTGATTCGCTTTGTTATAAAGCAGAAACTAACACACCATTGTAGAGTAATTATACTCCAATAAAGACGTTAAAAAAATAAAATAAAATTCCTTCAAAGGCACAACTTGCAGTATAAAAGGTACCTGCTTTTATAACATTCTTATTATTTAATTACTTGGTTGGAGTTATTTCTCTGTTTATTTCTGCCTATTTTTAGGGATATAATACCAAATTCCTCAGAAGATATTAAATATCTACCAATTGCTTTTTTAATTTGAAAGCTATAAATACTACAGGTTTTATTTTTAACTATGATCCCCAAATCGAGTATAGCCATTTCTGTGTTAAAATATAAATATTTTAATCCTTCCAATTACTCATAAATCCATATATATCCTTTAAATACATAAATTCATTATTTTATGAAGTGTAAAAAAAGTACTTTAGAAATGTCTTTAGAAACTTACTGTATATGTCACCATAAACCATATGTAGTTTGTTACTTTGCTTTTCATGGGCCAAATATACTTTCTATGAACCAGGAAGAAGGCACTAGCTAGAGGTCTAGAAGGGAGATGTCCACCCAAAGATGGACTTGGGCTAACAATCCTTCAATGGCCTCTTAACTGTTCTTGGGTGACACATAAGCTCCTTTACATGACTGCATGTCCCTATGGGATCAAGTCCCTGATATCTCTCCAGCTTAATCCACTGTTCTCCCACATCTGCATCCCCATGGCTCCAGCTGTGCCATGACCAGACTTTAGAAGGAGCCTCTTACAGGCAATCATCCAGCAAATGATTACTGGGTGCCTCTCTCTGAAGAAAAGACTTGGTTAGTGGAAGACAAACATTAAACAAACGCTTATCTATAACTGATTATCTGCAGGACTGAAGAGGGACAGGGAGTTGATATTACGACAACTGACTGTGTGCTGCTACGAAGTAAAGATTAACTCCAAGATGTGCATTTGAGGGTAAGCTGGAGCAGGGCAATCCAAACTTGTAAGAGGTGAGGCGAAAAAGACTGGGCAGAAATCACTCCTCCAAGCTGAGAAGATGTCTCAAAGTGACTGAGAGAGAAGCGTTTAGAGAGAAAAGAATGATTAAAGACAGATATAGGAATGTTTACAAAGAGGTAGAACTAAGCATGTGTAATTCCTTGAAAAAAGGGCGGAAAAAACCCCCCCATAACCAAGTGGCAACCTGTCTCTGAACACCTCTCTGTGCTCTAACCTTAGCCCCATCCCCTTAATGCAATCAGTTCTCAGGGGTTTGGCCTCTCTAGATGGTAATCTACCCGTTAAGCTGCCACTAAATTATCTTTCCTGATTCAATCACCTCACTCCACAATTTGATCTTATGAGGCATTCAAGGAGGGAGGCATGCGCTAGCTTCTTCCTTCTACATTAAATGATTGTTCCCATTACTTCACAATTTGAAAATTCCTTGGGGTTTCAGTTTGTTCAGGTAAGTGCATTTTTATAAACGGTAGCTTATTCTTGTCATGCTCTTACACTAGAATTTATTTTCAGCCACTGCATCCCGATTCAGGTTCATGTGGCATACTTTCCTTTCAATTCTAATACAAAAGTTCTAAAAGCCAATTTCATCATCCATAGAGTGTCATGACTCATGCCATTTTTATCCTCAAAGTATTTAATCTTTTAAATATATAAAGGAAAACACTGAATTAACTTAAAAAAATAAAAAGCTCACATTAAAATTTAACCTTTTTATTATACATTTAGAAAGTCAAGTCTGTTTTGTTTTAATTAAAAGAAGATATCTTTATGATTCAAAACTCAAAAGGTGGGACTTCCCTGGTGGGACAGGGGTTAAGAATCTGCCTGCCAATGCAGGGGACACGGGTTCGAGCCCTGGTCAGGGAAGATCCCACATGCCGCGAAGCAACTAAGCCCGTGCACCACAACTACTGAGCCTGAGCTCTAGAGCCCGTGAGCCACAACGACTGAGCCAGCATGCCACAACTACTGAAGCCCACATGCCTAGAGCCCATGCTCTACAACAAGAGAAACCACAGCAATGAGAAGCCCACGCACCGCAACAAAGAGTAGCCCCCCGCTCACCGCAACTAGAGAAAGCCCACGCGCAGTACCGAAGACCCAATGCGGCCATAAATAAATAAGTAGATTAAAACAAAACAAAACAAAACACCTCAAAAGGTTAATCTGTGGACTGAAAATATAACATATTCTTAAAGAACTAAATCTTAAAATACTTGAACTAACCTGAATAGTTTAAAATAATTTAGCAGGGTTCTTTACTTAACATTAAATAATTCATTTAACATTATCTCATGAAGCATCAGAACAATTTGCAACTCCACTTCATCACTGAACAAAGCGCCAAGTTAAACATCACTGACCTCAACATGCCTTCAAAGTCAAAATGAGGTTTAAAACTAGGCTTGTACAAAATAATTTAATTTGGAAATATTTGGTTTGTACAGCTGAACAGCAAACTACACACAGAGGTTTTATGCTGGACTGGGAGGAAGCTAAAAGTTTTGCTGTCCCAACCATTTAAAAAATTGGGTCTTAACTTTTTCAGAAAATTTAAACACATGGTGTTATTTTCAAGAAGTAATAGAAAACTATTACTATGTGATCATTTAGACACAGCTAGGCCCTGTTTTACAAACCATTAAAAAAAAATACGTGTTGCTAATTACTACCACCATTTCAGGACAATTTAGAAGACACATTCACATTCTTAGAAGACTAGGACTCAATGAATTACCAGTCTTTCTAGAATTATTATTTAAAGAGTCAGTTTTATCTCTCATTTTTTCCCATCAAAGAAAAAGCTCAAGGGCTACGTGACCCAAGAGCTTAAACACTAATAAAACGACAACTATAACAAATAACAGACATTTAAAGCACTTACTATGTTGCTAGAAACTGTGTTAAAAGCTTTACCTACATCTTTTCAATCTTGCTTTTTCCTTATAGAAGGCAAAACAGAACTGGAACTCAGATCTTTTTTTTTAACCCAAAGGTTCAAGCAGTTAATCTATACAGTCCCTAAAAGGCCATATAATAGAATAACATCTCTAATTAAAAGCTTATTGAATTTAGATCAAAATAAGTAATTCTCTTATAATAACTATAAATGGAATATAACCTTTAAAAATTGTGAATCACTTTGTTGTACACCTGAAACTTATATAATATTGTATATCAATTATAGCTCAAAAAACACTTAATTCTCCTTGCTGCTCATCAACCTGCCTTCAACTAGCCTAATTCCACACACACACACACACACACACACACACACACAGAGAGAGAGAGAAAGAAGAGCACATTCTCCTTTATAACACTGAAAAAAATATTCCTATTAAGTCAATGTCACTAGTCACTAGGCTATAATCATGGTGCATAATTACCCTTATTAAAGTTACTTAAAGATCTTCATTATACTTGATTAAGATTTATGCACTACAGTGGGAATTCAATTCTCAAATTGTTTAGTATATTTTGAAAACATAAAATTCATTTAAAAAAAGTAGCATAAACATCCCCAAATATTTTAAAGTATGAACACTGGTAAGATCTAACAGGAACTGAAAAAAGCCAAATTCTACTGCTCTAAGCTGTTGGCAGACTGGGGAAGAGAAGTCTACAAATTTTAGTCAACAGATCTTTTTTTTAACCTCCCTGCTACATATAATGCTTCTTATGTAAAAGTAACTCAAAAATATTGGCTAAGCATATGAACAAATGACCTTTATTGGACACCTTTTTTAGATCACGAAAGCTGAATCCCATATTAACAAATTTCCCAATAATGCCTGATTTTATACATATAGACTATTCTCCTGCCTAAGCAAAACTCCCTTAGTAATACTGCCTTGCTAATCTGGTTATTAACTATAGAGTTAAACAACTACAAAAACACTGAATGACAAATGTTTCCATCAGCAGCTGCCAATATAGGAGTCATTTTATAATGTAAATATCACTATTTTAGCATTCATCTATCCTTTGTGCTCTAGCTGCGTTTGATTGCAATTTACGCTATTTTTAAAATGACAGGTTTCACAAAAGAAGGTAAATTTTCTTAAGATGCTGATTTCATTTTTGAAAGGGAGAGAGTAAAGCAGTGAAGGAGGTAAACAGTGCCTCCCAAGGGGGAGAAGGAAGCTGACGTTTGCCGGGTGAGAGAGAAAAGTCTTTGGGCAAGGAGAAGCAGGAACAGCCCGGAGCGCTGGGACTGCCTGTGAAAACACCCACTGGGCCCTAAGTCAGATAACAAAAACAAGTTTCAGAAGAAGGCCCAGCTTGGGAGCAGGTGGACAGAAGGCTGGGAGAAAGGCCAGGTGAGGGAATAACCAGGTGTATGCTGAGCTGATTCACTAATACAAAAAGGTTCTGATGATGCCTAGTTTTAAGACAGTACATTTATAGGAAGCTTCAATAGGACAGAGAGCTTCTCAGAGGAATAGTAATAGTAAAACATTTTAGTCTATTAGAATGTGGATTTGAAAAAATTTTAGCACTTGCAGTTGAGTAATCAAATATACCCTTATCTGGCAGGACTACTAGAAGGATTACAGACAGTAAATATTAAAATTAAGTATCTCTTAGAAATATCTGTGAATTATTTGTAAGCTTCATGAAAACAGGGACCTTGCTCATATCCCTACGGCCTAGAATGGGCATGCAATATAAACGTGGTAAGTGAGGAAAAAAAGGATCAGAAGAAGAAAGGTTTTAGGCTGCATTTAATCAGAGATGGTAATTTGAATGTAAAATCATAAGACTTACAGCGATATATGCTAACATTTAGATCCGGCATCTAAGAGAAGAGACTGTAAAATATATTAAGGTTTAAAGTTCACTCTGTAGGAAACACCCAATAAAGGGATAAACTCCATTATCTGCTTGCACTGTCCAATACAGTAGCCACTAGCAACATGCAACTCTTTAAATTAAATTAAAACCTCAGTTCCTTAGGCACACCAGCCACATTAAGTGTTCAACAGCCACGTGTGGCTACCATACTGGACAATACAGATACAGAACACTTCTATCGTTGCAGAAAGTTCTACTGGAGAGCGCAAGAGAATCACCAACGCAAGTGTCTACAGGGGCCTGTCAAGTAAAGAAGAAAAAGTAACAGGGAGAGGTGAGGGCTGTGGTGAACTGGAAACAGAGCACAAGCTCCACCCCAAGTGGGCAACTAGCCCTCAGCACCAGGTTACTCTGCAGGAGCGTAAGACTGCTATTACCAGATTGCCTAATTATTCAAGAAAATCCAGAGTCAGATTTCTATGTGAAATCATTCACTAGACACTGCCAACTAATTCAATTTTTTTAAAAGGGCAATCCTCCTCCCCCCAAACAAAACAAAACCCCCCTCAAAACCAAAAAACACATACACTAGCCATACCAGGCCTCCAGTTAGCAGTCCTCTGATCCATATATCTATATCCCAGGGAGTTGTTTTTGTTTTTTGTTTTTTTTTTGCGATACACGGGCCTCCCACTGCTGTGGCCTCTCCCGTAGCGGAGCACAGGCTCTGGATGCACAGGCCCAGCGGCCATGGCTCACGGGCCCAGCCGCTCCGCGGCATGTGGGATCCTCCCGGACTGGGGCACGAACCCGTGTCCCCTGCATCGGCAGGTGGACTCCCAACCACTGCGCCACCGGGGAAGCCCCCGTTTTTTGTTTTAAGCAAAGCAGCAGCAAAGATCTAAGAATTATAACTAGATGTAAGAAAGCCATGACACAAGTGTGTCATAAACACTGGCATCAAAACTACACAGTTTTGTTGAAGGACCTGTAATTCCCTGCACCTCCAATTCCACGCTGCCATCCTGAGATCCATGAGCTGGCTGATGGACTCTCCCAGATTCCTATTAGGAGAGGTCACTTTAGCTCGTGCTCAAACAGTCAAAAAATATCTCTTATATAATACAGAATTTTGATCATTTTTGGCTTTTTATAAAACTAGCAATTTCATATGATTCAACCTAACAGCTCCCTCTTTTTCTCCTCCCTATGATTTTTTAAAAAAAATTTATTGAAGTATAGTTGATTTACAATGTTGTGTTAATTTCTGTTGTACAGCAAAGTGACTCAGTTACAGATATATATACATATATATTCTTTTTCAGATTCTTTTCCATTATGCTTTATCACAGGATACTGAATACAGTTCCCTGTGCTACCCAGCAGGACCTTGTTGCTTATCCATCCTATATATACTAGTTGGCATCTGCTAACCCCAAACCCCCAATCCTCTCCCTGCCTGCCACCCCTCACAGGCAACCAGAAGTCTGTTCTCTAGGTCGGTGAGTCCTAACAGTTCCCTCTTAATGAAAGACTTAATGCTGAGTTGAATTCTTTTACGTGAGAGTAATATAATTCAAATCACTAATTAAGTCCCAGCGTGAGGGTGACTTGCCCATGATCATACAGCTTGTCTGAAAGGGAAAAAAATTCAATATTCCTCGTCCAGTGCTCTTATATCACTGCATCTTAAACATAATGAGGCAATCCAGATGTCTTTTCAAGTTGGTAAACATATACTATCCCAATTTAAAATATTTATAGCTATTTAAGAAAATATATTATGTCCAAAACGTGTCCATTACATTAGCTAGCAAGTTGTTCGGAAGGGACCTACATCTGGCGAGGGAAATGATAATTCACAACGCACCCTGTTTTCTCCTAGATTTGTTAGAAACAACAGCCATCCGCAAGTTTCTGGTATGTGTTGGGTAAGGTAAAATAAATGACAGTGTAATGAAGACATTTTATGTGTCTTGGTTTAATTTTTGCCTAATTTTTTCTTTTTCACCGAAACACTGTAAGACTGTCAATCCAATTTTCACTTCTCCAGGAAGAGCATATATCACCAACACTCCGGAGAGTATCTGTTTACCTAATCTGTGAGCTAAACAACACAATCTCCAGTCAACAGTCCAAAATATAAATATCTTACCTGATGGCCAGAACAGTCTTACTATCTTATGTAGTTTCCTTTTCTCTCATAGTCCTTCCTTATGTAATCTACTTAATATCTTGAACTTGAAGGCACCTTTAGCCTAAGCAGTAGCATTACTTCCCAGTCACCAGTGCTCTGGTTGCATGCAAGTACTACAGATGTCCAAATGGGAGGAAGTGGGTCAGGAAGACAGCACATGCAACTGGTTCTTAGGAGTCTGGGAAGCAACAAGGTATCTAAGGTTTGCACTGCCCGGAGTTTTTGTTCAAATAATTATAAACTTTGGTCGCTTGAAACTTTTTCTTTGCAATGTGTTTTTTCTTTAGTCCAAGAAAGTCATGACTTCTTATATCATCTCATGAAAGCAAATTGTTTTTTACCTTAGAAAGTTGTGATTTCAGCATAAGAGTGTGTGTGATAGGGAAGGGGAAAAAGAAGGGGGGCAGTTGAAGGGGGGGCGGAAGGAAGCAACAGCATTTGATGTAAGAAACCCTTTACTGCTTATGCTTTTCCTGTTAATCAAACACCCTAGTCAATATTTTGGTAGAGGCACATAGCAGAAACACATGAGGAAAAAAGTTTAGCTAATCAGGGACAATTTCTTGTTTCTCAACACATGTCCAAGTAGCTACTCTTATTATGCTAGAAATGAAATTACCCTAAACTCCAAAGGACGATGAATGACAAAAATACTTGTTTCATTTTTAAGAACTTTTCATTTTATTTCCCTTCTCCATACTCCAAGAAAAGTAAAAAGCCTAAATAATTTGGTATGATTCCCAGGGGTGGCAGGTAAAAGCTTATCTATCAAAAGGACCAGGAACCATATTTATAACTCAATACAGTCGGGTCCTCCATATCTGAGGATGCAAAACACATGGATAACAAGGTCCAGCTGTATTATACCATTTTACATAAGGAACTTGCACATCTGTGAATTTTGGTGTCTGCAGGGGGTCCTGGAACCAATGTCCCATGGATACCCAGGGATGACTGTTTTCAAAAAGGCAACAAAGAAATACCTTTTGTATTCAGATTCATGCTGATAATTTCCCATTAAAAAGAAAAAAGTCAGAGATTAAGCAAACCTATGGCACACAGAACAACTCTGAACGATGCTTAGTTTAGAAAGAATGTACCATATCATGGTATGGTAGGGTCTGAACCCAGACTCCAGTTTTAAGGTCCAGTTCTACTATTAGGTGTTACCTTGGTCAAGTTAGTCAATCTCTTCAACACCTTGGTGCTCTCACGGGGAAAAATGAGAATTACAACAACAGAAATAAGTGAGATAATCTTTACAAGACAATAAATGGCCTGTCCCATGGGACGCATTCAGTACATTGTATTATTATTTTACTTACTGTAATCACTTCAGTAGCCACACTAAACAGAAATGTATGGAAGTTATTTGAATAAACATAACTTCTAATGATTATCTGCTTCACTGATTAGATTTATGGAATCTGTGTTCATCCTTTACCCTGATGGGGGATATTTGGCTACATCAGATAAAAAGCACTTTCTTTGATCTCCTTTGACCTTTTCAAGGAGAAGAAAATTTCTTTCCAAATGCCATTCAGCTGCAGGTAAAATGTGTAATGCTCATGGAAGTGCTAATTAGAGCTAATTATAATTTAACCACAGCAACAGGGCAGCTTACAGTTTTGGGTAACTGTTCATATATCAGATTTTAAAAAGTTACTGGATTTCAGATGTAGTCTAAATATTTTTGGAGTTAATCCTTAGGGCACTCCAATCAATCTCTCATATATGACCTTCAACCATTAGTGACCAGAACATGAGTTTAACAAAAGTAGAAAAATGCATTTGAGCAGAACATCTTCCTAAGTTATGCAGATACCTCACAACCATTTTAAAACTAAATATTAGTTTCAAAAATATCTTTCCCCATCTTCCTCGTCATATTAAAGCATGATTCAAGGAGGTTATGTAAATATTTTTCTTCCCAGGAGACAGGGTCACCTCCAGACAAACTGCATAGTGGGTGCAACTGAATGAAGTAGCTGTTTTATTCCTCTCCTTCCCTTTATTGTGGATATCTATTTCACTGAGGTGAGTGGCCCTATTTTTCCACCTCCTGGACCTTTTTAGTCCTTGATTTTCTCTAGGTTTCTCTAGGACCCCTTGATTTTCTCTAGTTTTTCTAAATCGCTCTAGATTACTTCATACACATTATTTTACCTCATCGGCCAAAGAGGCTAATGCCTGCAGGAAACATTGAACAGTAGTACTTGGGCACCTTTCTGCCCATAGTCGCTAAGGAGTAGTTTAGAATTTTATATCCAACATTTATCCACACTGACCCGCATACACTTTTGTGTGAGGCATATCCATTTAGACGGTGTTCAGAGATCTTCTTGACATCACCGTTTCACTCATGCCACTCAGATTTCACCACCCATCTCTTCTCCCAGATTACTTTCATCAGCAGGAGGTGGGTGTTGCCCAAGTACTAATTCTAGCGGCTGCTGCTGCCTGAACTCTCCTGCCCAGCTCAGAAACTGACTCCCATCTTCTGTTTCCTTGTGGAGTCCCCATGAACAACAAGAGCCCACAGAAGTCCACAGGGATGTGTGACTCAGAGGACGACGGGATGAGAGAATTGCGGGCCAAACAGTCAGTGTGGCAGCTCAGCGTGGCGTACTGGGGGTTGCGAAGCCCTTGAATAGTCTCGAATCACATCATACACATCTTGTTAAAAACACTTTAATACAAGTGTTTAATAAACAGAATGCAAAAGCCTTTTCTTTTCATCAAGGATTGAAATTTATTCATTAATTTAAAGTTGAATTTGGTTTTGAGAGCTTAAGTCTCACATAGGTTCTACCTTTGTGGATAAAATTCTTTAAAAATTAAAAGAGAAACTGCTAGAAATTACCATTAATATAATAAAATTAACTCAGTTTCATAGCAGAAACACTAATGCTGAAATGTTCACCACATTGATAAAGTGCTGAGAGCAGTTATTACACTAAGGTTTTCTATTTTCACAATTTTGTCAGTTCTTGTTGCCAGCCCTCTCAAGAGACATTCAATCCCCACTTTTATAAGCTCCTAAAACCTATCCACTGACTGATAAATAGGCTTCTGGTTTGGTATCATTTGGTGGGGAACTGTGAACACTGACATGACCTGGCCAACATGCAAATTTTCTCTTATATAGAGTCTATGGATAGATTTATTAAGAACTGAGGGACTTCCCTGGTGGCGCAGCGGTTAGGAATCTGCCTGCCAATGCAGGGAACACGGGTTCGAGCCCTAGTCCGGGAAGATCCCACATGCCGCGGAACAACTAAGCCCGTGCGCCACAACTACTGAGCCTGTGCTCTAGAGCCCACGAGCCACTACTGAGCCCATGTGCCACAACTACTGAAGCCCGCGCACCTAGACCCTGTGCTCCGCAACAAGAGAAGCCACCGCAATGAGAAGCCCGCGCACCGCAACAAAGAGTAGCCCCCCACCCCCCAGGGCTTCCCTGGTGGTGCAGTGGTTGAGAATCTGCCTGCCGATGCAGGGGACACTGGTCTAGGAGGATCCCACATGCCGTGGAGCAACTGGGCCCGTGAGCCACAACTACTGAGTCTGTGCGTCTGGAGCTTGTGCTCCGCAACAAGAGAGGCTGCGACAGTGAGAGGCCCGCGTACCGTGATGAAGAGTGGTCCCTGCTTGCCACAACTAAAGAAAGCCCTTGCACAGAAACGAAGACCCAACACAGCCAAAAATAAATAAATTAATTAATAAACTCCTACCCCCAACATCTTAAAAAAAAAAAAAACCTATCAGAAAAACAGAAGTGCAGGAACTGGTCAAGACTAAATGTGAAGCAGTATCCCCATTCTTTAAAAAAAAAAAAAAAAAAGAGTAGTCCCCGCTCGCTGCAACTAGAGGAAGCCTGCATGCAACAATGAAGACCCAATGCAGCCAAAAATAAATAAATAAATACTTATTTAAAAAAAAAAAAAAGAATATATCATTTTATGAGTTTAACAAAATAATTTTTCTTGCTATTAGTAGAGGGAAGAAGGCATTATAGAAATGCTTCAGTCTGCTTTTTCTAAATATATAAAACACTACCTGGTTCAATTCAAATCTAGGATTTTTATAGCTGGTCTTAGAACAAAGACAATAAATTTAGCATATAGGAAAATGATTTCTAAACAAGATGTGGGCAAAAACAGTATTGATGCTTTATGGATTTAGACTCTATGTGTCATTTTACTTGTATGTGTCATTTTACTTGTATTACTAGCTCTATTTAAAAGTACCTTTACCTTTTAGTCACTTATTTTATAGCCTATAACTCCTATAAAACATTAGGGATATCAGGCTATTCTTCATGTAGCTCTGGTTAGTCACAGAATGACTACTATTAGGGGCCCCAAACAAACGTATAAAAACATTTCCTGCATCATCAACATGCACGGATGATTACAAGTTATTACACAGGCTACTTATATGGACAAAATCCACTTTATTTTGCTAATGTGTTGATATGATGATCTGGGTCATTAATCTTTGTAAATGTTGCTTTGGTAGACATCCTGAATGAGGCTGAATAGCAGTAAGAAAGCATAAACTCCTACATTCGTTTTTCCAGTTGTGGTAATGGTTTCATACCAAGCTCTTTCACCCAGTTCCTTCTAGTGTCACTAGCTAAAGGCGAGGGCAAAATCTGTGTCCGTGGAACAATCCAAGGTAACATGCTCAAAGAGCAACTGACCATACAACCTTGGTCTCCTCGTGAATCCATTCAGTAACTGAGTTAGGCAGGAAAACGTGAAAAAAATATGTATGTATGTATATGTACATATATATATTTGAATAAACACATTCTAAAATATGCCCATGTTTCTTCAGGTCCAATATTCAGAGCCAAGAAAGAAATTAGTAAGGATTTGAGCTTGCTGCATTTTTATACAGATCAAAACGAGATTACAGATGACTAAAGGGAAGTGGGCATCTGTGGGTTTCACTCACTCATTCGCAAGGTAGGGGTTAAAGTATAGAGTGTGTTTGATAAAAGCAATTTAGGTGTGAAATGAACTTGGTGGTTTAAAGTGAGCTTTTACATATTTTAAAACAGATGGTACAGCAATAATTTTTTATCATTTAAGATGAGATCAGATTCTTGAAACTGTGAATTCTATCACAACAAACAGGCTACACCATCTTCTCCAAATAATGTATATTAGAGAGTATGTATTTTCTGCAAGGTACATGTTTACGCTATGTGAAATCTGAAGAAGACACATTTTAAAAATGAAAATAGATTTATGTAACTTAGTTTCAGTGGTGACTGAAGGAACTTAGAGCGGGTGTGTAGGAAGGGAAATATTCGAATGAGGTAATGCAGTTCAAAGAAGCTGACCTAACAGAAATCAGACAATAAAAGACTGGAAAAATTACTGTGATGAGAAGTACTTTCCAATTTTCACATTTATTATACTGTAGCTTGAATTCTTATAACCAGAATTATTTAAAATGGTTTAAAGCTAAGCATCCAAGATTATCAAGCAGCCCCAACTGCTAACCTCTGATCACTTTCTTTTACTCCTAAAAATATTTAGGTTAGGGATTTAATAAGCTGCTTATGATGATAAATGCAATGTTTCTCTAGCCAGTCCCTGTGATATATACTGCAAGTATGAATCATTTTTCCAAATTAAAATGTCTATGATCCTATGACTACGTGATGGGTGCCAAGAGACTACAACAGTGGAATCAAAACAACTTCTATTCAGCAAATTTAAAAATACCATTCTGCAAATTTCCAGTTGCCTCTGAGCAGAAATCAGAAATGTGAGCCGCATATCATGTCAAACTGTAAGAAGCTACCCGGGCATACATGAACCAAGACACTGTTGCTATGGTGACTATGCAAATACAGCAAATGGCTACTTCATTAGTGACTCCATGAAACTATAAATGCTGGAATAATAGATGGGAAATATCAGGCCGGATGTGGCCATCAATGTGGGCTGGAATTCAGAGAGAATTTCTGAGAAAATGAGGTAAATTTTAATACGCTGTTTTAGCAACCTTTGAAAAATTAAAAAGTGAGATTAATTAGCACCAAATGAGGCCAGGGGGCGGGAATCAGAGGAGTGGTTTGGTTCAAGAGAGAGTGCTCTGTTTAGGATCAGCTGCTGTGGTACTGACATTAAAGAGTGAGAGACACTTAGACTATCATTTAGGACAGCAAAGGGAGAAAGAAGGACTCCCTGTTGACTCACTGCTTCAGACTTCCCATTGTGAATGGGGTTCCAGGCCATATGGTCTCACTTTCTCCCTATCAAGAAAATTAATTCAAACCCTTCCAACTTTGAAGAGTTTAAACTTTACGTTCAAGAATGAAAATAAAAGCTGGATATGAACTTCTGTAACACAGTTATAAAAGATTAATGCTAGAATTAGATTTATCTCAAATAATTTAAATTATCCAGCATTCCACATACTCTTACTTGATCTTATAAAAACAAAGGCTGGAAACGACAAAAACCCAAATGTTTTTGTCTTTTCCTCATGAATTTACAAGGCCTCTAAGAACTTTTAACTGCTACTATATAGGAACTAACTAAAGACATGTTTATATTTTAGTATCTTCTAAATTCTAGTGATATAAACAATATGTTATATTAATATATCATATTATGTTTGTACATAAATGTTAGTTATATCCTGACCTTTATTTTAAATTAAAACTTTTTTATTGAAGTATAGCTGATGTACAATATTATGTAAGCTACAGGTATACGACATAGTGATTCACAATTTTTAAAGGCTACACTCCATTTATAGTTATTATAAAATACTGGGTATATTCCCCTTGTCGTACAACATATCCTTGCAGCTTATTTTATACGTAATAGTTTGTATCTCTTACTCTCCTACCCCTATATTGACCCTCTCCCTTTCCCTTTCCCCACAAGTAACCACTAGTTTGTTCTCTATATCTGTAAGTATGCTTCTTTTTTGTTATATTCACTAGTTTGTTGTAATTTTTAGCTGCCACATGTAAGTGATATCATACAGTCTTTCTCTATCTGACTTATTTCACTTAGCATAATGCCCTCCAAGTCCTTCCGAGTTGCTGCAAATGGCGAATTTTCATTTTTTTTTATGGCTGATTTCTAATAAATACTAGGCAATGCTATGCTTGTTTTTATCCTTGTTTTGATTGGTGTAAACGTCAAAGTGTAAAAGCCACACTTACTACATACCTCAATTTATCCTCCCAGATTTCGATCAGGACTTTCTAATCCCGTCCTATTTTCTACTTGAATGGCTTTTTCATCAGCATTGCTCAAGACACACAAATTAGCTTGAAATCACCTTTTTATGCCAAACTGAGCTATCAGGAATCAGTTGTTAAAACACGGGAACTACAGCAAAGGATTCACTGTAAAATGAAGATGAATTCTGGCAGCAATACGGAGAATGAAGCAGGGTAAGGAGAGACTGGTGTCAGGGAGAACAATAAACAAGAGATGAAGGGAAGCTACACAGTACCAGTGAGTGGAAGGGCAGAGCGGCATGTGAGTACAGTAAGTGTACATATGACACTCAATTCAAGAGGGCTCTGCAGACCTAACATAACCTAGGCCCAGTGTCAGGTACTGGAGGAGAAACACATATGAAAAAGCTACCAGCTGTTGGAGGAGCAGGCGAGACGGACTGCTACCCAAACAAAACAGCCTCTAGAACTTCTGAGGATCCGCTGGCATTTGCCACCTTCTTTTGTATTCTTACTCCTCCTTTTCTGCCTGGCAAACTCCTTCCTGGGTCATCGCCTCTCCAGCAAAGCCAGCCCTTACTCCGGAGGCGGCTGCTCCGTCTCCCATGTTCTTTACTCATGGCTCACATACTGGAGGGTAACAGTATTCCCACAGGCACCTGCGAGGCGAGTGCTGACAGCATTGTACTAAAGAAGGAAAAGCAATCCAGTGTTACTCAATTACGTTCCGCCTAATACACTCAGAGTGTCTATTACCTGTCAGGGACCACGGTAACTACTGATCTGCACTCCTTTTCAAGTTCATTAGCAAAAACTGTAATAGAAATCTTCAGTGAAAGCAAATGAAGGCAAGGCTATCGGGGAAGAAACCTGACTCAAGCAAAGGTTCTGTGATACTGTTTTTTAAAACAGTTTGATTGAGGTGTAACTGACATACAATAGCCTGCACACACTTAAAGTGCACAAGTTGATAAGTTGTCACATACGTACATAGCTGTGAAACCACACGATACTTGTTTCAGAGAAACCACCCAGCCTGACAACCTAGGCTCCTCCATGCTGAAATTTGTATTCCCTGTGGAGGAATCAATAAACTCAAACTGAATTTTTTTTTTTAAGTTACTGTCTATTTCTGATCAATAATCTCAGGCACTTAAGGACACAGACGTTTTATTTTGTACTTCTAATAGAATGATACCTATGGATACATTTATATAAAACTCTTCTAAATTTCACATGCCAATGAAGTGTCAGTATACATTTGCAGGCAATATAACTATATACTTTAAAAAAAGAGAAACAGAGCTTCCCTGGTGGCGCAGTGGTTAAGAATCCGCCTGCCAATGCAGGGGACACGGGTGTGAGCCCTGGTCCGGGAAGATCCCACATGCCGCAGAGCAACTAAGCCCCTGCGCCACAGCTACTGAGCCTGCACTCTAGAGCCCACGAGCCACAACTACTGAGCCTGCACTCTAGAGCCTACGCACCTAGAGCCCGTGCTTCACAAGAGAAGCCAGCACACCGCAACGAAGAGTAGCCCCCATTCACCGCAACTAGAGAAAGCCCGCACGCAGCAATCAAGACCCAGAGCGGCCAAAAATAAATAAATAAAATAAATTTATATAAAAAAAGAAATAACTGAACAATGATAGACTAGAAACAGTGCAAATATACAAAAGTAGCTTTCTTATATTCTAGCTATATAATATTTTTAAGGGAAAGCAGTTACAATAGCAACAAAAATCTAAATACACAGGGCAACCCTTACCAAAAATGTTCAACTCTATATGAAGAAAACTACACATTGTTACTAAAAATATAAAGAAGGCTTGAATAAATGGAGAAAACAACTGTATTTCTGAATGGGAAGATTAAATATCCTAAGAAGCTGATCCTTCCCAAACAATTTTATAGGTTTAAAATAAAAATTTACCGGAATGTTTTGAATTTGGAAAAAAAAAACTGTTCTAAAATTGACATGGAAGACTGAACAGGTAAAAAGAATTAAGAAAAACATTTTCAGGGACCTAACTAAATTTAAAAGCTTTTGCACAGCAAAGGAAACCGTAAACAAAACAAAAAGACAACCTACAGACTGGGGAATATGTTTGCAAACAATGTGATGAACAAGGGATTAATTTCTAAAATATACTAACAGGTCATACAGCTTAATATCAAAAAAATAAACAACCCAATCAAAAAACGGGCAGAACATCTAAACAGGTATTTCTCCAATGAAGAAATACAGATGGCCAAGGGGCACAGGAAAAGATGCTCAACATCGCTAATTATTAGAGAAATGCAAATCAAAACTACAATGAGGTAACACTTCACACTGGCCAGAGTGGTCATCATTAAATAGTCTACAAATAATAAATGCTGGAGAGGGTGTGGAGAAAAGGGAACCCTCCTACACTGTTGGTGGGAATGTAAATTGGTGCAGCCACTACGGAGAACAGTAAGGAGGTTCCTTAAAAAACAAAAAATAGAGTTACCATTATCATTCTACAATCCCACTCCTGGGCATATATTCAGAGAACACTCTAATTCAAAAGATACATGCACCCCTATGTTCACTGCAGCACTATTTACAATAGCCAAGACATGGAAGCAACCTAAGTGTCCATCAACAGATGAACGGATCAGGTAGATGTGGTATATATACGCAATGGAATATTACTCGGCCATAAAACATGCCATTTGCAGCAACATGGATGGACCTAGAGATTATCATACTTAGTGAAGTAAGTCAGATAGAGAAAGACAAATACCAAATGATACTGCCTATATATGGAATCTAAAAATGTGATACAAATGAACTTATTTACAAAACAGAAAGAGACAGACATAGAAAACAATCTTATGGTTACCAAAGGGGAAAGGGGGGTCGGGGGGAGGGATAAATTAGGAGGATGGGATTAACATATAACACTACTATATATAAAATAGGTAACAAGGACCTACTCTATAGCACAGAGAACTATACTCAATGTTTTTTAATAACCTATAAGGGAAAAGAATCTGAAAAGGAATATATATATATACGTGAATCACTGTGCTGTACACCTGAAACTAAAATGATACTGTAAATCAACTATACTTCAGTTAAACAAAAAACGAAGTCTCCCCTAGACATCTAGATCCTCTCCTTGGAGGCAACCACTGACAAAATTTCTCACATATACTTCAAGATGCATTCACTGACACTTTATTTCTAAAGAAGCTGTTGGGTGGAAATGTTCTGCCTGTACTCTAGCGCTCTAATAACTGTTATCTTTGGGAGACAGTTTGTCATAGGCCACTGTTATTCTCATGGAAAAGATTACTTGTTGGTGGGGTATTCAAGAGAGAAGAAACACCATACTTAGATTTAATCATAGTTTCCAGTAATTTTATCTCAACATAAAGGTAAAAAGTAGAAACATAAGCCAGTGATTTAAAAAATAGACTCTTGAGATAGTTTAGATTATAGATGGAATACTGATCAGGTTAAACACAGAAATACATTGTTCTTGTCTACATACTATTTGAAGACTGTACCTCCTTGTTAATAATTCCTTATCAGCCAGACACATATTTGTCAAAATGTACTCTCAGGACCACTTACATCAGAATCATCAGGCTGCCTGTTAACAATGCATATTTGTAGTCCCAACTCAAGACCTACTGAGACAAAAACTCTGGAGGCCGGGTCCTGGAATCAGCATTTTAAATAAAGTCCCCAGGTGATCTGTATACACAGGTAAAAGTCTGAGAGCAACTGGGTACTACATAAGCCCTATAAAAACAGAAACCCTGGTTTCCTTATTCATTTTAGGCATACTACCTAGGATAATGCCTGACAAAGTACGTATCCCATTATATATGTTGGCAGTTTATCGAACGTACACTGGGTCTAACTGCAGAGTATCCTGATATGCTGTCAACACTTAACGGATTTTGAAACTGCATACTTCATCCATGATAGAAATCTGAATTTGGAAATCAACAGCTTTTAGAGATCATTAAGTTGTATGACTCAGTTTCATGGCAAAGCGCTTGGAAAGATGTCAGGGAATTTAATTAGCAATACTTTATTATATATCTGAATTTCAGATAGATGGTACAGTGTACCAAGGACCAAGTGATCCAAAGGAAGGGTTCCAAATTCTACATATTTTCTATTTTGTGATTTATTAAACACAGTGACATCTGTCCTAACTAGTACCAGAAAAGAAGCAAAAAAGAGCATCTCAGCAACCAAAACATATGTCACAAGGCCAAGTATGACAGCTCTGGGCACTTGACTCATAGGTGAGCCCATTAGACCTTCACTCAGAGTCTATTCAGTCCTCTTTTACACACATTATTCATTCTAATCGAATTTTAAAACTGGTTCCCTAGCTCACAGGAAATTAAAAACACTAAATCAGAACAAAGAGAGGGGCTGCAATTGACAGTAACACAATCAACATTACAAAACGATAGTTGCTAAGAGGGGAGTGAAGAACTACATAAAATAATCAAAAGAACTCACAAAGTACAATACTCCGTGGCCATATTATGAAAGGGTAAATAACCCACTCTTTTTTTTTTTTTTGTGGTACTTGGGCCTCTCACTGTCGTGGCCTCTCCCATTGCGGAGCACAGGCTCCGGACACGCAGGCTCAGCGGCCATGGCTCACGGGCCCAGCCGCTCCACGGCATGTGGGATCTTCCCGGACCGTGGCACGAACCCGTGTCCCCTGCATCGGCAGGCAGACCCTCAACCACTGTGCCACCAGGGAAGCCCAACCCACTGTTCTTGATGTATCTGGAGGCAGCTACCACATAATTCCAAAATAGGCATTCATGAGAAAAAACAAGTTAAAGAGAAGGCTAAATTATGTTCCCAATAAACTTTGTGAGGTATAATGTGTAATATATTTTAGGAAGATTTTCATTCATGAAGCTAATTTAAAAAATGTTAAAGTTACAAACTTTTGAAAACAGTTTAGTAACAGCTATTTGGAAAACTATTAGAAACAACTCATCTCTCTAGAGTTCCAGGAATAAAAAAGATACTAATGCACCAGACCAACAGAGGAGATTTTCAAAACAAAATGTCCTTGAAGGGCTTCCCTGGTGACACAGCGGTTAAGAATCCACCTGTCAAGGCAGGGGACACGGGTTTGAGCTCTGGTCCGGGAAAATTCCACATGCCACAGAGCAACTAAGTCCGTGCGCCACAACTACTGAGCCCGCATGCCACAACTACTGAGCCCGCATGCCACAACTACTGAAGCCCGCGCACCACAACGAAGAGTAGCCCGGTTCGCCGCAACTAGAGGAAGCCCGTGCGCAGCAACTGAGACCCGATGCAGCCAAAAATAAATTTAAAAAGTAGTCCTTGAGGGGACATCCCTGGTGGCGCAGTGGTTGAGAATCTGCCTGCCAATGCAGGGGACACGGGTTCGAGCCCTGGTACGGGAAGATCCCACATGCCGCGGAGCAACTAAGCCCGTGCGCCACAACTACTGAGCCTGCGCTCTAGAGCCTGCAAGCCACAACTACTGAGCCCACGTGCCACAACTACTGAAGCTCGCGTGCCTAGAGCCCATGCTCCGCAACAAAAGAAGCCACTGCAATTAGAAGCCCGCGCACTGCAACAAACAGTAGCCCCCAGCTCACTGCAACAAGAGAAAGCCCGTGCGCAGCAACGAAGACCCAACACAGCCAAAGTAAATAAATAAAATAAATAAATTTAAAATAAAAAATAATAAAAATATATAATGAGATATCTTTAAAAAAATAGTCCTTGAAAAAAATAATTTGTTATCTCTTGGTTGACATGGTCAGCAACAGTTATTCCTATTTTCCATATTTGAAGGACTGTACAGCATATATCCTGTCATTTAGTCACCACTTAGAATCCACGTGGGAGTTATCTCTGGAAAAGTCAGGATTCTGTATTCTATGAATTATTTTCATCTTGAAGCATGATATTTTATGAAAAAGAAATATTTTACACTTATATTACAAAAAATAGTGCTACTGAAATGCACTAAAGATAACACAAATAGAAGTATAAACTCCTAGTGAGCTGCAACAAAATGCCAGATGGCATTCCGTGTAATTATGTAAAAAGCATTGAAAATTCTGTGAACAATAGCACTTGGCCGCCACCACACCCGCCCCCTCCAAAACTGGTGTGTGTACCAGACAGTACTGGTAAACAACAGATTTGTAAATTAACTTTAAATATTTCACATTCATGTTAGTTTCATAAAGTGTATGTGTGTGTGTGTTTCTTCTATACAGCAGCATCGTTCTGGACTAGCAGTAAGGCTTTTTAAAAGCTAGAAGATAGAGTGTAGTTCATAAAGTAGATTTAGTATTTTTCTTTTGAAACTACACAGAATGTTGCATATAAAAGCACAAGCTTTCTAAAGTGAGCAACTCAAGGACAAGTAAAGTGTCTGGTACATAATAGATGCTCAATGTTTACTGAATAAATGATTTTACAGAAACTTGTGAAGCCTGAGCTGTGAAACCTTTGGTATTATGATGTAAAATACTGATTCTGAGGGGGAAAACTCTACTCATTCTGTATTATTAACTTCAATTTCAACACGTAATAGCATCTTTAATTCCCTGTCCAAGCTACAGTACATATAGTATGTGTCATACCAAAGACACGCCATTTTAAAGAAAAAATGATCTCTTTGAGATTTTAAAATTAACTTTGGAATATCTGTAAATTAAATATAAATGAATTCAATTTTATGAGAATTCAACAAATAAAAAAGTATTAGGACTGAACAAAGGAAAAAACCCTGTCGATCTTACGATAAATTTCCAAAATATAAGAGGGTAAAAATATTATGAAAAACATTCATTCATGCAACAAATAATTATTGAACATTACCTGTGGCAGGCACTATGCTAGGTGACAGGGATACCGTCAGTAAGTCATAACTAATAATT
Source organism: Phocoena phocoena (assembly GCF_963924675.1). Taxonomy (NCBI): domain Eukaryota; kingdom Metazoa; phylum Chordata; class Mammalia; order Artiodactyla; family Phocoenidae; genus Phocoena; species Phocoena phocoena. The sequence continues at coordinate 21,535,343 of NC_089236.1, forward strand.
AATAAAGGTAGTGCCACACAGTACTAAGTGCTAAGAACACAATAAAACTGGGTAATGGTGTAGCAAGTATCGGGGAGGAGGCTATACTATTTCATAGGAGTGGTCAGGAAAGGCCTATCTCAGGAGGTAACATATGACCTGAGAACTGCATGATGGAAAGCAGGCTGACCCTTTAAGATCTGGTGAAAGACTTGTGCTTAGGCTGAAAGAGCCCTCAAATGGGACTGTTCTTGTTCCGAGAGACGAAAAAGTGGCCATTTTGGCTGCTGCCTAGGGAATGAGAGAGGAGTGTGGTAGAAGAAGAGGTTGAAGAAGCTTCAGGATCACATCACATACAGTCTGGAAGGCCAGAGCATGGAGGATTCCTGTATATTCTAAGCAGGCAAATGGTATGATCTGATCTACTCTGAGGACTCTGACTGCTATGTGAAGAATGGTCTATAGGGGGAAGCAGGGAGCCACTAGTTAGGAGGCGTCTGCTACAGCAGAGGGAAGGCCAGCTTTACTAGCAAGTGCCCCATGCAGTCACACTGAGCCTGCACTTAGAAGGGCCTTGCGCTTGATTTAATGCAATGCTGGCACCATTTTGAAACTCTTAATAATTTATGAACAAGGTGCTCTATATTTCCATTTTGCACCAGGCCCTGCAAATTAGGTAGTCAGTCCTAAATATAGCTGAAGAAGGCAGCTCAGAACAGTGTAGCAGCAGGGTGTGTAGTGTTGGTACAGCTGACAGACCCTGAAAATGGACTGCATGTGTCTTGTCAAGAAAAGAGGACTCGGGCTTCCCTGGTGGCGGAGTGGTTGAGAGTCCGCCTGCCGATGCAGGGCACACGGGTTCGTGCCCCGGTCCGGGAGGATCCCACATGCCGCGGAGCGGCTGGGCCCGTGAGCCATGGCCGCTGAGCCTGCGCGTCCGGAGCCCGTGCTCTGCAACGGGAGAGGCCACAACAATGAGAGGCCCGCGTATCGCAAAAAAAAAAAAAAAAAAAAAAAAAGGAAAGAGGACTCAAGGATAACTCCCAGGTTTTTTATCCGAGTAACTGAGTGGAAACGGTGAAGAGTGGGGGAAGAACTGCATTAGGGGTGGGAGGGTGGGTAAAAACCAAAAATTCAATTTCTGGCATGTGAAGTTAAGATGCCTGTGTGATATCCAAGTGGTGTTATCAAGGGGAATGTTGTACACGTATGAGTATGAAGGTCAGGAGAGAAGTCTGGGCTGGAGATACAAATTCTGGAGTTACTGTGTGTGTGTGTGGTGAAAGGGGATGGGATCACTCAGCGAGATAATGTAGCGGGGGAAGAGATCAAGACAGAAGCGGGAGCTACAAAGACTACTAAGGCAAGAGGAAAACTAAAGAGGACCACAGTAACAAAGGGAGGAGAGTGTGCCAAGGACAGAGCTATGAAGGAGACCTGGGACCTCCCTCAGAGGGAAATGTGCTCAATCAGTTGATTCACTGGCTCGCCTGCCTGTTCAGTCTAACACTGAAAATCCCCACAATCAGCCCTCTGTCTAATCTGCCAGGCTGATCTACTATGTTTCCCAGAACACTCCTACTGATTTATCTCAAATTATGCTGTGCTGTTCCACCCAGAATCCCTCCCTCCCACTCTTCATCTAGTCAAACACTATGACTCCTTTCTCTGACTTTACCAAGTCAATATTTTCTGAAACCTGGTATTTACTGCTTGTGCCAACCTCTCTTTCATGCCCCTGAATAACTGTGGTAAACAAACACTGCCAACAAACATGAGACGTAGAGCATAAATCAGAAGTGAATTGCTTTAAGGCCTTGATTTTAATCACGCTGGGCTATAACCTAGCTATTCTGGCTGATATGAACCCCTTAGTTATCAGCTAATTTGTTACAAAGATCTACAGGAAATTCTGTATCCGAGTACGCCAGGAGGAAATCCATCCTGGTAGATCCTGAAATCTGTGTAATATAATACTCGTGATTCTTCATGTAAAAGGTGATGTGACCCAAATGGTTCAGTCCCTGCTAATAACAAAAATGGTGCTTTCTGGAATATTTGTGCTTTGTAATACAAGTCACATCGTAAGTACAAAGAACACAGTTTTTGGAAAATAATTTTTTCTCAAAATAGTATGATTATAAAAAATTATAATCACATAATACTCTGAATTATTATTTAGGACCCATCTATGGTCCATTCCCCAAAACAAATAAGCTCTGGTTGCTTTATGTTAGTTACACTGCTTAGTACACATTAGATGCTCAATAAATATCTGTTGAGCAAATGAGTAATAAATGACACTCTGAAGCTATGAAGCATGGGGAAGTGACAGAAGTAGATAAATTAACTTGGCATGCAACAGCTTGAAAAGGCATGACTCATTGTCATCAAAGCCCTAGGCAGCCTGTGAGACAAAACCTAAGTCTCATGCCTTCCTTTCTTCATTCGACAAATATTCACTGTGCACCTACCAGGCGCCAGGCACTCTTCCAGTCATTAGAGATACACCAGTGAACAAAGCAGACAAGAAGTCTTGCCCTCATGGAACTGCATTTTAGTGGGAATACCGTTCATTGGCATATATTGCTTTGCATAAGCTTACTACTAAGCCCACATCTTTCGCCCCTGTTTTTCCCACATGTCTACTATTTTTCAGTTTGAAAAGTTTCTGCTTTAACATTATGATTATTGTTAATTCCATATTTTCAGTTTTCCTCAAATACATAACATGTTACACAAAAAGGGTTTTAGACATTCTGAGGCCTTCAAAGTCACATACAGATCAGTATACAGTATATGACAAGTGTAATACTAGGGTATATTAAAGAGAACTGGATCTTCAAAATGGTACGACTACTAGTTCATCAAAAGTACCTCAAAGTATTACAAATTTCACATAAACTTCACAAAAGTAAAACAATAAACTTCACAGACATAAAATCACTTAATACTCTACCTCTCTTCTACAGATACATGGAGCTTTGAAATTCAAGCAAGTTATGCTAACAAAGCTCATTTTTAAGTTGTAGAATCTGAAATTTGATTTCAAAAATCTAAACTGAAACAATGAAGCCATTATATATTTTATATAATAAATCCATAAATGTTATCCTGTTGTACAGTGAAACAGAACTATGGTCCTAACGATATTAGTTTAAGTTGTGGGGCATCAGGGCAATGATCATCCAGTGCAAGAGACGAGAGAAAGAGAACAAGCTCCCTTCCCTTGGCCTACGGATAAGCCGGGCAACGTTTTGAAACTACAAAAGCCAGAAGAGGCAGCCTGCCACCTAACACATTGGAATCAATCAGATCTCAGTTCAAATTCCAGCTTTGCCATTTACAAACTGTGAGCTTGGGCAAATCACAACTTCTCTATGACTCTATGATCATTTGTGAAAATGGAAATAAGACTAAAAAAAAACAGTAACTAAAATAAACATCTAATTAATATAAATATGAAGCCATTTAAGAGTGTGTGACCCCTAAAATCAGTTCCCCAAAACAGTCTTTTAAAATCTGTAAACAATATCTTCTCTTTCTCTACTTATAAATTGAAAGATTCTTTTAAAAAAATCCAAGTTTTCTTTACAAATACATCCCATGGCAATTGCATTAGAGTCTCAAGCAAAAGAGATAGTATATAAGATGTTTATGAGTCAGGTTTTCTTGTACTTTGATTGACTAACTACTAACAATATTTAAAGCCTGATCATCCCAAAGTTTAAATCAGTTCGTCCTAGCAATAAGTTAAAGGCTTGATTGTCATTATTCCTACTGATTCAACGTACTAAATGGGACCCTTGTTCCCTAATAAAGGAAGATGTGGTATCTTTCCTCAGTTTTCAAGTGCTTCAGGGAATCACAGACCAAGAGATGAAAACCCAGTGCCTGCAAGGACTGGGCAAGCAACTTAAATTTTAAGCCAACTGGTAAGAAAACAGGACCTGAAGGCCTGCAGCAAACCAGAGAGTAGAGCTCCTTCCCAGGTTTCTCTGTTTAGCGTGTATAGTGGTGCCACATGAAGAGGCACATTCGCATCAGAGAGAGCAAAGATCTGTGTAATTATTATGACAATTTTCTGGCAGATGGTAGTAATGTCTTATTTAACCAAATATGTAAATTACTATGATTTTCTGACAGATACAAATAAAAACACTTGAGGAAGGATCACCTTTAAAAATTTGTACAATACAGACTAGTGGTGGTCCTGATCCTGCCTAAGGACATTTGGCCACTTCTGTGGGTCACATTCAGGAGCAAGTTTTAAATTCTCAGAACAGATCTCCAACAAATGCAGCTAGGCCAGATCTACCCACTTGGGCCAGGAAGCACAGATGGTTATCCTGGGGATAAGTCCCCCTAACAAACAAAAAGGCATATTTAATCTGTGTTTAGGGCCAACCTATAAATGCTATAATTTCAATGACTTTTCCTCCCTTCTCGTGAAAAAAATGTGCCTACTCAAATACCTTGAACAGGTAACCTGAGGGCTATTATTTCACATTTAGTAAGAAAAGGTTTAAAATCAAATACCCAGTTTGACTTAGGCCCATTCATTCTTAAAATATATTCAGAATTGATAGAATAAAAAAGATTAGAGCAGGATAAAAAGTAAATAGGCATGGACATATATACGCTAACAAACGTAAAAGGTAGATAGCTAGTGGGAAGCAGCCGCATGGCACAGGGATATCGGCTCGGTGCTTTGTGACCGCCTGGAGGGGTGGGATAGGGAGGGTGGGAGGGAGGGAGACGCAAGAGGGAAGAGATATGGGAACATATGTATATGTATAACTGATTCACTTTGTTATAAAGCAGAAACTAACACACCATTGTAAAGCAATTATACTCCAATAAAGATGTTAAGAAAAAAAAAGTAAATAGATACGTAAAGACAGCATTACCAAGAGGAAAAGAAATGAAAAAAGGAGATGCTGGGATAATAAAGATAAACTTTCCATACTTCACAGTTTTGCCTAAGGTTTAGCCCTGTTGATTTTCAATTGTGAGTGAACAAAGAGAAATTGTGTATTGAGGTATTTTTATCCTGCAAAGCTGTGAGGCTTTGTACAAACACCACCACATGCCAATACTGTTTCTCAGGACCTATAATTTGAATCTTAAATACAGCTAAATGCATTTTTAAAAGAGTATTAATCCTGGAGAGATTCATTAATTAAGGTACAATGTAAATTCTTAACTTTAAACTACTGATTTTTGGTCAATTACTCCACTAGCACTTATTGAACATAAAGCTGTTGGATTAAACATGAATGAGATTACAGACCCTGACCTCAAGGGGCTCACTATCTAGTAGAGATATAAACAAAAGTAATAAAAGTAGAATGAAAAGCAAAATGTGATTAGTGGTTTATTAGAAAAAGTATAAGCAGGAACTTGGTGGAATGGTACTTATCTTGGGTGGAGAGAAACAGTTGTGCAGGTTGACATTTGAGCTGAATCTTAAAGGGTGAACAGGAGTCTGGAAAGCAGGAAAGCAAGGAAAGAGCACAGCAGACAGTGGGACACGAAAGCACATGGGGAAGACTGATAATGACTGGGTTTGCTCTAGTGCGCGCTTGAGCTGCAACGGCAGCAGAGTAAGAAGGGGTCAGAAGCCCCAGGAACACCAAGACGCAGGCAGAAGAGGTGGGGAATTCCAAAGATGAGCTGTGTTTAGGGTGAGACAACGGTACCCAGATACTGAAAAAAAATCCCTCTCCTCCTGCAATCTTAGGGTAAAAATATCTGAGGACTTGAAAGAAGGATTATATAGAACCTTTGTCTGTTGTTTAATTATGCCAATGGTTTAATTTTTTAATATATCAATATATTCCTGATAACTTTTTATAATCATTTGGAAAATCCTTGTTTCATCAGAATAGTAAATCTTTAGGAGCAGTCTACAGCTCAAGGGCTGTGGGGACAGCTGCTAGGGCTCTTCAGAGGGAAAAGGGACATCTTTACTGTCAATCTCCCTAAGAAGTCTTTCTTACACCAGGAATGCCCTGGCAAGCCAGTGGTTAGGCCTCAGTGCTCTCACTGCCGAGGGCATGGGTTCGATCCCTGGTCAGGAAACTGAAATCCCACAAGCCTCACGGTGTGGGGGTAAAAAAAAAATCCATTATTGGGACTTACCTGGTGGCGCAGTGGTTAAGAAACCACCCGCCAATGCAGGGAACATGGGTTCGAGCCCTGGTCTGGGAACATCCCACATGCCGCAGAGCATCTAAGCCCGTGCGCCACAACTACTGAGCCTGCTCTCTAGAGCCCGCAGGCCACAACTACTGAGCCTGCGCTCTAGAGCCCGCAGGCCACAACTACTGGGCCCACGTGCCACAACTACTGGGCCCGTGTGCCACAACTACTGAAGCCCGCGTGCCTAGAGCCCGTGCTCCGCAACAAGAGAAGCAACCACAATGAGAAGCCTGCGCACCACAACAAAGAGTAGCCCCCGCTCGCCCTAACTAGAGAAAGCCCACGCGCAGCAACAAATACCCAATGCAGCCCCAAACAGAAGGCTTCCCTGCACCAAACAGCATTCCCCATGAAGATCTGTCTTTTAAAAACTTCTTGATAAAACACCATGACTACCTTTTCACGGTCGTTTTATCCCACTGGTAGTTTTGCATGTTTACTGCAGCTATTTATTTATAATACATTTAAAAATTATTGTACTTCAATGAAGACATCCAGCTTCTTTCACATAATGCTTCATTTTTAAATGGTAGTTAAAAAGGAGCAGTTCAAGGTGAAAGGATGTGAGAACAAGGGCACACTTATGGCAAAGAAGGTTAGCTGCCTTCTTGGGTTAGCTCTTTAGAACTTCCTGTTCTCTGGCCTTTAAAAAAAATCTTTGATGAAGAAGATTTACAGCCCCACATTTTAAAAGTCACACATTTGGGTACCTCAGGAGAGTCACCAGCTAAAGTATCACTGCAGGAGGGGACGATAAGACTGTTTCCAAAGGTAACTTGGGAAAATTTCAGGATCAGTAACCTTTACAATTTCCATAAAGATTCTGAACATCCAGTAGAAGATTTATAAACTAAAAATCCATGGGTTTCTGATCTATATATGGTGGTGGGCACATTAAGGAGTTCTTGAGGGCAAGAACAGGGTAGATGAAAAGACTGTGAAGACTCAGTTCCTTGGGTCTGAATCTCGATAATACCTAGGAACTTCTAAACCACTACTTTAGGGTTTTTGTTTTGAAAAGAGAATTATTATCATGAACTCTATAAAAAAATCTTCAGATCCTTTTTCTTAGCTCTAGTTCTCTTTCTGCTCTATTTCCAATTTAAACATGATTAAACTAATTTATCTACTTCAGGGCAGGAATTCAAAAAGAATCCTTGTGTGCAAGTCTCTTATCAGGAGAACTAAGACAAACCGGGTTGGGTTGGGAATATCTCCAGAGGGTTTTAGGACAGGAGTACTTACTCAGGCAACTGTCATAAACGTAATGGGTAATATTTATTGAGTACCTACTCTGTGTCAGACACATCATGTATTATATAGTATTATTTAATCATTATCATAACACAGATAAATGCCACTACCACATTTTACAGATGAGGAAACAAAGGCACCGAAAGGCCATGTACTTTGCCCAAGATCACAGAGCCAGTAAATGGGGAATCCAGTCTTTGAAACCAGGCAGTGAGACTCCAGAGCCCAAGCTCTGCACCATCTTACCCTATTATTAAGGCATCTTCACAGAGTTGCTTTCTAATAAAAGTTCTGACCCTCTTTCAAGAGAGAAGACGGTCATTCCTCAAGAGAAGCAATGAAGGGTACGAATGTCCCTGATGAGTGTTTCTTACCCCTAAGATGCTTTTCTGGTAAAAAGAGTTTTGCTGTTGATCTCAGGATTATCTCCCTAGCACCCACCCTGTCCCCCCTCTACGGAGCAGCAGCCACATGTTTTGTTTGATGGGACTGACCCTCCCTCCTGTACATTTCTACAGGTGGGCCCTAAGCATTAGTGCACACTCCCCACCTTCATTAACACATTTATCGGTTTCTGAAATAAATTCAGAACCCATGTTGGTCCACAGAAGGAAGTGAAGGGTTCTGTTTAATGGCTGGTTGAAGACAAGGTCACTTAACTCCCGAGGCCCCATATAAAGAATGAGGTAGATAATCCTGGGAGCTGCAAGTAGCCCTCTTGCTACCAGGAGAAAAGCCAGTCTGAAAACAGGCAAGCTGGAGACAGACAGACCCAAGAAAATTCAAAACAGCTCGAACACTAAGGACGTTGAGAACTCCTAGGTACAGCCACGGCTAAAGCCCACAATACCACTGGATTCAATTTACGGGAGTCAACAAATTCCTTTTATTTTTAAGCCAGTTTGCACTGGGTTTTCTGATACTTACAAATGAAAGCATCTAATGAATACAAGTACATTAACCATTAACCTCAACATTCACCAAAAACTCTGTTCAATAAAATCTGTTTCAAATAAGATCACCAGAAAGCTAAAATCCAATACTGTATTTCCCTGGTCATGAAATTATCTTTATTGAACCCTGAGTTACTTCTATAACCTTTTATTTAGGATTAACAGAAAAGTGATTTTCTGTAAAGCTAAGTTTAGTTTATTATTCAGTTTGCTGTTTAATAAACTTTATCTACAAATTTACATTACGATTATACAAATATACATTTAAACGTTCACATAGCACTGTCATATGCCCAGATTTGGGTGGCTACTGGGACTCACACAGCAGTTTATGTTCAGCCATAGCAGTTTCTATTCCTAATTGCCAGAACTTTCATTATTTGACTCTTTAAGTTCTCATTTTAAAGTTAGCACTTTAATATATCCAGGCTATTCACAATAAGGGTGATCTTACATCGCAGTTTATGTGGGACAGTTTACACTGCTGTCTCGGTGTGGCTCTCAGGTTAGGCCTACTTTCATTCTTAAAAGTATCCTGTTTTAAACGATAAATTATATAATTACCCTATTTACAACTCATTTTGTACTTTTTTAAATATAAAGGGACATAGCTATAAGATAATCATCCTAATATATAAGAAGTATCATTTATAAAATAATTATTCTCTATGTAATTTATGTATGAAGAAAAATAAAAATTACAAGGACTAAATATATTCGAAAACTAGTTTAAATATGGTGAAAAGAAAAACGCTTCAGTGCTGTTATTGCATTAAGCAAAAATTTTATTTGCAGAAACTTCTCTGGGCATGAATCACATCACCCACAAATTACGTAAAGAGCTACTGAGTGAGAGGGTCCTTTCCATTTCCCTTACAATAAGACGTTCTAAGACATCTTTTACCATAATATGAAGCATCAGGAATCTAGGCAGGTACAGCAAGGTAACTTCTCCCCAGGAGAGAATGTGAATCACAACTTGCTTCCTCTGTCTGGTGTCTTAGAATAGAAAAGAAACCTGCTTTTTCTTTTCTCCACCCATCTACAGCCAATGTTCTGTTCCCAAACGGAAAAGCTTTTCTTATTAGGTTTTTGAAGAAAACCCACAAACACTGAAAGAACTAAAAATAAAAATTTTTGAGACAAATATTTTTAGATGACTTAGTGACAAAAACATGCAGAAGTTAAAAAGCCATATATTTTCCTATTACTAGGATTTCCTACACGAAAACACGTTAGGATGATTGTCTTATATTTATGTCCCTTTACATTTAAAAATGTACAATATGAATTATAAATAGGTGGATTACGTAATTTATCATTTGACTATTAAGGAAAAACTCAAGATGATTAGTGAAGTTACACTTAATGAAACAATACAAATTAAATTTAAATTACATAATACATCAGATATGAGCTATTTTAAATATATTTACATTTAGCAATTCAAAATAACTTTCCTCCTAATAAAATATCATTCAGATCCATCCAAATTTATGTCAGATAAAGAGAAAGTACTAGAAGCATTGGAAATATTTATTTTCCCATTTGATTTTTAGATTTTCTTGTGTGGCTAAATGGATTTTTGTAAAATTTGATATACGTGATGGGTTTGGACAAAAGAAAATTATAGCACAGGATTCATTTCTTTCTTGGCTCAAATTTCACTGATTCAAAGGTTTACATATTTCTTGGGTTTACTGCAATACTAATTTCCACCTTCATTTAAATGAATGACAGACTCTTACAAACTAACAGAATCTTACTTACATTTGATGAATATGGGAGTTGTAATTCTCATAACATTTGGCTAATTTATCAGCTAAATTTTAATAACAGAGAGCTGTAATAAGAATCTACTACTAAAATTAAATTCCCACTGAAGTAACACATCGTTCTTAGAGAGTATTATTTATAAATATAAAATACACTTTGTATATACCCATCTACATTACTAAGAGAATAGTTCAGCTGCTATTTGCTAAAATATAATATAGTAAAATCTCACTGATTTCAGGAAAAAACCTCACTCAATTAAGTCAAGGAAAGAAAGGTCTTTGACACAAAGGCTTTCTTTTCTAGTCCTCTGTAAGTGGAAGACTATTCAATTCTTATTTTATACTTTGAAAAACTTTTTCGTTGTTGACAAAATGTTTCTATATTTGTTTTACAATCACTTTCTTCTCAAAGCAAGATGTGTGTGTGTACGTATGTGTACACACATGCACGTGTAAATGAACTGAAAAATCAAGTCCAGGTTTCAAGTGTAGCTCTGAGCAAAGAAAAAAAAAATTAAAGCAGCTGAGTGCTGCTGATTTCCATGTTTCCGTACCTAGTTTTGCCATTCATTTCTATTTCAATCAATTTCAACCCAACAGATACTTCTGGATATTTATATATTTGTAATGTGCTATGCCAAGTGCTGAGATACAAAAAGGAAAGGAGGAAGGAACAACGGAAAAGAAAGGAAGAAAAATAAAACTCACAGTTCCTGCTCTTATGAAGTTTATAATCTTGTAGAAGATGCAACTATGTACACCTAAGTAGTAGAAAACATAGACTGTTATACATACCATTAAAGAAGAACAGTATGTGGGAACATAGGAAAGGGGCAGGGGAGGCAGATCCTGACTGGAGTGGGGAGTGGAAGATATGAGAAGGTTTCTGTGAGTAAGCGACACTTGTGTTGGTTTTAAAGGCCCTTAGCAGAAGGTAGTTAAGGCCTTCCAGATAAAGGATGCAACATATCACACAGCCATAAGATGTACAAGTGCCTAGTACATCTGGGAAGACAACTTGTAGTGTGATATAACTATCGGACATCTATGTAAAGGAGAAGAGCTGAAAATGAAGCCAGGAAGTGAGACAAGAGCCAGATTATCAAAAAAACCCTGAATGTCATTAAAGAGTAGGCAGTCAGAAGAAGTCCCTGATGGAAGATCTAAATAGACATTTCTCCAAAGGGAACATACAGATGACCAAAAAGCACATGAAAAGATGCTCAACATCACTAATTATTAGAGAAATGCAAATAAAAACTACAATGAGGTATCACCTCACACTGGTCAGAATGGTCATCATCAAAAAATCTACAACCAATAAACGCTAGGGAGGGTATGGAGAAAAGGGAACCCCCCTACACTGTTGGTGGGAATGTAAACTGGCACAGCCACTATGGAGAACAGTATGGAGGTTCCTTAAAAAACTAAAAATAGAGCTACCATATGATCCAGCAATCCCACTCCTGGGCATATATCGGGAGAAAACCATAATCTGAAAAGATACATGTACGCCAATGTTCACTGCAGCTCCATTTACAATAGCCAGGACATGGAAGCAACCTAAATGTCCATCAATGGATGAATGGATAAAGAAGATGTGGTACATATATACAACAGAATATTACTCAGCCATAAAAAAGAACAAAATAATGCCATTTACAGGGACATGGATGGACCCAGAGATTGTCATACTGAGTGAAGTAAGTCAGAGAAACACAAATATCATATGATATCGCTTATATGTGGAATCTAAAAAAATGGTACACATGAGCTTATTTACAAGACAGAAATAGTCACAGATGTAGAAAACAAACTTACGGTTACCAAAGGGGAAGAGGAAAGGGAGGGATAAATTGGGAGAATGGGATTGACATATGCACACTACTATATATAAAATAGATAACTAATAAGGACCTACTGTATAGCACAGGGAACTGTACTCAATACTCTGTAATGACCTATATGGGAAAACAATCTAAAAAAGAGTAGATACATGTATATGTATAACAGATACACTTTGCTGTATAGCAGAAACTAATACACCACTGTAAATCAACAAAAAAAAATTAATTAAAAGAAGAAGAAGGCCCTGAAAAACTTTGAGCCTGTGTATGAAATATCTAGGTACAGGATATCTGAAATATTGAATCACCAATTCTGTTCTCAAACACTTCCACTTTGAGATCACCCACCCACATCTGAAAATCTGTCTTTCCACTTTACATCAATAGTACCACAACATTTCTATTCCTCCCCCACTACACTGTCAATAAATATTTTTAAATAATCCTCTGTGTGTGTTTTCTTGAGGTTCGAAGACTGAAAGCTCTCTAGAGCAAGAACAGTTATCTAGTGATTTTTCTAAAATTGAATCTTACCTTAGTGATCACAGCAGACACTGGAAAATGTTGAATAATGATAAACAAAACACATGAGACACAACTTATGACTTAGATTACTTTCCTATTTTGATAGTTTACCCATTGTTACGCTTCTTGAAGTTTAAGTACTTCCTGCCTCTTTAAGTTTTTACGTAAATTGTCAACCAGGATTTAAATTAAACTGTAAGGACTTCTTTATCCCTCTGACCTCGTCAGTGCATTGCACAGGATGGTATGGAGCCAGTCTGAGACTCACAGCAGGACGTGTATCTAGGCCACAACACAAGAGCCACCACCATCAGTCTGGTCCTAGAGAAATCCCCTGTCCCACAACTATGGAAGTTTTAATTAAATTATTTATCTATCTATCTATTTATTTATTTATGGCTGCATTGGGTCTTCGTTGCTGCGCGCGGGCTTTCTCTAGTTGCGAGGAGCGTGGGCTACTTTTCGTTGCGGCGCACGGGTTTCCCATTGTGGTGGCTTCTCTTGTTGAGGAGCACGGGCTCTAGGCACACGAGCTTCAGTAACTGTGGCACGCAGGCTTCAGTAGTTGTAGCTCACGGGCTCTAGAGCGCAGGCTCAGTAGTTGTGGCACTCGGGTTTAGTTGCTCTGCAGCATGTGGGATCTTCCCAGACCAGGGCTCGAACCCAGGTACCCTGCATTGGCAGGCAGATTCTTAACCACTGCGCCACCAGGAAAGCCCAATCATGGAAGTTTGAGATGAGTTTATCAAGTCGCACAAACTCTACCTCCAAATATCCTCAGAACCTAGTTTCTCATCTCCCTTCTGCCTAACCACCTTGTTTACTCATTCTGACATTTTGTATCTGGGCTATTACGTCAGCCTCTAATTTATCTCCCTGGTTTCAATCTCTGTACTATGGCCAGAATGACTCTTCTAACACACAAATCCCTTCGCTTTCCATCAGTTTAAAATCCTTCAGTGCCTCCCTAATAGTAAAAGCACACAAAGTCCAAATTTCTTACCACAGCATGGAAGACCTTTTAACAAGTAATTTAACAAGCATATGAGACTAACATTTCAACTTTTGTCCTGCCATTCATTCACTCAACAAATATTTCCTAGGACTTCCCTGGTGGGAAACCTGCACGCCTAGAGCCTGTGCTCCGCAACAAGAGAAGCCACTGCAATGAGTAGCCCCCGCTCACCGCAACTAGAGAAAGCCTGCACGCAGCATTGAAGACCCAACGCAGCCATTAATTAATTAAAAACAAAACAAAAAAAAAGCACACAAAAAACCACAAATATTTCCTGACTACCTGCTACATGTCATGAACTATTCTAGACACTTGGGGGTATGCGTGTGTGTATCAGTGAACAAAGTAGGTGCACATACAGACAAAACAAAACAAAAAAACGATGGGAGCTTAAACTGCACTAGGGCAAAGCTGGTAATAAATATAGTAAATAAATTACATTAGGTGATATGTGCTATTGAAAAAAATACAAGCATAGAAGGAAATAAGGTGGTCAGGGTACGCCTTATTGAAAAAGTAGAATTTGAGAAGAGACTTGAAAGAGGCGAGGTGAGCCATGCAGTTATCTGGAGAAAACGTGTTCCAGGTAGGAAAGAACATCCAGTGCAAAGACCCTCATATGGAACTGTGCCTGTGCTCGTGGACTGTTACGAGATCAGTGTGGATGGAGGGAAGCAGGAGGTTCGAATGGGGAGAAGGGGAAGAGAATGGTAGGGAGACCATGTAGGTCCCTGTATACAATTATAAGGACTTGGATTTTATTCTGAGTAATACAGGAAACACTGGAAGTGACATGTGAGCAGAGGAATGGCACAACTTGACAGGTTTTAAAAGAACTGCTCTGGCTACTGTGCTGACAATAGACTCCACTAGGGCAAGGGTGGAAGCAGGAACTCTGCTAGGAGGCTACCGCCGTGATCCAGGTGAGAAACAACGGCAGATCATGTGGGTGGTGAGAAATGGTCAGACTGCAGATGTATAATATTTTGAAGGTACAGTCAGTAAGATTTTTCTGACACACTGGATGTGGGGTGTGAGAGAGGAGTCAAGAATGCAACCAAGGTTTATGGGTTGAGAAAAATGGGAGGACAGAGTTGGCATGAGCTCAGATGAGAACGAATGCTGGTGGAGCAGGTTTGAGGGGCAAGACTGGGAGTTCAGGTTTTGACATATTTGAAATGTCTACTGGACATCCAACCAGGCTTTTGGATATTTAAGTTCACAGTTCAAAAAAGGGCTGGAGCTTCTGCTTGTTCTGCCCCAAATAAACCCTGCGTTCCAGGCTTGCAGAACTACACACAGGTCCCTGATGCCTTCCCCGGGTCTCTGTACCTACATGTCTCTCTGTGTAGAAAGTGTTCTTACTCATGTCTTTTTCCACTTGGTCAAAAAAAATCTCAGCCTTCAAGACTTATGTCATATAGCATCTAACTCACATAATTATCATCTCCTGAATCACCCTGTTTCCTCGAGTCACTGAAGTAACTGAAATATATAATGGCTGGTCTTTTAGCATACTCCAAAAGGCTAAACAATTTTAATGTCTTTTTTGGTAAGGAAAAAACAGCCATTTCATAAACACAGCAGGTGACTTGCCTGATCTCATCATCAGAAATTTTTAGAAACTTTTAAAGAAAATTAAGACCACAGAAAAATATCTTGGCAAGCAGCTGAGAAATCAGATTTTGCATTTTCCAATTTCAGGAGTTATTTGAAGAAAAATTCTCAAAAGGACTTGTATTATATAATAAACTTTATAGGCCAGAAACAAAGAGAAACATCTGCCTGTGTTCCAAAGTTATTTACTGTTATACAAAATTTTCACGGGCTTCCCTGGTGGCGCAGTGGTTGAGAGTCTGCCTGCCAATGCAGGGGACACGGGTTCGTGCCCCGGTCTGGAAAGATCCCACATGCCGCGGAGCGGCTGGGCCCGTGAGCCATGCCGCTGAGCCTGCACGTCCGGAGCCTGTGCTCCGCAACGGGAGAGGCAACAACAGTGAGAGGCCCGCGTACCGCAAAAAAAAAGTTTTCATTTTGATTGTCATCCTTTTACTTGCCCCGGGGAGGCGCTGAAATTAGAGGAATTATTGGACAAAGCCAGTCTCTTTGCTTCATTCCCAGGAGACAGACTTCCAATCTAATTGAGAAAAGGGGAAAAAATTTTTAAATGTGAAACTGAGAGCTGATCCAGCTCAGCCAGTTTGGATATCCATAAGGCCTGCTGCTGTCGCTTGAAAGTGTCCTCCCAACTACCAGTTCTGAGCAGCTACAATCTTCTAAAATGTAAGTTCCATGAGGGTAGAGATTTTTATTTGTTTTGTTCACTACTATTTCACGTAGTAAGTGCTGGGTAAATGAAAAAATGTGTAATTCTAAACTACATGGGGTTGAAATACATTCAATATAAACTATAAAGCAAGTACAATAAATACATTTCTTCCAGGTTTAAAAAATTGTTGACTCTTTGAAAGTCACAAAGTTTGAAGTATCAGGAATTCACGATCATAATCTTTAAATATTAATTACAAAAGGTTAACCACGTACTAAAGTGGGGAGGAAGGACCCCTAAGCAAAATCTCTAACAAAGTAATAAGTTTCTAAAAAGTTCTTTGTAGATTAAGAGAAAAGGATGGTATTCTAGCAACTAACTATACTTGCTTTTTAATGTACAGTATTTTAGATACATATTCATCATGGGAAAATTATAGCCCTTGAAAATAAAACAGTACAAAGATCTTATTACATGTCTTTGGAGAATCAAGATTTATAAGGACAACTAGAAAAAGACATTTAAAAAATTTGATTCCAGGTTATATTAACACAGTAGCTTAATATACCCCAAATTAACAGCCCAGGTTCTGAAAGTTCTTTTGCCAAAGAAACTCCTGAGTTTTTAAAAAACTGAGGTATAACTGACATTATACCCGTTGTATACAATACAACATTGTATTAATTTCAGGTGTACAAGAAAGCAATTCAATAACTGTATACATTGGGAAATGATCACCACAATAAGTCTAGTTAACTTCCACCAGCATAGGTAATAGTTAAATAATTTTTTTTGTCTTAGGTAAGAACTTTCGGGATGTATTCCCTCAGTAAACTTTCAAATGTGCAATGAAGTATTATTAACTACAGTAACCATGTTGCACATGACATCCTCATGACATTTATTTTATAATTGGAAGTTTGTTCTTACTTGGTTTTAAAACCAAACAACCTTTGAAGAAAACACTTTCAACAATAACCATAGTTTTCATGCAGTCTACAGACAATCTAATGTATGTATTTCAATCCCAAAAAAGAAATATCACATATTATTTTAAAGTTAAAAAACACCAACCTCTTTAATCTCATGTAGTTTTCACTGGCAGCAGGTCGGCATTCAGCTCTTTGTACCACTATTCCTTCCAGTGAAAGCTTATCTTGAATGGAAAGACAAAAATTAACAAACGTATTGAGAAATAACATTTATCATGTTCAAGACTGTATTTTGACATACTAGCCAAGGTAACAATGATTACAATCAAATATAGTTAATAATAAAAATCAAGGAAAGAAAAGGAATATTTTTAAGTTTATAGTAATATCATTGGTCAGAATAGAGAAAAACCTTACTCTTGGCTAGTAAAAAACTGGGCTTCTGTCAGGTTTATTTATTGCGCTGCCCCTTGCCAATAACAGCTTTTATACACTTAGCTCTTCCTAAAGAGAGTGGCTTAAAAGGGCATAAAAATCAAGTAAAAATTTGAAGGGTGTGGCAGGTATATCATCTTTGGGAGAGAAGTAAGTTCTGAAAACACAGCTAGCCTGAGGCACTAAATCAAAAATTCATACACACACGTATACGCATGCATGGGCACACACACAGGTATATGTGCAAAAAAGAAAATTCTAGAATACACGGTGACTAGTACAGCTAGCTTAGAAAATACTGTGGAACTAGGCAGGTCCTTGGTTGGGTTATACTGTGTACTAGTTCTGCCTGCCAGTTGCTCTGACTTCTATTTTCCAGCAAAATGATTAATATGATGTGTCTAAACTAGAGCTTTAACTGCTATGAATATCTGTCCAAACAGAAGGACACTTTTTCCCACCATTAGTAAGAATTCTTATGGTGACCCTGACACAAAATTCAAGAGAAAACAAAAGTTAGCACCTACTGCATACCTACTAGGCACCAAGTCACTTTAAGACCTCATCTTATTTGATAATGCATGTATGACTGACCCACGAATGGTATCTGCTTTACTGCAGTCTGGAAATGTACGACTATGGTTAGGAACAGTTATGGTTCAGTTGTATTTCCAGGAGAGTTCACCCAGGTTTCTGGAAGAGATTCAGGAACTCCTCTGGCTCATCAGCAATGCATTTATGATCCATCTTTTCAGGGTGAATGACCTCATGCATTCCACAAACATTAACTAAATGCCTACGATGTGAAGGGAACCATCTAGGCATTGCAGAATCGAAGATGACTGAAATATAGTAGTCTTCAAGAAGCATACAGTTCACTGGAGGAACAGATAAGTTGACCAAAACATAGAATGCAGATAGAACCATGCCCACGTGATTTATGTTAGAAAATTTTTCTTATGGTGACCTTTCTCGATTTTGCCTCCAAAATCTAGGAACTCCTTATTATAGCCCCTAAGTACTAATACACACAGTAACTCAATAATTCAATGGAACATATGCAACAAACCTCAAGTAGAGGCTGACAGATGACTGCAAAGAGCAATGATGAGAAGCACGTCTACCTTACACCAAAATATGCCAGGAAGGAAATAATAAGAAGGCCGCAATTATTTTAGATTAAATTTAAGTTTAAATATCTAAAAGTAATTTCCTCTTATTAATGAATTTAGTAAGATTAAAATTTTCTTAAATTTTCTTAATTTTCTTAAAGCAAAAACAAGTATTATATTTGAGCATGCCTCTCCACTGAAGCTGACAGTTGTATCTAGAAAAACTTGTTGCCATAACAATAACAAGATTTGGGAAAGATTCCAATCTGTAATGTCTTAAACGCATGAGAAAAGTTCACTTTTTTTTTTTTTTTTTGGCAGTACGTGGGCCTCTCACTGCTGTGGCCTCTCCCGTTGCGGAGCACAGGCTCCAGACGCGCAGGCTCAGCGGCCATGGCTCACGGGTCCAGCCGCTCTGCGGCATGTGGGATCTTCCCGGACCGGGGCACGAACCTGTGTCCCCTGCATCGGCAGGCGGACTCTCAACCACTGTGCCACCAGGGAAGCCCCAAAAGTTCACTTTTTAAACATAAATTAATCCTTTTTAAAAAACAAAATTGATCTGGAATACTGTCTCTGAAAATAATTTAGTTACATATCCAGGTGTTTACTAATGCTGAATACTAAAAAGCTACCTTTCAACACCACCTGTGAATGTTCCCCACTAATTTATCTGTACCTACTCCTGGTGGACAAGATGAGTTTAATTTCTGGTTAAAGGTTTCTGCTGTCAACGTTCCACACGTAATACCTGAAAGGGTTAAAAGCATCCAAAGCACCTGTCCATTTCAACTTGGCCACCCCTCATCACTCTTCTTCAATCAAGCTCACTCACACAAAGCAGTAAAATTCACCTCCCCAAACCATGATTTTCTGTCCATCACATCCCCTTTTCAAATCTAAAATAGCCTTCAAATGCTTCTCAGATGAAAGGAAAAGTCTTCATCAGCAGCAATGAAAACTTCTACCAATTGGCTGCTCTTAAATAACCCCACATCTCTGTTAACTATTTGCCGTTCCCGCTCTCTTCCTAAATACGTTTTTTAAAAACCAATTTACTTATAATACAGCCCCCTAAGCAAGATTTAAAGGTGTCACACACTTTTTAAAGCCTCACAGGAACATGTTTTCATATTCTTTCCACGAAACCATGCTTCTCTTCTTCTCCAAAACACTGCTTAAGATTTCAGGGGAAAGCTATTAAATATCCCATTTTAAGGCATTTGAAAGCACCCACTTGCACACCACTGCTGTTAATTACAGATCGTATTCATTAATACAGGAATCGTGACTTAAGACTACTTCATTGGCCCAGTTTGAAAGACTGGAAATACTTGAAAAATAATCTTTTTATTGCTCATATATTTATCAAATATTTACTAAGTGCCTTTATGTAAAAGATAATACAAAAACACATCAGGAATAACAAAGATAAATGAAACTTGGCTCTTGCCCTCAAGCAGTAGAGGCTAGTGCAGCCATTCACAAACGTGTGGCATATATGCCTGAAAAGTGGTGAGGAACCCCGAGGAACCTTTTATGTGGGTTTACTACGGATATCGATGACACTAGCAACTAAAACTGAAAAATGTTTACAAAATCAGAGTGAAAAAGGCAAAAAAAAGGCTTGGTATTATTATAAAAATAGCTTTGATTTCACAGGCCCCTTAAAGGGTCTCCAGGACCCCTCTACCCAGTGGTTTCCAGATCACATTTTGGGAGCTTCTGGTCTAGTAGGATGATGAGATAGGTATATAAATCACTTTAACACACGAGAGGCACTCGTGATAGACCTCCACTTAACCAACTTCTAGATTACCAAGGCTCTCAGTTCCCGTCTTAACTATGGTGACAGATGCCCACAGCTCACTATACACTAGTGGGTAGTAGGTTAATCTCTACTACTCCCACACACTTCTGCTCAAACTATGCAGAACTTGTTTATGCTAGTTTTACTCTGTTAGTAATTATGCAATTTGATTATATATTACATAATCTCATTAATTAAGAGTATGGGGGGAGGGCTTCCCTGGCGGCGCAGTGGTTGAGAGTCCGCCTGCTGATGCAGGGGACACAGGTTCGTGCCCTGGTCCGGGAAGATCCCACATGCCGCGGAGCGGCTGGGCCCGTGAGCCATGGCCGCTGAGCCTGCGCGTCCGGAGCCCGTGCTCCGCAACGGGAGAGGCCACAACAGTGAGAGGCCCGTGTACAGCCAAAAAAAAAAAAAAAAAGAGTATGGGGGAGGGAGATGTTTCTACAAAAACTAGGTTTAATGCTTTGTAAGATGTGATATAAAGATAAATTGCTAAAAATCTCTCAAATTAGGTACTGGAGAGACAACTAGAGATTAGAAGAGAAACATAAAAGTCTAGAAGGATTCTGCATTCATATTGTTTTGCAGTGTCTAAGTTTTTGCTCCTTTTTAAAGAAACCAAAACCGAAAATCTAAACTAAATTAGGGTTTACTTTTCACAGGAAAGAGAAATCAGATGCTCAGTCAGCCCCCTATACTGAAAGCAAATGCCTTGTCCTGCATGCACGCTGGTGACTAAATGTCCATTTGTGGGTCTTAAAATGTTTAAGGCAGTAGGAATATATACTATTATCATTTTTATGATTCCCTACCTTTTAATTTAACTACTGGAAGGACTGCTAGTCCTTCCATAAAGGCTGTGGGATCTACTGTACTACATAGAATTTGCCATGGTTTATGAGGGTTATGATCTACTGACAGAGAGACAGACTACTGGGATTAAAACACATACACACAAAGAGAATACGTCTAGCTGGGGATTACGAAGAGCTCTGATGGAGAAAGCAATGTTTGTGCTGGACCTGGAAAAATGGGTAGGATTTAGAGTGGGAGGTGAAGCAGAAGGGCACCGAAGGTGGTGGGAACAGCATGAGCAATGGCTTTTGTCTCTTCTCTGTTTCTCTGTCTGTCTCTCTCAGAATTTTAAACTAAGGGACCCATACCAGAGTCACTCCACCTCAGAAATCTCTAGAAGGACATGGTCACAACAGCACTCTGAAGAGAAGCCACATAGGCTCATTCTACTAAAATCCCAGCCGTGGCTTGGTTCCTATCTTTCCCTAGGCTTGGCCGTTCGTTCAACTCTTCTCTGGATTCTGGGAACTATTCCAGGATCTTTTTCTAAATTTTCTCACCTCCCTCGCTTTTGGGGCTAGATTGGTTTGCTTATTGGTTTCTGCTACTTGTAACCCAAAGAATCTTCATGACTATGAACATACACCTTTGGTGATGGTATTTTATTGGTCTATATCCTGCCACCTAGTTTCAGAAAACAATTGAGAGAAAGTTTTAAAGGGTAAGTCACACAAAGTACATCCTAAAACAAGAATGGAAGTGTTCTAGTTCTGATTCTGTCTCTAAACAGCGGTGTTACTTTGGAGAAATTACTTTACATCTCTGGGCCTCAGCATCTATATGTATAATAAAGTCACTGGGATCTCAGATCTCCTCCAATTCTCTCTCACTAAAATAAACAAAACAAAACTGGCCTTCCCCTCCAACTGAGGATGTTTTATTATTTCATTAGTATTTATTTTGTTTGCCCTAATGCTTTCTATAAGACCTAGATATAATTAAATTTTCTTTGAGTAGAAATTAGAGAAGAACTGTTTCTTGGAATGACAATGAGAAAATGTTGAGAAGCTGTCCAAGACTTGAAAATATATAGACTTCTGTTCTAAGCTGGACCTTCCAACATACTCTATGTTGAGGAACCCAAGAGAAACAACTGACTGGCATTTTTTACAAGTCAAGGGCCTGGCTAGTTTGAAAAAGTTAAAGTGGAAGTAAACAGGAAGGGTGTCTATTAGCACTGGCATGTAAGTAATGAGAAGTAATGTGTTAAGAAGATGTTGGGCATCAGGAAGTTACAGGCGTTCATTTCCACAAGACCACTTGATCCAGTTCAACGTGGAGGCCTTTAAGAGCACTTCCAACTCAAGTTAAAACACAGACAAGGTTAGAAGCAAGATTTTGGACTGATTCTTGAGATCTGAGGCTCCTTTCCTGATTCTTCCTTACATCACACCTGTGTCTACCCTCGCTGGAAAAGGACTAAAGAAATAATATTTCAACAGAGCAAGAGCATTTAAAAGATAAACCATTTTTAATACTCCTACCAGTCTCCACTGTTCTCATTTAAAATCTTTTCCTAGCAGTTTCTGCCTGTGGTTCACAGGGCAAGGCCTATTAATACATGCTACTTGGCATCTTAACAAACCAGTTGGGCAAAGCTGCAATCCCTATGTTACGAAGAAGGTGTTTCGTGCTGTATTCAAATTTGTCAATTGATGTTCTGATCTCTGTCTAATACTCAGGAATTTCAGGAATAAAAGATCATGCTCAGATTTCAGTAAATCTACAGAGTCAGCATTTGATTACCTCAAAAGCAACAAAATGAGCAGCCATATATGTACTCCCCCAAATTATCTGTTTATGCAATATGTTTTCTTGTAATGATATTCAAATTACAAACATGCCTAAATAGCTGGGAATTCCCAATTTTAAACCAAATACTGAAACCATAATTTGAGGACTAGACTTCGGGTTAGAAAACATCTCGGCTTCCTCACTCCTACTATTGCTCTTCAACTTTTCCCCTATGGACTGGGAGAAAGAAGGTTTATGTACATTCCTATACAAGGGATGTTGTAATGCTCATCAAAGAGTACCTGTGAATGACAAGACTGGTTGTCCGGGAGTGGAAGAGTGGTTACGTAAGGTACAAAATCGAAGATGGAGGCCTTAAGTGTACAAAGGAGTTTGGATTGTTCTATGAGTCTACAGAAGCCATAACAAACTTTTCGTCAAAGAAATAACTTAGAGAACGACATTTTTAAAACAAACATTTGTATGTTTTACTGTTTACAAGGCAAGTTCACAAGTTATCATTCCTCCTATACTTCACAGTAGTCTCCTTTTTGCTTGTTATATATAATTATATATAGAATTTAATATATATAATTAATCAATATAAATCCTCAAATACAGATGTGGGCATAATGTTGTAATGCTGTATAAACAGACATAATCCCTAATCTAAAAGTTGCTTTTGAGAATAAGAGGTTGGCTCTACCACTCCACACCAGCTTTCTAGTTCCCAATTCCCTCTTCCTCTTTCTCCTCTTGCCCTTCCAGTCCTCTGACTCTGAGCCCCCAGAACCAGCGTCTGGCCCCATAGATGTACAGTTGCCCCACTGTAGGACCTCTGGTTTGCTGGCAGCTGTGTCTCAGAAAAAGCTGTCTTCAGCAAGGCAGAAGCAGTTCCCTGCTGGTATTCCCAGAGTCTGGTGGAACGCCTAACACATACTGTGTGGCTGACAGGGTCTTGGTGCTCCCGCCAGGTGTCAGGCGTGAACCTCTGAGTGGGGAGAGCCAAGTTCAGGACACTGGTCCACCACAGACCTCCCTGGTAGTATCAATCGGTGAGAGCTCTCCCAGAGATCTCCATCTCAACGCTAAGACCCAGCTCCACTCAACGACCAGCAAGCTCCAGTGCTGGACACCCCATGCCAAACAACTACCAAAACAGGAAGACAACCCCACCCATTAGCAGAGAGGCTGCCTAAAATCGTAATAAGTTGACAGACACCCCAAAACACACCACCAGACGCAGTCCTGCCCATCAGAAAGACAAGATCTAGCCTCATCCACCAGAACACAGGCACCAGTCCCCTCCACCAGGAAGCGTACACAACCCACTGAACCAACCTTACCCACTGAGGGCAGACACCAAAAACAACGGGAACTATGAACCTTCAGCCTCCGAAAAGGAGACCCCAAACACAGTAAGTTAAGCAAAATGCGAAGACAGAGAAACACACAGCAGATGAAGGAGCAAGGTAAAAACCCACCAGGTCAAATAAATGAAGAGGAAATAGGCAGTCTACCTGAAAAAGAATTCAGAATAATGATACTAAAGATGATCCAAAATCTTGGAAATAGAATGGAGACAATACAAGAAATGTTTAACAAGGACCTAGAAGAACTAAAGAGGAAGCAAACAATGATGAACAACACAATAAATGAAATTAAAAATTCTCTAGAAGGAATCAATAGCAGAATACCTGAGGCAGAAGAATGGATAAGTGACCTGGAAGGTAAAATAGTGGAAATAACTACTGCAGAGCAGAATAAAGAAAAAAGGATGAAAAGAACTGAGGACAGTCTCAGAGACCTCTGGGACAACATTAAATGCACCAACATTCGAATTATAGAGATCCGAGAAGAAGAAGAGAAAAAGAAAGGGACTGAGAAAATATTTGAATAGTTGAAAACTTCCTTAATATGGGAAAGGAAATAGTCAATTAAGTCCAGGAAGCACAGAGAGTCCCATACAGGATACATCCAAGAAGAAACATGCCAACACACATATTCATCAAACTATCAAAAATTAAATACAAAGAAAAAATATTAAAAGCAGCAAGGGAAAAGCAACAAATAACATACAAGAGAATCCCCACAAGGTTAACAGCTGATCTTTCAGCAGAAACTGTGCAAGCCAGAAGGGTGTGGCAGGACATATTTCAAGGGATGAAAGGGGAAAACCTACAACCAAGATTACTCTACCCAGAAAGGATCTCATTCAGATTCGACGGAGAAATTAAAACCTTTACAGACAAGCAAAAGCTAAGAGAATTCAGCACCACCAAACCAGCTTTATGACAAAAGCTAAAGAACTCCAGGCAGGAAACACAAGAGAAGGAAAAGACCTACAATAACAACCCAAAACAATTAAGAAAACGGTAATAGGAACATATATATCGATAATTACCTTAAATGTAAATGAAAGAAATGCTCCAATGAAAAGACATAGACTGGCTGAATGGATACAAAAACAAGACCCGTATATATGCTGTCTACAAGACACCCACTTCAGACCTAGGGACACATACAGACTGAAAGTGAGGGTATGGAAAAAGATATTCCATGCAAATGGAAATCAAAAGAAAGCTGGAGTAGCAATTCTCATATCAGACAAAATAGACTTTAAAATAAAGATTATTAGAAGAGACAAAGAAGGACACTACATAATGATCAAGGGATCAATCCAAGA
This sequence comes from Phocoena phocoena, assembly GCF_963924675.1. Classification (NCBI taxonomy): domain Eukaryota; kingdom Metazoa; phylum Chordata; class Mammalia; order Artiodactyla; family Phocoenidae; genus Phocoena; species Phocoena phocoena. The sequence goes on from NC_089236.1 coordinate 21,560,734, forward strand.
AGAAGATATAGCAATTGTAAATATTCATGCACCCAATACATAAGGCAAATGCTAACAGCCATAAAAGGGGAAATCGACAGTAACACATTCATAGTAGGGGACTTTAACACCCCACTTTCACCACTGGACAGATCATCCAAAATGAAAACAAGGAAACACAAGCTTTAAATGACACATTAAACAAGATGGATTTAATTTATATTTATAGGATATTCCATCCCAAAACAACAGAATACACTTTCTTCTCAAGTGCTCATGGAACATTCTCCAGGATAGATCATATCTTGGGTCACAAATCAAGCCTTGGTAAATTTAAGAAAACTGAAATTGTATCAAGTATCTTTTCAGACCACAACGCTATGAGACTGGATATCAATTACAGGAAAAAGAAATACAAACACATGGAGGCTAAACAATATGCTACTAAATAACCAAGAGGGCACTGAAGAAATCAGAGGAAAACAAAAAATACCTAGAAAAAAATGACAATGAAAATACAATGACCCAAAACCTACAGGATGCAACAAAAGCAGTTCTAGGAGGGAAGTTTAGAGCAATACAATCCTACCTCAAGAAACAAGAAAAATCTCAAATAAACAACCTAACCTTACACCTAAAGCAATGAGAGTAAGAAGAGCAAAAAAAACCCCAAAGTTAGCAGAAGGAAAGAAATCACAAATATCAGATCAGAAATAAATGAAAAAGAAATGAAGGAAATGATAGCAAAGATCAATAAAACTAAAAGATGGTTCTTTGAGAAGAAAAACAAAATTGATAAACCATTAGCCAGACCATCAAAAAAAAAAGGGAGAAGACTCAGATCAATAGAATTAGAAATGAAAAAGGAGAAGTAACAACTGACACTGCAGAAATACAAAGGATCATGAGAGATTACTACAAGCAACTATATGCCAATAAAATGGACAACCTAGAAGAAAAGAACAATTTCTTAGAAAAGCACAACCTTCTGGACTGAACCAGGAAGAAACAGAAATAATAAACAGACCAATCACAAGCACTGAAATTGAAACTGTGATTAAAAATCTTCCAACAAACAAAAGCCCAGGACAGATGGCTTCACAGGTGAATTCTATCAAACATTTAGAGAAGAGCTAACACACATCCATCTCAAACTTTTCCAAAATACAGCAGAGGGAGCAACACTCCCAAACTCATTGTACGAGGCCACCATCACCCTGATACCAAAACCAGACAAAGATGTCACAATAAAAGAAAACTATACGCCAACATCACTGATGAACATAGGTGCAAAAACACTTAACAAAATACTAGCAAACATAATCCAACAGCACATTAAAAGGACCATACACATGATCAAGTGGGATTTATCCCAGGAATGCAAGGATTCTTCAATATATGCAAATCAATCAATGTGATAAACCATATTAACAAAGTGAAGACTAAAAACCGTATGATCATCTCAATAGATGCAGAGAAAGCTTTCGACAAAATTCAACACCCATTTATGATAAAAACCCTGCAGAAAGTAGGTACAGAAGGAACTTACCTCAACGTAATAAAAGGCATATATGACAAACCCACAGCCAACATCATTCCCAACAGTGAAAAACTGAAACCATTTCTACTAAGATCAGGAACAAGACAAGGTTGCCCACTCTCACCACTATTATTCAACATAGTTTGGAAGTTTTAGCCATAGCAATCAGAGAAGAAAAAGAAATAAAAGGAATCCAAATCAGAGAAGAAGTAAAAGTGTCACTGTTTGCAGATGACATTATACTATACATAGAGAATCCTAAAGATGCTACCAGAACACTACTAGAGCTAATCAATAAATCTGGTAAAGTAGCAGGACACAAAATTAATGCACAGAAATCTCTTGCATTCCTATACACTAATGATGAAAAATCTGAAAGAGAAATTAAGGAAACACTCCCATTTACCATTGCAACAAAAAGAGTAAAATACCTAGGAATAAACCTACCTAAGGAGACAAAAGACCTATATGCAGAAAACTGTAAGACACTGATGAAAGAAATTAAAGATGATACAAACAGATGGAGAGATACATCGTGTTCTTGGGTTGGAAGAATCAACATTGTGAAAACGACTATACTACCCAAAGCAATCTACAGATTTAATGCAATCCCTATCAAACTACCATTGGCATTTTTCACACAACTAGAACAAAAAAACTGCACAATTTGTATGGAAGCACAAAAGACCCCGAATAGCCAAAACCATCTTGAGAAAGAAATACGGAGCTGGAGGAATCAGGCACCAGACTTCAGAGTATACTACAAAGCTACAGTAATCAAGACAGTATGGTACTGGCACAAAAAACAGAAATATAAATCAATGGAACAGGACAGAAAGCCCAGAGATAAACCCACACACATATGGTCACCTTATGTTTGATAAAGGAGGCAAGAATATATAATGGAGAGAAGACAGCCTCTTCAATAAGTGGTGCTCGGAAAACTGGACAGCTACATGTAAAAGAATGAAATTAGAACACTCCTTAACACCATACACAAAAATAAACTCAAAATGGATTAAAGACCTAAATGTAAGGCCATACACTATAAAACTCTTAGAGGAAAACATAGGCAGAACACTTCATGACATAAATCACAGCAAGATCCTTTTTGACCCACCTCCTAGAGAAATGGAAATCAAACCAAAAATAAATAAATGGGAACTAATGAAACTTAAAAGCTTTTGCACAGCAAATGAAACCAGAAACAAGATGAAAAGATAACCCTCAGAATGGGAGAAAATATCTGCAAACAAAGCAACTGGCAAAGGACTAATCTCCAAAATTTACAAGCAGCTCATGCAGCTCAATATCAAAAAAACAAACAACCCAATCCAAAAATGGGCAGAAGACCCAAACAGACATTTCTCCAAAGAAGATATACAGATTGCCAACAAACACATGAAAGGATGCTCAACATCACTATTCATTAGAGAAATGCAAGTCAAAACTACAATGAGGGGCTTCCCTGGTGGCGCAGTGGTTGAGAGTCCGCCTGCCGATGCAGGGGACACGGGTTCATGCCTCAATCCAGGAAGATCCCAAATGCCGCGGAGTGGCTGGGCCCGTGAGCCATGGCTGCTGAGCCTGTGCATCTGGAGCCTGTGCTCTGCAACGGGAGAGGTCACAACAGGGAGAGGCCCACATACCGCAAAAAACCCCAAAAAACAAAAAACTACAATGAGGTATCACCTCACACCAGTCAGAATGGCCATCATCAAAAAATCTACAAACAATAAATAATGGAGAGGGTGTGGAGAAAAGGGAACCCTCTTGCACTGTTCATGGGAATGTAAATTGATACAGCCACTAGGGAGAACAGTATGGAGGTTCCTTATAAAATAAAACTACCATACGACCCAGAAATCCCACTACTGGGCATATACCCTGAGAAAACCATAATTCAGAAAGAGTCATGTACCATAATGTTCACTGCAGGACTACTTACAATAGCCAGGACATGGAAGCAACCTACGTGTCCATCGACAGATGAATGGATAAAGAAGATGTAGCACATATATACAGTGGAATATTACTCAGCCATAAAAAGAAATGAAATTGAGTTATTTGTAGTGAGATGGATTGACCCAGAGTCTATCATACAGGGTGAAGTAAGTCAGAAAGAGAAAAACAAATACTGTATGCTCACACATATATATGGAATCTAAAAAGAAAAAGAAAAAAGGGTTCTGAAGAACCTAGGCACAGAAAAGGAATAAAGACGCAGATGTAGAGAATGGACTTGAGGACACAGAGAGTGGGAAGGGTAAGCTGGGACGAAGTGAGAGAGTGGCATGGATATATATACACTACCAAATGTAAAATACATAGCACAGGGAGATCAGCTTGGTGCTCTGTGACCACCTAGACGGGTGGGACAGGGAGGGTGGGAGGGAGAAGCAAGAGGGAGGGGATACGGGGATATATGGACAGCCGACTCACTTTGTTATACAGCAAAACTTACACACCACTGTAAAGCAATTATACTCCAATAAAGATGTTAACAAAAAATAGACAAATGGGGGGCTTCCCTGGTGACGCAGTGGTTGAGAGTCCGCCTGCCGATGCAGGGGACATGGGTTCTTGCCCCAGTCCGGGAAGATCCCACATGCCACGGAGCGGCTGGGTGGCTGAGCCATGGCCGCTGAGCCTGCGCGTCCGGAGCCTGTGCTTCACAACGGGAGAGGCCACAACAGTGAGAGGCCCGTGTACAGCAAAAAAAAAAAAAAAAAAAAATAGACAAATGGATAAAGAAAATAAAATAAGAGGTTGAATAAAACCCAGAAATAAAATATAGTTTTATTTAAAAAAATGAAGTACTGCTGCGTTGTAATAATAAATGAAAAGGAAAATCAGAGTACTGTGATAGTTTGTCTTAGTTAGACCTTCATCAAAGGGTGCAAATGCAGCTTTGGCTGTTGCACTTGAAATTAGAGAGAATTCAAAAACAGTAGCAAATGTGATTAAATGGACAGAAAAACAAATCCTTCCAGGAAAGATTAAGTTTGCCAAGTAAAAAGAAAAGACTTTTACTATAGTGCTTCATTACAGTTAAATAGTGCCAAACACTGTGCTAGATGTGATGAGGGGTACAAAGGAAGAAAAATACAGACCCCTGCACTTAGAAAGCCTGTAATATAGTTGAGGGATACAATATTAATATAGACCATCTAATGACACATTTTTAAATCAACTGAATATGATTCAAGTTTCATTACTTTCATCCTCAATAACTCCTGTTCTCTTCACCATGTTTAGGAACAGTAGTAATACCACATACTAGTTTAGTTCTTTACAATTTTCAAGACACTTTAATAGTAAGTGATCCTCATAACTACCAAGTAGAAATTATGCCCTCATCATTAAGAACTCCTTTGGGGTAAGTTCCCCTTCCTGAGCTCACCAATTTCCTGTATATGGTAGTTCTTCAACTCTGATTGATCCTAAGAATCACCTGGGAAGCTTCTTAAAAACTACTGGGCCCACTGTCAGAGATTCTACCCTAATTGCACTGTGCGGGCAAGAGGTGTTTTTACCACCTCGCTAGATAATTCTAATATGCAGCAGCCAGGGTTGAGAACTTCTGCCCTGATATTTCTCTCCTCCTCTCCCCTACATCTTTTCCTCTTCCTGCATCTCTGGTAATTTTATTTTCTGGTGGTATGGGGATAACAGCTTACAGAACTGCTCAAATATTTCATCAAATCTAAGATACCATCAGTTGTAATAGTCACCATCATTTTATGTGCCACCAAGAAACACAAAATACTACCATGAGAATTTTACAAGCCAATGATTTTAAGACGTACCCTGATTTCAGAAATGTTAAATGTGAAGAAGTGTGCAATATGACAGACTTATCCATCCCTGATTTGCAATCACTCTGCACTGTGGAAGAACTCCATTTCCTCCTATGAACCATGATATACTGTCCTGCTGGTTCAGGACCCCCTCTCTCCTCAACACCATGTCATCACTGAAGACACAAGAGAATCTAAAATCAAGATGATGACAGGAGGGACATTGGTAGGGCACCGCACCAGCAGCAGAGACTCTTTGGGTTACTGATTTCATAACAACATTAACTTTATAACTTTTCAAAGTCATGTCCCTCATTTTGAGATTGTAGACAATGGCTATTAACTTAAAACATCTCCTTCTGAAAGAGGAGGCAAAATTCCGTTTTGCCAAATAGCACTATAAAAATGAGTTCTACACAATATAATTTCAGTGTTCATTTGATGGCTCATAGAAGTGCTTTGCTCATCTAGTTACAATAAAATTTTCCAGTGAATAATAATGCATAGTTTGCACTTCAAAAAAAAAAGCAAACTCGTTTTTAAAAACTTAAATGACTTCTGCCTACAGAATTATAAAACACAGTTTTCCCTGAAATAATCATCTCCCAAAGTACATTTAAAATATGAATTAATATAATTTGTTTTCAAGATTACCTCTGTAATGAAAAGCAAAGAAACGTGGAATGGAATTTTGCCAGAACTTCTCATTTAGTCTGTCATTTTTATTTGTGCTCCTTTTGATACAAAGTGTTTTAATCTTTTCTACACTCATCAGGTGAGGTTTAAAAATTTGCTGATGCAGCAAAGTTTCCTGGGCTTCTCTGAAGACTCAATTCAACACTGCAAAACATTTACAAGCTTATTCACCTGACTGGAATTACACATCCACATCACCTTCCTGCCAAGGCTATACTGAATGTGTCCTAGGAGGACTTCAGCACTCTGCACAGGCGGTGAGATACTGTGGTCAGTCGGCTCCATAAGGTAGTGAGGTAGTACTTGTGGGGATGCAAGCCCAGTACAAGACAACATCTAATTTTGCAGAAAAATTTTATATTTCAAAATGAAACTAAAGTTTTGTTTTGTTTTGTTTGTTTTTGCGGTACACAGGCCTCTCACCGTTGTGGCCTCTCCTGTTGCGGAGCACAGGCTCCAGATGCGCAGGCTCAGTGGCCATGGCTCACAGGCCCAGCCGCTCTGCAGCACGTGGGATCTTCCCGGACTGGGGCACGAACCCGTGTCCCCTGCATTGGCAGGCGGACTCTCAATCACTGCGCCACCAGGGAAGCCCGAAACTAAAGTTTTGATGTTCAAATAGAATTAGATTAACACAGAAAAATCCTTGATTCTTAAAATATGTTAATACATTACACTGTGTAATTTATTTATATTTTTAACACCAAAAAAGAGGCTAAAATAACAAGATTACAGCTGAATATCAAAGTGAATATTTCTCACATTCAATGCTATTAACAGGAGGCTATGAAGAACAAGAAAGCCACACATTAAAAAAGAGAAACTCAGCTTGTAAAAGTTATAGGAAGATCAAGGCAAAAAGGAATGAGAGGACATGCAAGTCAGATGGCCAGAGGTTAGCCAGATTTTGGAAAATGAACAGATAAAGATATCACTGCAGAATCAAGTAGATGGGTATCAAATTCAAGTGAAGAAGAAAGACCCAGATCAATAAGCCTTAAAAAATCTGCAAAAGACCAGGGCAGAGACATAGTGCCAGCTTTAAGTGAAAATTGACAGCTACTGCTCTTTCTGCAGTTGGTTTTACTTTCTTCCTAAGGTAATAGGAAATAATCTTTTTTTAAAAACAGGCATTAATGTATGCAGGTGAAAATAACCAAAAAGATTTGGTAGAGACAGAGAATGAGGAAACAGAAGCCCAGTGTTTTGAATAACGGCAGCTTCTGAGACCATCCCTTTTCCTTGGAAAGGAGTGCTTGAATTTCAGAAAGTGATCTGTTGAGTCTAGGGGAATTATCACATCTTTTATCTTCCAACCAAGAGAGATACCTTCTTGGTAAGGTTCTACTTCCTTCCATGGCAGGAGAATACCTCTGGCATATAAATGGAGCAAGCATATATTATGGTCATGTTTTGTGTCAATAATGTTGATGATGATGACCTCATTTCCTATCAAGAGTTGGTAGATAAGATGGGAATTCCCATTGGCCTGGAATAAATTCTGCCTAATGCAGACAGTGGAAGATTAGCATCACCATATAGTGGAAAGGTTTTGCTAAAATTTGGTTAGGCATTGGGCCTAACCAATGAATATACTCATAACAAGAACCTGACAATGACACTGTTTACATCCTCAAAGTTGGCTATCATCAACAGGAACACAAATAACAAATGTTGGCGAGGATGTGGAGAAAAGGGAATCCTCATACACTGTTGATGGGAATTAAACTGGTGCAGCCACTGTGGAAAAGAGTATGGAGGTTTCTCAGAAACTAAAAACAGAGCTACCATATGACCCAGCAATTCCACTCCTAGGTATATAATCAGAGAAAACTCTAATTCGAAAAGATACAGGCACCCAATGTTCACAGCAGCATTCTTTACAGTTGCCAAGATATGAAAGCAACCTAAGTGTCCATCAACAGATGAATAGATAGAGAAGATACACACACACACACACACACACACACACACACACACACTGTAATACTACTCAGCCATCAAAAAGAATGAAATTTGCACAACATGGATGGACTTGGAGGGTATTATGCTAAGCGAAAGAGGTCAGACTGAAAAAGACAAATACTATGTGGTATCACTTATATGTGGAATGTAAAAAACAAAACAAAACAAAACAAAAAAAGAAAGGCAGATAACACCAAGTGTTGGGGAAAATGTGGGGAAACAGGAAACCACAGGTACTGCTGGTGGGAGAGTGCACTGATAGAGCTGATCTCGAACCCGTGTCCCCTGCATCGGCAGGCGGACTCTCAACCACTGCGTCACCAGGGAAGCCCGGGAGCTAATCTTTGATGTGTAGGTTAAGCCCTTCTGCTGAAACCACTGAACTGATTACTTCCAGTTGGTATCTGCAGTGAGGCAGAGAAATGTAGTCACATAATCCATGGATGTTTGCCTTGGAATAGTTATTGAAGCACCATTTTTACAGTTTTAGGGATGTGTGGACTTGATTGACATGACTCTCCCCACCCTATAGCCCCCCAAAGCAGGTAAATATAAGCTTAAAAAAGACTAAAAAGAAGACAACCTGGCTTTCTCCTAAGGGGCATATGAACCACCACAGCAGCAATGATCAACAAAGCCCCGTGATTTCTGTAAGCTGCAATCATCTTGCTTTAATGGGGATGGAGTGGAGTAATGCAGAGAAGCTGGGACCTACTGGGTACCATTTTTCTTTCTCAAGACCACAAGTTGGGAGCAATACGACATAAAAGAAAAGTCCTATGGATTCTTATCAGCTTCCAGTCAGACACGGCTTCCGTTATTGTTGTAAGGCAACTATTGTTGCCAGGCCACGGCCGGCAAACAAACCACACAGGTCAGGTCTGCAGAAGCCAAGAACATCAGAGTGAAGTCCACAGAGAAAGAGCGGTCAAGGATTAGAGGCACATGTCTAGGCACATGTCTGTCAAGGCAATCCAGCAGAAACAAAGAACACACACCAGGAATTTTAAAAAGCAGAAAGCAGAAACCAGAAGTGAGCAAGTCAGCAAGTGTAAGGTGGCCCTGGGGGTGATGGCTGAAGGGATCAGCAGTCCAGCTTCCTCCAGTCCTGCCTCACCTCCCCACCCCATGGAAGCAAATCCTCTAGCAGCACTAGCTTTAGGGCTCCCCCAGGAAGGCATCTATAAACAGGAAGGCATCTATAAACAGGCCAGACAGTGTATAAGGAAGCAGACTAAGCCTTACATAGAATTCAACTATATCATTTTATTTAAACGTACAAAGAAAATTCTAGCACAGTCTCCACCACTATACTACAGTTATGTTCTATTGATTCTGGTGTCCCACGAAGTTCATTGACACAGGACTATAACTGTAAATGAAACTGGCATGCCTTTGCTGGTTTTGCCATTACATGGTACTACTCACGTGCATTGACTATTAACACAACAATTCCATTTCTAAAGTTGTACCCCCCAAATCTATTCAATATTTCAGAAAAAGTCATAGCCGTAGGTAAGACCTGATTCCAAAACCACAAAATCAACACATATGAAATTGTTAGAATATAATAGTAAACTCTTCTTAAATGATGCAGTACTGACAGGAAGTTTTAGTCAAAATGTTGGCTTACTATTAACAAGTTGTAAAGTTCTACATAAAACACTAAAATCTCTCGAGAATTCAATATTACCTTTGGTTCAATTTCATGGTCTCAAAGCAAAAACTCAGCCCTAAAAATGTTATGTCTTAGATTCCTAGTTTAATTTCAATGAAATTTTGATAAGCTCAAGGACACGTAAATACTAAATTCAAAATGCGCTATAATTAAAAGTAAAATTTTTATATCTGAAGAAAACCTAACATTGTTTAGAGAAAATGCAAGGCAAGCATTTTTAGAAGAATCTGCACCAATATTTCTATCAACAAAAAGTTGAAAAAATTTCAAATACCTTTAATGTAATAAAAATATAAATCAATTTAACAAAATCTAAAGTCTAGGGCTTCCCTGGTGGCGCAGTGGTTGAGAGTCCGCCTGCCGATGCAGGGGACGCGGGTTCGTGCCCCGGTCTGGGAAGATCCCACATGCCGCGGAGCGGCTGGGCCCGTGAGCCGTGGCCGCTGAGCCTGCGCGTCCGGAGCCCGTGCTCCGCAACGGGAGAGGCCACAGCAGTGAGAGGCCCGCGTACCGCCAAAAAAAAAAAAAAAAAAAAAAATCTAAAGTCTAATTCTGAGGACAATGCAGCTCCTCAGAATCATCTGGCAGGTAGATCAGCCAAATAATAGTGCCCTGGGGACAATGCTCACATTTCTTACCACTGGGTCTTTAAATTCTAGAGACGAAGACTCAAGATCCCTAAAATGTTTTGGAAGGCAAGTTACAGCGGAAGGAGAAAAAAAAAGAAAGGGGAAAAAAACCCACCACACTCACACTGTTCCAGCTCCAAAAAAAAAAAAAAAAAAAAAAAAAAAAAAAAAAGGGCAGCTAGGCTTTGGTCTTTTCTCTCCCCCTATGTGAACACTGAAAAAAAAACCAACAGCGGCAAAAGAAACCCAACTAACTTAGCCCATGACACTATTTTACAGCAGGTATTTTGAATGTGTCTCTCTGTTATCTTCTCGAGGGAGCACATGCCTGCGTGCACACAGACACACGGTTACAGTGTTTTCCACAGCAGTCCAAGTCTTTGTTCAGCAGTGAAGCACGTTTAGGGTGAAACAAGCTTATGAATTTTCCACAGGAAATCTTAACCAAAAAAAAAAAAAGATTACTGTAAAACCTGTATATTTGATTTTTTACCTTTAGGGTAAAAAGCCAAAAATAACAGAGACTTTTGTTAAAGGACATGAAGAAAATTTCTTCTCACTCGCTAAAGATCCACAAAGCAGAATCACAGGCAAATCCAATTAAATTCAAGTACAATGTCACAAACAACAGGTTTAAATATTCTCACTTGTGTCTCTAAAATGACTACACCACTTGTGAAATGTGTGACTTTTTTTAGGAGAAAAACTTCTATACACCTAGGTCCTTTGTCTTTGGGTTTCCTACTTATGATTTACTTTAAAAAATGATACTAATTCAACATACATTATTCTCCAAAAGGTGACACTATTATTCAACATTAAGCCTGCCTGATTAATAACTTAAAAGACATTTAGAAGTGGATAAATTAGCTGGAGAATTAAACATATGTAACTGCTTAACTGCCAGTAGGAAATTCAATTTATTCAGTAACTTTCATTACTTCAAAGAATACACATGAAAACCTTTTCACAGCGAGTTCCTTCCCTGATATAGTTAAATGCAAATTATCTTTTTCCCCTCTTACTCCAGAAAGCTCCTGCATACATAGCTGACACGCCACCTACTGCAAAACCGAGCTGACAGCACAGGCAACGCTGCCAGCATTTCCATTCCATCACCAGGCTGGGGCTGAATAAAGGCGTGTTTGTGTGGTAGTGTTTCTTTTTAAAAAATCTCAACGCCAAGAAGAACGAACTGAAATAGCATTTTCAAAAATGGAGCGTAAAATAAACAGAAGAGAAAAAGAAAAGGAGTATGAAGGGAAACACAACAGCCTGGAAGATGCTGACCAGGGAAAGAACTGCAAATCCACCCTGATGACCCTCAACGTTGGTGGATACCTATACATTACTCAGAAACAAACACTGACCAAGTACCCAGACACTTTCCTTGAAGGTATAGTAAATGGAAAAATCCTCTGCCCATTTGATGCCGATGGTCATTATTTCATAGACAGGGATGGGCTCCTCTTCAGGCATGTTCTAAACTTCCTACGAAACGGAGAACTTCTACTGCCAGAAGGGTTTCGAGAAAATCAACTTCTCGCACAAGAAGCAGAATTCTTTCAGCTCAAGGGACTGGCGGAGGAAGTGAAGTCCAGGTGGGAAAAAGAACAGCTAACACCCAGGGAGACTACTTTCCTGGAAATAACAGATAACCATGATCGCTCACAAGGACTGAGAATCTTCTGTAATGCTCCTGATTTCATATCAAAAATAAAATCTCGCATTGTTCTGGTGTCCAAAAGCAGGCTGGATGGCTTTCCAGAGGAGTTTTCAATATCGTCAAACATCATTCAATTTAAATACTTCATCAAGTCTGAAAATGGCACTCGACTTGTACTGAAGGAAGACAACACCTTTGTCTGCACCTTGGAAACTCTTAAGTTCGAGGCCATAATGATGGCCTTAAAGTGTGGTTTTAGACTGCTGACCAGCCTGGATTGCTCCAAAGGGTCGATTGTTCACAGCGATGCACTTCATTTTATCAAGTAATTACCTGTGTCACGAACAAAGGCAACAAGCATGCAGCCAGCAAGCTTCGGAAAACCACAGCATCAAAGGCATCCCCAATAACGTGCCCAGCTAGCTCTGTACTCAGAGACCTGCTGCTAATCAATTACTGTGAGCTAACGGTATGTAAATTCTATCGCTAAAGATGTCCTTCTCTAGGGTGTTCCTGCTAATCAGACTCGCACACTTAAAGTGAAAACAGTGATCTGCTACATATTGTAAATAAAGACTGAATGCTTTTGCTATTTGTTTATTTTTCCTTAAGCTGTCTTTCAATCAGAATGTCTTAAGTATTTGCACAATGAACAAGCATGTACATTATCTATCGTTCTTTCAAGTAAATGGTAATAAAATATTTTAAGGGACTGTAAGATTTTAAATCCTTTCTACTTATGGCAAAAATCTACAAAGAAAACTGAACTGGTAAAATTAACCCTTGAGACCAAGACAGATATGCAGATCTACTAAAACAGAGCTGTGGTGAAACAAAATGAGATTGTAAGAATTAAAGTTATGGATTTAATTTTTAATGGTAGGCACCAAAAGCTTGTTCATAGTTTCTGTATTTCATACTAGAATTACAGCTGAATTGATATATTGCTGAAAATTCCTAGAAAACGGCTTGATGACAATAAAAAAAAAAAAGGAAGCACTACTAACTTCTTTGCTTGTATTAATAATTATAGTAAAAAGTTAAATGTGTCACTTTTAAAACAAATAGTACCTTTTGACGACTTCACACAAAATTATGCATTGATGTGGTCAACTGGCAGGCTGCAGTAACCCTGGCTGGACTTGCAAATGACAAAAATCGGCCAATTCATTTCTTTGCAGGCTGAGCTCCAACACAGCATGGATAACTTAGTCTCAATACAGTAGTACATGGTATGAGACTAATGAAAGAGTTCATTTTCAGAATCGTCCTATCTATTCATTTTTCAAGCTCAAAAATATTAGATGAACATCACTAAACATCCTTATGAAAGAACTTTATTCTTCTCAGCACCTCTTTTGATGCTAAAACTCAGACTCAGTGAGTTGTGGTAATTTCTTTGCTTCATACGAAACAAGAAGGTATTTTTAGAAATTAAGTTTTATATATGGCTATCTCAATTAAATAATCTAGAAACTTAGCTTTAAATGTGAGTGTATTTTTTTCCTCCCAAAGAACAGCTAAATCATTTATTTCTATGCCACTTATTTTCTTTGGCTTCTAAGAACAAATTACATCTTAAATTCGCTCCTTTAAAATTTAACCATTAAAACTGATAATTAAATCTTAACTTTAATAAACTTCAACAAAGTATTTCTGAAAATCTTGACTGAGGTTACGTAAGTTAGCATATAAGCCAAAAGTCTGCTTACACATAAAAATTCAGCAAAGCTAATATTCATTCTCAGAAGTAAAAATGACTTCCCATTACAACATCTGAGGTAATACAAATGTTGGCTGTACATACTAAAAGAAATATTTAAAAACCTCTTGTACAAAAAAGTCCTTTAAAAATTCACATTAAAAACAAAAATCTCTACATCAACCACGCAATCTTCTTTTTGTATTATAAGAAAAAAATGTTTCTATTAAAGCATCAAATTATCTCTTATGTACTTAAAAATGGCTTAATCAAGATTTAAAAGAACTATGAAAACAGAAAAAAATAATAAAATCTATTTTAGCAGTCACTATAATTGAACTGTTTATACACCTCTCCAGCTTACAAGTTGACTTTTCCTTGGCATTTAGACTTCGTAACGAAAAAAAGGGCAGTGATTTAATGTCGAAGCAAGATTTTCTCTAACAGGGTTTCATTACAGATAATAAAAATAGCCCTGACATCTCTTTTTACAGGAAATATAGCTGAACAAATCTCCTTAGAAGTATTATAAGTGAGGTTTTTGCATCAGTTCACAAAAAGAAAGTTTAACTGTTATAACAAAATTATTGATGGAAACCATTACTTAAAGAAATTTGTCACTCGTGTTTTTGTATATCTCTAAAAAATCGTTTCTGGAATGCATTTAATTTTTCCTCAAGCTTTTGATAAATCATAATATCCTAAAACAATTTAGGAATCTACACGGAAATATGGCTAGATTGATAACTCCTGTGTAACTTTTCATAAATATACCTTTTTAAATTCAAAACTACCTGAACTTGTATTTACATATTCAAGTGCCTAAATACTGTAAGTGTACAGAAAATATCTAGTTTTTAAATTTCACTATTTAAAAAAAAAAACTTAGAAATACTTTCCATTCAAAAAATTCAAGAAATCATACAAAATGCCAACTGTAAGTCAGAGTGAAGCTGTCATAACATTTTTGTTTGCAGTCAATGAAGAATTTCTTCCTCAAATCTTTTCTTATAAGTAAATATTGCTCCAAAGAATAAATCACAAAGTGACTCGTCATCTTTTTCAGAAGAAAGGTAATAAAAAATAGGTTACTGTACTGGCCATGAGCCAAACATATATACGCCTGTATTTGGAATTACACCACACAGTGATTCTGGCATTGCCCTTAAAATATTAAAAATAAACACATAGCTTATGGTGTACTATATTTCTGAAATGTGTGCAGTGTGCAGAACAAGTGAAGGGAAACACTTACGAGACTTTTCAAGTGATACAAAAAAGATGACTACCATCCCGGACTGAAGATCATGATACCAATTAAGCTTGATCAGTAATTTTTTTAAAGAAAGTTACTTATATTTAAAGTGTTATTTTTAAGATAAAAAGGTAACATTTATTGTTTTATTGCATGCCAGGTATCATGCTATGCACGTATCTCAATTAATTCTCACGATGACCCTAAGAAAGGTACGATTATTTTTCCTTCTCACAGATGAAGAAAGAGCCCAAGAGGGCTAAGGAACCTGCTAATAAGATCATACAGTTATTGAGAGGTAAAGGTGGAAGCAACATTTGAAACCCAGCTATACCAGTTCCAGAGCCAGCAGGAACTATGTCTGCTTTTGCAGGCCACCTATCTCTCTAGCACCTAGAACCTGGTGTTAAACAGGTTAAAACAGGCATTCGTGAAGAACATGCTAAATAAAGAATACCAAAATACAGGTTTGCCTCACTTGATAAAAATTTCACAATGCAGGTATTCTTAAAATGTTAAGTAAAACAGCTGAATTTTGGGAAAGCAAATAATATCTTAAATGTCATGTCGTGTCATTTAAAGAACATGAGATGAATCATCTCACAAGAATAAAGAATATCCCAAATTTGTATATTGGCAAATCTAGATTTTCACATGTCAGGTTTGCTGAAAAGGGGGGTTACTTTTTATGACTTACACAGTCCACAGAACTGACATATTTTTCCTCATAGGAAAAAAATATGGCACAGTGAAACACACACAGGCTCTGGAGTCAGACTTGGGTTCAAATTCAATTAACTTCCACTAATTTGCTTACATGACCATAAGCAAGACACTTAACTTCTTTGAACTTCAACATCCTCACAGTAAAATGGAGATAATAATGACTAGTTGATAGAGCATTTATAAGGCTTAAATTCTAAATTACATGTAAAATGCCTCACCCATCACAGACTTCCCATATGCACTGGTTATTATCTTATCCAGTGTAAAGGTACCTTCATGACATAACCATGAAGAACAGGCACAAAAATGCACATTTACATTAATTAGGCTTTCAACTTAGACATGAACAGAACAGAGAACTTTTGACAAATGCACGCTTACTACTGTGATGAATACTATAAGATACAAGAATCTACTTTAAATTAAACTGCTCCAGGCAAATGCAGTTTTCAACTTTATTAGTTTAAAAATACATATAATGAGTTTTTCTTGGGACTTTTATCTTCTAGCTTCATGCACAAAATCTACAAGATCAAAATAATCACTGCAGCTGTTTTATCAGCAATTTAAAATCAGTCAGCAATAATACATGATACCATACTCTTAAAGATATCCCTAATAAATTATGATCAAATGCCTTAAATTGCAATGATGTCAGTCAAGGTTAAAATCTGAGTATCGGAATCATAATTATCTTGCAAATAAAGCAGAAATGTAATATGGACTATCCAAAACAGCACGCAACTTAGAAATTGTTTGTATTTAGCTTTTTAATATTTTTTATTTAAGTTGAGTTGATTTACAATGTTGTGTTAATTTCTGCTGTACAGCCAAGTGACTCAGTTATACACATATATACATTCTTTTTTATATTCTTTTCCATTATGGGTTATCCCATGATACTGAATATAGTTCCCTGTGCTATACAGTAGGACCTTGTTGTTTATGCATTCTATACGTGATAGTTTGCGTCTACTAACTCCAAACTCCCAGTCCATCCCTCCCCCGTCTCCAACTCCCGCTGTATTTAGCTTTGAAATATACAATGGCTACTTCTGTAGCAGACTTATTTTCCTAATCATATTTTGCTTAAGCTAATATTAAAATTAATTTGCTTCTGTGAATAAACACCAAGGGGGTGGGGATAAAGGAAGATGTGCTGGGCAGAGGGAAATATCTAAGATGAAATTTTATTTATTTTTAACATCTTTATTGGAGTATAATTGCTTTACAATGGTGTGTTAGTTTCTGCTTTATACAGAGTGAATCAGTTATCCATATACATATGTTCCCATATCTCTTCCCTCTTGCGTCTCCCTCCCTCCCACCCTCCCTATCCCACCCCTCCAGGTGGTCACAAAGCACCCAGCTGATCTCCCTGTGCCATGCAGCTGCTTCCCATTAGCTATCTATTTTACGTTTGGTAGTGTATGTATGTCCATGCCACTCTCTCACTTTGTCACAGCTTACCCTGTCCCCTCCCCATATCCTCAAGTCCATTCTCTAGTAGGTCTGTTTCCCGTCTCGCCCCTAGGATCTTCATGAACTTTTTTTTTTCTTAGATTCCATATATATGTGTTAGCATACGGTGTTTGTTTTTCTTTCTGACTTAACTTCACTCTATGACAGACTCTAGGTCCAACTACCTCACTACAAATAACTCAATTTTGTTTCTTTTTATGGCTGAGTAATATTTCATTGTATATATGTGCCACATCTTCTTTATCCATTATAAGATGAAATTTTAAATTTGCCTAATTTATAAAGAGGTGACTGTATTCCTACTTCTTCTCTTTGCAAAGATACACAATAGTTCAAGAGTTTCTATCAAACAAAAGTCACTGATAGACGTCTTATAAGCTATTATAAATAACTTAATTTAATTAAATCTTTCCAATAATGCAAAAACTATACAATATTAAGCATTCTGTACGTAAAATATGGCAATTCTAAATCTATCTAAATTACTACTTATTTTAGAAAAAATACTGAACTGGATATTAAAGACTTAGACAATTATAATATACTTCTTTATTATCTGTCTTAAAAAACTGTTCCCTAGCATAAAATATAACACAGTTAACCTAATAGTACAGCAGGTTTTTCCAAACCAAGGATTCCAGAATATTCAGTTACATTTAAAAGCAAGTTTTACTAGTTATTTTTTTTTAAGATCTAGTTAATTTTATAAATTTCTTTTTGAAGAAAGGGCCAACTTTTCAGAAGTAATTTTGACTATGGCCTTCTAGAATCTTTAGTACATATTTTTCTACATCATTAAAGTGTAAAATTGGGCAAATTTACTGATTTTTTTAAAAACAATTCCACCCTACTGATTTTGCCTTGTTATAAAAGAGATTTATTAACTAATTTTAAAGGTTCTTAAAATTGTTGAATGATACTAACTTTAACCTCAATGGTTGCTTGAGTTTGATAACCTTCTATGACTTAATGTGGTTTTACAAAGGACTACAACATTTAGCATTTACTTCAGGTACCATACCATTTGATGAATTTTTATTCAGATTTATTTTAAAAAAACATTAAAATTAAATATACATGCAGACATCCTAAGAAAACTGCTTTGAGGTTTGCATATCTTTTCTATCCACGTATAGATATTTTTAAAGAAACCACCATGGAAAGAAAAAGGAAAGACGCAGGGCACAGTGGGGCGTGGGGTGGGAGGGAGGCGCAAGAGGCAGGGGATGTATGTACACGTACAGCTGATTCACTTGGTTCTACAGCAGAAACTAACACAGCATTGTAAAGCAATTCTACTCTAATAAAAAAAGGAAAGACTACATACAGCTGTGTGCAGAAATAATTATTAATAAAGGTTGATGATTACTGGAGAGAAACATCAGAAGAATCTAAAAGTCACAGGTGACTGATTTATAAAACAACAAAACCAAAACAATGCAACCACAGGCACTTATGACACATATATGCTTACTTGTTACAACACAGCCAGAAAATAACACATTGGGATTCAATATAAAAATATTCAGCTACCTTGAAACCTGGAGGCAGGCTTTATCAAAATGTTATTTTGGTTACCAGTTATATATCCCTTCCCTCTTTTTTCTATCTTATCAAAATTTAGATTATTTGGATATAAGGCAAATTGTACTTAATAAGAGGCAAGAAAAGAAGGCTCGACTATAGCTCTATTATAGAACAAAAATCTGTGTATTGTAAAATTCACTACATGATGAATATATAGTAAAACAGCAAAGCTTAAAAAAATTGGTAGTTAAAAATTTGGTAGTTAACAATGAGGTGTTTTAATGAAGCAAGGCTAATAAGCATTAAGTAAAATCATTCCCAATCTTCATTCTGTATCACCCTAAGACTTTCCATTTAACTAAAGGATGTAATAAAAACATTTTTAAGTGGAATTAATTCTCTTTATTAAAAAAAAAAAGAATATGTACCAATCAAAGTAAAAAAAGACATATTAACTCCACCAATGTTAAGAACTGCTAATGAAGCAAAAAAAGATGAAACTTCTACAGAGACCAATGGTTTTCCAACAAGGGAACAACCACTACCTACCTAGCTCTTCCCTTCAAAGAAATCATCTATGGTTGTTTCTCTAAGTTTCAGCTATCGTATTACGGTATTATAAAAGATCACTACCCTGAAAAGTATATGAATGGGTGGAAAGGAATAAGAAAAAGTGGGACATGCTGGTAATATGACCTTTTAGCAAAAGTCATAAAAATGCCTGGCATTCACTGAGGCGTTACGATTTCTCAGTCAGTACTTAGTACTTTATTTGCCTTATCTCCTTTCTAGTAGAGCTACACAGATTGCTTGTTACCTCCCCAACACTCATTCTTCCCTTACTTGTTAGTAACTGAACCCTAATTCCATTGAGGTGGCAACTGTACCCAGATAAAAACCTGTATTTCCTGATATTCTGTGGCTGCAAGGTCAAGTTATCGAGTTCCGACCAACGGAATATAAGCAAAACTGAGAGGGTGTGACTTTTGGATATGGTCCTCTCACAAAGCTGGGTGAGCCTTTCTGCCTTGCCCTCCTGCTCCATTTTGCTGCCTGGAATGTACATGTGATGTTTATAACCACAGCAGTCATTCTGGATCACCCTGAGAATGGAAGCCACAAACTAATGATGGCAGACAGTTGCTGATAACCATGGAACCGCCATACCAGATCTGCACTTCTTACCTCAGAACTTCTGTACAAAGAAGAAAAACGCATTAAGTCATTGATTCTTTAGATGGAGGTGGGTGGTATTAAAGCCCCCATTTTACAGATGAGAAAAGAGACCCACAGAGTTAAACAACTTGCCTCAGGCGCACCGCTAGCAAGCAATCTCCAACCACTGTGTAAGACCACTTTCACCCAGGCACCAGGAACTGAGCAGGAGACAGCAGAAGACGTGAGCCTTGAAAATGGGCAGGATAACGTTGAAGGGAGGAGGGCACCTCTACTCAGTAGACTATGCCAAAACCTGGCTTAAAATACTGGAAGACGCCAAAGTTAATGAAAAGGGCATCCAGTCAGCCTGGTGACTTGCTACAGAAAAACCACACTAGAACAGAGGATCCATTGATGAGAAAGTGCTGGGCCACAACCACAGAAAGGAAAAGGGGTAACTGATAGGTCCGGGAATAAGTGTAACCTGGAGAGAAACCTCTGTGAGCCAGGCAGATTTTTCCTCATTCAGGTACAGATTCATTACTGGATTAAATCCAGAAGAACAGCTACCTGGGAATAACCATCCAACTGATTTCTAAAAATGAACTAAAAATTCTTAATGGGAACATCTAAGAAAAAGTAGAATATCTTTATGCAAATAGGAGGAGAGGAAGGGTGTTTATATATCAGGTAGGCACAGGAACAACTTCACAGATCTCTGAGATATAGTCAACTTTTACACCACCACCCCCTCCCCTGCTTTGGGGGTGGAGGGGGAGTGTGAGGGTGGAATGCAGAAGAGCATAATCCGCCTGCTTCCCTGCCTTATCAAGCAATTAAAATACTTAGGATGAAAAGGCATCTTGCATGCTCTGTTTTAGACTCTTCCGGGAGGGAATGAAGTAAAAAAACTGAGAAAGAGAAACAGTCTGAAAAACTGAACTTGTGGAAGCTGGGAAACATAATGATCATTTTTTTTTTTAGAAACAGTAAGGGATGAATGAATGAAGAGTTACATAAGGAGCTACCTCCAGACACAGAGAGGGGCCCGAGGCTTTAACGAGCAAGGCGGCTGTTTGTTCCCTAAGTAGCTAGTACTATCTTCAATTTTCCAAATTAATAAGCTTGTAGTAAACTACTCAAATAATTAGACATTTTCCCCAAGAACATGTTAACAGAAGGATCAAGAAAAGCTGCTGCTAGCTTTTTTACACTTAAGTTAAAATACTGGAGCACAGATGATAAAGCTCACATACTTTTTAAAATAACCAGATAAAAAGTGACCTAAAGGACACGGATAAGTGAGTTTTTCTGGTTATATAACCCAAATTCGATGATCCCTTAAGAGGCAAAACATACCCATGCACATATTAGCAGATTTATTTTATATTTACTTCTAAATACATACTACTTGTTTTTGTATTGCACAACTTTAAAAGATAAAATACAGTTATTGTTGCTTAAAACCTTATTTTACACAGCCACATGGGAGGCAAATTATTTATAAATCATTAGAAGACTTAAACACAAGAACATCAGCGTAAAAGAGTTCATCAGGAAGAAAAAGTATTTCGAAAATTAGTAAACAAATAAATGAAAGATGTCAACTAAGACCAATACAATTAAATAGACCCGAATGTTGCCCTGCATCTTTTAACTTCTGGTCACTTATAGTGCATTAAATAACTAAACAGATGAGGACAGACAGAGAAATGTTCTTATTCTAAAACATTCAAGGAAGATGCCCGCTACCCTAGTTCCCTACCAGTCTTTTATAAAATTAAATAGAGAAGCACAGGTCCAACGTCAGGGCGTGGTCCATCTTTCTGGATTGAACATACACCTAACTAAAGCTGCTAATAATATCTCCTGCTTGGCTTCACATTGATGATAGACTGCTTTTAAATGTTCTTGTAATCTGATACAGGCCAAAGCAATGAGACCCATATCTTTAAAACATATTTACACCAGACACTTATTTAAAATTGTCTTTGTAGCTGAAGACCCTTACACCTTTAAGTTTATTGCTCAGCTCTGTTCAAAATCCTAGCCCGCACAATTACAGGCTCATATTATACGTGTATAATAATAATAAAAAAATTAAATTAAAATAAAGATGAATAAAAGGTTAAAATGAGCATTAAATCATGCCAGGCACTCTGCTAAAAACATTGTTATTGCTACAACTAATTTACAAATGGAGAGACTGAAGTCTGGCAAAGAAGTGTGTCAGACTTCAGATCTCCTAATGAGAGACTGAGGAGGGTTTTAATTCAGCAGTCAGTTTCTAGAACCCATTCTCAATTACTACCACATACATTCTGTCAACCTACATTCTCCTTCTAGCTTTGAAAAGTAGAAAATTGACTTTTTCCTCCATCTATGAAAAATAGTGTTCATCAAACAACTTAAATCAAACAACGTAAATATGATTCAGAGGTGAGGTGCTCAGATCATCAAAAAAGTGTTTTTAAGAACATTAGAGATGTTTACATATGTAAGTAACTGACACATTTTAAATAGTCTTATAGCTATTCATTCGAAGATTCTCCCCAAATCTCTCTGGGCCAAGCTTTTTGACTCTGATTTATTATTTTGAAATAATGACAATGACTTTCCTTAAAACTACTATGAATTGGGACTTCCCTGGTGGCGCAGTGGTTAAGAATCTGCCTGCCAATGCAGGGGACACGGGTTCGAGCCCTGGTGCGGGAAGATCCCACATGCTGCAGAGCAACTAATCCCGTGCGCCACAACTACTGAGCCTGTACTCTGGAGCCCGAGAGCCACAACTACTGAGCCCACGTGCCACAACTACTGAAGCTCACATGCCTAGAGCCTGTGCTCCGCAACAAGAGAAGCCACTGCAATGAGAAGCCCCCGCACGGCAACAAAGACCCAACACAGCCAAATATAAAATAAATAAAATAAAGTAAGTTAAAAAAATAATAATAATAAAAGAATCTGCGTGCCATTGCAGGGGACGCGGGTTGGAGCCCTGGTCTGGGAAGATCCCACGTGCTGCGGAGCAACTAAGCACGTGCGCCACAACTACTGAGTCTGAGCTCTAGAGCCCGAGAGCCACAACTACTGAAGCCCGCGCACCTAGAGCCCATGCTCTGCAACCAGACTAAACGAAAAGTACAAATCTATTTATACAATTAATACTAAGGTTAAATAACAGGAGAATTAGCTGCAGAACAGAATGCTAATCTTAATAAAGTGAAAATACAACCAATGAAATTTGAGAAATTGTGTTTTGAGGAAAATAATTTCCTAATTTTTCATAACAGAGAATCAACAGATTGTCAAAAAATGAAACCTGGAGTTAAAAAAAATAAACAACGTAATGACTCCTATCCCTTAATTTCTCTCCCCTCACATCCACAACCCCAACCCCCAACTTTAGGAGGAGCTCTTGGGAACTCATAGTTTTTGTGGAAAAGAAGCATTTATCTGACATTCAGCAATTCTTTCTGTTATCTTTCTTCTGTTAATTCAAGTAAATTAACTAGAGTTCTTCCTATTCCCTATAATGGTGGGCTAAGTTATTTAGATCAAATCTCACACCAAAAACAACTGTAACAGTTGAATAAAATTTTGAAAGTATTAAAAAGACTACAAGATAATAAGTAATCACCAAGCTCCAAAGATAGGGAAAACAAGACTCTCTGAGGTCATGGGCAAATCCGAAGAACATGAGACCCTTTGTTTAGACAGACGTCCAAGGCAAGTGTGGGCGGACAGAAATCAAAGTCCAGAGGGCGCACAAGGTGGAACGCCTAACAGAAGTTCCTTACTTTAAAAATTAAAATCCCAAAAGACTATACCCACAGGGTGAGAGTAAACAGGATGTGGAAAAGTCTCCTAACGTTCTATAATTTAAAACCTGCCCACTCAGACTAATCAGTGAATTGTGCTAAATATTTAAGTTAGAAATAAACCCAGTCTCACATAAGTTCTTCTTGGTAACAAAAAAGGGGGCCACCTCTCCAATTCATTTCATGAAGACAGTATAACCTCAACACACCAAAACCTAACAAGGACATTAGGAGAGAGGAAAATTATGGGCCAATATTACTCATGAACATAAATGTAAAAATCTTAAACAAAAGATAAGCAAACTGAATCTAGCAATATTTAAAAATATTATAAATCAAAGCTGAGTTGGGCTTATTCTAAGAACAGGCGTTTGACTAGTAGTAAAAAAATCAACATAATTTTCCACATTAATAAGATAAACCTATAATCATCTCAATAGATACAGAAAAGGTATTTGATAAAATTCATCATCCATTCATTGACACGCTTACAAACTAGGAAGAGAAGGGAATTTCCTTAATCCAATGAGGACTAACTACCAAAAACAGCAAACTAACTAAAAGTTACAGCAAACAAAGATAAATGTTAAACAGAAAGTGACCTCATCACTTCCCCAACTAGTAAAACAGAGCAAGAAAAAGAAATGACAGGTATAAAATTTGGAAAGAAAGACATAAAACTGTGATTATATTCACAGATCTTATAATTATACAGTTATAAAATTTTTTAAAAGTCTATAGATAAACGAGTAGAATGTATAAAGGCAGTTTGGCAAGGTTGTTGGATATAAGATCAATGTTAAAATTCAACTGTATTTCTATATGCCAGCAACAAAGAGAGGATAATCTTTTTAAAGATACTTTATACAGCAGTGTCAAAAATATCAAATATATAGGAATTATAATTTAAAAATATAGGAAATCTACAGAGAAAACTATAAACATTACTGAGAACAATTAAAGAAGACTTCATAAATGTACATATATTGCAAGAGTCAATAAAAGATGTCAATTTTTCATAAGCTGCTATACAAGACACCCCCCGCCCCGGCCAAATCCAGTCAAATGCTTTGTGGAAAATTTCAAGATGATTCTAATTTATATAGAAATGGAAAGGGGCCAAGAATAACCAAGAAACTCCAGAAGAAGAACAAGGTGGGAGGGCTTGCTGCCCTGGATATCAAGAATTATTAAGCTAGAATAGGAAAGAAAGTGTGGTATTGCACAAGAATAAATGAATTGATTAACAGAACGGATAGGAAGTCTAAAACCAGACCTGTGCTTCAATAGATACTTAAGGCAAAGATAGCACTGCATAACGGTGAGAAAAAGATGGTTTTTAAAAGTACATGATATTCATCCATAAGGAAGAAAAATAAAATTTGACCCCTATCTCACACCATACAGAAAAAACAATTCCAGGTAGACTGTAGATCTAAATGTGAAAGACAAAAGAGCTTCTGGAAAATGATATGAGAATACCTTTATGATCTTGGAAGCTGAAAGATTTCTTAAATGGGACACAAAAAGTACAAACCATAAAAGACAAGACTAATAAATTGGACTGCACTAAAGACAATGACTTCTGTTTATCAGAAGACACCTTTAAGAGAGTGAAAAGGCAAATCACAAAATAAAAGACATTTATAACCCATGTAACTATGGGCTATACTCAGAATATATAAAGAATGACAACTCAAAAAGAAAAAGTCAACGCAATAAAAAATAGACAAGAGGGCTTCCCTGGTGGCACAGTGGTTGAGAATCCGCCTGCCGATGCAGGGGACACAGGTTCGTGCCCCGGTCCGGGAGGATCCCACATGCCGCGGAGCGGCTGGGCCCGTGAGCCATGGCCGCTGGGCCTGCGGATTCGGAGCCTGTGCTCCGCAACGGGAGAGGCCACAACAGTGAGAGGCCCACGTACCGCAAAAAAAAAAAAAAAAAAAAGACAGAGATCTGAACAAGCATTACACAAAACAGAAAATCCAAATGGACAATAAATACATGACGGGTTCCACTTCATTAGAAATCAGGGAAATGTCAAATCAAACCACAAAGACAAGTCACTACACATCACGATACCAGTTAACATTAAAAAAAAAAAAGGACAATACCATTGGAGAGGAATTGAAACAAAAAGAACTCACATACACTGCTGATGGGACTATAACCTGGTGTAACTTCTTCGGAAAACAGTTCGGCATGATCAACTAGAAGTGAACATAAACTCTGTGACCAAAGTCCACACTTAGGAACATACCTTTAAAATTTCATGTACCAGGGCACAAGTATAAACATGCGACAGCAGCACTGTTAATAAGTCACAAATATCCAGCAACAGTAAAAATGGATAAACTGAGTTAAATACACACTGTGGAATACAGCGAAGAAAATGAATAAACTGATGCTATATATAACATGCATTAGTGTTAGAAAACAATGTTCAGTGAAAAAGCCATGCCAAAAAATAGTGCATACTCTGTGATTCTATTTAACATTCAAACACAGGCAACATAAAATATATTGCAGAGGGATGAAGGCTTAAATGCTAAAATTACGGGGGAAAAGTGATTATCATAAATGTCAATGATAATGGCTACCTCCTTGGAGGAAGGAATGAGCTATGACAGAGAAAAGATATCCATGTTCTATTTCAACTGCTTATGTTAATGCATTTTTTCTGTATGTTAGTGTTCACATTTAAAAATGTTTTTTGGGACTTCCCTGGCAGCTCAGGGGTTAAGAAACCGCCTGCCAATGCAGCGGACACTGGTCAATCCCTGGTCCGGGAAGACCCCACATGAAGCGGAGCAACTAAGCCTGCGTGCCACAATTACTGAGGCCACACGCCACAACTACTGAAGCCCGTGTGCTCTAGGGCCCGCATGCAGCAACTACTAAGCCCGCATGCTGCAGCTACTGAAGCCCACGCGCCTAGAGCCTGTGCTCCGCAACAAGAGAAGCCACCGCAGTGAGAAGCCTGCGCACCACAACGAAGAGTAGCCCCCCTCGCTGCAACTAGAGAAAGCCCGTGCGCAGCAACGAAGACCCAACGCAGCCAAAAATAATTTTAAAAAATTTTTAAATGTTTTTTTAAATTATCCATATTGTTATTTTTAAAAATAGCCACTCTGAAAAACAGTTTGTCAGTTTCTTACAGAATTTAACATGCATTACCATATGACCCAGCAAATGCCTTCTCGGGCTTAAATAAAAACTTACGTCCACACAAAAATCTATACACAAATGTTCATGGCAGCTTTATATGTAATAGCAAAAGACTGGAAACAACCCAGATATCCTTCAAAGAATGACTAGACAAACCGTGATACATCCATAATATGGAATATTCAGTGATAGAAAGGAATAAATTATTGAGACATGCAAAACTTTGGATGAATTTCCAGGAAATTTATGCCAAGTGAAGAAAGCATTTATATAACGTTTATTTACACAACATTTATGATACTTTTTAAGTGACAAAATTATAGAAATGGAGAACAGATCAGTTGTTGCCAGGGGATGACGACGGGGCTGGGGTAAGCGGGGGCTGGGGAGTGGGAGGAAGGTGGCATGGTTACAGAGGGTAACACAAGGGATCTCTGTGGGGATCGAACTCTCTGTATATTCATTACGGCGGTGGCTACATAAAATTACACATGTGATAAAACTGCATGGAACTAGACACACGCAAGTAAGTACAAGTAAGATGGGGGACAGCTATCTGAATAAGATCAAAGGATGTCAATATCAAAGCCAGTGGACTGTACTATAGTTTGGCAATACATTACCATTGGGGGAAACTGTGTAAAGAGTACACAGGATCTCTGTGTTAGTTTTTACAACATGTGAATCTACAATTATCTGAAATTAAAAGTGTAATTAAAGTAATTTCAAAAACAGAACAAACACAATTTCTCTCTCTCTCCCTTTCTTTCTGTCTCTGTGTATCTTTATGATGTACAGTTGGGATGATGTTCACCAAATGATAATTACAACACTTATTCCTTGATGGTGTAACTCTGGGTGATCTGAATGTTCCTATACTGTTATAATATTTTTTATAACAGGCATCTCTTTTTAGAAAAATAACAAGTCATTACTTAATTTTTTTAAGGCAATACAGTATGAAACTTATGCTCTTAAAATTATAAGACACTATTAAAAAATTAAGAAGACCGAAATTAATGAAAGGACATCTATGTTCATGGATTGGAAGACAATATTGTTAAGATGATAATACTCTCGGGCTTCCCTGGTGGCGCAGTGGTTGAGAGTCCGCCTGCCGATGCAGGGGACGTGGGTTCGTGTCCCGGTCCGGGAAGATCTCACATGCTGCAGAGCGGCTGGGCCCGTGAGCCATGGCCGCTGAGCCTGCGCGTCCGGAGCCTGTGCTCTGCGGCGGGAGAGGGCACAGCGGTGAGAGGCCCAAGTACCGCAAAAAAAAAAAAAAGATGACAATACTCTCTAAATTGATCCACAGATTCAACACAATCCCTCCCAAAATCCCAGTTGGTATTTTTGCAGAAATTAACAAACTGATCCTAAAATTCACAGGAAAATTCAAGGACCCAGAATAGCCAAACAATCATGAAAAGTAAAATGAAGTTGGAGGGGCTTCCCTGGTGGCACAGTGGTTGAGAGTCTGCCCACCGATGCAGGGGACACGGGTTCATGCCCCGGTCCGGGAGGATTCCCACATGCCGCGGAGCGGCTGGGCCCGTGGGCCACGGCCGCCGGGCCTGCGCGTCTGGAGCCTATGCTCCACAACGGGAGAGGCCGCTACAGTGAGAGGCCCGTGTACAGCAAAAAAAAAAAGAAAAAAAGAAAAGAAGAAATTAAGTTGGAGAACTCTCAACTTCACAATTTCTTCACAATTTCTAAATTTACTACAAAACTATAGTAATCAAGACTGTGGTACTGGCATAAGGATAGATATGCAGAGCTATGGAACAGAATTGAGAGTCTGTAAAAAAATTTCTGATTTTCCACAATGGTGCCAAGACAATTCAATGGGGAAAAAAAGATAGTCTTTTCAAAAAATAGTGCTTGGACAACTGGATATCCACATGCAAGAAATGAAGTTGGACTCTCACTTCATACCAAATACAAAATTAACTCAAAGTAGACCATAACTGAAATGTAAGAGATAAGACTATAAAACTCTTAGAACAAAGCACAGGAGCAATTCTTTATGACCTTGAGTTAGGCAAAGCCTTCTTAAATATGACACCAAAAACAAAAGCAACAAAAAGGAAAAACAGACAAACTGGATTTCCTCAAAATTAAAAGTTTTGTGCTTTAAAGAATACCATCAAGAAAGTGAAAAGAGAACCTACAGAATGGGAGAAAATGTTTGCCAATCATATAACTATAATAATACACATGTATACAGCTCTTACAACTCAATAACAAAAGACAACCAAGTTTAAATATGGGCAAAGGATCTGAATAGAAATTTCTCCAAAAAACCAAAAAAAAAAAAAAAAAAAAAAAAACCCAAAACAAACAACAAATGGCCAACATACACATGAAAAGACATTTACATCATTAGCTATCAGGGAAATGCAAATCAAACCCACAATGAGACCACTTCACACTCACTAAGATGACTATAATCAAAATGACAGATAGGACTTCCCTGGTGGTCCCACGGTTTGACCCCTGGTTGGGGAAGTTCCACATGCTGCACTGTGCGGCCAAAAAAAACAAAAAACAGACAGACAATAACAAGTGTTGATGAGGATGTGGAGAAATCAGAATGTTCATCTATTGCTGGCGGGATGAAAAATAGTACAGCTGCTGTGGAAAACAGGTGAGCAGTTCTTCAAAAGGTTTAACATAAAGTTACCATACGATCTAGCACTTCTACGTATATACTCAAGAGAAATGAAAACATAAGTCCACAAAAAACTTGTACACAAATGCTCACAGCGGCACTATTCATCACAGCTCAAAAGTGGAAACAATCCAAACATCCATCAATTGATGAATGGATAAGTAAAATACGGAATATCCATACAATAGAATATTATTCAGCAATAAAAAGGAATGAAGTACTGATTAATGCTAAAACATGGATGAGCCTTTGAAGCATTATGCTAAGTGAAAAATGCCAGTTACAAAAGACCAAATATTATATGATTCCATTTACATGAACTACCCAGAATAGATATATCTGTAGAGACAGGAAGTAGATTAGTGGTCGCCTGTGTGATGGGGGTTTGGGGTGAAAATAACAAGTGACTACTAATAGATATGGGGTTTCTTCTAGTGATAAAAATGTTCTAAAATCGATTGTGGTGTTGGGTGCACATCTCTGCAAATATACTAAAAAGCACTGAATTGTAGTACATTCTAAGTGGGTAAATTGTCACTAAGTGAATTATGTATCAATAAAGCTGTTCTATTTAAAAAGGCAATATAATGCAAATACTTTTTCATTTACAAGACCACTAAATGACATCACGTTTACTTATAGACGAAATAGGGAATTATGAAAAATTCAGAAATTCAATACAATGTTTAAGCAGAAAACAGACAAGTTTTCATTTTGGAGCCATTTATTATTTTATTTTATTTTATTTTAAATATGAGGGATAAGAGCAATCCTTAAAGAAGGAGTAGGATCTGAGGACCAAACTAACATATGCACAGGAAAGGTGATAAACCTGGAATTTGCTTTGAAGTAATCTAGCAGTGGATAAGGGAGGTAGGAAAGGGAGATAAAAAATGTAACAGGACTGGCTGTTGTCAATTTTTGAAGCTAAGTAATAAGCATATTGAGATTCATTTATTACTCTCTCTACTATGTTTGAAGTTTTCCATTAAAAACTAAAAAGTATTTTTCTAAAAATAAATCAATAATTATATTATATTCTAATATAATATGTCATAATTTACTTCACCAGCTATTTGTTTTTGGACATCAGCTCTGTCCAATTCCATTATTAGTATGAATGCTGGGTAAACAGTCCCCAAATCACTTAATGCAGACTTAGTTGGACCACACACCTTGGGAAAGAAGGGAAGATCAAAGGAAGCAGTAGAGGATACAATTAAGGTGCACATTTTTTGCTTTTGCCCCACCCTCTACCTGGTATTGACAGATATCCAATTACCCCATGGTTAGCTCTGGAGGTTTTGAGATAGACTCTTATGATGATAATACATTAATCATATCAGAAAAATAAATAAATAAAATTAAAAGTATAACCTTAAGCACCAAACTTCCAAAGGATTATTTAAAATAGTACAGGGACTTCCCTGGTGGCGAAGTGGTTAAGAATCCGCCTGCCAACGCAGGGGACACAGGTCCGATCCCTGGTCCAGGAAGATCCCACATGCCACAGAGCAACTAAGCCCATGTGCCACAACTATTGAGCCCACACATCGTGACTACTGAGCCCACACATCGCGACTACTGAAGCCTGCGTGCCTAGAGCCCATGCTCTGCAACAAGAGAAGCCACTGCAATGAGAAGCCCGTGCAACACAAAGAAGTGTAGCCCCCACTCACCTCAACTAGAGAAAGCCCGCGCGCAGCAATGAAGACCCAAGGCAGCCAATAAATAAATAAATACTATAAAATCAGTTTTACAATGATATCTATGGTTCTGCAGAAATGGTACAAATGGTTTTCAAATAAATCTGATTTCCTAAACAGCTTAGACAGCACTATAGTATCCTCCACAATAAGACAGAGTGTTTTAAAATGGAAATTCTTACCAACTTATATCAAATATGTACCATCTGATTAGATCTAAAGCAGATTAAATGTGTTTCTTACTATTTATAAAACATCACTATACCCAGCTAACGATTTGCATAGTCAGTTAGACAATATATCAACCAAGACAACTAAAAACTGGCTCTAGGAACTTTCCTGGTGGTCCTATGGCTAAGACTCGATGCTCCCAACACAGGGGTCCTGGGTTCCATCCCTGGTCAGGGAACTAGATCCTGCATGCCACAACTAAGAGTTCTCATGCCGCAACTAAAAAAGGTCCTGAATGCCACAACTAAAAGATCCCCGCATGTTGTAGCTAAGACCCAGAGCAGCCATAAATAAATACATAAAATTTTTAATAAATAAATAAATAAATAAAAACTGGCTCCAAATAAGGGCTAATGATTAACATAACTGAAAAGGATCTTAAACAGAATTATAAACACTAGCAAAGCTAATTCTTTTCACTGAAGGGTAATGCCATGAAACAAATGATCATAAAATGTGAAATCCTTCACAAAAGTATTCAAAGCAAATTAAATTTTAGAATGACAAATATTCAAGTGCTACAGTATGAGAAGTACTGTGCATTGTCTGAATAAAAGTAATGAGAGATAATACTGAAAAACAGTCACCATTCGTGAAAGAGGCACTTAAAGATAATAGTTGTCTTGTGAAAAATACTGTACCCTCAAATGATCAAAACATTCCTCATTCTTCAGTATGAGCAATAAGAAGATGAAATAGAAATGCATATAAAATATTTATAGCTGCATGACAATTAACTTCAAAATGATACTGAGTCTCTCATGAGCCCCTTTGGAATTACATGTCTGACGATTTCCAGGCATTAAATATCACATCTCTTTTCCTCCTTTCTTCAAACCTTTATTCTAGTAGCACTG
This sequence comes from Phocoena phocoena, assembly GCF_963924675.1. Taxonomy (NCBI): domain Eukaryota; kingdom Metazoa; phylum Chordata; class Mammalia; order Artiodactyla; family Phocoenidae; genus Phocoena; species Phocoena phocoena. Next base: position 21,592,991 of record NC_089236.1, read on the forward strand.
CTCAGTCTGAGATGCTCTGCACCACAGCCCCTCCCTACCTCCTGGATTGTGAGGATGCTACCAATCTTTAACGCTCCCAAAGCATCTTCACCAAGATGCACACACTTCCAGGAGCTACCACTTCCCTTCAGCAAAGTAGGGGAAAGCAGTCATCATCAGAGCTCGACTCACTCTCTGATGTGTATGCACATCTAGTCCCAAGTCTCCTCACTCCGCGCCTCATCCTTTACACTCGCGAAGTTCCAAACCCATCATGCTCTCGCACCTCTGCACACGCTGTTTCCGAAGGCCACAGGCATGCTTTGCTTGCTCAAGGAGAACCCCAACTAATACTTCAGGTCTTAACTCCGGCTAGGTTCTCAGTGAAGCTTCTCTCACTCATCCAGGATAATCTGCTGCAGCTTCTCCCTTTTGCTCCCAGTAAACCACCCCCATTTCAGAAGCGAACTCTCTGAGGACAAGAACTGTGTGTCTTTCCAAAACATTTCGTTCTCAGGGCTTGGTATAATGATCTCATAGTAGGTGGTCAAACTATATCTCCTTAACCCACCTTGAGTTATTTATTTTTCCTATCAGAATTCTTGAGGGTCACGTGATAGTACTGCAAAAGTATTTTGTAAAAGCACTGTACAAATGATGGGTTTGTATAGGCTGTACTTATCTTTTAGACACTGAATCACAGTGCTTTTCATCCTAAATTATAGTTGGGAAATATAGACACCCTGTTAGTCTCTACTGTCGAATTTCTTAATTCCCTAACCAAATAAACTAAACGATTCCATCCCTAAGATGAATCTGACAACCTTCAGGAATATTAAGATTCCCACTCCAGGAATTTTTTCTTTTAATTTCCCCTAGGGACTTCTCTGGTGGCTCAGTGGTTAAGACTGCATGCTCCCAATGCAGGGGGTCTGGGTTCGATCCCTGGTCGGGGAACTAGATCCCACATGCATGCCTAAGAGTTCACATGCCACAACTAAGACCCAGGGCAACCAAAATAAATAAATTAAATAAATAAGTAAAGTTTAATATCCCCTAACCTCAGGTATAAAGGAAAATTTATAGTGTTTAGTATTTGCCTCAGAGGTGCAAAATGAATAGTCAGGCAGGACCCTCCAATTCACTTAAACCTGTTTCTTTCAAAGTTTTGTCTGGACGCCTAAAGCAAAAACTACAGAGCACATCATCATTCTGTCCTGTGTCCAAAGAGATACAACTTGGCTTCTTACTCATCTCTTCACTTCTTTCCTATTCTTTCAATGGCAGGAAGGACATGGATACAGAATAAGAAAACTGGCCTCTAGTTCTATTTCTCAAAGGCATTCAAAACAACTTTGCTACCTCAAAAAGAGAGACTGAAAAAAAAAAAGAAAAGGGAGACTGGACTAAAATTAGGCAGTCTCAAATTGGGGCAGGTAAAAGAGTTACGTAAAACAACTGAGTAGTTAATAAGAAATAATGGTTACTATCCTGGCCCTCTGGAGAAGAAATGTCCTGCCTAAAAATCTCAATATTCACTAAAAACAAAACAGAAAGTTAGCCAAATAAAATACACCTGAAGGCTGGACTCAGTTTCTTACACCAGCAGTATTTTAGTGGCCATGACACACATAAATTTGTGAGTTATATTCGTGAGTTCCTTGCTGATCCTGATAATCTTTAAGCACTGCCTCTTCTACCTTTGAAATTTAACTCAAAAAAAAAAAAAAAAAGGACCATGAGAGCCATGTTTTCCAAATTAAAGACATTATGGCTGGGAGATAGTTTCAACAAGCCAGAGTTTGCTGGTCCCTATGTTACTCTAAAAATGAACCAATATCTTTGAATGTCTTGTCCTAAAACATCTTTAGCCTAGTACTAAAACTCTACCTTCAGTCTATGATTTTTTATTCTCCCAATATACTCTCCTTTTTTTTTAATCGAATTGTATACTTTATTTATTTTTAATTAATTAATTTTTATTTTTGGCTGTTTTGGGTCTTCCTTGCTGCGCATGGGCTTTCTTTAGCTGCGGCGAGCAGGGGCCACTCTTCATTGTGGTTGCTTGTCCTGTTGCAGAGCACGGGCTCTTGGCGCACGGGCTTCAGTAGCTGTGGCACATGGGCTCAGCAGTTGTGGCGCACGGGCTCAGCCGCTCCGCGGCACGTGGGATCTTCCCGGACCAGGGCTCGAACCCGTGCCCCCTGCATCGGCAGGCGGACTCTTAACCACTGTGCCACCAGGGAAAGTCCTAGACTCTCCTTTTAACTGTACAGCAAAGCCACCATCCTTGAACGTCAGAGTTACAATACCTTTATTCGTAAACGAAGGTCTCTTCCAACCGATATCTCAATACCACTACAACCCCACACACATGTGCACACACAACTCCTGTTCAGAAATGGTCCGGTTCATAAGGCATCTCCCTCTCCACTAATAATGTGAGAAGATTACCATTTAAATAGCACTCCTTCTAATTCTGTAAATTCAGCCAATATGATTCCACTGGTTGAAGTGTATCCTATTCTCCAACGATGCATAAACTATGGGACAGACATAATCGCGTGCTGCAGAGTCATCCTCAGGTTCCCAATCAAATGTCATAATAACGTAACCCACAGGGTGAGGCCCCAATGCCACACGACTGGTGTCCTTTGGTCATAAAGAGACACACCAGCGGTGCATGTTCACAGAGGGATGACCATGTGAAGAGGCAGCAAGGGGGCACGCCAAGGAGAGAGGCCTCAGAAGAAATCAAACCTGCCAGCACCTTAATCTTGGACTTCTAGCCTCCAGGACTGTGCGAACATAAACTTGTTGTGTAAGCCACTCCGTCTGTGATATTTTGTTACAGCAGCCCTAGCAAACTAATACAATGTGATTTAATACCTGCGATTAAAAATTTTTGAACAAACTAAATGATGCGGTTGGATTTTTAGAAAAATGTGTTTTCTCCTTGTGCTTTGCTTTGTTAATAAAATTTGTACTGAAATATAACCTACGTTTAATAAAAGTACACAAATCATAAGTTTCCAGCTTTGATGACTTTTCACAAAGTGAACACATTCATGTAACCACCACTCATATCAAAACAGAAAACACTGGTAGCTGTGCTTTCTGAATTCATGGATTCAAAACTGAATTTTCTATACTAATTGCTTACATATCTTGAGTAACTTTGTTTCCTTCCTAATACAGATTGTTTTTTATCTTTCAAGCATAGGTCTTATTGGACACAACCAGTATTGTTTAGAAATACTGCAATATCAGAAACATTAAACTTCTTAAGGACTAACATGTTAAAAAGAAACCAACCAGAGTCATGGTTCCATCATTTTATCTATCTATCTATCTATCTATCTATTCTTTTTTTAATGGGAAGAGACTGTGGTTATCTTTGTGAGACACACAGTCTGGTAAACTTATCACATAGGCTCCAATTAGTTTTTCTTTCTCCCACTTAACATCTTTTAACATTTTCTTCCGACAAGACTTCAAGCAAGTAAAGAAAGACTTTTGTGGAAAGTGAATGTCAGTTGAAGCAGTGATGCAGTTAATTTATTTGAATTACTTTTCATGAATTTTATAGTCTTGAAATGAAATTGTTTCCAACAAGTGATAGTTTTTTCAGCTAATGAGGAACCGGGTATTATTTTCCCCTTGCAACTGTCTTCCTGAGTAAATTATATTCTAATGGAAAAGTTCTACGGTTTTGAAGTAGTTATTTCAAAAAGCTGGAGAATACAGGGAAACTGCATAAATGAAAAACTAGATGCTGAAATCCAAAAAGATCAGAGGCAGTCTCTAAGAGAACTTTATTGGAATCATAACCACAGTTCATGGAGGGACTGGCGAAGTCCAGATGAAGAGAGGGGCAGGGATGAAAAAAGACAGGATTACCTTGGGGGACTGAGGGGAGACGGTGGTAAAAGCCCAGTGAAGGCAACAGCAGCGTGATCAGTCATCCTGATCACGGGTGCCAAGGTAATCCCTATAAAGACATCATTTTCACTTTCTGAATAAAGGTAGGGCTATAGTTTACTATCTCTATCTTGGTTTGTATTCCTCCAGAAGCTGACTGAGACAAGGTTTTAAAGTTGAGGTAGTTTATTTGTAAGGTGATCCCAGGAAACACTGGAAGAGGATTGGGGAAAAGAGACAGGAAGAAGAAAGAAGTCAATAAAGAGCTGAGTCTAGAAAACGGGTACCAGTTGCATGCCACTGTGGACAACTGCAGAACAACTGCAGTTCTACTGCAGAACTCTGCAAGACAGTGTAGGACGCGTGTCCCGGGTCACCCCACCTGAGGGTTAAGGGAGCTGGGTACTTATCCACCAACTCCTGTCAGATATTGGTTGAGGGCCGCTCCCAGAGTGAGGGTTAACACCCTGACATTTCTGACCCGCCCTCCAGGCCAGCTGGCAACAGAGAAAGCTCTCAGGCAGAGATACAGATACTGGGATTTAGAAGTTGGCCAGTGTGCACAGAAATGGCAAGGGCTGAGGGACTCTGGGAGGGCACTGAGAGCATCTAGGGCACGTAGGTCACAGTTCCTAAACCAGGGGAATCTGTCGCTAACTTGGAAATGTAAGAAACATCACCCTTCACCTAGAAGATGCAGAAAAAGGACTGAGAACTGCTCTAAATCAATAGACATTTTCCTCTGCTAAACAGTAGAGGTGCTCTTCTCAAGAAATTGTTTAGCTATGATACATAACAAGTTACAAAGAAAAACTCTGCCAAATCCTCATAGTTATTAAGTTCTACATAGTTATATAAAAGAAACCAAAGCTGCAAACGACCTTGGGTGGTGTGCTTTTTTTCTCTATGAGCAGAGAAGGCCACAACTTCCGATCATAAAATATTCTCCAGAAAGGCTCTTTTAAAGAGAAGAGAAAAAAATGTAAAAACAGTATGTCTGTAGAGTTTTCCCCTTCTTCTTTTGGAATAGCTAATGATACAATATAAGCAAGAAACTGCAGACTGATACACATACACATGGTTCTTACAATAAACTAAAAAACAGACTTCAGCTTAATTTCTTTTCTAACACAGTCTTTCAGAATACGCTGGCTCTCCATCAATGTTTCACCTCTGGCCAGGCCACAGCTGTCTATGTCTCACAGTTGGTAAGAACATGTAAGAATAAGGTTTTATTTAAGAACTTAAAAATGTTTATTAAGTCATTTTGCATTAAAGACATATAATTGACCTAACTTTCAAGAGGTTTATTTTAAACTTAAACTCAACTTAGATGAGATCGGTTTCTCTAGTCTTCTTGATCAATTTCTTTAATTTTCCAAGAAACTGATATTCTAAATTGAGGTCTGTACACAAATTGTATATGTCCCTATTGGTTTTTTTTGTTTTTTTTTTTTTTTTTGCTGTACGCGGGCCTCTCACTGTTGTGGCCTCTCCCGTTGCGGAGCACAGGCTCCGGACGCGCAGGCTCAGCGGCCATGGCTCACGGGCCCAGCCGCTCCGCGGCATGTGCGATCTTCCCGGACCGGGGCATGAACCCGTGTCCCCTGCATCGGCAGGCGGACTCTCAACCACTGCGCTACCAGGGAAGCCCCCCTATTGTTTATATTGAGATAAACTAGTACTTCCCTACTCATAGTAACTATATTGAATTAAATAACATTTTTTAGTCCATTCATCATATAAATTCTTACACAGCTTCTATTTTATTGTTAACTTTTATTTTAAAAGCCCTCTATGCCTTTAGAGTTTGGTCATGTTGCGCTGACAACATTTTCTTCTTTCTAAATGTATCTATTTGTTAACTTTAACTTTATGCAATCTGAAAATAATCCATGACATTCGGTAAACACAGTTTAAGTATCTCCCTCTCCAACAATGTTACAAATTTGACATCAGTGCCTTGGTACAGCTCTAAAAATGATTTCCTATTCTGTCACTTCTTTGCCAGCCAATTCCTTTATGCAGCGGTTCTGCAGAAAGACCGCTACATGCCTTCACAGTAATACAAATGACTTGATGAATGGTATTTTCTCCAGTGATGCCTTCGTAAGTGGACATTGTAAGCTGTTAAATTGCAAACCACTGTGATTTCAGCTAAAGTTGAACCACAAATCAGAAAACAGAACGTAAAGAGGAAAAAAAATCAAGAAACATTGGAGTCTGAGCATTAAATAGTTTCCGCTGACTACATCTATGATGATATTTTGGAATTAATGTTCATTTTCTTAGGTACCATAATGGTACTGTGGTTATGTATTTTTTAAAAAGGAATCCTTATGGAGACATGTACTAAGAATTTAAAGATGGAATGATATGCTGTGTGAGATAAAATAACCTTGTGAGGTACAAAGGGCAGTGGCTGGGCTACGGCTGAAGCAAGACTGACCGAATGTTGATCATCTGAAGTTGGATGACAGGCACATAAGTTTCACTATACTATTTCTCTACTTTTGTATATGCTTAAAATTTTTTCCACAATGAAAAGTTAAGCTGCAGGCCAGAAGGGAGTAGCATGATATGTTTAAAGTGATGAAAGGGAAAAACCTTTCATCACTTTAATTCTCTACCCAGCAAGGCTCTCATTCAGATTTGACGGAGAAATCAAAAGCTTTACAGACAAGCAAAAGCTAAGACAATTCAGCACCATCAAACCAGCTTTACAACAAATGCTAAAGGAACCTCTGTAGGTGGGAAACACAGAGGTGAGAACAAAAGAGTAAGGGAAGAAAAAAGACCTACAAAAACAAACCCAAAACAATTAAGAAAATTGCAATAGGAAAATATATATCGATAATTACCTTAAACGTAAATGGATTAAATGCTCCAAACAAAAGTTAAGCTGTCTCAAGAGCAGTCTCCTAAAAGCACAGAAATTTCTTCTGATACAACAAAAGGAAGAAAAAAGGCAGAAGGAGGACGGGAAGGGGAAGAACAGGAGGAGAAGAACAAAAACCAACTACTGGGGAGGTGAACAGGTTCTGGTCACTCCTGTTGGCTCCGTCAAAAAAAAAAAAAAAAAGGCATTTTTATTTTATAATTTAATCTGATCCGTAGTTATACCAAATAGCTTGTCCACGAAAAATAACAGCTTCTCTTACACTAGACAAGGGTTTCTCATCCTTGGCACTACTGACATTCGGGCTGGGTAATTCTGTGTTGCGAGGGGCTGTCCCTGTGTACAGCAGGATGTTTGGTGGCCTCCCCAATCACCAGATGCCAGGAACATGCAGCCGGTGTGACAGTCAAAAACGTCTCTGGATGCTGCCAAAGCAGCCCCCAGGTGGAAACCACTGCACTAGATAATACATAAACACAAATACCCACCTGGAAAGAGGCAGGTTAAAAACATACTGATAATCTGCAGACAGACAATGATCAGACAGATTATTTTTGTTTCTGCAGGGCAAACCCAATAGGGAATTTATGAAGGAATTGAGGTTTAGAATAAGTGAAGCTATATATCATTTTGATAAAATCACAGTGATAGGCCTTACAGAGGCTTAGGAGACAAAATGCAGCAGGGCAATGAGGGGTGCAAATATATATATGAAAAAAGCAAAATACCTTTTTATAAAAGTAATTTGTTCTTTATCACTGACAGCACGTTAAAAAAGCTGGGTGGGGACAGTACACAGGGTTTATTATATTATTCTACTTCAGTGTATGTTTGAAATGTTCCAAAATAAAAAGTGAATGTTTTTTCCATTCTATTTCTCGCTTTCTTTTTCTTAATGGTGCCAATTACTCACAAAATTGATTTTGCACCTACACTCTGAAAACCACTAGAATGATGATTAAGGGCACAGGTCTACAAGCTGTATGTTGGTCAAATTATATCCTATGTAAAGTCCGTTTCTCTCATCAATAAAATGACAATAGTGCCCACCTCATAGGCTTGTTGTGTGAAATAAATAATTCCTGTAAACTGCTCAACATAGCGAACAAAATAAGTGGTCAACAGGTTACCTACTTCTGTTTAGCTATCACTGCTTAATGACAAGAAAGACATAAACCTTAGTACAAAGTCCCTTCAATTTTTCTAAACCAAATAGTTATGAGAATATAAAACGAGGCACTATGTGTCACAGCAAATGTAACCAAGAATATAGTCCAACTATAATTCAAAGATACATGCACCCCTATGTTCACAAAAGCACTATTCACAATCGCTAAGACACGGAGACAACCTAAATGTCCAACAGCAGATGAATGGATAAAGATGATGTGGTACATATACACAATGGAATACTACTACTCACCATAAAAAAGAATGAAATAATGCCATTTGCAGCAACATGGATGGACTTAGAGATTATCACAGTCAGTGAAGTAGGTGAGACAGAGAAAGACAGATATCATATGATATCACTTGTATGTGGAATCTAAAAATATAATACAAATGAACTTATTTACAAAACAGAAAGAGACTCAGAGGCATAGAAAACAAATTTATGATTACCAAAAGGGAAAGGGGGTGAGGGAAAGACGGATTGGGAGTTTGGGGTTAGCAGATGCAAACCATTACATATAGAATTGATAAACAACAAGGTCCTACTGTATAGCACAGGGATATTCAATATCCTGTGATAAACCTTAATGGAAAATAATTTTAAAAGGAATGTATATATATATATGTATAACTGAATCACTTTGCTGTACAGCAGAAATTAATGCAACATTATAAATCAACTATACTTCGGTTAAAAAAAAATCTCAGAGTCCCACTGCAATGGCAATTAGTAATATACAGATGGTGATAATTTATGCAACAGTGTAATTCATGTAAAAGCAGTGATAAGAAAAAAATTCAAAAAAGAAAACAGCTGTAGTTTGAAAGCTATAAAGCACACACAGATACACGTCAAGCTTAATTCAAACCAACTGACTCTCAACAAACAGGGGAAATGCACCAAGCATTATTATAATGTGTCCACTGGTTAACCAAGTGTCACATCACACAGCACTGAACTAATCTCATTAGCAAAGAGAAAGTAGAAGAATCATCTGTGCCAAAATAAAAATATAATGAGCAAGAAGTAAAGTAGGGAACAAAGGAATTTAATATTCAATTTTGAACCTCAAGTGTCCTAAGAAAAAGACTTAACTTTGAAGGAAGAAAATCTATCCTTTTGTCACTAACAAGCCATCTCATTTAAAAACATGCTAAAGAGTACCTTTAGAGTATTAGTAATTCTTAGGAGAAAATAAAGGAAAACAAACTATTTCAACACGTATTTGCTTTAACAAGCCCATGTGCTATGTGCTCAGTCCTACAATAGACACTCTGGAGATAAGCACGAGCCACAGTCCCCTGCCCATAAGGCTGAATTCCGGGACAAAATGAGTAATACAAACGTTACTGCCATACAAGTCCAGATGAAGGAAGAATCAATCAAATCAAAAGGCTACGGCCATAAAGGGCAGAATGGTTATGACTGTAAAAGGCAAACAAATCCCTGCAGAGGAAAACAAGGGGAAAAGGAGAGGCAGCAGTGCCAGGAAGCTATTGTGAGAGCGAAGGGATTCCAGCAGATTGGACTAGAAGAGGATAGAGAGGATGGGTGAAGTTTTCAGAGGATTTTGGATTAAGTGGTATCGAGAAATGTGTATGTGTGATGTCTACTATGGGAATGACCGAGTGGGCAACTGACTGAATGTGAGAGTTAGAGGAGGCCAAGAACTATCATGGCCAAGAGAACAGAAGAACGATGTTATCACTGACAGAAATATGGATACATAGAGAATAAAGGAATGTAGAAGCCAATTTGATTTCATAACTTCCGAGTTTCAGGTGATAAGAAATCCAAGTGGATTGTCTGTTAAGACAACTAAAGATGGGATGAACATCAGATGAGAAAACAGACCTTTGTCACTGCTGCCACACTGGTCCACGTCTCTGTCATCTCTCCCTGGATTACTGCAATAGCCTCTAGCTGCTACCCTTGTCCTCATGGTCTCTTCTCAACTGGCCAGAGAGGGCCTTCAAAATGTAAGTCAGAGTATATCACTACACTGCTCAAAACCCCCCAGTGGCTCCCCATTTCACTCAGTAAAATCCAAAACCTTTATAATGGTTCACAAATCCCTTCATGATCTGCCACCGCCAACCCCCTTCCTCTCCAGCTTAATGGCCTCTTCCCCCTGCCCATCGATTCTGCCCACACTGACTTCCTTGCTTCTCCTAGAACATTCCAGGCTTGCTCCCACCTTACGGCAAATGTGTTCCCTCTGCCTTGAAAACTCCTAGCTGGATAACTAACTCCACAAGGCTACCCTTTGCCTCTTTCAAGACTTAGTTCAAATCCCACCTTCTCAATGAGCCCATATCTGACCACACTATTTAAAATGTCAAGCCCCACCCTCAACCTAGTACTCCTGATCCCACTGCCTGCTTTTTTCCCAGAGAACTTACCACCTTCTAGGCTGCAATACAATTTACTTATTATGTTTACTATTTGTTGCTGTCTCCTCTTACTAAAATGTAAGCACTATGAAAGCTGAGATTTTGCTCACTGAAGTATCGCAGGCCTAAGTAAAAGAGGGCTTGCAAAAACTAGGTACAAATACCAATTTTCTGAATTAACGAGCTGCTAAAAAGGGGTCAAAGATAATGAAAACTGGGGCTTCTCTGGTGGCGCAGTGGTTAAGAATCCGCCTGCCAATGCAGAAGACGTGGGTTCAAGCCCTGGTCCAGGAAGATCCCACATGCCACGGAGCAACGAAGCCCGTGTGCCACAACTACTGAGCCTGCGCTCTAGAGCCCATGAGCCACACCTACTGAGCCCGTGCTCCACAACAAGAGGAGCCACCGCAATGAGAAGCCCACGCACCGCAACGAAGAGTAGCCCCTGCTCACCGCAACTAGAGAAAGCCCGCATGCAGCAATGAAGACCCAACGCAGCCAAAAATAAATAACTAAAATAAATAGATTTTTTTTAAAAAGATAATGAAAACTTGAGCAAAAAAGTCACCTTGTCTCCATCAGCTCCAAGCCTGCCCATTTCTTCCAATACTTTCTAACTCAGTAATGGTCTCACCATTCAACCAGATTCTCAAGTCAAAGAAGCTTGGAAACCATCCTAGACTTCTCACTCTTCCAGTCCCTGCCCAGTCAATTCATCACCAAAAGCTGTCAAATTTCCTCTAATATCTCTAGAACAGGAGCCCTCTTTTCCACTGCCACTGTACCAGTACAAAGATTTTCATCTCTAAACTAGACTATGAAATCCACAACTGAGCTTTTTTGCTTTGATCTAACCAGGACCATTGAACGGATTTTAGATGATGACAGAGTATGACAGGTAGCAGAAAGCTAAGTGAAGAATAGGATACTTGAAGGTGAGAGAAATACATTTTATCTTCACTTTCTTCCCTCCTATTGATGTGCATTTATTCATATATTTGAGGTCCAGCTCAAATATTTTCTCCACTTTTGAAGCCTCTCCCAGTTCCTTCAGGCAAAGTACATACTCTTTTTTGTACATAACTCTAACAGAGCACTTTCTGTAGCAATTATTTTTTCACATATCAGTTGCCCAACTGGACAAGAGTCAAGTCTTATTCTAGCGTAGAGCCTAGCATAAAAAATATCTGTTGAACAACTTTTAGTCTAGAATTGGCAATTGTAAAATGAAAACATAAGTTTGAGCAAAGGCAGTCGTACAAAGGACAAAAGAAACAGAAGTTATCTGGTTACCAGAAAATAGTAGATAAAAATACTAAACTGAAGGCCCAAGGAGAACAAAAAAAAAAAGGCCAAACACATGAGGCTTTTCCATGTAGATGAGGGTAGAGAGATAAGCTAATAGAGATCCCCATGGAAATATTTAATAGAGAAAACAGATTATCTGGAATTTCACGGAGAAATCTGGAGGTGGAAGAAGGGCTAATCCAAATGGCCCTTAAAAATGAAACCCATTCTCTGAGATAGGAATGCTCAACTAGAAACAACTGAATTGTGTTCATCAAATGCTCATAAAATGCAGATTGTTTTAATTAAGGAGAAAGCATTGTAAAACATATCATCAGGCCCCTCTAACCCCATCACCCCAAAGACACTCAAATATGTAGAATTCAACCATCAGAAAAACTGGCTCAAAAGCGGTCTCTCAAAAACCAACAAAAGTATGTTAACTGAGAAAATAAAGCTATTAAAATAAAACTCCACACACTGAACTTAAGTGAAGGTCTAATCTTTTCTTATAAAATTCTGTTTTATAGACCTGGGCACTAGTAAAAAGAAATAAAGAGCCCAGAAAAGCAATTTTTTTTTTTTTGTTTGTTTTTTTTGTTTTTTTGTTTTTTTGTTTTTTTTTGCAGTACACGGGCCTCTCACTGCTGTGGCCTCTCCCGTTGCGGAGCATAGGCTCCGGACGCACAGCCTCAGCAGCCATGGCTTACGGGCCCAGCCACTCCGTGGCACGTGGGATCTTCCCGGACCGGGGCACAAACCCGTGTCCCCTGCATCGGCAGGCGGACTCTCAACCACTGCGCCACCAGGGAAGCCCAGCAATTTTTTTAATAAGAAGGTACAGTTCTATGCTTGAGAGAAAAATGGAAAAATATTCAGGATAATGTCCGCCTCCATGTATATTTCAATGTAAAATAAAAGGCTTGCTCATTGTAAGATGACTCACTCACTTACACTTTGGCAGGTTCATGACAAACCAAGCTAATACTAGAGTGGTGGCTCTTTAGCTTTTTTGGGTCCCAGATCCCTCTGAGACCCCAATGAAAGCTAGGGTCCTGTCCTGCAGAAAAACATGCAGACATACACTTAGCTAGCATTTTAAACATGTCACAGCAGTCACAGAGTCCCTGTTGTCTATTTATGACTTCCTAGAGAGCCAAGGAACCCAGCTTTACAACTGATACCTTAATGAGTAGAAACAGCAAATGACGCAAGGCTCAGAAAAGGAAATGAACCGTTAACGATTCTAGAGCAATTTTCCTGGTCCTCCAGGCAATTAAAAACACTGAACATAAAAATCTCTTCTGGTTGAATTTTATCAAGTGATATACACCCAGATATAGGTAAAATGCATGCACACACCTTAAAATACATTTGAAACCTAAAGTGTTTAAAAGTAAAATCTAATATTAATAATAGTAATAACAGCTACTAGTTACTGAGCATGTACTATATACCAAATATTATTCAAAGTGTTTTAAATATATTCATGTTTATGCACTAATGTAAATAACTATTATCTGTATTTCATAAATAAGGAAATTAAGGCCTAAAAAGGTGCAAAGAGAGTTAAGGAACAACGACGTGAAACAGAAATGACCGAGATTAGGCAGCAAAGACCTCCCTTATAGTGTGCACCACCTAACAGAGCAACTTAGACCTGCACCTGTATCATCACAGTTCTACAAAGCAAGAACATGTTGTACAAACTCCAGAAGAAGGATGACAATCTTGATCGTTTTCCATATTCCTGGCAAGATAATCCTTATAATGCCATGTTCACTTTGGAGTACACTGTAACCAGAAATGTGAATACAAAATGTGCAAAAAGATCGCAATGCTAACTAAAGGATTTACGAGGTTAAAAATGAAAGATTAATTTTGAGGATAACAAACCTTAGCTTTCTAAACCACTGTCCTCTGTATACGTACCAGCAATGAATCATGCTTCGGAAAAATGAGCAACTTGATAAGAGGTAAAAAATCTGAAATAGGGCACCTTTTTCTACCAAGGAAGCTCAAGTCTCCCTACCTCAAGCTTTTTTCCAGACTGCTTCCTTTTTATCATATTGGTGCCAACACCTCTTCTACTCCAGGGACACACACAAAAGTAGAGAAAACCTCACAGGTTCAATAGGTCTTATTAAATCCCATCAGTTGCAAGACTAATTCAGATTCCTTGGATGTGCCTATGCTATGCCCTGCACAATGTAGCATACAATAAATATTTGTTGAATGGTTGAATCTTCTCCAGGAGAAAATGCATACGTTTAACATTTTCTACTTCCCATAATATTATACTACAAATTATTATGGTAACAGAATAATGTAATAATACAAATCTTTTTTTAAATTCTATGTCCCAGGGGAAAAAAAAATGACTAATTTTTTTGACATCAATTTATGCAGCTATTGGCAATCCAAGACACCACAAAAAATTTATCTGAGTACAGGTGACGCCTGAACAACATGGGTTTGAACTGCAAAGGTCTACTTATATGTGGATTTTTCTCAATGGTAAACACTACAGTACTACACAATCTACAGTTGTTAAGTTTGAGCACACAGAACCACAGATATGGAGGAACCTCGGATACAGAGAGCCCACTGTAAATTACATGCGCATTTTCAACTCTGTGAGGGTTGCTGCCCTTAACCTTCCCATTTTTCAAGGATCAACTGTATACTCTATTTAAACAATAATGTTCTTAACATATTATAATTTCTTACAGCTTTCTTTTTTTTTTAACATCTTATAGGAGTATAATTGCTTTACAATGGTGTGTTAGTTTCTGCTTTATAACAGTGAATCAGCTATAAATATACATATATCCCCATATCTCCTCCCTCTTTCGTCTCCCTCCTCCCCCCCATCCCACCCCTCTAGGTGGTCACAAAGCACCGAGCTGATCTCCCTGTGCTATGCGGCTGCTTCCCACTAGCTATCTATTTTACATTTGGTAGTGTATATAAGTCCATGCCACTCTCTCACTTCGTACCAGCTTACCCTTCCCCCTCCCCGTGTCCTCAATCTTACAGCTTTCTTTGTAATGTTTAATGAAAATACAACAAAACCATGGATGTTTTTCTTTTCAACAACCAATAAACTTTCTGAATCAGGTAAGAGAAATTAGTTCTGTTAAAGTGAGGTGGCCTGCTGCTTTACTAGTAATATGCGAAATTCAGTGAAGCTTAAAAACCAAGAAACAATGAAAATAAACATATACTCTTACATACGCCACAAAAAAAGTTCCCTTTATATTTAATTCACAAACTGAAACACCTGCTCTGATTTACTGAACTGTTAAAACATCTGAGAGCAAACACACAAAATTAAAAACTATACAGTTTCTTAGAAGTTGATACCGATTAAAAGAAATTAATCCCTATGCATTAAAAAGTATAGAAAGCATACAAGAGCCAAAATATTCCCTCTATTTTGACTAAATATTCCCTAATATTCAGCAGTACTTTTTAAAACACAACTTATAGTTATTGAATATTAATTTACCAAAACAGGCAAGGATGACCTTACCTTGGCAAAACTCATAATACTGTTTCCTCAACATCCTAGAAGACAGCTTAATCACCACACTCTTCCATCTGCTTTGTTCTATTTCTTCATGCCCCAAATGGAAATTAAACCCTTCCAGTAACAGCCAAAACTTCAGCAGTCACAGGAAAGTACTTAGAGCAGAGAAGTAGTATGATATGAATAAGAGGTAGAAAGAACAACAGGTGGAACAGCCCTGGTAATGACCTTAGAGTATGCGCTGAGAGAGAAAATCTACACAACATGTACAGGAATTGCATTTAAATAATTCTCTTCCCACTTACCTGATGAGCTCTCGGTAAACACCGTTAATGTCTGTCCTCCAACACTTTGCAAGACAAATGGATGTTCTCTAGGAGCACTGACTGAAGCTGGTTTCCCGCCAATATCATGAATGTTTGCAAGGTCCTCATTCAAAGTAAATGACACCTAGGAGACACACGAACCAGAGCTTATTACAATAGATTTTTGTATTCAAAGTATCTGTACAGAAATTCTAACTATAAATCAAATACTTTTTTAGTGTGAATCTTTTCCAGTCATTTTATTAAGCATTTTTTAAAAACTTCGTCAAAAAATTTTTAATTAGTCCTAATAAGAGAATCTATCCCCTTTTGTCAGAATAATGGGGCTAATCTACCATTATACAGACAGCTTTCAAATGTTTTCTCTGGTCTATGGCTGAAAAACTTCTATTTACAAAATAGAAATAAATTTTTTTTCCTAAGGTGTCTGAGGTCAAGGAAGAAACCATGTCTTGTTATATTTATACCCCTAAATAAATTAGATAAGTATTAGGTGGATGGATGGATGGATAGATTGACAGATGGATAGATAGACAGACAGACAGATCTATCCATCCATTCATCCATCCATCTCCTAGCAAAATGCCTGGCACACAGAAGGAAAACAGTGTTTGCTGAATGACTGAACATTTTCAAAGTATTAAGAAAGCGAATGTACTTGAAGCAGGGGGAAGTGAGCTATTTACTCAGGAAGCTTAAACATTCCCATAAGCAGAGGATGTCTTTCTTTTTAGATCCAGTAACTGTATGAGTACACGGTGCTGTTTTACTTTTGAATATTTCAACAAATACAACTAAATATTCGTAAGGATAACTCAATATTGAGGTTTAGAATCAAAAGACACAGTAGGTGTTCTTTCAAAACGATTTTTACCATATCTCCCCAAATTTTACATCAAAGGGATTTATAAACTTAACATACTGAACTCTTAACCACGTAGAAAGATTATGAAGTATTATTAAATATCTCTCTACTATGCGACAGGTACTGCAAATTATGTCCTGGACTTAATGGGTCAAAATCTAAAGCCTTCAAAAATCCAAATCAAATGCATTTGCCAACGTGAAATAATGTTTAAAGTATTACTGAAACAATACTAACTTTCAGAGTACCAGAGAGGGGATATTTAGGTCAAAGTAGAAAAATGCTAAGCATGAACAAGTAGAAAGGAGCCTATTCATTCACACAGGAGTGGCATTTATACTAGTATGTGTTCCTGACCAGCCACCAGCTTGATGTGGAGTTTTCCAGAACGCAAACACTACCCTCTCTTTACTATTACTAATGCATAGTAAAATAATCTAATGTTTTAAATAAAATTTCCATAGAAATAATCTTACCTCGGTCCTTCCTTGATTTCTGAAAGAGAGGAAAGAAAAAATTTTCAATTATTTAATTTCATATTTTTTTCAAATGTAAGCTAAGAACTAAAAGAAATAATGCTACTTCATATTTACATAAAAATATTATATTTACAGAAATTAACTAATATTTATCCTTGGCTCTCCTAAACTATTCTATTTGTAATCCTATAGGAAAAACAAATACGCATTAATCCCACATGAGTATTTTAGATATTATGAGTTTGTGTCTCTTAACACTATTACAACCTGACCTAATAATATTTTATCCAAATAATGATCTTATTACAATTCTTATTTTAATTTCTGAGTATTTTAATTTATTAGATATTTATTATTTTTGGCTGCGTTGGGTCTTTGTTGCTGCGCACGGGCTTTCTCTAGTTGCGGCGAGCGGGGGCTACTCTTCGTTGCGGTGTGCGGGCTTCTCATTGCGGTGGCTTCTCTTACTGCGCAGCACGGCTCTAGGCATGCTGGCTTCAGTAGTTGTGGCACACGAGCTTAGTAGTTGTGGCTTGTGGGCTCTAGAGCACAGGCTCAGGAGTTGTGGCGCACGGGCTTAGCTGCTCCACGGTATGTGGGATCTTCCCGGCCCAGGGCTCGAACCCGTGTCCCCTGCATTCACAGGCGGATTCTTAACCACTGCGCCACCAGAGTAGCCCTCTGAGTATTTTTAGCATTCAGCAGCATGTGAATGGCATATTTAATACCAGATATATAGAACTTCAACAAATTTTACTATTTATTTTGTCTAGCTGAAGAAGTTTCACTTACCTAACAAAATCTTAAAGACCAAAAATTATTTTTAAATTACAAGCAATTTTCTCTGCTATAAAAATAATATATGCCCATGTAGAAATAATTTTATTACAGACAACCCAAAAGTTTTAAATTAGCCAAGATTCTACTGTTAACATCTACTGTTATCCCCAGTAAATATATTTCCATACGATTTTTAATTTATTTGTATTACATTTAAAAATTTTTCTTTTTCTTTTTCTTAATAAATATGGGATCAATGTACACCCTAATAATAGCCTAATTAAAAAGAAAATCATGTATTAAATACCTGCAAAGTACTGAGTGGAAGGCCCCTATCCCCAGCCAGCAGAAGATATAAAAGCTAAATCCAGGGGCTTCCCTGGTGGCGCAGTGGTTGAGAGTCTGCCTGCCAATGCAGGAGACACGGGTTCGCGCCCTGGTCTGGGAAAATCCCACACGCCGCGGAGCGGCTGGGCCCGTGAGCCATGACCACGGAGCCTGTGCTCCACAACAGGAGAGGCCACAACAGTGAGAGGCCCGCATACCACAAAAAAAAAAAAAAAAAAGTTAAATGCATAACTATAAAATGAGATAAATTTTAATTTTAATTAAGAGAGCCACAATGTGCTAGGATTAGGTAGGAGTACACCACTTCTTCCATTTTAAGAGTTAAGGACTGGCTCAACAAGAGGCAGCTTTTGAGCTATAGTATCAAACGTAAAACAGATAGCTAGTGGGAAGCAGCCGCATAGCACAGGGAGATCAGCTCGGTGCTTTGTGACCACCTAAAGGGGTGGGATACCTAGGGTGGGAGGGAGGGAGACGCAAGAGGGAAGAGATATGGGAACATACGTATATGTATAACTGATTCACTTTGTTATAAAGCAGAAACTAACACACCATTGTAAAGCAATTATACTCCAATAAAGATGTTAAAAAAAAAAACAAAAGTAAATAGCTAAGTGGGACTTCCCTGGCGGTTGAGTGGTTAAGACTCTGCACTTCCACTGCAGGGGACGCAGGTTTGATCCCAGGTCGGGGGAACTAAGATCCTGCATGCTTCGTGACAGGGCCAAAAAAAAAAAGCAAAGTAAATTGCTAAGCAAAGCCAGGAAAATGTGATCAGATTTGGCTGGGAGGGAAAGTACAAACTAAAGAATAGTAGGAGATGAACTATAAAGGAGAAATGGGGCCAGACCATATAAGATCTTGAATATCACAGCACAGAGCATGGACTTCACTCTTTAGGCAATGGAGAGCTACAAGCATTGTTTGAACCAAAGTATAACAAGTACAAAGACATGTTCCAAGAGACTGACATCAGAAAATATACATAGAATGGATATGGAGACCAGTCAGAAAACTGCTAGTTCTCCATAACACCCGGCTGAGTTCCAACCTGTCTTCCTTCAGTGGTTCAGTCATTCACTGTCATTAAGTGTCTGCTATACATCCACTAGGCACTGTGACAAATGCATGGTATAGTATGAATATAGGTCTTTATCCTCAAGAAGGTCCCAGTCTAATGAAAAAAAAAAAACAGCTCCAATCCAGAACAACTACAAACAGGACAATAATTTCAAGACAGAGGTATAACAAACTGTCATGGAAATGCAGATATGAAAGCTAGGAAAAGATGAACTAAGTGGGGGATGAGATCAACAACAAGTGGCCATTCCAGGCTAAGAGAAGAATCCAACTAAACACCAGAAATGAGAAAGTATCCAGCATATTCCTTCTAACATCAGTGAACGGTAGGTTGGAGTCAAGTGGTAAAGAGCCTTTTAGGCCAGACTAAGGATTCCAGATTCTTACAGAGATTTGTTTACTGTAGGAATTCCCAGTCTTTCATACATTAAAATACAATGTCAATCTTCTTTTTGTTGGGGAAGTACCTAGAAAAGAGGTGAAAAAAGTTTAAGATTTCACATAAAAATAATGAATTTCCAGCTTCTCTTACAAGACCGGAAGATCTGGCAACAATGTGCTCCCAATTCGGCATGACAACAATCCCCTCAACATGCAGTCAGGCACTGAATTCACTACAGTCCCTTCCCTATCTCTCCAGAACTTTCCTTCTAGAGGAATTGAATTTAGCTACCCTAAGAGAGAGGCACTGTAGGCAAAGCAAAGGGAAAGACACAGAAGGCACTCACATAATGTTTACTGAATTGAACTGAGGTTAATGCAGAAACGCATATAAAAAGTAATGAAGGCCTGAACCAGACAGCTGTAGAATTCAAGGAGGAGTGTGGCCATCATCAAAAAATCTGGAAACAATAAATGCTGGAGAGGGTGTGGAGAAAAGGGACACTCTTGCACTGCTGGTGGGAATGTGAATTGGTGCAGCCACTATGGAGAACAGTATGGAGGTTCCCTAAAAAACTACAAATAGAACTACCATATGACCCAGCAATCCCACTACTGGCATATATCCTGAGAAAACCATAATTCAAAAGGAGTCATGTACCAAAATGTTCATTGCAGCTCTATTTACAATTGCCCAGAGATGGAAACAACCTAAGTGTCCATCATCGGATGAATGCATAAAGAAGATGTGGCACATACATACAATGGAATATGACTCAGCCATAAGAAGAAACGAAACTGAGCTTTTTGTAATGAGGTGGATAGACCTAGAGTCTGTCATACAGAGTGAAGTAAGTCAGAAAGAGAAAGACAAATACCGTATGCTAACACATATATATGGAATTTAAGGGAAAAAAATGTCATGAAGAACCTAGGGGTAAGACAGGAATAAAGACACAGACCTACTAGAGAATGGACTTGAGGATATGGGGAGGGGGAAGGGTAAGCTGTGACACAGTGAGAGAGAGGCATGGACATATATACACTACCAAAAGTAAGGTAGATAGCTAGTGGGAAGCAGCCGCATAGCACAGGGAGACCAGCTCAGTGCTTTGTGATCACCTACAGGGGTGGGATATGGAGGGCGGGAGGGAGGGAGACGCAAGAGGGAAGAGATACGGGAACATATGTATATGTATAACTGATTCACTTTGTTATAAAGCAGAAACTAACATACCATTGTAAAGCAATTATACTCCAATACAGATGTAAAAAAAAAAAAAACCATTGATAGAAGAGGAAATGACTGAAAGTGGGCAGCAAAGGAAAAAGGATGGATTAAAGATCATGCTGCCATTTCCCGTCAGTGACTAGAAATCACCCAGATGCAATTAGGGAACACAGGAGGGGAGGTCAACTTCCTTTTCATATACAGTTGACCCTTGAACAATGCAAGGGTTAGGGCAGACGACACCCTCTACGTTCATGGTTCCATGTCCATGGATTCAACCAACAGCAAACGTGTGGAACTGTAGCATATACTGACTGAAAAAAACCCATATAATCAGTGGACCTGTACAGTTCAAACTCTTATTGTTCAAGGGACAGCTGTATAATAATAACACCTTAGTTGGAGTGATAAGAGATTGATCAACTCTGGATGAGTTAATTTTCTAGAATAAGTATTAACCCTTGAAAACTTAAAATTTATTTTAAAAGGATTATGTATTGCTTTGTCTTGGTATATGAACGTATGAAGTATACATGACCTTTTGTCATTCTACATTACAACTAAAATATACCCTTCCCATGATGATCTGTGGTCAAAGTTATAAACATCCACTACTGTAAAACACAGTAATGGCTTCAGAAATGGATGAAGTAAACACCTGGCCCACCCTTTCACTGAAAGTCTCATAATGTTTCTCGTTACTCTGAGTCTGTTTCTCAATACTCCACAGATACTTCTTTAGACTCCAACCTCGTTCCTCTTGCCTTTTTTAAAAAAATTAATGTCTTTCCTTTTTCTTACACTCTTAAAATACATCTTAGATTTGACACCAATGGGGCCAGACTTTTCACTAATCACTGATAACCAATAAATCACCTGCTTCTTCAGGATGAGAAAACCAACCAAATAATAATAATAATAACCCTGTGCTCCCACAGGATTTTTTGTGGTTTTTGTTTTGTTTCATTTTGAATTCCTAGTCATATGTCCCCTTCTTGAACAATATAGCTCAAAAACCAATAGGGGAGGCCAAGCAAGGTAGGCTTCTGCAGAGTGGGTTGAGCAGAGCAGTCACAGCCCAAGTGGAAAGGAAGTGCCTGGGGTAGAGAGGGCAGGCCGGGGCAAGGCGCCAGAGCCCGTGGGGTAAAGGAGGGCACCCCATAAGGGAACAGCTCAACAAGAAATGGGTCAGAGCCTAGTGAGGCGAGGGCATCCACATGGAAGGACAGCCCGAAACAGGCTATTGGAGCCCTAGCAGGGGAAGGAGGCATGCCTCTGAGGAGAGGGCAGTCTCAGAACAGGGGGTGGAAGCCTAGACGGGCTGAGGAGAGCATCCCTGTGGAGGGCGGCAAAGGTTAACAACAGCCTAACAAGGGTTGCTATAGCGCAAGGAGGGTGAGGAGGGCAATCACCAATGCGGGGAGAAGTGGGGGACTCTGAACAAGTAAGAACAGAGGCCTGAACAAATAAGTGAATATATTAAGAATAACAGGAACCAGGTTTCTCACTTTCAGAAAAGAGGTACGAATATGAAATGGGAGGAAACTAGAACACACCCTGTGGTGCTGAACTGGAGCTGGGTATTGGTATAGGATACTGTATAATTTTTTATTTGTTTTCAGTATGCGGGCCTCTCACTGCTGTGGCCTCTCCCGTTGCGGAGCACAGGCTCCGGACGTGCAGGCCCAGCAGCCATGGCTCATGGGCTCAGCCGCTCCACGGCATGTGGGATCTTCCCGGACCGGGGCACGAACCCATGTCCCCTGCATCGGCAGGCGGACTCTCAACCACTGTGCCACCAGGGAAGCCCCTGGGTATTGGTATAAATTCATGATCTTCAACACATGTAAATATAAAAATAAATGCAGACCTAGAGGTATGTGTGTGTACATACACAGCCACTTAGAGGGTCTGGGAGCAGCCATGAGCGCCTGTGGTATCCAGAGCTTAGTTTCCAAATCCCATTTTCCTCTAGAGGAAACCAAGCCTCTTTGGAGAAATGACTGACTCTGGGGCTCAGACAGAAATGTACAAGATGAGTCTAAAACATCTTTCCTTAACAAAAAGTAAGTGCTCAAAGAATGATGAAGACATGCCCGAAGTCTATGGGACTGCACACTTAAAAATGGTTAAGGTGGTAAATTTTATATGTATTCTTTACCACAATAAAGAAAACAAAGATCATGAGTGCCAGCTAGAAGGAGCTTCCATTGGCTAAACTTTGGACAATTTGAACATAAGAATAAATGATGATAAATTGAGTCTCTCAGTGTCTTCCTGTAAGGGCAGCACCAAGACCTGAACATAATGCTTGCACTGTGAACTAACCGGCAGAGGAAACAGTGGGATTATTATTCTACTTTGTTTTGATCAGCAATGTGTATCTGTACATATGTGTGTGTATTATATACGTATATATACGTATATGTGTGTATATATATATGTGCATTGATATACATATATGTTTTGCCACACTGCCCTTCAGAAAGTTTGTACTGATTTAAACTCCTATCAACAGTATAACACTGTTCTAAACTTAGTCAATTTTTATAACAAAAAATTATCTCACTGATGTGTTTTATTTGCATATTTTCTATTATTAGTGGGCTCCGATATGACCTTGGAAGTTAAGTGTGTTTAGAAATAAAACAAGAAGTTAAACGTCTCTGAAAGAAGCTGTATTAGCACAAACTGTATGACTGTCAGTAAAATAGGACATATATCAAACATTTTGAACACTGAAGTTTGC
Source organism: Phocoena phocoena (assembly GCF_963924675.1). Lineage (NCBI taxonomy): Eukaryota > Metazoa > Chordata > Mammalia > Artiodactyla > Phocoenidae > Phocoena > Phocoena phocoena. The sequence goes on from NC_089236.1 coordinate 21,616,415, forward strand.
TGAGGCAGGGTGGTAATGTAGAAAGGCTGGTTTTAAAATTAAACAAACTAAAGCAAAACTAGAGACCAATTAAAATGCAGTACACATCAGATGTCCAAAGGTATAAGAATAGTCCAAGTACAGTGATTTAGGGACATGGCATGAATTGCTTGATGAAAATGGCCCAAATGTTACCAACTGTTAAAAGAAGCTGTTACTCTCATCTTATTCTGGACTCTCCTTTTTTCAGGTATTACAAGAACCAAATTTGGGTAGAGCTGCGCTCCCAGCAGCACGTGTTCCCCTCCCCTCTGCCTCTCTTGACTCCTTTACTCCACAGGGCCTGTCTCTGCTGGAATCAGCGTACACACCATGTACTTCTCCCTAGCTTCTGGCCTACTGCACAGCAAGCTGGTGCTGCTGCTCAACTCTGGGAGAGCTGACGGGGAGGGGAGGTGCCAGACACGATGCAGGCTCTACTGCCTGTACTCTGTGGTATGTGGGGCATGACAGCAGGTGAACACTTACGGAGTATTTTACATGCACTTAACCTATGAGGTATTAATACCATCTCCTTTCACAGATGAGGAAACAGAGAGGGTGATAAGCAACTTCCCCGAAGTCACAGAGCTGGGAAATGACAAGGCCCGGATAAAGCCCGGAGCTGACTGACTCCTGAGTCCATACTCATTATCGCTATACCACACTGCTTTTTTAAAACCTTAGGTATTTTTCAGTTTTTACCCAAATATACGTTTTTTCAACCACACAGATAACCCACCAAATGGTTAATGTGCCTCTAAGGATCAATAGTTGATCATACGTCTTCTAGTTTTTAAAAATATCTGAAGACAGTTTCACTGGTTTGCCCTAAGTCGTCTCTTATTAAACAGCCATCGTGCCTTCAAACGTTCCTCACAGGAAATTGATTTTAGTTTTCTCATTGTCCTAGTCTCACTCCCCTGAATGAACTTATCTGTCCACATCTCTAAGTGCAGCACTAAAAACTGAACACAGTGTTTGCTCTGGAAGCTCACTGGCAAAGAAGAGTGGGGTTATCATCCCACTTCATCCTAAACAACAATCATCTATTAAGGGAGCCTTCTGTTTATAGCCACAAAACCTTGATGAGTCATATTTAGCTGAAATTAAAGTATTGATAGCTTAGTCACAGGCACTGCTAAGCCACTCCTTGCTCATCCTACACTTGTTTAATAGTGAATCTGGTAATCAGTAAGAAGAATGAAAACTAAGTAAATTAGAAACATAAATAAGATAGCCAGTAGACCTACTCTAGAACAAGCTGTTTTCAAGCATTTCCATAGCAATCTTAGGATACCAACTACTAAAAATCTGTTCCCACCATTAAAAGCATCTAGCTCTTCTACACGGCAAGATTATATTTCATGTTAGGTAGAAAATCTGCTAGATTTTTAATTTACATATAAAATACACATACACACATCTGTTAATATTAAGGGCAAACATACAGTTTATTGCCAAAACCAGGACACTCTGGAGAGTGAAAGAGGGGACACTATTAATAATTACACAGGAAAAATATGTAAACCAGCGCTGTAAAACATGTAAACGGGTCACAACCTAGGGATACGGCCTCCCTATGCATATTAGATGTAACTATGTAAAACATCTGCTTTAAACTAAGGACAAGCTTGAAATTTTCTTCCAAACAAAGGGTGATCAAGAAAAGGTGATCACAGCACACCCACTACTGTTTATTTAGCATGCTATCTCTAATATTTACCTTAGGGATGAAAGCAGTACTTAGCGCTTACATAGGTTTCCCTAGAGCTTGGCTCCTTTAACTCTGTTTCCCATACCAGCTCCCTCCTCCCCACACCAAAAGATTTTACATTCCTCAACTAGGTATTTTCTTCACACAGAGGTTTTCAGGAATGCAATATTCATGGTAGGGAAAGGTAGCGAATCTAAACTCAGAAGATTAAGTATCTGTCCAAAGTCTCACTGATAGTAAGTGACAGAGCTGGCACTGGAACCTGTTGGAGTTTTCTTACCACTCAAAGGACTGAATTTAAGCCCAGTTCTGCTATGAAACATGTAGCTGTTTCTTAAGAAAAGAAGACGTTACTTCTCTCTACCTAACATTAGAACTTTGGATATAAAATCATGCCCATTTCCAATAATTATCTTGTGAAAACAAAAGGAAGAATTAAAAGATCTGTCTGAAACAAATGCAAGTAAGATAAAGAACAAAAATATTGATATTTAGGGCATAAACCATGAAAGTATCAAACCTTCTTACTTTAAAGACACGACATCATCCAAGAACACAGGATTGCTCCTCCAAAGAACAAAACCCAGAAGGTGTCCAAATAACATTTAGAAATTGAGAAGATGAGAAGGAGCCAGCAAGAGAGTGATGTCTCAGAAGTGAGGTGAAAAAAAAGGGTTTGAGGGTAGAAGTGATCAACTATGTCAAATTCTGTTGAATGTCAATTGAGAAGAGCTGCTAGTTGACTCTTAGATTTAACAATGTGGATGTGGTAGGGGTTTCCCTGGTGACGCAGGGGTTAAGAATCCGCCTGCCAACGCAGGGAACACGGGTTTGAGCCCTGGTCTGGGAAGGTCCCACATGCCGCAGAGCAACTAAGCCCGTGTGCCACAACTACGGAGTCTGCGCTCTACAGTCCAAGTGCCACAACTACTGAGCCCACGTGCCACAACTACTGAAGCCCGCGCGCCTAGAGCCCATGCTCCACAGCAAGAGAAGCCAATGCAATGAGAAGCCTGCGCACCACAGCGAAGAGTAGCCCCTGCTCTCCGCAACTAGAGAAAGCCCACGCACAGCAATGAAGACTCAACACAGCCAAAAATAAAATAAAATAAATTTTTTTAAAAACTTAAAAAAAAAAAGAATGTGGATGTGGTAGATTGTAAAAAAAAAAAAAATTTTTAGGACTACAAATTATTTGCCTCAAATCCCATCAAGAGGTAGAGTCTACTGCAAGTTACATTTACATTTGGCAAACATGATGCAAGCACAGCTTGCAAAGCACTTGTGTAGTGGGGCTTCCCTCTCTCTTGCTACTAGGAACTCTTTCACCACCGTGTGAAGAAGCACGCTGGAGATGAAAAACACGTGGCAACTGCCCCAGCTGACAGCAAGCCAACCACCGGACACATAAATGAGGCCATTCTAGCCAGGAAGACCAGCCAGGTCAGCCTCAACCAGAACTGTCTAGAACGGCCCCATAGAATTATAAGCTAATAAAATGGTTTTGTTCTAAGCCACTAAACTTTGGGGTGGTTTGTTACGAAACAAAAACTCAGTGATAAAGAGGTGGATATTGGTGGTATACAAGAGCCATTTGAATAGAGTAGTGGGCATGGAAATCTGATTAGAGCTGGATTAAGAATGAATGGACAGTAAGAGGGGAACACAAGGCCTATGGCTGACACCAGCTGAGCTATGGAGGCTTCCTTTTCAAACAAGGTTATTTTCTCAACCAGGAAACAATACTCTTAGATTGTTTACTAGGTGTTCCCCACCCTCTTCCAAAGCCTCTATAAATAGGTATGGTGGCACAATGGCAAAATCCTTCTCCTGAAGTCCTTAACTTGGTGCATCCAGTTACGCCCAACTCAAGCATACCTCCTCAAAGATGCGGAGCGGACAGATGGATGAGGGAACTACATACTCTGCTACTTCACTGCCAATAGGCTTTACCAATAAATTTTACTTGATATTTACACCTTTCATTAGAGGAATGTGTGTGTGTGTGTGTGTGTGTGTGTGTGTGTACACACGAATCCTTACAGGGCACCTAATCATCTCTTGACAAGCCTTGGCATGCTCATTACTTCTTATTTTTCAGGTAAATTCTCTGTTTGAAAAAGAACTCTAATTACATTTAAAAGCACTTGTACAAAAAAATTCAAAAAAGTTTTATAAAATGTCAAAAATTCATAAATAACTTACTTGGCAATCCGCAGTTTCCCAACTTCACCTCTTCCAGGGGCTTTAGTCCATTGCTGTGACAAATATTTAGGAACCTAAAACAAAATAAGACACTATTAGACTATGTTTTAGATGCTAACAAATCTTTTTAAACATAAAGTGATATATGGTTTCTATATATACTTTCTGTCTGTAATAATTGCTAATTAAGTAGCAAGCTCTCATTATATGTTTTGCACTAAAGAGGTACTAAGATATGTAAGAAATGATTTTAGCTCTCAAAGTGTTTAAAGTCAGTTGAGGTGATGACACAAAACTAAAACTGGCCATATAACTTAACAATAATGAAGTGCTAACTTATGTTCCCAGATAAGTCCAATAAAAGTTCAGAGATGAGAAAGGCTACCAGAAGAGGCTTCTTGGAGGAGCATAACATTCTGACATGATATTATTATTATTATTATTATTAGTGTGTGTGTGTGTGTGTGTGTGTGTGTGTGTGGTACGCGGGCCTCTCACTGCTGTGGCCTCTCCCGTTGCGGAGCACAGGCTCCGGACGCGCAGGCTCAGCGGCCATGGCTCACGGGCCCAGCTGCTCCACGGCATGTGGGATCCTCCCGGGCCGGGGCACGAACCTGTGTCCCCTGCATCAGCAGACGGACTCTCTACCACTGCGCCACCAGGGCGCCACCTGACATGATATTATTTAGAGACACTACTGAGCTTAAGATGATTCAAAAGTCATATTTTATATTTTTATATATTTTACATATATTTATTATGTCTAAGATTATAACTGACCAATATGATGGAAGGATCTGCTGAAATAAAAGAAATTATTCAATATAACAGCTAACAGTTATATAATAGTACTTTCCTGACACTTATATGCACTTTTTATACATTTATACCTCACGTCTCTACAGGGAACTTTTTTAAAAATCAATTAATTAATTTTATTTTTGGCTGCGTTGGGTCTTCGTTGCTGCATGTGGGCTTTCTCTAGTTGCGGTGAGCGGGGGCTACTCTTCTTTGCAGTGCACGGGCTTCTCATTACAGTGGCTTCTTGTTGCAGAGCACAGGCTCTAAGCGTTGTGGCACGCAGGCTCAGTAGTTGTGGCTTGTGAGCTCTAGAGCACAGGCTCAGTCGTTGTGGCGCACAGGCTTAGCTGCTCCATGGCATGTGGAATCTTCCCAAACCAGGGCTCGAACCCGTGTCCCCTGCATTGGCAGGTGGATTCCTAACCACTGCACCACCAGGGAATATCCCCATTTTCCAGATTATGAATTTGGAGCACCCAGGGACTATAAAATTTAGCCAACGGTATATAATTAGCAAATGAGGAGCCAGGATTCAAATCCAGGCAGTGTGGTTCCAGCATCTATGTTCTTAACTGTGTTGTGTCTGAAATTAGATATATGTAATCAGAAGGGTTTTAATTCTCAAAAAGATTAAGGGAATATATGCTGAATGTCTACTATGGACCTTATCTCATTTCTTCTAACAAGTAGTTTGAACTCGGGAATCAGTACATACTTTTAAGGTATGCTTCATACTTTATATGTACATGTAAAGTATGAAGCATAATGCCTCACACAAACAAGCACTCAGTGAGTGTCAGGTGTCATTATTATTTCCCACAGTAATCCTGGAATGACAACATGAACATGAATGTGTAACTGAGTCAGAGAGACCTTCCAAGGCTGGAAAGGAAAAAAAAAATTCTATCTAGCACAATTTCTTTTGCAAAAAGAACCACTTGACCATTAGTCAAACAAATAGCAGTGCTCTGGATATAGTAAAAATTCAAGAATAAAAGAAGATCCTAATGGTATTTGTTCATTCTTTACACTGAAATGTACTGAACAACTACTGTGTCAGACAATATGCTAGAAAAGATGAAGGGGAAGGGAGCCAACAGTGTCAGGTACAGGGCTACACATGTTATACCCACTATGCCATTTAATCCTCCCAATCACCCTGCAAAACTGCTTCCGCTCTCCTCATTCTATAGATAAGAAAACCCAGACTCAGGGGGTTGAAATAACATGGTTAGCTAGTAACAGCCGCGAGAGGCCTCCAGATCGGTCAGATGCTCTCTTTGTTATACAACTAAATAAGAGTATGTAAAAGATCCTGTTACAACATCAAATAAAACCCTGAATCCTTGAACTATGTAAATTATTCCCTCATGGCCTCAATCTTGAAATACTGCCTAACAAGTGAGCCTTTGCTTCTTGCTTGTCTTTGATTTTTAGCCCCAGGGAACCTTCTTGTCAATTACTCTAACACAAAGAGAAAATTATGTTCTACAGATAGCAGCCTACTCTACCAAGAGATCACAAGCTGTATTCCCTAACAAAGTCTTTAGGGGAAAGATGGTGGCTTTTCTTCATCATATTCCAAGTTACTGATTCAAATGAGCCCTACATTTACATACTGTAAAACTTTCTCGTTATCAGTAACAGTACCCCTCTCCGCAAACTGTATTTCAAGGAACAATTCTGACCACCACCTCCTAACTTCCTGGCCCTTTCCTCAGTACTTCGACTCCAACAATTCTTCCATCCCTCAAATCATAGACTCTACATCTGTACACTGTCCCTGTCTGCTTATGTCCTCACGCCTCTCTTTAACGGAGCTACATTTCACAACCCATCATTTATAACCATTCTCTTGCCCCTAACTCCCTCCATCATACTGGCCTGGCAGAACCTCATCCGGATTAAAGCCAAGCTATACTACTACTTATTTTATGAATTTATCTATTTATTGTTTTATTTGATCGTGCTCTATTCTTCCTCTACACTTGCACCTGAGCAGCTGAAGAAAAACAATCATGCTCAACGGTCTCCCTTGAAATACACGGCTACTAACATCAAGTAAGCCCTTCAAGGTGCCAGGCAATTTCTCGACCTCCCTGGTCAATTCTCACCTGCAGTGGGAAAGCCACTGCAGACAGGTCACACGTTCTCTTCACTCCTCAAATATGTAACACTTCTTCCTTCCTCTTCCACTGAGGAAAGACGAACAATCAAAAGGATACTTCCAAATCTACCACTTAGGACTTCCCTGGCAGTCCAGTGGTTAAGTCTCTGAGATTCCACTGCAGGGGGCGCGGGTTCGACCCCACATGCCTTGAGAACTAAGATCCTGCATGCCATACTGCTTGGCCAAAAAATCAATCAGTCAGTCAATCAATCAATCTACCGCTTAGCCACAGGTGGGGCTTTTACTCTGCTTTCCCCTTTTAACAGGTGAACTATGTATGGCCAATCCCTCCAGGTGTGCACTGAATTTTTCCCTGTAGTCTAATCAAGGACATCTTTCTTTCAATTCTACCCTTTCCTTCACTCCCTTTACGTAATCATTCCCCCATTGCAGTAACAATGATGATGGTGGGAGCTAACACTCAGAGCGCTTACTAAATGTGGCAGAAGACTCTAAGATGGCCCCCAATGATCCCCACCTCCTGATATTCGCACCCTTGGGTAACTGCCTCTCCCTGGGTGAGAATAGGACCTGTGACTTCCTTCTGGTCAATGCAATATGGCAAAGGTGATGGATGGGATGTTACTTCTGTGATTAGGTTACATCAGATTGTGATCTCTGTCTTGCTTCGAAGCCCATGTGGCAGGAAACTAAGGGCAGGCTCCAGCCAACAGTCAACTAGGAATTTAGGCCCTCGGTCCCACAACCTTAGAGGAACTGAATTCTGCCAGCCACGGAACCTTGGAAACAATCTTTCCACAGGCACAGCTTCAGCTGAGAGTCCAGCCCTGGCTGACACCCGGACTGCATCCTGTGAGAGACTCTGAAGCAGAGGACCCAGGTAAGCCACACCAGGACTCCTGATCCACAGAAACTATGAAATAATAAATGCACACTATTTTAAGCCTGTGGTGATAATGTTATATAGCAATAGATAACTAACACATTAAGTGACAAGCACTCTTTTAAATGTTTTAAATATATTAACCATTTAACTCTCACACAATCCTTTTATTGTCTCCATTTTACAAATGAGGAAACTGAGGCACAGGGAGGTTAGCAAAGTAATTCATGATCACACACCTGGTAAGGGCAGGCTCTAAAGTTCTTTCCAGCCACTGTCCCGTCTCTCTGCCTCTCTACAGCAAAGCTCTTGGAAGAGCCATCTCTGCTGGCTGCCTACAGTTCCTCCTCTGCCACTTTGTTCTGCTGTAAACAGGCTTCCCCGCTACTACTCTGCTGAAACTGGTTCCCATGGTTACAAAAGCTCGCCATATCGCCAAGCCAATGTTTAGTCCTCGTCTTGCAGACCTATCAACAATACTTGAGAACTTACTGTTTCCTCCTTCTTCAAACACTTTCTTTACTTGGCTTCACGTCACTCCAATCTCTCTGCCTTTTCCTCCTACTTCTCTGGACTCTCCTTTTTTGGTCTCCACACATCTAGATTCTCATCTTCCTGACCTCTTAATCTCAGAGGGCCCTGATTTCAGTCCTCAGACCTTTCCTCTTCTCTGTCCACACTCAATCTTATGTAATCTCATCCAATCTCTTGACTTTAAATACCCTCTGTATATTGACAACTCCCAAATTTATAGCTCTCCCCTCCAAATCCCAACTTATATATCCAACTGCCTACTCAAACTCTCCATCTGAATATTCACTAGACATTTCAAACTCAAAATATCCACACCAGAACTCTTATTTCTCCCTCATAAACCTGTTCCTCCTGCAATTTTCCTATCTCAGTAAAAGTCGACTCCGTCCTTCCAGGCACTCAGTCTGAAAGTGGAGTTACCCTGAATGGCTCCTTTTTTCTCACATTCCACATCCAATTAACTAACATAGCCTGTCAGCAACACCTTCAAATTACATCCGGACTCCATGTCCTTCTCACCAATTCCAGGGTTACCAGCCTAATCCAAGTCACCATCATCTCTTGTAACAGCCATCTCTTACTGTAAGAGCCTGCTGATTCCCTTGCTTCCACTCTTGTCCATGCACACTTTAGCCTCAGTACAGCAGCCAGAGTGACCATATTAAAACCAAAGTCACATGATCCTGTCCTGCTCAAAGCCTTTCAATTTATTTAACAGACATCTACGTAGTGCTTAACATGTGCCGGGTACTTTTCTAGGCACTTTAGAATTTTACTTCACTTAATCCTCATAACAACTCTATTATTATTCCATTTTGCAGATGAAGAAACTAAGGCACCAAAAAGTTATCATTTGTCCAAAGTCTCACAGTTACTAGCGGTGGGAAGCCAGGATTCTAACCTAGGCAGTCTAGCCCCACTGTCAGCATGCCAAGCTGCCTCTCTATGGCTACTCGCTTCCCATGTCACTCATTGTAAAAATCCTCTATAATGTCTTAGATGATTCAGCCCTCTGTAATCCATGGCCTCATGGATCTATGGATTCATGACCCTCCTACTGCCTTCACTCGACTCTAATCACACAGATTTGTGAACGCTCCCAACACCATCCCATCCGAGGGCCTTTGATTCGTTGTTACTTCTGTCTGGAATGCTCTTCCTCCAGATATCTGAAGGGCATCCCCATAACTTCCTTCAGGTCTCTGCTCAAGGCCCACCTTATCAGTGAGGCCCTTCCCCACGCCATTAAAATAGCATCCCCAGCTACCTTCTACACCTTTTACCCTGATTTGTTTTTCTTCAGAGCACTAATCACCTGCTATATACATATCTGTTTATTGTCCATTCTCCCTCCCCATTAGAATGCAATCTGCACGAGGTAGATATTTTGTGTGTTTTGTTTACTGCCACATCCCTAGCATCTAGAATAGCCTGGCACACAGTAGGAACAGAGTTATTATTTTAATGACTGGATATTGTTGAAGAAATGTTAGTGTAATGAAAATGATGGTGTTATTAGGATAAATCCAGGATGCAGAATTTAATTTTAATAACTCTCACTGCATTCTCAAAGGGAAACCTTATTTCAGAGATCTACCTTAAAATATGGGGGAAGAGAGGAAAACACCAATAGTAGAGTGGAGCATTTTCCAACCTGCCACTGTCCCCTCATTGCTGGTTCCCTGAAATGTTATTAAGATAAAGGGAAGACAAGAATGTTCTGGAGCTCTTGAGGCTTCCCTGGTGGTGCAGTGGTTAAGAATTCGCCCGCCAATGCAGGGGACATGGGTTCGATCCCTGGTCCAGGACGATCCCACATGCCACGGAGCAACTAAGCCCGTGCGCCACAACTACTGAGCCTGTGCTCTAGAGCCCATGAGCCACAACTATTGAGCCCGCATGCCACAACTACTGAGCCTGCACTCTAGAGCCTGTGAGCCACAACTACTGAAGCCCGCATGACTAGAGCCTGTGCTCCACAACAAGAGAAGCCACCGCAGTGAGAAGCCTGCGCACCACAACGAAGAGTAGCCCCCGCTCGCCACAACTAGAGAAAGCCTGTGTGCAGCAACGGAGACCCAACACAGCCAAAAATAAATTAATTAATTAATTTTAAAAAAAAGAATGTTCTGGAGCTCTTGATGAGACCACTGTTCTTCAATACATTAACCAGGTCAGAAGATTCTATGATCAAACTGCTGGAGACTACAATTTAGGCCACCAAACAACAAGACAATAGTTCTAAGTGACGTTAAGTATATATCATACACTAAAACAAATTTAAGAATCAAATCCAGTACAATAATTGTATCTAATACAAGCAATTGCCAACTAAAACAAAGATTACGTCCCAGAAGTTAATTGATAAAAACAAGTTTGGAACTCATACTGCATTGTCATCATTGTTATAATAAAACTGTAAGTTCCCACGGAACTTCCCTGGTGGTCCAGCGGTTAAGACTCTGCGCTTCCAACTGCAGGGGGCGCAGGTTCAGTCCCTGGTCGAGGAACTAAGATCTGGCATGCTGCGTGCAATGTGGCCAAAAAAAAAAAAAGAAAAAAGGAAGTTCCCAGGTAAGCCTACCAGTTTATTTAATTCAAAAGGCTGCCAAAATTCTATACCCTTGTAATGAAAAACAGAATACAATGAGGATACTATGTCAATCATATATAACTTTCTACACCAAGAGCTTACGGAAATGGGCTTCCCAGAAGTCCCAGCCCATTAAGTTGTGAAAAAAGAGGTAGAAGGAAAAGGAAAAATAACGGTATATATGGTTCCAAGGCTCCAAAATACTTTTTTTGGACAGCTGATATTTTTATTGTTATTTTAATTTTATTTTTAAGATTTAATTTTATTTATTTTTGGCTGTGTTGGGTCTTCATTGCTGCACGCAGGCTTTCTCTAGTTGTGGCGAGCGGGGGCTACTCTCTGTTGCGGTGTACAGGCTTCTCTTGTTGCCCTAGGCTCATGGTCAGTAGTTGTGGCGCATAGGTTCTAGAGCGCAGGCTCAGTAGTTGTGGTGTCCGGGCTTAGTTGCTCCGTGGCATGTGGGATCTTCCCAGACCAAGGATGGAACCCATGTCCCCTGCAGTGGTAGACAGATTCTTATCCACTGCGCCTCCAGGGAAGCCCCTGGACAGCTGCTATTTTTAATTAAAACATTATATTTTATTTTTAAGGTGTACAACATGATGATTTGATATATGCAGTGAAATGATTACGCTAGTCAAGCTAATTAACATATCGTCTCCTCACATAATTACCTTTGTTTCTGGATGAGAACACCTGAATTCTATTCTTAGTAAATTTCCACAAAACACTCTTGTCAACATGTCACTTGTGAGATATCTGTGTTGTTTCCACTGTCTACACATTCATTAAAGAAAATGAGATGAAGACAAGATAATGAGTACAGGGATATTTTCTCAGATTTCCCAAGACCAGAAAATGACTCACTTAAGCATTATTTCCTCAGGGAAACTCCCTTGACCTCCCAGACTAAGTCAAGTTCCTTTGCTATTCACACTCACACAACAGTACTCCTTGCTTCAGTGCCCTCATCTGTCTGGAACCGCCTTCATTAGGACTTGACTGATGTCTCTCTCCAGCACAGACTACAGATCCGGGTTTACAGAGCCCAGGCCTGTCTGTTCTTGCTCACCATAACACACTCAGAGCCCAGAACAATGACTGGTGATCACGGAAAGCTTGTTGGATGAATCAATCCGCTCGCTCAAGCTACAGGTCAATTTTAAGGTCAACAGTGCCTTTGAATCCAAGGTGCTAAGGGGATATATACAGTAGTTACTCCCCTAAGCTTGTTTGCCAACTTTGCGTCATCAAATATCTAGTTCCCCAACTACTAGTCTCCAAAGCCCTGTTTCTCCCAGAGTATTGGACACTGTATTAGACAGTGATGTGACACCCTTTTCCTCGTTTAGGATTGAAGGCCTTATTCCCCTAGCTGCTGGGAGTGACCACAGAGAGCCCTCAGCTGTTAGCTCTCTGTGGAATTGCCTCCACTGAAGACAGGCCCTTTGGCCACGATCGCCCACTGTTCCTGGGGCAAACCACCCTGTGCCCAATCCTGCATAAGTCCTTTTCCTTCCACAGGTGATGATCCCAGGAGCACTCCATAACAAACCTCTGCATGCTAACCTTCTCCTCAGAACCAGCTTCCCTGGGAACCCAACCTATGACAGGCAGCTTCTACTCACACGTTTACTTGAAGGTCAACATATGGAGCTGACAAGACCCAAGGCCATAAAAACAGTCCCAGGGCTTCCCTGGTGGCGCCGTGGTTGAGAGTCCGCCTGCCGATGCAGGGGACATGGGTTCGTGCCCCGGCCCGGGAGGATCCCACATGCCGCGGAGCGGCTGGGCCCGTGAGCCATGGCTGCTGAGCCTGTGTGTCCGGAGCCTGTGCTCCGCAGCGGGAGGGGCCACCACAGTGAGAGGCCCGTGTACCGTAAAAAAACAAAAAACAAAACAAAACAAAAAAAACACAAAGTCCCCCACCTCACCTCTGGTCTCCAGGGAGATGATTCATTAAAGGGAACCAAGGGGAAAAAAAGACATTTCCTATTCCTGGCATAAGCTTTGTAGCCAAACAGACCTAAATTTGAATTACTGTTCCATGCTTGGGCAAGATAATTAACCTCCCTAAGCCTCAATTTTATCATCTGAAAAATATAATTAGTACCTACTTCACAGGTTTGCTGTGTAAAATACTTGGTACATTATAAATCTAAGTTCCTTTTTCTCCTGCAAGACTTCGAGGTATCACCCATTCCGGTTTCATCTCTCCCTGGTACACAGCTTTCTCTCTGGCTGTCAATGTCCAACTGTTTAACTGTCTGTGAAAAAATAAAAGTTGAGCTTGGTGGCATCTGAGTTGTTGAATGGAGGACCCAATATTCACAGGGGATGGTGTCCATCTCTCTTGTCCTGATCCTCTCCTCCAACAAGTATCAATCAAAATGCTTATAAGAGGAAGGCTGATGGGGCTTGAAACACACCTTTTTGCTGGCTAGGGAGCTGTTGGTTGGACCCATTGCAGCGCTTGTCAATACCTCCACCTGTCCATTTCCCTCACAAGATAGCATTTCTTATAATTCAAGCTCCAGTATGATATTCATTACTTACAAAAACCCCACCACTCCTAAAAACCCTGCCAACTTTATCTCCCCCTCTTCCCCATCAGGTACCCTACCCTCCTGCCAATCATAACTAGATAAGATGATTTTTTTCCAGAAGTCTAAATATTGGAAGCTGGGTTTCCATGGTGGCGCAGTGGTTGAGAATCCACCTGCCAATGCAGGGGACACGGGTTCGAGCCCTGGTCCGGGAAGATCCCACATGCCGCGGAGGAACAAAGCCCGTGCGCCACAACTACTGAGCCTGTGCTCTAGAGCCAATGAGCCACAACTACTGAGCCCACGTGCCACAACTACTGAAGCCCGCGTGCCTAGAGCCCGTGCTCCACAAGAGAAAACACCGCAATGAGAAGCCCTCGCCCCGCAATGAAGAGTAGCCCTCACTTGCCGCAACTAGAGAAAAGCCTGCGTGCGGCAACGAAGACCCAATGCAGACAAAAATAAATAAATAAATTTTAAATAAATATTGGAAGCCAAACAGAAGAACTATGCTAAAATTTTTTTAAATATCATTTTTAGATCCTGATTTCATACCGGGTGTATAGTAGTAGTGTGACCAGCTGGCAACCTAACAGTGGCATAGACTAAGCAACAGAAATAGGGCAATGCAAACTACAAGGGACTAGCTCCCTGACCAGGTAAAAACGGCGGCTGTTTATGTTCCTTAGCAGGTGGCATCTATTGTGAAGTTAAATCCAATCATGTCTATTATCTATCAAAACTTATTTAGATCATTCTCTTGTAGATTTAAGATATTCAAAACTCCAGAAATGGCATTTCATTAGGCCAGAACAGTTACAGGTAGTGGATATTCTGGTACACAATCTTCCACTATATTTGCCTTTTCCTGAACACACTCACCAGCCCTGCTGGGAAGTCTTTTCTAACTAATCAACTCCATAGGCTCTTCTTAAATGTCACCTTCCCCAAAGTCTTCCCTGTTCCCACCTAACAACTTTTTTCCTACTTAAAACTCTCAGAGGGCTTCCCTGGTGGCGCAGTGGTTGAGAGTCCACCTGCCGATGCAGGGGACGCGGGTTCGTGCCCGGGTCCGGGAAGATCCCACGTGCCGTGGAGTGACTGGGCCCGTGAGCCATGGCCGCTGAGCCTGTGCTCCGCAACGGGAGAGGCCACAACAGTGAGAGGCCCGCGTACCCGTACCGCAAAAAAAAAAAAAAAAAAAAAACAAAAACCTCTCAGAGAGCTTGTATGTATAACCCTTACTTGTATTTATCCTTTTCTATACCTGTCTAGTGATGGAATTAATAAAATATGAACAAAATGGCCCATGAACTTGCAACACTCTAGGAAGAAACTCATGTATTTTACAACAAATGATCCTCAAAGATCAGAACTCAAGGCGTTATTTATAAGAAATATTAACGTGTACTGAAAAGATTTAAAGTCGTATGTAGTTCTATTCACAAATTCTAATTGGGTAAGAATGAAAACAAACTCTATAAACAACATATTATATTTTAACATCACACAAAGCAAGCTGGAAATGAAATTAACCATTACAACTTGAAGCTCTCATATAACTTATTCCTATAATTCAGAGATAAAAATCCAAATATGCTTAGGATATGGGCATGAAAATCGTACTGGATGCTAATCCCAGCGCAAATGAAACAAATTCAAACTATCTGACAGGTGTGCAAATCAAACCTCACTGCCTACTAGCATTCCTTTAACTAAAGCAGAAATAAAAGTTATCAAACAAAGAGGGAACATGAATGGATTTTAGAACAGAAAGTATTTGATAGCAATTCTCATCCTCTTTAAGAGATAAGGTTGTCAGAGGACAAGAACTGGCAAAAAAAAAGTCCTTTCACACTCTGGAAAGATGTAGTATTTGCAAGCCTGTTACTTTTCTTTGATACATAAGGTTAGAAAAAGAAGAAATACTACAGGCCAAATTGATGTAAGGAAACAATGATACAGCAAACAATAAATAATTGAAACATTATAACTACCTTTATAAAACAGAACAAATCCTTAGTCTGAGGTAAGTTTTTAAAGTGATAAAATGTATTCAAATGGCCATATATGAAAGAACACTAAAATTTCTTAACTTTAGATTCATTGTTTTCTTTCACATCCTCATTTAGTCAGTCACCACATCCTGACAACTTTTGCTGAAAAAGTTTCCCTAACTCCTCAGAATTCACTATCAAACCCCTATGATCCTGTGATAATTTTCTAATTTTGACTCTAATTTTGTTATCTTCCCCTCAAGTTTTTTTTTCCCCCTAAAAGAATCATTTGCATCCCTGCCTTACTCAAAAACCTCCAAAAGTTTCCTCACTTCTTGTAGACTAAAGTTAAAACATCCCCATTTCACAATGTGACAGGATCAGTCCCAAGCCTCTACTCGAGGCATAATAATCTCCTCTCTGATTTCCAGGATACAGCATGTTACTGTGCATTTTCACTCCTGCATTTCAGTTCCACTCTCCATGGTATACTACGGAGATACTATGGT
Source organism: Phocoena phocoena (assembly GCF_963924675.1). Classification (NCBI taxonomy): domain Eukaryota; kingdom Metazoa; phylum Chordata; class Mammalia; order Artiodactyla; family Phocoenidae; genus Phocoena; species Phocoena phocoena. The sequence goes on from NC_089236.1 coordinate 21,632,349, forward strand.
GGACTCTGTCCACCCATCCAAATCTCTCTGTAAGGCAAACAACCTTTCTTGAGCATTTACTGTGCTCCAAGCACAAACACATCATCTCAAGCATCACCATCTTTTCAAGCTCTTTCAGTCTGTAGAGGAGCTCTCCTCCCTAATGATTCCCCTCCATTTAGCACGCAGGAGGAGAGAGATGTTGCTGCACACGGGCTTTCTCTAGTTGCGGTGAGTGGGGGTTACTCTTCGTTGCGGTGCGCGGGCTTCTCAATGCGGTGGCTTCTCTTGTTGCGGAGCGTGGGCTCTAGGCACGCGGGCTTCAGCAGTTGTGGCTCGCGGGCCCTAGAACGCAGGCTCAGTAGTTGTGGCGCACGCAGGGGGCTTAGCTGCTCCGCGGCATGTGGGATCTTCCCAAACCAGGGTTCAAACCCGCAGTGTCCCCTGCATTGGCAGGCGGATTCTTAACCACTGCGCCACCAGGGGAGTCTCTACTCCATTATTTAAATCACACTGATAACGCCGTGATAAGTCAAATGAGTACCAGAGACTAAGGCTAGCAATGAAGGATAAGAGTTCATTCATTCATTCATCACATATCTGAGCTATTACCATGTGCCAAACACAGATCGGGGTGTGACAGGCAAGAAGCCTAGTCTCGAGAAATGTGACTGTGCGTGTGCTGGGGAAAGGAGGTAACCAACACTGAACACAGAATCACTTTGGACTCTGAAAAGTGCTTTGAAGAATATAATACAGGTTCGACCGGCTAGCAAATAAGCATAAGAGAGCTACTTCAGAGAGGCAGACAGGACGGGCCTCTCAGATTTAACTGATGAAAACTCAGCCATGTGATATAAGTTTTTAAAAATCTAACAAACCAAGGTCCCTACATTTTACTTGAGTTTCGGATACTGTCACAATCACATTTTGAACATTACATATGTCTTATAAAACCCTCCTAAAAGACAACACTCCCCAATATGAAAAAGTAAAGCACAAATACTGTGCTCACTAAGGGCTAATCAAGATTGCTGTCTTTACAAAACAAAACAAAAGGAAAGACGTTTGCTGACAGTTTCAGGAGACCAGGTCATGCTCTAAAAGAACACTCCAGTCCACGGCCTCTCCTTTCCTGAGTTCAGAGCTCTCAGCTCTCCTGAGAACTGCATAAGAACCAACAACCTAAAAGAATACTTTAAGGGTACGCAGAGACCAGTTCTACTTTCTGGCTGAGAAAATTTTAACAGGAAGCAGACACTCAACTTCCTTATACAGACTGATAACTAAAATCAGTTTCACCAAGAGAAGATGCAGAAATTTTTCAGCTTGGGGTTAAACGCACCGCTCACATTGGGGGACACCAAGACAGGGCCCCAGAAAAACCAGGTCGTGGGGAAAGGAGATCCATGCCAGGCAGGCTCGGGCTCTTAATTGGCTGAAAAACACTGGGCGTCCCTTAACTAATCTTCTCGTCTGCAAACGAGCATAACAATGAATCCTGCCTCTCAAGTTAACTGAAACTCTAATGAGAAGGCCGTAAAGAACTTTAAAAGGCGCACGGGGTGGGACAGTCTCAAGTCACTGAAACTACTTTAAGGAGGAGCGCAAGCGGGAGCCGCGCAAACCTTACCTTGACCAGCCACACTCCGGTGTTCTGCTTGGCGCCTGTCAGATCGAGTTCCCCGCGCTCGGCCATGGGTCTGTCGCCGGCGGAGGCGTGCGGGCCAGAGCAGCGGCCCCGGAAGCTGGGGGACTGCGGAGCGAGGGACCGGAGCACAGCGCAAGCCGGAGCCGGAGGCTGACTGTGTATAGCCGGGGTTCACCTGCTGGGACGCTGGGGTCCCGGGAAAAGAGGAACACGCCGCCGGGAGCCGGGAACTGCGCCTGCGCGCTGCTACCGTCAGTACGGCGCACTGCTGCAGACAAACTTCCTGAGCAGGCAACTTCTTGAGTGGGTGTGGCTACTGCCGTGGGCTGTGCCCGAGTGATAAGAGCATAAGGTGGGATGGGCCAAAACGTCAGCAATACTTTCGAAGACTAGGTCAGCGTAACTGAAGAAAGAAGGTGTCAAAACAGAAAAATGGGGTTCAAAGAGACAAAGGCTGTCAGTATCTGTCCAACCCTGGCCAAGGAGAGAGAGACAGCATTTGGAGGACAGGGTAGGAGTAATAAAGTGAATTAGCACAAGTGGTCTCAATTGAAAGGCACCCTGAACACCTCCAATTAAACAAGCAGAGTGCACCCCTTTTAGACTCCAAAACCCGGAGCCCTGTAATTAGGTCAATGACAATAGACATGTAACAGACAAATCTGATTGTTAAACTTCCCTGCTTATAGAATTTCCTCTCTCTTTTCTTGCCTCTAGAATAAAATTCAATCCTCTCCACACAGGCCCTCTCAGTTTGATACCTGCCACTCAATGCACCACACATCCATCCACACCTAACCCATCAGACCTCCCTGAATACAGCAGAATGTTCCTCAGTTATTTCAGAGCCTCTGCACACTGGATTCCCTTTACTCAGATGCCCTATTCTTCCCTTACCCTCATTCTCACCTCTGTCTTCTGATTGGCAGACTCCTACTTCGGTGTCAAGAGTAATGGAAATGTCACTTCCTATGAGCTCTTTCATCAACTCCCCCAGAGGAAGTTTCATTTTTCTTCACATCACAGTGTGCGATACTTAGCACGATGCATTATAATATACATGTTTACATGCTGCCTTTGCTTTCGAGACTATGAGCTCCTCCTAGGCAGAAATAGTGTTTTATTCATTTTTTATTCACAGCATCTGGCACAATGCTTGACACCCTGTCAGATTTCAATAGGCTTTGGATGAATGAACATTTGCTGAAAGAGAAACAGACAGTAAGATATTGTAAGAACGGCAAGTAATGTATTGAATCCTGCATCAGAACCGTACACATAATTGAAGAAATTCCATGTCTGTACAGCATAGGGCTAGAAAAAGCTGTCAGGTCACTGAGATCAGCTGGGAAAACTAACAGGAAAAGTAGGAGACGAGGCATGTGTTAAAAAGGAAGATTGCATTCTTGTGTTACAGCTTGGGAAATGGCCTTAAAAGATATAAAGGACAAGCGGATAAAGAGAGCTGCTTTAAGCTTTGATCAAATAGAAGGAATAAATTAAAATATGAGGGGCTTCCCTGGTGGCGCAGTGGTTGAGAGTCCGCCTGCCGATGCAGGGGACGCAGGTTCGTGCCCCGGTCTGGGAAGATCCCACATGCTGTGGAGCGGCTGGGCCCGTGAGCCATGGCCGCTGAGCCTGCGCGTCCGGAGCCTGTGCTCCGCAGTGGGAGAGGCCACAACAGTGAGAGGCCCACGTACCGCAAAAAAAAAAAAAAAAAAAAAAAAAAAAAAAAAAAATATGAGACCATAAGAGAAGAGACTTAATGTAGTCTGGATGACCCTAGTAATGACCTTTAGAGTAAAGGATTAGAACCTTGGCCTTGATCTGTGGCTTATGGGAACCCTAAAAATGTGTGTGTGTGTGTGTGTGTGTGTGTATGTGTTTACAGGGATTGGGGGAGAACAAATAGCTAAAGAAGAAGAAATGCCTAGAGAAGAAAGGAAAAAGTGAATATTTTAAAATTATTATATAAGGAAGAAGAAGAAAAAAAAACTTATTGAGCACCTCATCCTCCTACATTGCTGAATAAAGAACAGACTTCTTCTATCTGTCCTTTTCAAATTTCCTTCCAGCTTGAAGAGGATGCTTATGAGCTGTGAGAGGAAAGGAGGATGCGGGCTCCATGAAGCAGATTCACAGATTTACTTTGGAGACCAACAGGGTAGCATATATTACAGCTAGATCCTTCACCCTCCTAAGGGCCTATTATATGCCAGACATCGATAATTTTGGCCCAATCCAGCTTTGTGTTCTTTCCACCATGATCCCATACCCTTAATATCCATTCCCACACAGGTTCTATGGATTTCTGCTTGTGGTCAATTAGGCATACCCAGTGCAGATATTTCAGGTATCTCTATTGCCCAATCATGCCAGAGACCTTTGGTGTTCTCTTTACTACTTGAAATAGGGTCATTAGCATCTTTAAATCTAACTAGATTAGACAGCCAGTTCCAAAAACCCAGAACCAATTTAGGAAAACCTATCCTTAACACCATGTTCCTCTAGGATCATTCTCAGTACCAAATAAGTATTAGTCAGGATTCTCCAGAGAAACACATGATAGATACATAGATAGATAGATAGATAGATAGGCATTTACTGTATAGGAATTGGCTCACATGATTATGGAGGCTGAGAAGTCCTAAGATCTGCATTTGGCAAGCTGAAGACCAGAAGAGCCAAAGGTATGCTCCTAGTCTGAGTTCAAAGGCCTGAGAGGCAGGAGAGATGATGGTGTAAGTTCCAGTCCAAATCTGAAGGCAGGAGATGATTAATGTCCCAGCTTGAAGACAGGCAGAGAGAGTGCATTCTCCCTTACTGAACCTTTTTTTCTACTTTGGCCTTCAACTGATTGGGTGAAGCTCACCCATATTGGGGAGGACAATCTGCTTTACTCACTCTACTGATTCAAACGTTAATTCATCCAGAAATACCCTCACAGACACACCCACAATATCGTTGGACCAAATATCTGGACAAACTGAGGCCCAGTCAGGTTGGCACATAAAATTAACCATCACAGACAGATACAGAGGTCACCACACAAAAAGGAAACTCACAAATTCTTTACTCTCCCAGATGATTGACTAGTCAAGATTTTTTTTAATGGAAAATGTCAATACCTTATCTTATTATTATTAATGTAAGTATGTGATGCCAAAGAAATGAAGGTAATTTTACAAACTCAGAATTTTGGCAAATACAAGAAATTTCCATTTTATTACAGTTTTATACCACATTAGTTCAAATGCATTTCTCTACAGTTCCTTCAACAGAGCTCCCCTGGACTTATTTCAGTCATCCTTAGCATGTGACTTTACCAAAGACTTTGAATGTAAAATAAACGTATAAAATTTCAAATTAGTAACTTTTAATTATGAATGGGATAAGAAATAAAGTCATCAGATGATGGCCGGGGATATTAATTTCCAACAAGACACTTTGTTGAAATGTTTTTTCTGATACCCCAGATATAAATGAAAACCACCAAAAAATAGGGCAGAACCAAAGTACAATAAAGAAGCCTCCGCAGCTTAAGCCTCCCATAGTCCTAAACCTCTGACAGAAGCTAGGCAAAGCATCTTTCTTGCAAACTAAGTGGGTTTCCAGTATTTCCATGTAGTTGAGCTTTCAGGGACAGACACTCAAGCATATCCTTAGGATACACCATCTTGGCTCTGGTTGTATTAATTATGTCTGAAGAGTTTAATACCCGTCCAAGTCCATAGGTGGAAGAACACATAAATGGGTATGGTAATCAACAAGAGCAGACTGTAAAAGCACACCACAGAGGCCGAGTATAACAGTCCTGCTAAAGAGACCAATGGAATAAGGGCAGTCAATGTAGAAAGAGACAGAAACATTCTTTTGCTCCACTTTTTACACACCACTCTGACTTTTTTCTTTTTATATAGATTTATTTATTTTATCTATTTCGTTGCTGCATGCAGTCTTTCTCTAGTTGTGGCGAGCGGGGGCTACTCTTCGTTGCGGTGCACGGGCTTCTCATTGCGGTGGCTTCTCTTGTTGCAGAGCACGGGATCTAGGTGCGCTGGCTTCAGTAGTTGCAGCACACAGGCTCAGCAGTTGTGGCTCACGGGCTCAGTAGTTGTGGCTCATGGCCTCTAGAGCACAAGCAGTAGTTGTGGCACATGGGCCTAGTTGCTCCGTGGCATCTGGGATCATCCCGGACCAGGGATCGAACCCGTGTCCCCTGCATTGTTAGGCGGATTCTCAACCACTGTGCCACCAGGGAAGTCCCCACTCTGGCTTTTTAAAAGGTGGATGGAATTTAGAAAATCTAGTTGTGCTGTTGTTTTCGAGTATGACCTATGGCTCCTTCATTTCTTCTTGCTTCTTATTTTGATGTGTCATCCTAGCTGCCTGTGGTATCATATTATGAATCCCATCAACAGTTGGATAGGCTATTCCTAACTCTTCGTTAATCAATTCATTGGTCGATGCTTCACATCTCAGCGGCTTCTTGGAGAGCGGGCACACCAGGAACAGCAGCAGCGCTGGGTCGAAGGCGCGGAGCGGTTTCCTCATCCTCTCGCTCTTGTCTGTGGACGGCCGCGACACCAACGCGTGCAGATGCCTCTGGGCGCCCGCGGACGGCTCTGCGTGTGTCCCCCGCAGCGCTGAGGCGAGCTGGCCGCACAAGCCACTCAGCATGTTCCGGCGGCCCGCGACCGGGTGTCTGCGCGCCCTTGACCACCCCCCTCAAGTTTTTATTAAATCTTTTAAGGCACAAATGCAAGCCAAGGAGGAAAGGCTCAAGAACTCACTAATGGCGGGAAAATTTTCAAGAACACGACATGTTTTGTAAATTTAGAACACCACAGTTCTATCATGTAGCCATTAGAGGATAAGCAGCAGTCATTAGAGGAGATGTTACAAGCGAGTTGAGGGAATTAGAATGATATTAACAGTAGCTGAGTCCACTTTCAGATTTTGTCCTTGGCCCTCCCATAGAGGCTCAGTGTCTCTCTAGAGATTCTCTTTGTTCATACTTACTCAGAAACATTCTAGCAAGAGAAGTATTACCTTCAGCGGCATTCATATAGGCAGAAAAACATGATCACAAAATCCTTCCTTTTTAAAAATTTTTTTCTTCCAATTTTATTGAGATATAATTGACATACAGTACTGTATAAGTTTAAGGTATACATCATAATGATTTGACTTACAACCTGAAATGATTATCACAATAAGTTTAGTGAACATCCATTATCTCATATACATACAAAATCAAAGAAACAGAGTAAAATATTTTTCCTTGTGATGAGAACTCAGGATTTACCCTCTTGACAATGTTCATATATAACATACAGCAGTGTTAATTATATTTATCATGTTGTACATTATATCCCTAGTGTTTATTTATCTTATAACTGGAATTTGTAACTTTTGCAAAATCCTTCTCGATAAGCCAGACTTACTCTGTATTGGTTATTAACATAAAGATTTTCATTCAAAAATTACAAATGGGGCTTCCCTGGTGGCACAGTGGTTGAGAGTCCGCCTGCCGATGCAGGGGACACGGGTTCGTGCCCCAGTCCGGGAAGATTCCACGTGCCGCGGAGCGGCTAAGCCAGTGAGCTACAGCCGCTGAGTCTGCGTGTCCGGAGCCTGTGCTCCGCAATGGGAAAGGCCACAACAGTGAGAGGCCTGCGTACCGCAAAAAAAACCCAAAAAATTACAAATGAATGTGGCAATGTGGTCATTAATTAGATTTTCCCTACACTAGTGATGGTATAGATCGATAATTTTGCTTTGATATCACACCACGGCTATATGATCCCATCCGTAAATTCTCCCTGCCTCTCCCTTTGACCTCTCAGTTCTCTCTCTCACAGAATACCTGCCTTCCCCGGCAGAGTCCTTTCTTCCCCAGTCATCCACAAACAAAAAGAAATACTCCCTCCAATAGTTTCCATGTTGTTAGCACGAGCAAATTGTTGAGCATGAGCTGTGGAGTCATGGCTTCAAGTTATAGTATTGCTGCCTACTACCTTAATTATTTCTTCATCTCGGCACCTAATTCCTAGCTTATAATGGGATTATTATACCTACCTTGTAGAGTTCTGACATGATTAAATGTGAAAATAAAGCAAAAAGACTTGGGCTTCCCTGGTGGCGCAGTGGTTGAGTCTGCCTGCTCGATGCAGAGGACCCGGGTTCGTGCCCTGGTCCGGGAAGATCCCACATGCCGCGGAGCGGCTGGGCCCGTGAGCCATGGCCGCTGAGCCTGCGCGTCCAGAGCCTGTGCTCCGCAACGGGAGAGGCCACAACAGTGAGAGAGGCCCGCGTACCGCAAAAAAAAAAAAAAAAAAAAAAAGACTTAACACTACAATGTGAAAACTATGTGGTAACTGCATTAATTATATTGGGTCAAATAATTGAAAGGAAACACAAAAAATTTATTATAGGCAGTGGTATGCTGGTAGATGTTTAACAACTGGCTTTTTCTAACCCCCAGAAAAAGCCCTGGTTTGTAATGTTTGCCTGATTTTTTTTTTTGAGGATTCAGTTTATTTACTTAAAAAAAAATTTTTTTTTTTTTGGCCACACCTCGTGGCTTAGTTCCCTGACCAGGGATCGAATCTGGGCCCCCTGCAGTAGAACCGCAGAGTCCTAACCACTGGACCTCCAGGGAAGTCCCTGTTTGCCTGATTTGCAGTGTGAAGTTGGATGAGATGCATATTAGCATGGCATCGTATAGTATTTTCACCCAATGGCTACATTAGATGGAAATAGAGCGCATAGACAATCGTAAAATACAGTAAAATAATTGAGAAGTGATGAGTTTTTCGTTTTATTATCTTGGTGTTCAGTATAATTTATTTAATCATTAGTGTTCTGGAGAAAAGGGAGTAGCATGAGAACCTGCTGTATAGCATAGGGAACTCCACTTTGCTGTACAGCAGAAACTAACACAACATTATAAAACAACTATACCCCATTTTAAAAAAAAAAAGGGAGTAGCATCTGCAAACCCCAAAGGGACCTATGTGTTGGTGTCTGTGGAGCAGGGGGATGCCAGTAGGCAGGGCACAGTGAGTGAGTGACAAAGCAGTGATAATGCCACCAGTTGGAGAGAGAATGGGAGGTCAGCCCATGCAAGGCCTTGCAGGCCTTGTTCAGATCAAATATAAACTTGAAGAAGCAGGTTTTTTTTTGGCTGCGCCATGCGGCTTGTGGTATCTTAGTTCCCTGACCAGAGATCAGCCCAGGCCCTCAGTAGTGAAAGCGTGGAGTCCTACCCGCTGGACTGCCAGGGCATTCCCTGAAGAAGAGTTTTAAGTCTGAGTATAAAATTATCAGATTTGCTTTTTTTTTTTTTTTTTTTTTTTTGTGGTACGCGGGCCTCTCACTGCTGCGGCCTCTCCCGTTGTGGAGCACAGGCTCCGGACACGCAGGCTCAGCGGCCATGGCTCACGGGCCCAGCCGCTCTGTGGCGTGTGGGATCCTCCCGGACCGGGATACGAACCCACATCCCCTGCATCGGCAGGGGGACTCGCAACCACCGCGCCACCAGGGAAGCCCCAAATTTACACTTTAAAAAAGATCTCTTTAGCTACTGTGGGGAAAAAAAGTGGATAGTTAGGGGCCAGAATGGAAACCAAGAGACCAGTTCAGACATTACTGCACTAATCCACGTTGGAAGGAGCAGTGGTTTGCATGAGGAAAGTGGAGATAAAAAGAAGTAGATGAACTGGAAACATATAGACAGATTTAGGAGATCGAATTGACAAGGCTTTGTGATTCCTTGCTGTGTAGCAAAATAGGACCATTTACTGGGCAGAAGACCTGAATAGATATTTTTCCAAAGAAGACATACAGATGGAAAATGGGCACATGAAAAGATGCTCATCACTAATCATCAGAGAAATGCAAAATCAAAAGCACAGTGAGATATCACTTCACACCTGTCAGAATGGTTATCATCAAAAAGTCTACAAATAAAAAACTCTGGCAAGGATATAGAGGAAAGGGACTATATGCTGTGGGTGGGAATGTAAATTGGGGCAGCCACTATGGAAAACAGAACAGAGGTTCTTCAAAAAACTAAAAATAGGGACTTCCCTGTGGTCCAGTGGCTGGGACTCCACAGTGCCAATGCAGGGGACCTGGGTTCAACCCCTGGTTGGGGAACTGGATTCCACATGCATGCCGCAACTAGGAGTCAGCATGCCGCAACTAAGAGATCCATGTGCCACAGCAAAGATCCTGTGTGCTGCAACTAAGACCTGGTTCAGCCAAATAAATAAATTAATTAAATATTTTTAAAAATTAAAAAAAAAACAAAAATAGGGACTTCCCTGGTGGTTCAGCGGTAAAGAATCTGCTTTACAATGCAGGGGACGCGGGTTCAATCCCTGCTCAGAGAACTAAGATCCCACATGCCATGGGGCAAATAAGCCCATGCACAACTACTGAGCTCGCATGCCTCAACCAGAGAGCCTGCGTGACACAAACTACAGAGCCTATGCACTCTGCAGCCTGCGCGCCACAGCTAGAGAGAGAAAACCCACATACCACAACTAGAGAGAAGCCCACATGCCTCGACGAAGATCCCACGTGCCACAACTAAGACCCCATGCAGCCAAATAAATAAATAAATAATAAATAAATCTAAAAAAAACCTAAAAATAGAATTACCATATATGATCCAGCAATTCCCCTCTTGGGTATATATTTGAAGAAAACAAAAATACTAATTCAAAAAGATACATGTGCCCCAATGTTCATAGCAGCATTATTTACAGTAGCCAAGATATGGAAGAAAACTAAGTGTCCATCAACAGATGAATGGGTAAAGATGTGAGATATATATATATATATATATAATGGAATACTACTCAGCCATATAAAAGAATGAAATTCCACCATTTGCAACAATGTTCTAGATCTAGAAGGTATTATGTGTACTGAAATAATCCAGACAGAGAAAGACAAATACTGTATGTTATCACTTACAAGTGGAATCTAAAAAATAAAACAAACCAATGAATATAACAAAACAGAAAAAGACTCACAGATATAGAGAACAAACTAGTGGTTACTGGTGGGGAGAGGGGAGGGGGGAGCGAGGGGATTAAGGGGATACAAACTATTATGTATAAAATAAACATCAAGGATATATTGTATAGTACAGGGAAATATAGACATTATTTTGTAATAACTTTAAATGGGGTATAATCTATAAAAATATTGAATCACTGCATTATACATCTGAAACTAATGAAATTTTGTAAATCAACTATACTTCAATGAAAAAAAAATAGGACCATGTACCAAGTGATAACTCAGTACAAGAAAATAGAACAAAAGACACACACATAAACACACATAGCTTTGCTCCTTCTGGGAGATGAGACAAGACTCTGCATGTATTTTCCCTGATGGATAACACAATTCAGTTGAATTGCTTTTGTTAAGTGTCTTATGTCTGATGTAACATATGGTTACTGTGGCCTGCTAAAAGCCCTCAGTCTCAGTAAGTCAGTTTAATTGCCCATTAGGGATTACTCTGGGAATAAAGTGTTAAATAAAGCATGAGAAAATTTAATTTGTCATTGCTGTAATGAAGTCCAATTTGTTTTCATATATGATTTACCAAAACATTTATATCATACTTTATATATTAAATAAAATTATAGTTAGGAAACAGCACTGAAACCCTTGATCAAAGTGCCCAGATAAAAATCACAAATAACAGTAAGTCCTAAAATATCATATTAAACAGATGGATCCTCACTAGTGTTCAGATTTCAAAGCCAGGGAGGCCATGTGTGCTGAATATCAATGAGGAATTATGTCCATGTTCCTGCTAAGAGCAAAAGCGAGGCCCTTCCTTATTGATGGCTCTGACTTCCCACCCAAATACATAAACATCAGGGACAGGAATAGTTTTCACATGCAAGGTGAGGTGAAAATATTAGCTAAAGCAAGGATGTGCCTACCCATCAATGGGTAAAGTTGAAAGTTCAGTTTAAGGCTCCTTTCTGTAAGTAGAGCTCTTGCAATAGCTTTGTCAATGCATTTTTTACTTCTCTCTCATGTAACTAACAACTGAGATGATGATGGCTCTGCTCCATGTACTTGCTGGGAACCTAGGCTTCTTCCATCTTATTATTTTGTCATCTCTGGGGTGTTGTCCTCCTCTGCATGATGGACCACAAAGTCTGCATCTTCCAACCAGCAGGAGAAGGAAAAGGGGAAAAGAATTATACATCACTTTGGCCAGAGCTTCAAAATATATTTTTTTCATGGCAGCATTATTCACAAGAGCCAAGAGGTGGAAGCAACTCAAGTATCCAAGAACAGATGAATGGATAAACAAAATGTGGCCTATACATACAATGGGGTATTATTCAGCATTAGAAAAGGAATGAAATTCTGTCACCTGCTGCAACATGGATGAACCTCAATGACATTATTCTAAGTGAAATAAGCCGGTCACAGAAAGATGAGTATGTGTGATTCCACGACAAGAGGTACCTAGAGTAGTCAAACTCATAAAAACATGGCAGAAAAAAAGGTAGAATAGAGGTTGCCAGGGGCTAGAAGGGGGGAACGGGAGTTGTAGTTTAATGAGTACAGAGTTTCAGTCTTGCAAGATGCGAGAATTTTGGAGTTGGGTGATGGTAATGGTTGCACAAAAATGTGAATGAACTTAATGCCACTGAATGGATAAGATGGTAAATGTTCTGTATATTGTACCACAATTTTTACAAACACCTAAAATTAAAAAAAAAAATTGTAGTCTGAATTGGGATCCAAATAAGGGCCATATGTTGTGACTGGTTGAAATGTCTCTTAGTTCTCAGTCTCTCTCTGTCTTTCTCTCTCTGTCTCAGTCTCGTTGTTAAAGAAACTAGTTTCTTAGATATAGTTCTTTAACTATACACTTTTCTACATTCTGTATTTCACTCATTGCATCTGAGGGTATCATTTATGATGTTTCTCCTTCCCTTTTATTTCCTACAAACTGCTAGTTAGATCTTGAGGCACGATCAGACTCGGGCTTGATTTTGGTGGAGGTGAAGATGATTTCCTTCCTGTGTGCTCTCGTGCACTTCCGGCCAGAGAGAGATCACATCTAGCTTTCTTTCCTTCTTGCGATGTTGGCAACCATCGATGAGTATTGCTTAGACCCAACAATTCATTAGGGATTGCAAAATCGTTATATTCCAGGTGCTGGGCTGAGTCGCTGCTGTCCTGAGACAGAGGCTGCCCCAGAGGAGCCAGTGGGGACCTGGGCTGAGGGGTTGCGGCACATTAACCACCAACCCACCCACCACTGGCTTAGGCTCCCCATGTGGATTCATTGACACAATGACTCAAGGTTACTGTGTATGGGTTTATTTGGATGGACTATCTCTTAGGTACTACATTAAACATTTTAACCTACATTAACAGAGACACTTTTAGGCTGGAGGAGTACTCCAGGGGGTTCAGCTCTCAATCCACCTGTAGTACTCTGATGCCCAGTCTTGCATCCTCTTCACCCTTCAACCCCAAAGCCATAGCCTTTTCTGTTTTATTTTCCTGCAACATCCTTTGATCACCCACCAAGAAGAGCTTCCATGGCCTATTAAAATTGGAGCTCCCAAATTTGCTACTGGCTGATTGCCTAATTGTTTTTGTTTCTACACATGATAGATTTCTACAGCATTTGCCTCTCAAGCATCCAGAAAGAAAAGCACTGTCTTTGCTAAACTAAGAGAATCAAGTGCAGAGTAACTCCATTCAATTTGCACAAAAGTTCGGCTCTGCGTGGGGATAAACTAGGCTGGGTCACAAGTCTGCTCTGTAAGTAGCTGCCCCATGTGGACACATCTCTGCAATGCCTCAGGACCAGTAAACAAGCTACTTGTTTACTGTCCTCTGGGAGGACAGAACTGATCAAGACGGAATGACTCCTGAGAGGAGTCAGTAGTTAGTGATATTTCTGGTCCACTGCTATTTTATTTTTCTGGCTTCAAGGCTCAGATTCAACTCTAGCAGGAGAGAAAGCCCTTAGCAATTACTTATTATTTTATATCCTTTTGTTCCTATGTACTCCTCATTAATAAGATAATGAGAATTTGCCTATTTCCTGAAGCCAAAGAGCATTATGTAAATCACACTTTAAAATTGATTTTGTTATATTGATTCTTTTGCAATTCCTTCCAGCTTGCAGAGACCTTGAGCCATGAATGCTTTCTTGTGAAAAGGGTGTTAATTGCTTTCCCTGGGGTCAAACACGCTCTTTGTAAATCAGGAATCCAATACTCACTAAGAACCCAGATGAAGAATTGACCATTAGTCTTACAAATATTATAATGGAGCATTTTTTTACTTAGCTCTAATGCAGATTTGTTTTCAATGGATTTTTTCTCTTCTATCATGTCTAAATAAAATAATTACTGTGAATCTTTAGACTTAGATTATTCATTTATTGTATGAGAATTCTTTCCAAGAATCTCTTCCCTCAATGACTAAAACATCTCTCTCTCTCTCTCTCCCACCCCCCGCCCCCATCTGTCTGTCTTTTCTTGGGTCACTGATGATTTACAAAGTGAACTTAACAGTCCTGATTTTCCGTATTGGTTGTAGTGGTGGGGTTGGCAGGTGGTAGAGAGACAAATGCCAGGATAAAAATTCCTGTCCATATCCAGACAGATTTAACCAATATCCTCTTGTGTGACTAGGCAGACTAGAGCAAGTATGCCGCACCTGCTATGTTACTATTTGAATTTAGATGAACTCTCTATGTACTATTTAAATTCCACCAGGCAAGAAAAAGGAAAACTATAATACTTCTATTGAGAGAATGCCAGAGCAAGCTACTATTGGACGGGAGTTACTGCCTATCTTCCTGGGCAACTCCTATTGCTGCCATTGGCTATGACTCTGGAGTGGTTTTAAAATATATCCCAGCCTAATCAAACTTACAAGCTTTTGCACAGCAAAGGAAACCAAAAACAAAATGAAAAAACCTACAGAATGGGAGAAAATATTTGCAAACGATGTGACCGACAAGGGCTTAATTTCCAAAATATAAAAACAGCTCATACAACTCAACAACAAAAAAACAAAAAACCCAATCGAAAAATGGGCAGAAGACCTAAATAGACATTTCTCCGAAGAAGAAATACAGATGGCCAATAGGCACGTGAAAAGATGCTCGACATCGTTAATTATTAGAGAAATGCAAATCAAAGCTACAATGAGCTATCACCTCACACCAGTCAGAATGGCCATCATTAAAAAGTCTACAAATAACAAATGCTGGAGAGGGTGTGGAGAAAGGGGAACCCTCCCACACTGTTGGTGGGAACGTGAGTTGGTGCAGCCACTGTGGAAAATAGTATGGAGGTTCCTCAGAAAAGTAAAAATAGAATTACCATATGATCCAGCAATCCCACTCCTGGGCATGTACCCAGACAAAACTATAATTCAAAAAGATACACGCACCCCAATGCTCATAGCAGCACTATTCACAATAGCCAAAACATGGAAACAACCTAAATGTCCATTGATAGATGAATAGATAAAGAAGATGTGGTACATATATACAATGGAATACTACTCAGCCATAAAAAAAGAATGAAATAATGTCATTTGCAGCAATGTGAATGCAACTACAGATTATCATACTAAGTGAAGTAAGTCAGGAAGCCAAATACCATATGATATCACTTACATGTGGAATCTAAAATACAGCACAAACGAACCTATCTACAAAACAGAAACAGACTCACAGACATAGAGAACAGACTTGTGGTTGCCAAGGGGGAGGGGGTGGGGAAGGGAAGGACTGGGAGTGTGGGATTAGCAGATGTAAACTATTATATACAGGATGGATAAACAATAAGGTCCTACAGTACAGCACGGGGAACTATATTCAATGTCCTGTGATAAACCATAATGGAAAAGAATAGTAAAAAAAAGAATGTGTGTGTATAACTGAGTCACTTTGCTGTACAGCAGAGATTGGCACAGCACTGTAAATCAACTATACTACAATAAAAAAATAAATTAAATTAAATTAAAAAGAAAAAAATGGCACAAATGAACCTATCTATGAAACAGAAACAGAATCACGGACATAGAGAACAGGCTGGTGGTTGCCGAGGGGGAGGGGGCTGGGGGAGGGATGGAGTGGGAGTTTGGGGTTGGCAGATGTCAGCTTTTATATAGAGAATAAGTAAAAAAAACAAGGTCCTACTGTAGAGCACAGAGAACTACATTCAACATCCTATGATAAACCATATGGAAAAGAATATTTTAAAAAGAATGTATATATATGTATAACTGAATCACTTTGCTATAAAGCAGAAATTAACACAACATTGAAAATCAACTAAATTTCAATAAAATAATATTAAAATTGAACAATAAAATAAAATATATCTCAATTCTTTGATAGTCCTTCCTTCAAAATGTGAAGCCTAGGACCCCTACCCCTTGATACAGTGACTCACTTCAAACAAAAAGAATGCTATGAAAGTGAAATTATATGATTTCCACGGCTAGGATAACAAGGCTAGCTTTCCACCTGTTCCTCTCTCTCTTTCTCTCAGCAACTAGATGAGTCAGTTTATTTAGTATGCATATGGTCCCCAAATGCTCATTTGTAAACGCAACAATTATAACACAATCCAATTTAAAAATCTCTACTCTAATGAATAAAACAAAATAGCCACTACCATAGGAAAATTCAGCTGTGTATGTTTTAAGATGAAAATACTAATGGGAAGTTTAAAATTTATGGTTTAGAGCCTCATTATTCAAAGTGTGGTCCCCAGACTAACAATATCGTATCACTTCAGAGCTTTGTGAGAAATGCAGAATTTAAAGCCCTACCCTAGACCTACTGAATCAGAATCTGCATTTTGAACATCCCCAGGTGATTCATATGCACTTGAAACTTTGAGAATGGAGGTGGGATGGGGGCGGTTAATTCATATACTCATTAGTCAATAAATATTCATGGCACTGGGGATAGAGCAGTGAACAAGGCAAGTCAGAAACTTTCAGTTCTCTTCCAGCTCTAAAGCTTTACATTTTTGAAATCTAATTCTTTGACAGGTAGAATTATTTTTCTCTAGCTTTTCTCCTACCATCACATGGTGACAGTACCATGAAACTCTGAATAGAAAAACAGGTGCCAGAGAAAGCGGGGTGGGGTGTGTGTGGAAATTCCTTCAAGATTATAACTCTACCCTAAAACTGGAGTAGAAGTATGAGCATATACGTTAAAACACCCACTGCTGCCGCTGACAGCTTGCTACAAATTGTCTCCTTAAGGATTCCAAGGTTCTCTGACTCGAATTTCAGAATTGCTCCACAAATCGCTGTGAAAGTTCACAGTATTTTGGAAACAGTGAGATTCTGACAGCATGTCAGGCATCCACTGTTGTGTCTTGCAAAGTTACATCTCTAATGCTAAGCCATGGTGCTAGAAAAAATGGCAGAGGTCCACCTATAACAACAAAGCCAAAACTTGCTATTTGCCGCTAGCCACAGGTCTAGAAACATCTTTTATCTTTTAAATTTCATGAATAGGCCTTTAGGCAGTAAAAAAAAAGAAAATGGGGAGGAGAATAAACGGACAGAAAAAAGAAAAAGAAAGATGAAAAAGAAGTACAGTACATCAGAACTGACCTCCATTCCTATTCACTGGTCCCAGGTGCCCCCGGCTGCCTGCCTATGGTCTAACGCCTTCATTTAGCAGTCATGAAGAAAAAGCTAAAGCTATTATATTATAACTTTTTTTTTTTTTTTTTTTTTTTTTTTTTGCGGTACGCGGGCCTCTCACTGTTGTGGCTTCTCCCGTTGCGGAGCACAGGCTCCGGACGTGCAGGCTCAGCGGCCATGGCTCACGGGCCCAGCCGCTCCGCGGCATGTGGGATCCTCCAGGACCGGGGCACGAACCCGCGTTCCCTGCATTGGCAGGCGGACTCCCAACCACTGCGCCACCAGGGAAGCCCTAAAGCTATTATTTTATTTTATTTTATTTTTTTAACATCTTTATTGGGGTATAATTGCTTTACAATGGTGTGTTAGTTTCTGCTTTATAACAAAGTGAATCAGTTATACATATGTTCCCATATCTCTTCCCTCTTGCGTCTCACTCCCTCCCACCCTCCCTATCCCATAAAGCTATTCTTTTAAAAAGTCATTTCCTTTCCCTCAGTGGACAGATTTACAAGACGACTCTTCTTAAAGGCTGAAGGAAAAAATTGATTTTTAACACAAAATACTTTGTGGATTTTATAAGATCGCTTCTTTTTTAACCCTTGCAAAGTGTTTTCCGCTTTTTATGCATATGAGAAGCAGGGTGCTATTTGGCTGTAACATCTTTGGTCCTGTAAATCTATACAAATGTGATTAAACAACATGGTTCAGATTATTTGTTGGGGGAAATTTTTTTTTTTTTTTGCGGTACGCAGGCCTCTCACTGTTGTGGCCTCTCCCCCTGCGGAGCACAGGCTCCGGACGCGCAGGCTCAGCGGCCATGGCTCACGGGCCCAGCCGCTCCGCGGCATGTGGGATCTTCCCGGACCGGGGCACGAACCCGTGTCCCCTGCATTGGCAGGCAGACTCTCAACCACTGCGCCACCAGGGAAGCCCCTGGGGGATATTTTTGTCATAATAATTATACCACTGTTTAACAGTCCTTTAAAATCTTAATGAGCGCCTGACATATATTAATATCAAGAACATATCAATAAATATCTGTTAAATAAATAACTGAAGCAGAGTTCCGAAAGACAACAGAAAAAATAATTTAGACCCGCATCTGTCAAGGACTCAGCAGCTGGTTACATGACCAGTCACCGCCTGTTACCACAGCAAGGCTATTTTAATGAAAAGGGATAACATTGATTTATACTCTTTGGTTTCAGTTTGACTCCAGGATTGCTCAATATTTAGGTCTTTGGGGAAGCAAGACTGTTAAAAGCAATGCTGGATGAGGCAAACATATAATGGTCAAATGACCATGTAACGGAAAAATCCTCCCAAACCAAACATTCAGAAATGAGCTTGGTTTGTGGGTTTAGAATTATAATGAAGAGAAGGCAGTGTTTGAAGCCCTAAAGAATGTGTGTGTGTGTGTGTGTGTGTGTGTGTGTGTGTGTGTGTAAGCAATGGCTTCTGAAGCACACTTTACAAAACTACGCTTCAAAGGAGCTAGCTGAATGTTTTATGTTCACTGCATGCTTGTTAGTAACTGCCCTCATTTCTCCTGTTTACTTCTTTTCTTACTGATCTGAAGGATGCAGTTAAAATCCCAGTGACTTGTGGTTTCTGCCAGAGAGATAAACAGTGCCTGGCCCCATGTGATCTGTTGTATGAATAGAGATCAGGATTTCATCTTCTAGCAACTCAATTTTGGGTGGTTGCTAAGGAGACCATTGGCATCTCTGTGTCCTAGGTGCCATATTGCTTGCAAAGAATTACAGCAGCTTCGCCTGTTACTTTCCCGGAGAGAAAACCTGAAAACTCATTAAGGCAGCCAACATTTTAAATTCTGCTGGTCTCTTTGATGTTTTGAGTGCCTCTGGCCTTGGAGTATAACTTGTGAACATGTTGGCGTCTAAATGAGAACACTCTCAGAAATGACAGTGCAGCCTTGCTATAGAAAATAGAAGCATGAGTGGTCTGGCTGTGGGTACCAAATTCTCCAACCCAGCCTATAGCACAGGCCTGGTTTGTTTTTTGTTTCTTTTTTTGTTTTTTCAGTTCTACTCACCTCCTTAAAGGTCAGTTCCAATCTTATTTTTAACAAGCCATAAGGTCCTGGGCAAGTACCCTCTCTGACCTTCAGTTCTCTTATCCTTAAAGGCAGAAAAATAGTGAGCCCTCACAATGTTGTTCATGGGGATTAAAGAAGGTACTGAGAACATGAGGTCCAAAGCTACTTGTAAATTGCAAAGCATGTGTAAATTACTATTCCTGGGGACAGTAAATTTTGCACAAATCCAGATTAGCTCTGAAGCTAGAATGACCCTTCAGGATTGTCCCAAATAGGGCTAATATGGCCAGGCCTTCTTTCCCCTCTGTTATGAACTGAATGTTTGCATCCTTCCCAAATTCATAGTCAAAGCCTTAACTCCCATGTGATGGTATATGGAGGTGAGGCATCGGGAAGGTTATTAAATTGAACTGTGATTATGAGGGTGGCACCCTGTGATGGGATTAGTGTGTCCCAGAGCTCTTTCTCTCCCCACTGTGTGAGAACACAGTGAGAAGGTGGCCATCTGCAAGTCAGGAAGAGAGCTCTCACCAAGAACCTGACTGTGATGGCACCCTGATCTTGGACTTCCAGCTTACAGAACAGCAAGAAAGTAAATGTGTGTTGTTTAAGCGACCCCGTCTGTGGCATTTGTTACAACAGCCCGAGCTGACTCAGACACCCTCTGTCAATCAGTTATTGGATGTGGGCTGCCCCAGGAAGGGGCTTGACTTCTGTCTACACAGTTCAGGTAATCCGTGAAGGGGCTGATTAGCTGAAGGCCGTCTGTGGGTACACATCACAGTGGACACGCAATCACTGTTATTATTTCTCTCTCCTCCCTAACAAGAAACCCCATTCTGTGCAGCTAGTTTATGTCAGGCAGTAATAACAAGCTCATTACTGACTTCACCTTTCATTTATTCATCTCTACTGGCTCCACTCCTCACCTCTTTTGCACAAAATCTTTTTAAATAGCGGGTCTCAATTACCTTTTCATTTGTACTGCATCCAGGGATACAACATGCACCAATTAGCAATGGTAGCCTGTGATTTTCCCCAGGTGGAAACGGTGGGATATGGGCTCGTTCTTCCTCTCAGGGCAATATATTAGGATCTTAGGAAAAAATAACTAATCACATCCATTCCGGGTGAAGTATAACTCTTACTATCAAGTCTTGGGCCAACTCATTATTACTCTTATGTAACAAAAACAAATGGATTCAAGCAGATGAACACCATGGTAAAACTTGCAATTTAGAAAGATTTCTCAAACCAGAATGTGGACCGAGTGGGGAAGCCTAGGAGCAGGGAGGTGGTAGAAGGACTTGCAGTCAAACACGGGAAGTGTTAACTACAGATTTATTTCCTATTTTGTCTTCCCTCAAATTCCCACTAAAAGGACGTTATCTTTAAACACATTTTTATTTGTTAAAAAAAATTTTTTTTTTGCGGTACGCGGGCCTCTCACTGTTGTGGCCTCTCCCGTTGTGGAGCACAGGCTCCGGACGCGCAGGCTCAGCGGCCACGGCTCACGGGCCCAGCTGCTCCGTGGCATGGGGGATCTTCCCGGACCGGGGCACGAACCCGTGTGCCCTGCATCGGCAGGCGGACTCTCAACCACTGCGCCACCAGGGAAGCCCCTAAATATATTTTTTTAAGAATAGAATAACAGCAAATGAGGAAAGAGTTAAGCCCCATTTGGGAAGCTAGAAAATAGATAGAAGAATGAAGACTGACAGCAGCATGGAGAAAGGTACAATCTAAGTGCCTGGGGAAAGAGATGTCAGTTAGGGATGTGTTCAGCGGCATGTAATGGACTATGTAACAAGCAGAGGCTTCAGTATCCAGGGTTTGCTTTTCTCATATCAGAAGAGGTCCAGAGGAAAGTGGTTTCCCAGCATTAGTTCAGCTATTCACCTATGCCGGGTTCTATCTTTCTGCTCAGCAATCCTTAGCTAGTTGACTTTTGTTTGCCTCATGGTCACAAGTTGCTCCCTGCAGCTCCAGGTATCATGTCTGCATCGAAGAAAGAATAGGTAAAGGAGAAGCCTCATGACAGTCACATCCATCCCTTTCTATTGGGAAAACAAACGTTTTTATAAGTCTCTCCAGCAGACTGCTGCTTACAACAAAAGTGGTTATATTTGGTCTCTGTGGCTACACGGGGAGGCTGGGTAAGTAAGTACCTTGCCTGAGGCTGGGCACCTGTGTCTTAAAGGTAACTGATATCCCGTTAGCAGAGCACAAGGAGGAACTAGATATCAAGTAGGTATCTGATAGGCTTGGCCATATATACCCACGAAAGATGAGTGATTTGCCTAAAAGGCGTCAGGTCCTGTGGAAGGAACGAAAAGCAAGCTGAAATCCTTGAAATGTGTTGAAAACCTGTTGCTAATCCAGGTGGACACCTCTGTGGATTGTCTCCTACACCCATCCTGCCAGCACTCAACCTTGCCCCCTCTCTCCCTTATGGAGATAGGACCTATTCCCTAAAGAAACTGAAGGAAGAGAGGCTCTGGATCAGAGGACACTAGGCTTAGCAGAAGGCAAGAGTGAAGATCCAGACAGAAAGAAGGGGATTCAGGGGAAGTTTGCATGTGGAACGGTGAAACTCCAAGGAGGCTGCCTTGCTCCTGGAAT
This sequence comes from Phocoena phocoena, assembly GCF_963924675.1. Lineage (NCBI taxonomy): Eukaryota > Metazoa > Chordata > Mammalia > Artiodactyla > Phocoenidae > Phocoena > Phocoena phocoena. The sequence continues at coordinate 21,654,362 of NC_089236.1, forward strand.
GCTAGCATCTGTGTAGCAATCAGGCAGGAGTCCAAAGGTTCCCTTTCTGGAAAAAGGGAAAATCCTCAGAGAACAGACCTACTGATACTTCTTGTCACTGTCATTTTTGTCTTAGTGTTAATGTAAAAGAAAAGTTTTGTTTTGTTTTGTTTTTAAATTGCGGTGAAAAGCAACATGGATGGACCTAGAGATTGTCATACTGAGTGAAATAAGTCAGCCAGAGAAAGAGAAATATCATATGATATCGCTTATATGCAGAATCTAAAAAAAAAATGATACAAATGAACTTATTTACAAAACAGAAGCAGACTCAGACTTAGAGAACTAACTTACGGTTACCGAGGGGAAGGGTTGGGGGAAGGGATAATTAGGGAGTTTGGGATTGACATGTACACACTGCTATATTTAAAATAAATAGCCAACAAGAAAAAAAAATTGTGGTGAAAAACACATGCTCTCTAACAAATTTTTTTTTAATTAAAAATTTTTTTTAGCCACGCCACATGGCATGTGGGATGTGGAATCTTAGTTCCCCAGCCAGGGATTGAACCCGGGCCCCCTGCAGTGGAAGCCCAGAGTCCTAACCACTGGACTGCCAGGGAAGTCCCTCTAACAAATTTTTTTTTTTTTTTTTAACAAATTTTTAAATCTACCCTCTCAGCAAAATTTTAAGAGTACAGTACTGAATTACTAACTATATGCACATTGTTGCACTACAGATCTCTAGAACTTTTTCACCACGCAGGACTGAAACTTGCCATCCATTAAACAACAGCTCCCTGCTTCTCTTTCCCCACAGTGCCAGGCAATGGCCATTCTACTTCCTGCTTCTATGAGTTTTGGTGAAACAGCTTGACCAAAAGCTTAAGGTTAAGCAAACCGTATCAGGCCATGTTTCAAAACAAGGATTCGTGAAATATGCTATTTTGTCTGTGTTCTGGAGCTGTTCAGGACAAGCACTTCCAAAAAAACACAACTAGGGTTGAAGAAATCAGACTCTTTCTGTTTGGTCAGGATGGATCATTGTACATTTTCCTGATGTAATGGCCTATAAGGGACCTAGCGGATTGGGTGATGGACTGAGGGCAAATCATCCTGGGAGAGCCTCCCAGGCAACTTGTTTCCTGTCCTGAAATGTCAATGGTCCACCTGAATCCACCAGCTTGCCCTGTCTGAGAATAAATATGGCTTCTCTGGGTTTCATTAAAACTGTGCCCCTGGGAAGAAATAGAAATAAGAAATAGGCCAAAGGTAGGGGAAGGATAAACACCAATATAATGAAAAAATAAATTTAAGTCTATAGTTTTAGCACTTGTGATGTGATTTCTTTTGTGTTATGGTTCCTACTATAACCATACATTCCTACTATAACTATACATTTCACATATTGTGTGAAATGTATAGTATTTAAGTTGTGTTAAGCCATGTTAAGTATTTCAAAATGGAATCACGGTGGCCAACGTGAACTTCCATATTAGTGATTTTGAAACATCTGCTGGAAGAGTTCGAGTGTCTTAGAGTGATAAACTAAGATTATTACTTTTGAGGGAATTCCTTGGTGGTCCACTGGTTAGGACTCTGTGCTCTCACTGCCGAGGCCCGGGTTAAATCCCTGGTCAGGAACTAAAATTTCACAAGTCGTGTGGCACGGCAAAAAAAAAAAAAAAAAAAAAGTGTTACTGAAGACTGTGCACCTAGAGCCCATGCTCCACAACAAGAGAAGCCACCACAGTGAGAAGCCCGCGCACCGCAATGAAGAGTAGCCCCTGCTCACCGCAACTAGAGAAAGCCCGCACGCAGCAACGGAGACCCAACACAGCCAAAAATAAATAAATAAAATAAAATAAAGAGTATTACTTTTGATAAGAAGTTTGATGGGCAATGCCCATTACTGGAACACAAGGAGCAACTGATAGTGTCAAGATCTCTTCCCTAGAGGTAACTGTTACTCCTTAACGAGAGACCACTAGACTTAGTGACTTGAAGCCCCTTCGCTGGAGGACCCGACTCCATGCTGCTGAGAGCTGTTCCAGACGGACACTGCCTGGGGTCTTGCTGGAGCAGAAGGTGACTTCCCATTCATGCTTGTCGGGAAACCCGTTGCCAGACCACTGCTCATGCTGAGATGCCTCTTCCCCGCGCTTCTCCCTGGAGTGGTTCATTACACCCTTTTCCCTACTTTGACTAACCTGTGTTGGGTGCTGTGTCCAATAAACAGACTAATTCGTGCATTGAGTGTTGGCTACTGTTTCGTGTTTCTCCAATTCCTTACTGCTGGGCCCTTAAACAAACAGTACTTACTCTTTCATCATGTTTATTATCAGTATTCCAATCACTTTTGTAATCATTGAACTATTATATAAATGTTTTCCTTGCCTTTAAAGTAATTACTGCATCTAAAGGAATCTAAGGCATTAGACTTGCAAAGAATTTAACTGACTAAATTTGCAATTGATGTTTGAATGCTCGGAGAAAACTCGTTTGCAAAATTATGACTTTGATTTATTAGCTGTGTAAGTAGTTTGTGCGTACTTAAAGGAACATTAATTACTGAAATACTAATAAATTTGGGATTAGACTGAGTACAAGTAACAGTGAGTATTCCTCTCCAGCAGAGAAAATCCTACAGACAGTTCAACACAGTGAGCTTTTGAATCAATCTGCACACACAAAGAAGCCAATCAACGTTTTTTTCCCGTTTTATTTTAGTTATTTATTTTTTGGTCACACCACGCCGCTTTCGGGATCTTAGTTCCCCCACCAGGGATTGAACCGGGGCCCTCGGCAGTGAAAGCACAGAGTCCTAACCACTGGACCACCAGGGAGTTCCCTCCCAAGTTTTATTGAGGTGTATTAACATACAATACACTGCATATTTTCATATGTACAATTTGATTTTTTCCTATGTCTACACTTGTAAAATCAGGATAATAAACATTTTGATCATTCTGAAATGTTTCCTCTTGTTCCTTTGTGATCTGGTTCTCCCTGACCCACCACTTCCCCCCCAGTGTCCAGGCAAAATTAGTCTTTCTGTCCTACAGATCAATTTGTACTTTCTAGAATTTTATATATGTGGAATCACACAGTACGTGCTTTTTTTTGTTTCACCTCTTTTATCCACCATAATAATTTTGAGATTCTGCCATGTTGTTGCATATATTAATAATTCACTGTTATATAGCTGAGTAGTGTTCTGTTATATGGATATACCACAATTTGTTTAGCCATTCACTGATTGATGGACATTCGGAATATTAGAAATAAAGTGCTATGAACATTCACGTACAAGTCTTTGGGCGAACATATGCATTCATTTCTTTGGGTAAATATCAGGATTGGAATAGCTGGGCCATAACATAGGTGTATGCTTAACTTTTTAAGAAATTGTTAAACTGTTTTTCAAAGTGATTGTTCTATTTTATATTCCTTCCAACATTGTTTGAGAACTCCAGTTGATCTGCATCCTTGCAACATTCGGTATGACAGTCTTTTACCTTAAGCCATTCTAGTGGGTATGTAGTGGTATTTCATTGTGGTTTTAATTTGCATTTTCCCAATGACTAACAGCGCTGAGCATCTTTCCATGTACTTATTCTCCATCCACATATCTTCTTTGGTTAAGTGTCTGTTCATATATTTTGCCCATTTTTAAAATTGGGTTGTTTGTCTTGTGTTATTGAGTTGTGAGAGTTCTTGGTATATTCTAGATACAAATCCTTTGTCAGATACGTGTTTTGTGAATATTATCTTTCACTCTATAGCTTGATTTTTCATTTTCTTGACAGTGTCTTTTAAAGAGTGAAAGTCATTAATTTAGATGAAGTCCAGTTTAACCAATTTTTCTCTTAGAATTCATACTTTTTGTCTCTTAGGAAATCTTTGCCTGTGCAAGGCTACTAAGAGTTTCTCTTATGTTTTCTTTTAGAAACTTTATAGTTTTAACCCTACATTAGGCATGTGGTTAATTTTTAGTCAATTTTTATTTATGGTATTAGGTAAGGGTAAGGATAAAAGTTCTTCTTTTTTTTTTTGGCATATGACAATCCAGTTATCCCAGGATAATTAACTGAGATTATCTATTCCTCATTGAATTGCCTTGATACCATTGTCAAAAATCAACTGACTGTATATGTCATATATGACCATATCTCTATTCTGTTCCATTGACCTATATGTTTATCTTTACTTTAATAGCTCACTGTCTTGATAACCATAGTTTATTATAAGGCTTGAGATCAGGTACTGTGAGTCCTCCAACTTTGTTCTTTTACAGAATTGCTTTGGCTATCCTAGTCTTTTTGCATTTCCAGCTGAAATTTAGAAACAGCTTGCCAATTTCTGCAAAACTACCTGCTGGGATTTTGATTGAGATTTCACTGACTCTACAGATCAATTTGAAAGGAATTGCCTTCTTGATAACATTGAGTCTTCTGATCAACAAACACAGTATATTTCTCCATTTACTTATGGCTTTAATTTCTCTCACCCGTGTTTTGAGTTTTCAATATACAGGTCTTGCACATCCATTGACAAATTTATTCCTAAATATTTCACATTTGTGACATGGCCATAAATTGTATTGTTTTAAAATTTCAACTTCTGTGCAAGCTAGTATGTACAAATACAATTCGGTTTTTTTGGTATTGAACTTATATTCTGCAATCGTACTAAACCCAGTAAGCTGGGACATTTGCAGGGCTTATGTTATGTATTTTTCCTGTTCTCAGAAATCATTGTCCCATGCTGCCTGATGCTGACTGTCTGAAAACCATTGTTTTATACATCTTTCTGTTTTTTGTTTTGTTTTGTTTCAAATAGAAGAAATAAATCTGGTCATTGTTATTCCACTGTGGCCAGAAACAGAGAAAGCCAATCAGATATTTAGTGCCTCACTTTTTATCATGAATGTGCAGCCTGGGATCACTAAGTAGTTTACTAAGATCTTCAACATGAAAGACAGAGACCTAAACAAATAATTTTTTTAAAAAAGGAATTTAAGAGAAAACTTTAAGTATTTTCATTAATACTCTCAGATTACCCAGCAAAATAAATATAGAAAGTTATATACCAAGAGTAAATTCCTAAAAAAACAAAAAAAAATTCTAAGAGATTTGGGGACAGGGCAAGAGGTGGGGAACAGGACACAATAAAACATAAGAAATAAACATGTTCTCTGGTTTCTCAAACTGTATGGGAAACAGAAGATAATGGAGTGTTGCTTTCAACATTCTGTAAGAACATAATTTTCAATGCATAGTTCTATTCCCAGCCAAATTATCAATGGGATTTGACGATGAAATAAAAAATGTTTCAGCCATGTAAAGTTTCAAAAAGTAAACTCCCATGCACCTTTTTGCAGGAAGCTAGTGGAGGATAGTCTCCAAAATTGTCTAGTAATACACCAGTAAGAGGGGACACAACACAGGAGAGAAGGTGTTGAAAGACACAATGACATCTCTACATCTGGCTTGGGAGACTAGTCCTTATTGGAGCAGGAAGATGGAGGGCTGCTACAACGAAGAATCCAAAAAAAAAAAGAATGCTCTTGGGAACATTGTCTCAATAGCCCTTCCTATTCCCTGAATCTCTGTCCTTTACTCCACTTCCTTTTTCAGTAATACATCTGCAGCCTCTGCTGTAGGGTCATCTTGCCCCACTGCAACAAGACCCATAGAAGACCACTGTCTCACAACTTGCATCCTTGCTGCATGCATACTAATGGAAACTCAGAAGTACCAATCTAGGGTCAGGTAAACAAGGTACTCAGGGCTCAAAATTTAAGTATGCACTTACTCTCAAGTGCAAGCTCAGCACCTCGTGCTTCCCCAAATCTAGTTCCCCAGGGATGGATGTTTGACCAGCTACCACTCCCGTGTCTGCCTCATTGTCTTCTGTCTTCTGGCTGTGTTCTTTACTCCCTTTTTCTTATGTTCCTCTTCTACAATGGGCTGAAGCATAATAGTAGGCAAATGTGTTTCCTTTAAGAATATTTTTTTAATATTTATTTGTTTGTTTATTTATTTGGCTGCGCTGGGTCTTAGTTGCAGCATGCGGGATCTTTTAGTTGTGGCATATGACCTCTTAGTTGCGGCATATGGGACCTAGTTCCCTGACCATGGATTGAATCCGGGCCCCCTGCATTGGAAGCACAGAGTCTTAGCCACTGGACCACCAGGGACGTCCCCAAGAATTTACATTGTAACGGAGCAGGACCCTATGGAGACTTCCCCAGACAGACCTGCCCCCAGCCCCCTCCACTGCCATATCCTCTGCCTGCCTCTTGTTTGTAGAAAAGCTTTAATCTCCCAGGCCTCCCATGAGTCAAAAAAGGCTAGCTCAAGAGTTAAGGACTGGAAGAATGTGAACATACAGTAACAAAAGATGGCAGTTGGGCCAGGAGAACTGGTAACAATGAAAACAACAGATCAGCCATATAGCTGTCACAGAATCTTTAGTTTCTCCCTAAAGGACATAGATAACAGTGTCTGATGCACATTCCTGGGTTGTCTTGCAGATACTAAAATTGCCACCAGAGGGAAAAAGCTAACTGTATGATGACCAGACTGGAGCCATGACATAAGCTGTTCCATCTTGAGCAGTACTGAATCTGTGGCTTGCACAATTCCAGGAACTGGCTTCAAGGAAATGGGAGCAAACTGACCCTGGAGTAGAAGATTAATTGTGTATAAAGCCATCAACATGACACTAACCAGACCACCACACAACTAGTTTTGAGATGATTACCAGAGCTAACTGTGCTGTTCTACAGGTAGCCCCCCTGCCTGTACACCACCGAAACTCCCATTTAAAACCTTTGTCCTCTAACAAAGGAGATGGTTTTGGGAACACTAGTTTGTCATCTTCCTGAATAAAACACCTTTTCCTTTTTAACCAACACTTGTCTCTCAAGTATTGGCCTTCTGAGTGGCAAGCAGCAAACCTGAATTCGGTTCTGGCTCTGGCCAGCAACACAGTAATTTTTTGGGTATTGGGTTGGCCAAAAAGTTCATTCGGGTTTTGGGGTCCGATCTTACAGACAAACCTGAACTAACTTTTTGGCCAACACAATATTAATGAAGTTTAGGCCTTAGGGTTTTCTGTTTGTTTGTTTGTTTTTAAGTCCTATTAGAGATTTCTTCATATTTCGTGATGCTGAATTTTAATTTTAAAGTAGAATATCAACTCTGCCACCTCAACATTTCACGGGCAAAAAAAACCCTCCAAAATCACGTGGATCATGACAATAATTTGTGATCCAGGCGTGATGAAGAATAGAAAAGGTATGAAGAAGAGAAGAAAGTGGGTGGAGAACACTGAAGTCTCCAAAATATGTTTTGTTCTCTCTAGTCAAACGAATCATATTGTTCCCTGAAAAATTTCTACTTTCAAGATTTGAGGACAGAATTTTCATAAGTGATTGTCTGAAGCTGAAAATCATGCTAAAATGCTAGAAATGGAAGAGCACAAATCACTACTCCAATCTCCTGTCTATCTCTGAAAATATGCAGAAAGCACTTCCAAGCAGTGCACAGGGCTTCAGTGTGTGAGGTGCTTCAGAGAAAGTGCATTGTCATGATTTACCAATCTTCAAGGCCAGGAGTTGAAAATGAGTCTTTACTTTAGTCAATTATGATTAGAGAAGAAGGAAAGCTTTATACTGTAGTGGTACCATCCCCACCAGCCAAAGACTGTTGGCAGAGCTAGAAACAAAAGTCTTGCTACTCTTCCAACTTCAGTTGAAAGCAAGTGATGATTTAGTATTCCTAATGTGCAGTATGGTGACCACAAGATAAGCCAGTGGCTGAGAATGTTCTGCACTATAAAAACTTTGGGGGAGGGGTTGGATGAATTGGGAGATTGGGATTGACATCTATACACAATTGATACTGTGTATACAATAGATAACTAATGAAAACCTACTGTGTAGCACTGGGAAGTCTATTCAATGCTCTCTGGTGACGTAAATGGGAAGGAAATCCAAAAAAGAGGGGATATATGTATATATACAGCTGATTCACTTTGCTGTACAGTAGAAACTAACACATTATTGTAAAGCAACTATACTCCAATACAAAATTTTAAAACTTTTAAGTAGGCCTCTAAAATTTATAATACTAATTTAAACATTTTGATAATATTTGAGATTTCTTGTTAAATCCCAGAAGTCCTATGATGGTAATGTTTAGCTTTGGTCTGACCTTTGTCAAAGGATTTGTTTTAATGTTTGGCCACTAAGCATTCATCCAATTTGTGTATCTGTTAACTCTATCTGTTAGGTATTTATTTTTATATGCATTAACATGGTTTTTCCTCCCCTGCCCTGCCTCACTCCTTCTCCCTTAACCAGTTTTCCTTATTATTTTATATGTGTTTTGGTTCTACTTAAATTTTAATTTAGTCCACAGATTACAGGATATTAAGACAGAATGTGATTAATCTAGAAGAATAAAATTCCCTTAGAAATACATGTAGGGAGAGGGCAGAGAGCAGAAGCAAGAAGAACTACAATTCTGCACCCTGTGGAAGGAAAACCACATTCAAAGAAAGATAGACAAAATGAAAAGGCAGAGGACTTTGTACCAGATGAGGGAACAAGAAAAATCCCCAGAAAAACAACTAAATGAAGTGGAGATAGGCAACCTTCCAGAAAAAGAATTCAGAATAATGATAGTGAAGATGATCCAGGACCTCGGAAAAAGAATGGAGGCAAAGATCAAGAAGATGCAGGAAATGTTTAACAAAGAGCTAGAAGAATTAAAGAACAAACATCTAGAAGAATTAAAGAACAAACAGAGTTGAACTATACAGTAACTGAAATGAAAGATACACTAGAAGGAATTAATAGCAGAATAACTGAGGCAGAAGAACGGATAAGTGACCTGGAAGACAGAATGGTGGAATTCACTGCCATGGAACAGAATAAAGAAAAAAGAATGAAAAGAAATGAAGACAGCCTAAGAGACCTCTGGGACAACATTAAACGCAGACACATTCACATTATAGGGGTTCCAGAAGGAGAAGAGAGAGAGAAAGTACCTGAGAAAATATTTGAAGCGATTACAGTCAAAAACTTCCCTAACATGGGAAAGGAAATAGCCACCCAAGTCCAGGAAGCACAGAGAGTCTCAGGCAGGATAAACCCAAGGAGAAACACACCAAGACACATAGTAATCAAACTGACAAAAATTAAAGACAAAGAAAAATTATTGAAAGCAACAAGGGAAAAACGACAAATAACATACAAGGGAACTCCAATAAGGTTAACAGCTGATTTCTCAGTAGAAACTCTACAAGCCAGAAAGGAGTGGTGTGATATATTTAAAGTGATGAAAGGGAAGAACCTACAACCAAGATTACTCAACCCGGCAAGGACCTCATTCAGATTCAAATCTATGACAAAGGAGGCAAGGATGTACAATGGAGAAAAGGCAGTCTCTTCAATAAGTGGTGCTGGGAAAACTAGACAGCTACATGTAAAAGAATGAAATTAGAACACTCCCTAACACCATACACAAAAATAAACTCAAAATGGATTAGAGACCTAAATATAAGACCGGACACTATAAAACTCTTAGAGGAAAACATAGGAAGAACACTCTTTGACATAAATCACAGCAAGATCTTTTTTGAGCCACCTCCTAGAGTCATGGAAATAAAAACAAAAATAAACAAATGGGACCTAATGAAACTTAAAAGCTTTTGCAAAGCAAAGGAAACCATAAACAAGACGAAAAGACAACCCTCAGAATGGGAGAAAATATTTGCAAACGAATCAACAGACAAAGCATTAATCTCCAAAATATATAAACAGCTTCTGCAGCTCAATATTAAAAAAACAAACAACCCAATCCAAAAATGGGGAGAAGACCTAAATAGACATTTCTCCAAAGCAGACATACAGATGGCCAAGAAGCACATGAAAAGCTGCTCAACATCACTAATTATTAGAGAAATGCAAATCAAAACTACAATGAGATATCACCTCACACCAGTTAGAATGGACATCATCAGAAAATCTACAAACAACAAATGCTAGAGAGGGTGTAGAGAAAAGGGAACCCTCTTGCACTGTTGGTGGGAATGTAAATTGATACAGCCACTATGGAGAATAGTATGGAGGTTCCTTAAAAAACTAAAAATAGAATTACCATAAGACCCAGCAATCCCACTACTGGGCGTATACCCAGATAAAACCATAATTCAAAAAGACACATGTACCACAATGTTCATTGCAGCACTATTTACAATAGCCAGGTCATGGAAGCAACCGAAATGCCCATCGACAGACAAATGGATAAAGCAGATGTGGTACATATATACAGTGGAATATTACTCCATCATAAAAAGAAATGAAATTGGGTCATTTGTAGAGACGTGGATGGATCTAGAGACTGTCATACAGAGTGAAGTCAGTCAGAAAGAGAAAAACAAATATCGTATATTAACACATATATGTGGAACCTGAAAAAATGGTACAGATGAACCAGTTTGAAGGGCAGAAATAGAGACACAGATGTAGAGAGCAAACGTATGGACACCAAGGGGGGAAAGTGGCAGGGGTGGGGTGGTGGTGGTGGGATGAATTGGGAGATTGGGATTGACATATATACACTAATATGACATATATACACTAATATGTATAAAATGGATAACTAATAAGAACATGCTGTATAAAAAAAATAAATAAAATAAATTTCAAAAATTCAAAAAAAGAAAAAATAGATGCAGGGACTCATGTGGCTTTGGCTTCCCATCTTAGGGAGAAGGGGAGTGACTTAGGTTAAGCAGATAGTCTGTTATTTAGAAATTTAAATATGAGAAAGTTCAGAGGTTGAGTAGCTACAGTTGTGGACTGTTGCAGATACTGACTCTCCACACCCATTCCAACCACCTGCTGGCCTGGCTGTCTGCACCATATCACCCGAGAAACTACACTCCCAGAATCCTTTGCAGTTAGGCTCCAGATATATTTCAGGCTTCCCTGATTGGATGCACAACTGAAATGTTGACTTGGAATGAAGACTATGGAGAGAGAATCAGGCTCTGAGTCACCTCTTGGCTGTTTTGGGTGATGACAGATGTTGCATCGTCTTGTGGCTTCCCGAGTAGACAGCTTCCTAGTAGTGGCAGGGGCAGCAGCCATCTTGGCAGACTCGGCAGTTCTTCAGTGAGTATGGTTTTGGTTTGTGAGTCTATGTTTTTGAGTTTTTAAAATTTTTATTTGGTTTTTGTCAACAGTTTTGTGAGTTCTTTGTCCCCCTCAATAAATCTGGTTGTACTTAAACTAGCCAGAGAGGATTCTATTCTCAACTATTTTGGAAGTTGATAGTTCACTTTTTGTCTTGCGATATGATAAGCCCTTTACCTACATTATCTAATTTAATCATCACATGAACAAGAGATAAGTACTATTATTTATTTCTATTAGCAGATGAGGAAGCAACTTTTCCAATCTCTTCTGAAGGTAAAGAAGGGATACTACGGGAACTTTCTTTTTTTTTTGCGGTATGCGGGCCTCTCATTGTTGTGGCCTCTCCTGTTGCAGAGCACAGGCTCCGGACTCGCAGGCTCAGCGGCCATGGCTCATGGGTCCAGCCGCTCCGCAGCATGTGGGATCTTCCCGGACCGGGGCACGAACCCGTGTCCCCTGCATCGGCAGGCGGACTCTCAACCACTGTGCCACCAGGGAAGCCCTTACGGGAACTTTTAATTAAGGAAAGTTGCAAGAATTGTACAAAGAACTCTTGTTTACTTTTCAGATTCCCCACTTGTTAACATTTTACCACATTTGCTTTATCTTCTCTTTTTCTCTCCATACACACACAAATACACACACATGCACAAACACACTATATTTTTTCCTTCTGAACCATTTAAGAGTAAGTTTCAGACATGATAACCCTCAGTATATATTTTCTAACAAGAACATTCACTTACATAACTACAGTACAATAATCGAAATCTGGAACTTAACATTGATAACATTCTATCCTCTAGTCTACAGACTTTATGCTTTGCCTACTGTTCCAATAATGTTATTTATAGAAAAAATAAAAATAATATCTTTTTTTCTGGTCCAAGATGCAATTCAGACTCACAAATTGCATTTAGTTCTCAAAGCCAATTTAGTCTCCCTTAACTGGAACAGTTTTTCAGGTTTTGTCTTATCCTTAATTATATATATATATATATATATATATATATTTTTTTTTTTTTTTTTTTTTTTTTTTTTTTTTTTTGTGGTACGCGGGCCTCTCACTGTTGTGGCCTCTCCCCCTGCGGAGCACAGGCTCCGGACGCGCAGGCTCAGCGGCCATGGCTCACGGGCCCAGCCGCCCCGCAGCCTGTGGGATCCTCCCGGACTGGGGCACGAACCCGTGTCCCCTGCATCGGCAGGCGGACTCTCAACCACTGCGCCACCAGGGAAGCCCTATCCTTAATATTTTTAACGTACACAAGCCAGTTATTTTTATTTTTATTTATTTTTTATTATTATTTTTTGCGGTACGCGGGCCTCTCACTGCTGTGGCCTCTCCCGTTGCGGAGCACAGGCTCTGGACGCGCAGGCTCAGCGGCCATGGCTCACGGGCCCAGCCGCTCCGCGGCATGTGGGATCCTCCGGGACCGGGGCACAAACCCGTGTCCCCTGCATCGGCAGGCGGACTCAACCACTGCGGCACCAGGGAAGCCCTATCCTTAATATTTTTGACGTACACAAGCCAGTTACTTTTTAAATGTCTCTCAATTTTGGATTTATCTGTGTGTTTCTTGATGGAATAGTTTTAAATATACATATTACACGTGCATTGCAAAGAATTCAGAGAAGTCTTTCAAGTAGAAATAAAAATTGCCTCTTTTCCAACCCCTTCACCGTAAATAACTGTTGTTAACAATTTGATTCTTCGAACTTTCTAGTTCAAAATGTTGCTTAAAAATAATTGCTTTATTTGAGTATGCATTGCTAAAAGTTTAAAAACATTTCTTACTTTCCTAGGTGGCTGAAGTAACATCAGCATCTTAAAATTAATAATAGTTCCTTAATATTATCTAACACCCAGTCCATATTCAGTTTCCCATAATTGTTCCAGAAATGCCCTTGAGAGTTCATTTGTCCATACCAAGATTCAGTCCAGAATCAGACATTTGTAACTGGTTGCTATGTCCTCTAACTCTCTTTCATCCTGAAGAGTCCATAAGGTTGAATGGTAAGAAACAGTATGGTAAGAAAGCACTAACCTTTAATGTTGAGCTTGGGAGTCTGTCAAGAAGAAATATTTGGCTAAAGTTCCAAGGGATCAGAGGTCATTCCTATGGCAGCAGTGAGAGAGTCCTCACCGCTGTGGACCAGGACAGGTGACTCAGGACCTGGCTTTTCAGGTAGATCACCTCTCTATGCTTTGATTTTCTCTTTTGCAAAGCAAATAAGAGAGTACTTAGTCCCAGGGTTTTGTGAAAAAAAAAAAAAAAAAAAAAAACCAACTAATCATTGATCAAATATAAAGTATTAAATACAAATATATTTGCTATAAGAAATTACATCTAAAGCAGACAAGGGGAAAACTCAAGTCACAAGGAATTAGATAATGAATATTCAACTCACACAAAGGAAGAAAAGTCTGTAGTCTGAAGATATTTCTTTTGACTTATTTTTCAATTTTTTTCTTCCAGCGTTTTCTTTTTCGTATCATAGTGGCAGTAGGTGAGACCAGATAAGTTAATGGAACATAATGGAGCAACATTATATTTATGGACCTGGTGTAGTGGGAGTGAACTGACAGCTATGGCACGGGAGAACAAACACTGAACAATGTTTCACAAACCTTCTTTCATGTCAGCAAATGCTGTGGCTATTACTTTTAAAGGAGACTTCAGTTTGCTTTGAGATTTATTCTATGACTTTATTACCTAGAGAAAGGAATCGTTTGTTTACTACTCCTTTGGTTGTAAGCATGTTAAAAAGTCGAAAAATGAGACATAATTAATGATGACTTATGGATCTTTGTACTAGGTTGAATAGTGTCCCCCCAAATTTATATTCACCCAGAACATCAGAAGGTGACCTTATTTGGAAGTAAGGTCTTTGCAGATGTAATTAATCAGATTAAAGTGAGGTCTTTCTGGATTAGGGTGGGCCCTAATCCAATGACTGATATCATTACTGGAAGAGGAAATTTGGACGCAGACACACTGAGCAAAAGCCATGTGATGATGGAGGCAGAGATTGTTGTGATGTCTTCAAGCCAAGGAGTACCAAGGACGGCTGGCAGATCTCCCAGAAGTTAGGAAGCAGCAAGGAAGGATCCTCCCTTAGAGCCTACAGAAAAAGCATGCCCTGGGGACACCTTGATTTTGGACTTCTGGTCTCCCAGAACTGTGAGAGAATAAATTTCTGTTGTTCTAAGTTTTCCAAGTCTGTCGCCATTTGCCACAATGGCCCCAGAAAACTAAGACAGCCCTGAGGTGTCATGCTGCTGGGCTTTGGAGAGCTGATTCATTATAACCAAAATTCGCCAACTGCTTTATAAACTCAAATTTCAACTTATTAATCTCCAGTGGGAAATAGCTGGCAGGATAACAAGCATTCTCTTGGGGAACACCAACCTGGTATATGGGCCTAAATTATAAATCAGGAAGGAGAAGGAGAAATTAATATTTATCCAGCATCTGATACGGTTCAGGCACCGTATGTGTCACAAATAAAGTTACAACTGTGATACGTGTCATAAATAGTTACAACTGTGCTTTGAAGAGAGGTATACTGTGGACATGAAGGAGATCAAAGAAAGTGAAGCTGAGGAAAGGATCTGGAGGAAGAATAGGAATTAACAAGGGGAAGGGGATACAGGAGGACGGCAGGTACAAAAGGCTTCTGTGTTCAAGGAACTGAAAGAAGGGCCAGGGGTGGGGGGTTGGCTTGTACAGTGTGAGGCAGCGGGGAAAGTAAGGCGTGATACGTGCAAGGGCTCCCAGATGGGCTTCAGGCTCATGTCTTTCTCCTAAGGACGATGAGGAGGTGTTAAGGATTGCTATACAAAGGAGTGACCTGATGAGATTTGCATTCTCAAAAAGATGACTCTGACAGCAGTTGGGGTACAGGTTGGAGGGAAGGGGAGAGTGTGACGCCAGCAAAGGATCCAGGGATTAGGACTGGACAAACCACACTCAGCAGACGCTCTGTGAGACCCTATGAGAGTGAGCAAGAGGCCAGGCCCCTTTTCCCCCAGTGCCAGGAGTCCCCCCAAACCATACTCCTCCCTGTAGAGCCAGACCTCCTCTTGGACAGAACTAGGCCAGAGCATTTGCCTAAGTTATCCAAGCAGAGAAGAGGTAACTCAAGTGGTCATTGAGATCATGGGACTGGATTAAGATTGTGGTGCTGGACTAACTTTTTACCCTTGCTACCCCAAATGATGTGAGTTCGTAAGGTCAGATTTGTTATGGGATACGATGGCCTAACATTCTATTCACACATCTGAGTGCTGTGTGAGCAAATTCACAACCCTGACACAGGTGAAGAATAAACATTTATCAATGTACCATAAGCATCCTTTCAGGTCACAATATATACATCATGGGCATTCCTGTGTGAATGTACTGCCATTTATTTAACTATTTTCTTATTTATCCATAAACAATCTCTCTCTGGCGTTTGTTATTACGCCAGCACCTTGAATGTATATCTAGATACTCTTCCGAGAGATTCTTCTATGGCATAGAGCCTCAGGGGGGGAGGATTTCCAGATATGAGAGGAAGCATATTCAACCACTGATAGATCCTGGCAAACTTCCTAGAAGATTTCCTGATACCATAATTCTATCAATAGTCAGGGCACGCCTTCACAATTATTTCAGCCTGGGTATGATATACACTACAGTTGCACACGTTATCTGATTTTTGCGTAAAGTTTTTTTCTGATTATAAAAGTTATATGTGTTTCAGAAGATGGACAGAATTTCTTTCACTTGACCTATCAAGGAAAGCACTGTGTATGCTGGGATGAGATGCACGATGCACTGCATGGGGCGAGGGATAATTCTCCCCCTGGGATGTTCAGGTGAGAAACTGCCTCAGGAGGATGGGCTTCTGCCTTTGCTGAGCTTGCATTTCAGAGTAAGCCCTGAGCCAGAATGGAACCTTCTGTGTTCCAGAGGGGAGAATTTGAAGGTGGCAGGTGGGATGGGGATTCTGAGAGGAAGGCCCCCGAAGCCAGTGACAAGAAAGCCTGCGCAGAGGAAGGACGGAGAGGTAAACCCCGGACGCAGGGTAAGTAGAAAGGATTTTGGAAGTGAATGTACCATTTCCTAGAGTTCACAAATTCCCTTCCTTTTTGCGTTAGTTGTGCCTCAGAATATGTATTTAACCTCTTTATTAGAGATTTTGTGAGTTGATGAGTTCTGGCCTTTGTCCCAGGAAGGCAGCTGCACAGCTTTCATGAGTTGTTTCAACACAGCGAAGAGAAGCCAGGAGAGCCAATCTCTGAAGGCAAGAGTGGAAGAAGGTGAGGAAAGGTTGCCACCGATGGATAAGAAACTTATCTGCAGGCTTGCTCTTGGTACTGTTCTAGGGAACACATCTAAATCTGCTTTGCCCTCCCTTCAAAACCCATGTGAGCAAGTGAAGGGGCAGGGGATCACTTAAATGTAAGACTGAGTCCCAAGGTTTTAGTCACACCTCTGGAAAGGGGTCTGGGAATCCTTGTAGATGGTCCCAGAAGGGTTTAGGTGTTGTGCACCTGTGCAGAAGAGATGGCCAGGGACAGCTGGGCGTCACCAGAAAATGCAACAAGGAGCAATGGGAAGAACAACCTGGGAAGTGTGAGAGCCACTGGGAAAGTAGGGGCCACCTGAGAGCAGGGAGGGCCTGCCTCTACCTGGGCTGGTCAGCGGAGTCTTTCCAGAGAGCACAGCACCTGAGCTGAGTTTGAAAGATGGACAGCAGATCTCCATAAAGACCGGGGTGTGGAAGGGTGAATCTGATCCCTAGGGCTGCAGTCACAGAAATGTATTCTGCCACAATTCTGGAAGCCAGATGACCGAAATCAAGACGTTGGCAGGTTGAACGCTTCCCCGGAGGTTCTGGGGGAGACTCCCTTCCTTGCCTCTTCCACCTTCTGGTGGTTACTGGCTTCCTTGGCTTGGGGTCACATTACACCAGTCTCTGCCTCCATCTTCACGCTGGCCTTCTCTTCTGTCCCTTTTAAGCACACTTGTCATTGAATTTAGGGCCCACTTGGATGACCCAGCATGACCTCATCCCAAGATGCTTAAATCAATTACATCAGCAAATAAGGTAACATTCACAGATTCCAGGGGTTAGGACGTAGACAAGTCTTTTGGGGGTGGGACACCATTCAACCATCAGAGGGCACTCCATTCAGAGCATCTCTGGGAAGAACACAAACTCCTTAACAGAAGGTCCTGACTATAGGTCCCGGCTATCTTTCAAGTCCTAACACCCACTATTTCCCCTGACCTCAAGGTGTGATTAACTGCTTTTATTTCCACCAATGAAAGGTTCTTCCATGTCTCCATGTTTTGTACATGCTGTTCCCTCTTTCCATTTCAATGAATCAAGTTGGATGGTGGAAGGAGAATCAATAGAATGGAATACTTATAGGGAGCAGGTTTAGGGGGTGAGGCAAACAGGCTTTGTGGCTCCAAATGTTCATATCTCCTCAGTAAAATCTTCCTTTGGACAATCTAGCTACGTTCGGGAGGTCCCTTTACCATTTTGTCTGACTTTAAGAAAGTCA
Organism: Phocoena phocoena; assembly: GCF_963924675.1. Taxonomy (NCBI): domain Eukaryota; kingdom Metazoa; phylum Chordata; class Mammalia; order Artiodactyla; family Phocoenidae; genus Phocoena; species Phocoena phocoena. The sequence continues at coordinate 21,672,118 of NC_089236.1, forward strand.
CAATTAAAAGGTTTATTTGGGTGAAATGTAAAGAGTTCCTCTCTGAAATTTGATTTCATGTTTACTCATGAATAGCAGCTGCTCTCAAAAGAGGTTCACTTTTGAGTAAATTAGGAGTCTGTCTCTGAGCACATAAATACCCTAAAGGTTTGTTTTGTTTTGTGTCTCAGGAGAAGTAGGGCAGAATGAGCTGGATATTCATAAGGCTGCAGGTAACTTGTTTTGGACGCTCTCAGCAGACTGGAGAACAGCAGCTGAAGTGCAGAGAGAGCTGCTTGAATATCACTGGGAATTGTCAACACGAAGCGAATGACGAAGATGCCAGCCACAAGATCAATGTCTTCATATCTTTCTTTTATTGCCTCATTGAAATTAAAGCCTAAAGTGAATTATGAAAATATACAAACAAACGTCTTCTGCCTTGGATTTATGCCTGGCGTGCTGTGAAATTGTGGTGGGATGATTGCTTATGTATTATGCATGTTATACTACAAAGGAGGGACTTTAATATGTAATATGGAGTTTCCATGTGATAAAAATGGGTCTATCAGCACAAAGGCAGATGAAGAGTGCATTGCTGATAGAAGATCATAAATAGATGAGGAGAAGTAAAGAGGCAGGGAAGAAAAAGAAGCCAATGTGGGCCAGACACAGAAACGGTATAGAATATCTGGTGCACAATCAAAGGCACATATTTTGGGGGGATGTGGTACACAGAATTCTAAGATGACCACCCAATGACCTTGTATAATCCCTCCTTTTGAAGGTGGGCAGGATCTGTGAATATGACGTGTGTCACTCCTGTGATGAGGTTGTGTACTTACGGCGAAGGTTAAGGGATTTTGCCCATCAGTTGATTTTGAGTTAATCAAAAGGGAAATTACCTGGGTGGATCTGAATCAGATGAAACTCTTGAGAGTGTAAGGTTCTCCTGCTGGCCTTGAAGCAGCCATCATGAGCTCTATAACTGCAAGGAGAATTTTGCCAGCAACCAGGTAAGGCTGGAAGAGCACTTGGAACCTCAGGTGAGACTCCATCTCCTGACACTGACACCTGATCGCAGCTTTGCGAAACCCGGAGCAGAGGACCCAGCTATGCCACATCAGGTCTCCCAAGGTACAGAAACTGTGATCTAATAAATATGTGTTATTTTAGGGGGCTCCATCCCAGGTGATTTGTTACACAGCACCATGCTAGGTGCTGGGGATACAATGGTCCCCAAGGCAAACACAACCCTGCCCTGCAAGGGACACAACAAGGAAAGAGATGACCATTGGCTGATGTGTGAGGAAAGGGAGGTACTTTTCAATTAACTCCTCCTATTGCCCCTGTAGTGATTCTTTCACTACAGCCCCTCTGCCATTATGCCCGCAGGGAAGCGGAACAGGGAATTTGGAAAGGAAGGGAATATGACATGGGTGAAATCCCTGCCGGGCAGGCAGGGAAGGAAAAACAAATCCTGTTGGGTTCTGAGAGGTGAGGCAGAGGAGAAAGAAGGCAGGGGAGGCAACCACGTGGGCTGGTCGCCCCTCTCCTTCATCCTCCCCAAAGTTGGGGGAGGGGAGAGGTTTTAAATAACCGGAAAAGTTCTGGGGAGATTTCAGAGTAAGGGGTATTGTTCCTCTCTTTTCTGGATAAATATTGGCACATTATTAAGTGCCCTGAGGTAAGTGCTGAATCCATCACGCACCTGCTTAGGTGGTAAGCTGGAAATAGATCTAGGCAGGGGGACGGCCAGAAACAGGGCCCGTTCCCTCCTCTCAGGTCTGCGACCTGATCAACAGTCAGCTCATTCAGTCCCACTTGCTTCTCTTGAGTCACAAGATAAAATAAACCTTTAGGACGTTTATGTGCTCAGAGTCAAACTTATAATTTATTTAAAAGTGAACAACTTTTGTGAGTAGCTGCTATTCATGAGTAAACATGAAATCAAATTTCAGAGAAGAACTTTCCACATTTCACACAAGAAAGAGATGGTTTTCAACCAGAAGAGAACAGGGTACCTTTAACTAGCAAGCGGAAGTGTTTTCTCTCATTAGTGTGATGGTGGCTTGAAGGCAAGATCAGACCACTATTAGCAAATAATGGAATCTTTTTCTTCTTCTTTTTTTCCTTAGCATCTGAAAGTATCTGGGGTATAATTGGCCCCAATATAAGCAGTAGCAGGGGTTTTCAGTGGGTGCAATTCTGCTCCCCAGCGGACATTTGGTAGTGTCTGGAGACATTTTTGGTTGTCAGAACGGGGGCGGGGGGACGGTTGTGTTAGTGGCCTCTAGTTGATAGAGGTCATCGATGCTGCTAAACACCCTACAGTGCACAGGACAGGCTTCCTCACTAAAAACTATCCAGCCCCAAACGTCAGTGATGCCACTGAGAAACGCTGCCCTGGGGAAAGCACGAGTTGCTAAGGAAGCACTGATGAGGATCCCCCACTCAGATGAGGGTGAAAGGGAGGAGAAGGGAAGGAAGGTTACAGACAGGGACTGGCCTGAGCAAAGGTGATGGGGTACCTAGAGTTGGAGGTGGCTGAGAGACAGGAGACCTCTGCAGAGGTGAGCCGTGCACAGACTCTGGATTTCATTCCAAGGACCTGAGGGAGACTTTGGGGGGTTTTAGGCACAGAGCAAGTTTGCCCTTTACAGCTTACAAAGGAATTTCAACTGCTTCTCATTGGATCTTCATAATAACTCGGTGAGGAAGGAATTGAAGCTGTTATTATTTCCATTTAAAAAGATATCTGTATTTCTTGACTTTCCTCACACAAACTGCCCTCGGAAAGAAGGGAGAGATGCTTTCCTGCCTTTACGTGTGGAAGTGGCAAAGCTGGCAACTGCCTGATTCTCCCACGGACCATCAGTGTGTTGATTTTGCTCTGCTCTTCGGCCCTGTGGTGAACCACGACTAGGCAACAGCTACTCAGAACCGCACAGTTAAATCAAGTTCAAGTTCTGCTCTGGCAACTGCCTGCACAAGAATTGTTGTGGGATTAGTGGAAATAAAGATGGACCATGAGTTCATATAGACATAAGTAGAATTATCACTATGGGAGCATGATTAGCTTGTCAGAAGTCAATGGGCTGTGCACTACGGAGAATAGCATGGAGGTTCCTTAAACAACTAAAAGTAGAGTTACCATATGATCCAGAAATCCCACTCCTGGGCATGTATATGGAAAAGGTGAAAACACTAATTTGAAAAGATACATGCACCCCAATGTTCATAGCAGCACTGTTTACAATAGCCAAGACATGGAAGCAAACCAAGTGCCCATCAACAGAGGAATGGATAAAGAGGATGTGGTACATATACACAAGGGACTATTACTCAGCCATAAAAAAGAATGAAATAATGCCATTTGCAGCAACATGGATGGACCTAGAGATGATCATACTAAGTGAAGTAGGCCAAAGACAAATATCGTATGATATCACTTATATGTGGAATCTTAAAAAATGATACAAATGAACTTATTTACAAAATAGAAACAGACTCACAGACATAGAAAACAAACTTATGGTTACCAAAGTGGGAAGGGGAGGATAAATTAGGAGTTTGAGATTAACAGAAACATACTACTATATATAAAATAGATAAGCAGTAAGGTCATACCGTATAGCATGGGGAACTATATTCAATATCTTATAATAAACTATAATGGAAAAGAATATGGAAAAGAATCTGTATATTTTTATATATGTAAAACTGAATCACTTTGCTGTACACCTGAAACAAACACAACATTGTAAATCAACTATACTTCAAGAAAAAGAAAGTCAATGGGCTGTGAAACCTTATTGAACCAGATGTTAATTAATCAGTGTGGAAAGATAAGCTGTACAGAAGGACAGGTTACCTTATAAGTGGGGTGAAATACTGGTATTCAGATAGAAGAAGGGCAGCACACTTAGAGCAACCTGCTTAAAGTATGGCTCGTTCATATCACTGACTTTCAGAGCATCTCCTACTCTTTGTCTGCAACTGGACTGCCATGAATTTGCAATGTGCTGGCTTTTCCTGGGAGGCACAATGCAATGAGCCTTCTCCACAGACTCTACGTATAAAGTCCTCCAACGGCGCAGCAGGTGAAGGTGTAGTGTTTTGCCTTCTGTTCTGCAGGTGGTGAAGAGGATTCTGTGTATTCACTGTCCAGGGCAACGACTGCTTAACAACTTCTCTGATATATCTGAGAGATATTTGCCAATAAATATAAATTAAGTGAAAACCAGAATAAATTCAAGAAATAATTTCCACCAGGAACCATGATTGTTTTTCATCATTTAAGTTTGGGGACTATGCTAAGTCCTCTGAACTTATTTGCCTTAATTGTAAAGGACACACACAACACCCCTGTGCTCTAGAACCTTCAGGGGCTCCCTCCGTTGTCAAAATTAAATTCAAATGCCAGGCACACAAAATATTTTACAATCTGACTCCACCTACTCTGCCTTCCTTCCTCCCCATTTGGGACTCCAATATGGAAGCAGTGCAGAGGTCACATCAGGGGCCCTGCCACTCCTCCCTTGGGATGCCCATTTAATGCCTCCTTCTTTCTTTTTCTTTTTCTTTTTCTTTTTGCGGTATGTGGGCCTCTCACTGCTGTGGCCTCTCCCACTGCAGAGCACAGCTCCGGACGCGCAGGCTCAGTGGCCATGGCTCACAGGCCTAGCCGCTCTGCGGCATGTGGGATCTTCCCGGATCGGGGCACGAACCCGTGTCCCCTGCATCGGCAGGCGGACTCTCAACCACTGCGCCACAAGGGAAGCCCTAATGCCTCCTTCTTTCTGACAATGTTAGACAATGTTAGAAACTGCCCTTCCAGACATCTATCTGGAAGATGTCTCTGGATCACTTCAAATGATGAATTGGTTGAGGGTGTAGGCAAAATGACTGTGCTTGCAAACCCAGAATTTGGGCACCAGAGCCAAGCTCCTTGTCCTTTGACCTGTACATGAATATCAGTTTGATTCTTTTTTTTTTTTAACATCTTTATTGGAGTATAATTGCTTTACAATGCTGTGTTAGTTTATGTTGTATAACAAAGTGAATCAGCTCTACGTATACATATATCCCCATATCCCCTCCCTCTTGAGCTCCCACCCTCCCTATCCCACCCCTCTAGGTGGTCACAAAGCACCGAGCTGATCTCCCTGTGCTATGCAGCTGTTTCCTACTAGCTATCTATTTTACATTTGGTAGTGTATATACGTCAATGCTACTCTCTCACTTCGTCTCAGCTTCCCCATCCCGTCAGTTTGATTCTGACATTGGTCATTTGCAAGTACTGTTCAGCTCACAAGGATCCCCTGCTCTGGGGAACTGCCATCCCGATCCACAGGTCTCTGGAGTGGACCTCTGGCAGCTGTATTTGTATCATAGGATCCATAGTTTTTAGAGCTAGCACTTGACCCTGTAAAGGAATCTCTTTTCTGGAAATTTTTAATTGAGATCCAGGAAGAATTAGGTGGTACACATTAGGTGGCTGGAGCTGCAACTTACAAATTTAACAGCCATGAAGCAGCCACCTTCACTGTGAACCTGCAGAGGATGCAGAGGAAATAAGTCCTCAGAGAGAGGAGTGTAACAAATCCATATGGAGAAGCAGAGATGAGAGATGGAGAAAGAGACCTAGAAGCTTTGCAGACCTTAATTTCAGTAGCTTTCTGAAGCCGAGCCCAGCCACATTCCTGTGCTTGTGGACCAGGAAGTAACATCGTTATCTTTACAACAAATGCTTGCCTTTTCATTTCTGTCTTACTCAGTTGCAGATTACAGCACACTAGGCTCATTTAATGGTACAAATCCCCCCTCCTTTTCCTCTTTCATCTTCAACCTCCATTTTCTTACCTCAATCCCACTGCTTAATAGCAATCCATTGTGACTATAACACAAGTTGTTTATCCATTTTCCAATGGTTGGACACTTAGGTTGCTTCCTTTTTACTTTTGTTTTTATTTTTTAAAATTTTGGCTGCGACATGTGACTTGCAGGGTCTCAGGTCCCCGACCAGGGACTGAACCCAGGCCACAGCAGTGAAAGCACCAAATCCTAACCACTAGACCACCAGGGAACTAGGCTGCTTCCTTTTTAAAAAAAATTTAAAATTTCCTTTTTTGCTATTTCAAAGAAAGCTGCTAACAATATTCTTGCATATGTCTACAAGTGCCCATAATTAAGAATCTTTAGGGTATATTTCTAGGAGTGGAATTGCTGAGTTGGAAGTTACATATGTTTAACATTACAAGATAATGTCAGATTGTTTTCTAAAGCATTGTACTAGCTTGTGCTCCCACCACCATTACTAATCAATAAATGACCAATAATATTTATTGAGCATTTATCATACACCACAGTATACACACTGGTAGAGGTTTAATGTTGCCCACTCTTGCATTCCTAGGAAAAACACTGCTTGATCGTGATGTATCTTATTTGTAATATACTGCTGGATTTAGATGGTTAATATTTTATTTAGATGTTTGCATCCATGCTCAGAAGTACAAAGGGCCCAGATTTCCTTTTCTTGTCTCAATACTGCCTGGGTTTGAAATCAGAGTTATACCAGCCTCAAGAAAAGAGGTTATCCCTCTTTTTCTATTTTCTGGGATGATTTGTATAAATGGTTATTTTCTGTTCCTTGAAAATCATCAAAACTCAACAGTAAAACCATTTAGAGCAGGCCTCTTTATTGAGGGTAAGATTGGGGATGTCCTTGATAACAATGTCAATTTCTTTAACTATCATCAGTCTCTTCAAATTTCTTTTCCCTCTTGTATCAATTTTGACATTTTTGGGTTTTTTCTGAACAAATCTCTTTTATCTAGGTTGTCAAATAGTTACTCATTTTATTATTACTTTAAACTGCGGTGTTTGCAGTTACTTTTCTATTTTGTGATTTAGTTGCTTCTTATCTACTGTTTTCTTGATCAGTTAAAAAAAAACCCAGCTTTTAGTTTTCTAAAAGCTGATGTTCTCTGCTTTTATTTTTATTGATTTCTTTCTTCTGGTTTCTTTGGGTGTGACCTGTTGCTTATTTTCTGACTTCTTAAGCTCATGTGATTTTAGTATTTTGGTTTTTGATTGTCTGTTTTCTTATTTTTCTGCTTAGAACATCACCCCCCCTCCACCCAGAGCTCCACAAAGCTCTCTCCCCTCCTTCCAATTGTCATTTAAATGTCACCTTCTCAGCGGTCTTCCTTGCCCACTCTATTCAAACTTGCAATTCTTCCTCCCTCTCCATTCCCCTTCCCTGTTTTATTTTTCTCTGCAGCACTTATTACCGTCAAACATAGCATATATTTTCCTTCTTTATTACTTATCGTCTATTTCCCCACACTAAAATGTGAGTTCTTTTTAATGCCATTTGTAGCAACATGGATGGACCTAGAGATTATCATACTAAGTGAAGTAAGTCAGAGAAAGACAAATATATGATATCGCTTACATGTGGAACCTAAAAATATGATACAAATGAACTTATTTACAAAACAGAAATAGACTCACAGACATAGAAAACAAACTTATGGTTACCAAAAGGAAAAGGGGAGAGGGATAAGTTAGGAGTTTGGGATTGAAACATACATACTACTATATATAAAATAGATAAACAACAAGGACCTACTGTATAGCACAGAGAACTATATTCAATACCTTGTAATAACCTATAATGGAAAAGAATCTAAAAAAAAGAATACATACGTGTATATATATGTGTGTGTGTGTATAACCGAATCACTTTACTGTACACCTGAAACTAACACAACATTGTAAATCAACTATATTTCAATAAAAATTTTTTTTAAATGTGAGTTCTTTTAATTTGGTAAATTTATGGATCAATCATCATCATATCTAGAACATTTTCTTCACCCCAGAAAGTTTCCTTGTGCCCCTTTACAGTTAATTTCCCCTCCATCCCAGTCCCAGACAACCACTGATCTCCTTCTGTCTTTATAAATTTGGAAGATAGGGTTTTGACTGTTTTGCTCACTGCTACAGCTCTAGTATCTAAAGCACTTGGCACATAACAGGTGCTCAATAAATAATTGTTAAATAAGTTTTTCAAATAATCTTACCCCTCCCCCCATATGCTCTATCAGTTTCTGGAGGTGTTGTGTTTAAAATCTCCAAAAATACTTGTTGATATACTTGTTTCTCTCTGGGATTCTGTCCATTGATGCTTTATAAATTTTGGAGTTATTGTTGATCTATGATCTATTGTTCCTTTTTTCAATATGTGACATTCCCTTTATTGTCTATGACGTTTAAACTTTGAATCCTATTTTTTCTAATATTAAAATTGGTATCTTGGTTATCTTTCAGTTCCCATACCTTAATCTTTTCCCATCTCTTTATGTTTTATCTGTCTAGATCCTTTTTAAGTGTGTCTCTTCATGTGGTTAAAATGTTACTAGATCTTATTAATTTTTTTAAGACTCTACCTTCTAAATGGTGAGTTCAACATTTTCATTTATTTCTGGCTTTTTTTTTTTTGACATTTTATCTTATATTTTCTACACTTTAATTTTCTGGATTCATCTCTCCTTTCCAGATTTCTACTGGGTAAACTGAATTAAGACCTTTAATTATATTTACTTTTCCCTAGCACTTTCTTGCACACAAAAAAATCTGTCTTTCGCCCACATAAGAAAAGTATGATACCACATTCTTGCTTTCCTCTGGTTGGTCTCCAGCCAACGCTGCTTCCTTCTCCAACACACTGGGGATCACCTGGCTTTAGTTCTAGACTGCAATCATCAGAAGAAAGAGAAGATCCCTCCTTCTTTCTGAGTGTCCTCCAGCACCAGATCACAAGCACTTTTTCTCTCTCCCGAAGAGGGAGGTGAGAAGAGCTCTCAACTGTCTTTGTAGGTCTCTAGGTCCATACACTTTTTCTCTATAGCATTTATTAGCATCAAAAGTCTATATATTTACTTATTTATTATCTGTCTCCTCCTATTAAAATGTTAAGCTCTTTTTAAAAAATTTTATTTTATTTATTTATTTTAAAATTTATTTATTTATTGGCTGTGTTGGGTCTTCATTGCTGCGTGCGGGCTTTCTCTAGTTGCGGTGAGATTGTGGTGGCTTCTCTTGTTGCAGAGCACGGGCTCTAGGCGCGCGGGTTTCAGTAGCTGTGGCGCACAGGTTTAGTTGCTTCGCGGCATGTGGGATCTTCCCAGACCAGGGATCAAACCCATGTCGAACCCTCCTGCACTGGCAGGAGGATCTTAACCACTGAGCCACCAGGGAAGTCCCCAAGCTCTTTTAATTTTAATAAATTTACAGAATTGTTCCGTCATTATTGTAATCCAGTTTATCAGGGCAGGGGTGGACTGGGAGAGGGAGCTAGCAGCCTTTGCAAGTTTGACACCTTCCGAAGTTCCATCTTTTTGCTTAGGCCAGCTTGAATTGGTTCTTGTTATTTGTAGCCACAGAGTCCTAAAAGCAGCATCTATCAATTTGCATGTCATAGCATTCAGTTGTAGACACCAGGATTTGTGGGCAGAAAGTTATTATGGAACTACATAATGCACTCTTCTTTCTAATTTGCACATATTCACGGATTTAAGAAATTTGTAATGCAAGCATGCAAGGTTACTAGCACACCCCTTCTCTGACATTTTTACTCTAAAATAGCCAAGGGAAGAAATTACTGAATTTTCTAGATAATGGTCCACAGCTCTGCTCTGAAAGAGTCATCAAGTTTTGAAACTCTCCTCCCCATTTTCTATAGTATTGACATCAAAGTTCTGAGTAATTACTGAAAAGAGTTGAATTTGGATCTTATAACTTAACTTTTCTAGTCATTATTTTGAAAAGCATCACTTATAGCAAAATAAATTAATGAAAACTTAAGGACATGGGCTTCCCCGGTGGCGCAGCGGTTGAGAGTCCACCTGCCGATGCAGGGTACACGGGTTCATGCCACGGTCTGGGAAGATCCCACATGCTGCGGAGCGGCTGGGCCCGTGAGCCATGGCTGCTGAGCCTGCACATCCACAGCCTGTGCTCCACAACGAGAGAGGCCACAACAGTGAGAGGTCCGTGTACCGAAAACAAAACAAAACAAAAACAAAAACACACATACAAAAAAACCTTAAAGACAAAAAATTTACAAGGAGGATCCTGTGCATGATGGTGACAGGTTGGTGATAACTAAGCATCAAGAAGTGTCAAGTGAGCACCTTCTCTATGATAAGTACTGACATTAAAGATACAATGCGAATAAAATATGGTCCCTGCTTTTGGATGGCTTACGATCCAGTGAAGAAAGCATGCATGCATTGTGGTAGGCATGTAGGTAGGTAAGGCATGTAGGTAAGACAGTCTCCAAGATACCAGTCCCTGGTGTGCAAACACCTTCTCCCATCTAGTAAATTAAACAATAATCTAGGTACTGCTGTGAAGAGATTTTGATGATGTAATTAACATCCCAAATCAGTTGACTTTAAAATAGGGAGATTTTATCCAGATGGGCCTGACCTCATTACATGATCCCTTCAAGTCAGTGTCTAGAGGTCAGAGATGGGGAAGTCAGAGACTTAAGGTGTGAGAGGAATTCAGAGTGAAGAAGGTTCTTCATTGAAGATGGAAGGGACCATGTAGCAAGGAATGTGTGCAGCCTCTAGGAGATGGGAGCAACCCCTGAGAGGAAAGAGGGACCTCAGTCCTACAACCACAAAGAACTAAATTTGGCCAAGAACCTGAATGAGCTAGGAAGTGAAATTTTTTGCCTCTAGAAAGGAACACAGGTGGGCCAGCACCTTGATATACACCATATAAGACCCTGAGCAGAGAGTCCAATCAAGCCTGTCCAGAGTTTTGATCTGTAGAACTGTGAGCTCATAAATGAGGGTTGTTTTAAGCTGCTAAATGTGTGGCAATTTGTTATACAGAAATAGAAAACTACTACGTGCACAAAAAAGAGAATAATAATAATACAAAAGAGCTTTTGTGCAAGACATGCTGCTGTATTACATGTGGAGCTGTAACCATCTCCATGTCAGGGGACTATGTGTGCAGATGACGTGGAAGATTCTGGAGGATATTTTGAGAGTCTGTGTTGTTGCATAGTTAAGAGCTTAGGCTTTGCAGTCTACGTGACCAGATTTAAATCCTGACTCCATCTCTTATAAGCTGTCTGATGTTCCATAAATTACATACTATCAAGGAATGTTCTGAAAAGTAAATGAAATATAAACACCTACTTGAATGGCCAAAGTGTGGAAGAGTGAGAACACCAAATGCTGGTGAGGAGGTGGGGCAACAGGAACTCTCATTCATTGCTGGAGGGAATGTAAAATGGTACAGCCACTTTGGGAGTAGCTTGACGGTTTCTTACAAAACTAAACATACTTTTACCATATAATCTGGCAATTGCATTCCTTGGTATCTACTCAAAGGAGTTGAAAACTTATGTCCAGACAAAAACCTGCACATGGATATTTATAGAAGCTTTATTCATAATTGCCAAAACTTGGAAACAATCAACATGTCCTTTAATAGGTAAATGGGTAAATAAACTATAGTACTTCCAGACAATGGAATATTATTGAGCACTAAAAAGAGATGAGCTAACAAGTCATGAAAAGAAATGGAGGAACCTTAAATGCATACATGTCATTATACATTTATCCAAACCCATAAAATGTACAACACCAAGAGTGAACAATAAGGTTAGCTAAGGACTTTGGGTGATCATGATGTGTCAATGTAGGTTCATCTTTGGTTAAAAAATACACTATTCTGGTGAGTGATGTTGATAATGGGGAGGGTATACACATGCAGGGTATATGGGAAATCTCTGTATCTTCCTCTCAATTTTGTTGTAAACCTAAAACTGTTCTAAAACAATAAAGTCTCAAAAAAGAAAAAAAAGTAAATGAAATAATGCTTACAGAAGACTTAGTGACCACAGAATGGAGATACTTTATATACAGATATATTTCTAAAAGGAGTATTTATTAAGTTAAATGCTAAATAATTACTGTTTGCTAGAATTTTCCCTAAGAGCTATAGAATGTTTGTCTCGAAAGGCACTCTGTGATATAAAGGTTCTACAGTTCATTTCCCCTCTCCTGTACTGTATCCACAGTGCTCCTGGACAAATTATAGGTTCTGAGAAATCCTGCAGTACAGAGACCTGTTTAACTTTGTTTAACTCCGTTATTCTTCAAACTTCCTTGACTGCAGAACCCTTCAGTCGGGAAAAATATATCATCATCCGTGAGAGCAATTTCTGTGGAGCTTACAGATATAGACAATTCACTCATTCATCCAAAAACACTGAGCACTGGGCAGCAGGCACTCGGCTGGGGGCTCACAGGAAGAGTCGGGTCTCCTGTTTCTTCACACTTAACACACCAGCAGGGGAGCCAGACACTACCAAATAATCATCAAACACATTATTTAAAACTGCAATAAGAGCGATGAAGAAGTGAAGGAAACTTGAGAGAATAGCATTTAGACTGAGAGAGCATCAAGGAAGATCTTTTTTGACAAAGTGATGTTTAAGCTGAAGTCTGAAAGATGGGGGAGAAGCATTCTGGGCAGGAAGGGAAGATGGTCTGTGTAAATGCCTTCCAGAATCTGGAAACGGCACATGCAGGATATCAACAATATTAATTTGCGGAAAAAGATCAAGGTTTCAGGTTTGGACATGATTATCTTGAGATGCTGTGACATAATAAGAAACATACATTTGTTCTTAGCTCCTGGTTCCTGGCACAGAGCTTCTAAAATCCTTGTAACTTCCTTATTCACAATAAGTCCTTCCGCTACACCTGCGTTTAAGCTAATGCAGTGACTCTTGGAGGTTGGGAGTGGTTGTCAGAAGAACTAACCCTGTGACCAGGGAGTAGGAACTTTCAGCTCCCCACCCTGCCTCTGGGGAGGGGTGTGGGGCTGGAGATTGACTTAATCATCAGTGGCCAATTAATTAATCAATCATGCCTATGTAATGAAGCCTTAATAAAAACCCTAAACAACAGGGTTTAGAGAGCTTCTGAGTTGGTGAATACAAGGAGGTGCTGCTGAGACAGGAGGGAAGGGGGCAGGGCACAACCATTAAAAGAATGACAGAGCTGGTGAGGATACAACATAAACTGGTTAGAACCAACTAGGCCCAAGATGGAGGAAGACTGGACGTCCAGTAAGCCTCATGGTACGCTCATTATAACACATTAGCATCTGCTGAATAACACACTCACAGGTGCCATGACAGTTCCGAGGCCAACCGTAAAAGGCCAAAAAGTGGGCGATGGCCCAATTCTGGGATAGCCCCGCCCCTTCCCCAAAATAGTATAGTAGAATAATCCTCCCACTCCTTAGCCTGTGAAACTAGCCAGCCTGTAAAAACTGACCACCCACGCACTCCGGGGCCTCTTTTGCCTTCGGAGATGGCCCACACTCTGTCTGTGGAGTATGCATCTGTCTCTCAGGGCTGCTCTCACTTTCTGATATGGACCACATTCTGCTTATAGGATGTGTATCTCTCTAAATAAATCCACTTCTTACCTATCGCTTTGTCTCTCACGGAATTCTTTCTGCGCAGAGATATAAAGAACCTGAGCTTCATTAAGTCCTGAGATGAATTGTGCGGTTTCAGCTGGAAGACTGTGGGTTTGCATCTCATCTGAGGTGTGACTGGGTTTGGGTGCCATCTGGGGTGTGGTTCTGTTAAGGAACCGTTGACAGAAACCACCTGCCTTGAAATAGAGACACAGATATAGAGAACAAATGTATGGACACCAAGGTGGGAAAGTGGCGGGGTTGGTGGTGGTGGGATGAATTGGGAGATTGGGATTGACAATATATACACTAATATGTATAAAATACATAACTAATAAGAACCTGCTGTATTAAAAAATAAATTAAATAAAATTCAAATATTGAAAAAAAAAAAAAGAAAGAAACCGCTTGCCTTGGCCAGGCACGCTATAACGGCTTGCATGAGTTGTCTCACAATAGGAAGGAGAATTCGGGAGGGGCCAAAAGGAGGGAGGAGACGCCAGCCCATAATATGTCCTGCTAACCTCCCAGAAACCCACACACGGGAATCCATCTTGGCTGAGAGATGCACGCACCACCAGGAAGGACCTGAGTCAGACCACATACAGGCAACAAGCAAGATGACTGGCCAGAGATGACCCAGAAAGCCAACTCCATTACCATAAAACCTGAGGCTGCGAGCCATGTGGCAGAGCAGTTCTCCTGGGTTCCCTTACCCTGCTGCCCCTTGCCCAGGTGCCCCTTCCCAGTAAAGTCTTTTGCTTTGTCAGTATGTGTGTCTCCTCGGACAATTCAGTTCCTAGTGTTAGACAGGAGCCCACTCTCGGGCCCTGGAAGGGGTCCCCCTCTGGTAACAGTTTCACCAGGAGGGTGGCACACCCAGAGAGGGCACACATCCACCCCTCCCCCCTTACTTCGCCTTATGCATCTCTTCCACTTGGTTCTTCCTCAGCTGTATCCTTTATAAAAAACCAGTAATAATAAGTAAAATGTTTCCCTGAGTTCTGTGAGCCATTCTACCGAGTTATGCACCTCAGAAGGGGGTCCTGAGAACCCTAACTTCTAGCTGGTTGGTCAGAAGAACAGGTAGCGACCTGGGACTTGTGACTGGTGTGTGAAGTGAGGGCCCTTGTGGAACCGAACCCTTAACTTGTGGCATCTGATGCTAACTCCAGGTAGAGTGTCAGAACTGAAATGAGTTGTAGGACACCTAGTTGGCGTCCACAGAGAACTGGAAAATTGTTTGGTGTGGGGAAAAGAACTTACACATTTGGCATCAGAAGCAACGTGAGTCGAGAAAATTTTTCCCTTCAGATACTCGTGAGAGAGTTAAGGGGAGATGTTGTAGGTAACCGGAAATGAGTTTGAAGCTCAGAAAACAGATTTAGGCTAAATAGTTAAATTATAATTTGCTTACATTTTAATAAAAATTTATTAAAATTATAGTAACTGAAAAAAAAGTCACTGGTGGGTAGATTTTGTGCCTATTCTAACCAGGAAGAAAATGTCTGAGTGTGCCTTTAATTTAGTCTTATTTTCCTTAAAAAGAACAAAGCTTATTCTAGTGATTAAGGCTCTTAAAGCCCCCGGGAGTCCCAGCTGGCAGCCACAGTAGCTGTTCCAAAGCCAAAGAGGAAAAGTGTTTGTGTCTGCTTAAAAATGGAGTAATTAATGACGTGGGAAAAATATGTTTTCTTTATTTACTTTTCAACATGATGGCTTTGCATGATAAAGGATAGAGTGTTAGGATTGAATATGAATGCCACAAGGGAAAAAATATGTCAGCTGATATGTCTGTGTTGTATAAAGAATGCTCAGATGTTTAACAGATATGCTGCAAAGACCAAGATGGCATCTTGAAACATCTAGAGAATTCTCAAATTAAAATTCCTAGAAAATGATAACATCCACAAGGAGCTTTGGACATCTCAACAATACTAACAAAAATTGGGAAACTAGGGCTATTGCAAGGGGATGTGCTGGACAAATTTTCCTGGTAACAAAGCAATGGTGGGGATTTTTTTGTTTTCTTCCAGGAAGAGGACATGGGAATATGCACTCTAGCAGCACTGGAGATAAGAAGTGCTTGGCCCACATCCTTTTTATTTTTTTTAATTTATTTTTTCACATCCTCTTTAAGGGCTTCCTATTCATCCTTGAGCTCTCAGCTAAACTGCAAGAAAATCTAACTTGATCTCCAGCCATCCCCTTCCTCTCATCCCGATGAGGCCCCTGTCATACTCTCAAAGAACCCAGTCCTTCTTTCACAGCATGTGATACCACTGTAATAAATCATTCATTATGTATAGGCATAGAGATAGTCCACAGCTCAGGTGAGCAAGAAATAGAACTTAATTTATACTTCAAGATCCCATTCAACCACAGTGGTAGAAATATAGTTTCAGTCAACTTGGGGGTCCCCAAAGTTTCTCTAGTTCTGAAGGACTAAAGTTCTATAGTTGGAGAGAGGAAGGGGAGGACAAGAAGCGTTGAGGGTGATCATTTTGTCTTTAGTGTCATCTGTCCCTGAAGCTGTCTGCTCAGATTCCCAGAGTCCTCTCTGGTTCTATTTCCTTAGGCACCTCGGCTGTTGAACAACAGCAGTCAGAGAGATGCTTGGAAAACTCTGTGCCCTGCCACACCTCCTCTGGGGCAATGTACACAACCTCACTATTTCAAAGGGAGAAAGCAAGGAGAGGCAAGGAAATCACTAGAGAGAGAAAACATTGGTTAATATTTTAAAAATAGTAGTTCAAACATATGTTTACTCTCTGGGAATGTGTAGTGAAAGTTGTGTGGGAGATATAATTTGCCAGTCTTTACCTGCTCTGTAAGTCTAGCGTGGGAGCTTAAATCCCTTTAAAAAAATAAAAAATAAAATAACGGGAAAAAAGTTTAAAAATACTATCCAAAAGGTGGAAGCAACCCAAGGGTCCACTGGTGAATAAATAAACAAAGTATCTACACATACAATAAGATCTTGTTTGGCCTTCAAAGGGAAGGAAATTCTGACACATCCCTGGCGGTCCAGTGGTTGAGACTCTGTGCTTCCATTGCAGGGGGTGTGGGTTCTATCCCTGGTTGGGGAACTAAGATCCCGCATGCCGTGTGGAGCAACCGTTAAAAAAAAAAACCTGGGGCTTCCCTGGTGGTGCAGTGGTTGAGAGTCCGCCTGCCGATGCAGGGGACACGCGTTTGTGACCCGGTCTGGGAGGATCCCACATGCCGCGGAGTGGCTAGGCCCGTGAGCCATGGCCGCTGAGCCTGTGTGTCCGGAGCCTGTGCTCCGCAATGGGAGAGGCCACAACAGTGAGAGGCCCGCTTACCGCAAAAACAAAACAAAACAAAAAAACCCTGAATAGTTACTTGACTCTGGATCTCAATGTATAATGATAAATAAAGATGCTTTAAAAAAAAAAAAGGAAGGAAATTCTATCACATGCTACAACATGGATGAACCCTGAGGACATAATGATCAGTGAAATAAGCCAGTCATAAAAAGACATACTGTGTGATTTCACTTACATGAGTGTAGTCAAATTCATAGAAACAGAAAACAGAATGGTGGTTGCCAGGGGCTGGGGGAGAAGGGAGTGGGGAGCTGTTTAATGGGTATAGATTTTCAGTTCTGCAAGGTAAAAGAGTTATGGAAATGGATGTCATTGATGGTTCACAACAATGTGGATGTACTTAATGCCACTGAACTGTATACACAGAAATGGTTAACTGTGCACTCCTGGATACAGGCTGCTTTACTAAGAGACACGGTATAGTGGCTTAAATAAGTCTCATGTTACATGTATATTAATCACAATAAAAAAATTATCCAAACACATGTGTAATTAGTTGTTTAACATCTTTCCCTGGAGCTAGAGCGGGACCTTGTCCCTCTTATTCAGTGCTATGTGTTCACCATCTAGTACAGTGTTTAGCGGATAGGAGTAACTCTGTAAATATTTGTCAAGTGAATACATGGTCCTGGGAGCAGGACTTGGGGGCAGATTATGACTCAGGAAAGCAGTACTCCATATAATGAACGACCTACGAAACGTTGGCAGGGGATCACAAAATTTGCTGCTGTTAATATTCAGTTGCCATACCATAGTGCCTGGATGTTTGTGAACACGTATCTTGATTAAATACAGAAAGAGGGAAAATAGGTATTGTGTTACATATCTCTGGTCACGTTATTAATTACTTGGTTCCCTGTAGAAGAGGGCTTCTCTCTTCCTGAGAGAGCCTTTTAAAACAACGATGATTTTTTTTTCCAATTTTATAATATTCATTGTATTTTCACAGATTAGCACAAACAAATGACATTTTAGCCTATAAGATTAGACCTAAAATGAACATGTCAGCCTTTTAATTATAGAAAATGAAAGAGAGAAAGGATGTAGCAGAAAGCGGGGAAAGAGGAGAGTTATAGGGAGCAAAGGGAAAAAAAGGTTGGCTCTGGGAATTCCCTGGCGGTCTAGTGGTTAGGACTCTGCACTCTCACTGCCAAGGGCCCAGGTTTGATCCCTGCTCAGGGAACTAAGACCTCACAAGCTATCAATTGCCACTGAAGATAATATTTATTAAAATTAAAAATTCATATGCCTTTTGACCCAGCAAGCCCACACCTGGGAATCAATCCTACAGAGACAAAAACCACCATAAAAACACATGTACGTGGATAGCTATTGTAGCATTATTTGTTGTGACAAAAAGCAAGAAACAAAGCCCAGGGCTGAATAATTTATGGCACACCAACACCATGAATTATTATTCAGCCATTAGAAAGACTGAGTTAAATCTAAACCAATTGACTTAGAGAGATTTTTATGAGATTATTGTTGAATGAGAAGAGAAAGATGCAGAAAAGTGTGTATAATATGATCTCACTTTTGTAAAGCCCCCCCTCCCCGCTGCCCATGACAAAAACCCTCCAAATCTCTGTATGTGCTTCTGTGAGCATGGAGAAAAATGTGGGAGAATGCATACTTGGTTGGTGACCTGGTTTGTGTGCTTGTTAGTGTGGGAATGGCTGGTGTTGGAGGGGAGGAAGAAAAAGAGGAAAGGAAGGAGGAAACCAAGTAGAAAAGAAAAAAGGAAAAGCACTGTACCAAAATAATAATAGCACATGATACATATTTATGTAAAATTATACGTGATATGGAAAGAACTAAGTTAAAAAATTATGCAGGTCTTTCCTTAGGTCAAGGGCTGCTTTTTAGCTTTGATTCCATCATCTCTGAAATGTTCACGTTACTAGCAGAGGGAGTGACAGCCTTAAGCAATACTGACCTCTAAGAGAGATTAAGATTCTTGATCATGGCTGGCTTGCCCTCGCCTGGCTGTGATGGGGGAAGGGCCTGCTGCTTGGCATGTGGGAGCCAAATTACTTATTTATAATAATAGACATTAAGGTGGTCCTTAGGACCTTACAAGGAGCTCCCACAGGTAAAACATGAAAATGGAGAGAGAAGGAAGAAATATGGAAAAAACTCCTGGAGGGTACCGTCTTTTATTCACTCTGAGATCTAATGTAGATCCAGGGTGTGAGAACCACCTTCATCAAAGTGTTCTACTATATGATCTGTGATATATGATGTAAAGTATATACAGAGAAGAGGTAGATGGTGTGGAATAACATCATGTGGTGGTTTGGGGGGCTTGCAACCCCCAAAAGCTTGCTTTGGGGTCAAGTATCCTTGGGTTCAAATCTGCATTTGCTGGCTATAGGCTGCTTTATCTTTTGTTATTTTTTTATTTTTGCGGTACGCGGGCCTCTCACTGCTGTGGCCTCTCCTGCCGCGGAGCACAGGCTCCGGACGTGCAGGCCCAGCGGCCACGGCTCATGGGCCCAGCCGCTCCACGGGCATGTGGGATCTTCCCGGATCGGGGCACGAACCCGTGTTCCCTGAATCGGCAGGTGGACTCCCAACCACTGTGCCACCAGGGAAGCCCAGGCTGCTTTAATAAGAGACACAATACAGTGGCTTAAACAAGAAAATAGTTTAAGTGTTTCTCATGTAATAATCCTGATCATTAGTTGAGGGCTGATCTGGTGGTTATGGCGATGCTCACCACTTTCATCCTGCTGTTCTTCCATCCCTTCATCCCTGCATCAGTAAAGACCATTCATCATTATATTTGCCTTCCAGGCTGCTAGCAGGAGGAAAAAGAATAGGGAGGGTGTGCTCCATACCTTCTAAGGGCTACACTCAGAAGCTGAACACAACCCATTCGCCAGACTCTAGTCATATGATCATATCTAGCTGCAAGGGAGGCTGGGAAATGTGGTCTCTGGCTGGCATGCATGCAGTTAAAACTTCCATTGCTAAAGCATACAGGGAGACAGACATTAAGCCAAAAACCACACAGCTATAGATTTATAAATCCTACCAAGTGTGCTCGCTTAGGCAGCACCTATACTAATAAATAACTAAATAAATAAAACCTATGAAGGAATGGTAGGGTGAACTCTGAAAGCATAAAAAGGAAGCTCTGTTCTAGTCTGGGGAGTCAGGGAATTGACTTGTTTCAGCAGAGATCTACAGGACTTGATTAGATGGAGCAAGGAAGAGGGTTCCAGGAGGAGAGAACAGCATGTACGAAGAAAAGGCACAAGGCATATTTGAGGAATTGAAAAAAGGTGTAATTGAAGCAAATACATAAACCTGTTTTCTTCCCAAGGATCTGAGGCTGGTTTGTGAAATATATTCTAATGTGCATACCTAATGGTCTAAAAGAAACCATTTATTTTCTGTGGCTTGGAAATATCCCACCGCGGTTGGTCTGGCAGCCCAGAGAAAGCTGACACTGGTTTGGGAAGGTCTAACTATTCCTCATATAAGACCTGGGTAAATGAGTGAAATGTTTGAGTATGTTCCTTAGAGGAATTTGACAAAGTTGTGTGCCTGGTTTGTGTTATTTATGATTTTAAGTAACATTAGGACGTGGTTCTAGAATTTCTGTCTACAATATATTGAAATTCGGTGTTTTGAAAATCATTTGACTTTTTGCATGAAAGGAACAAATTGGCATTTGGGTAATGAATCCACCTTGCTATGTGGGAGGTGAGAGCAACAATAATCGTTGACTCACGGAGACTCATTTCCATACGCTGCACAGGGAAATTGGTTTCATTTACTTTATAATTTCACCTCCTATTAAAGCCTTGTTACGTGTGAGTCATAGTAAACTTGAGGTTCTAGAATTTGAGAGAGCCCAGTATAAAAAATTCATGAAATCTTTCTGCACTGTTTACTCCACTTTTCCTTACTGCAACTGGGTGATCGTTTTTGTTTTTGAGTTTTAATGTGCTTCTCTCCTTTGCTTTCCCAAGGACATAACTTTCACCTTAGTAAAGGTATGTATCTGATTTGGAGGAGATGAAAATCTTTTATGGGAGGAAAGCTGAGAGAAAGACAGGGTAGTTTCCAATTTTTGGAATTCAAAACCAGGATTTGGCAGCTAAGCTATTGTCTTTTTTTTTTTTAAAGATTTAATTTTTATTTATTTTTGGCTGCGTTGGGTCTTTGTTGCTGCGTGTGGGCTTTCTCTAGTTGCGGCGAGCGGGGGCTACTCTTCGTTGCGGTGCGTGGGCTTCTCACTGCGGTGGCTTCTCTTGTTGCGGAGCACGGGCTCTAGGCTTGTGGGCGTCGGTAGTTGTGGCACGTGGGCTCAGTAGTTGTGGCTCACGGGCTCTAGAGCACAGGTTCAGTATTTGTGGCACACGGGCTTAGTTGCTCCAAGGCATGTGGGATCTTCCTGGACTGGGGATCAAACCCGTGTACCCTGCATTGGCAGGCAGATTCTTTTCCACTGTGCCATCAGGGAAGTCCCTAAGTTATTGTCTTGAATACGGATTTTGTACGTTAGTAGTTTAGCAAACCCAGGAAGCAGGCCCTGGTATAGTGTAGAAAAGTATAGTGAAATATAAAAAGGATATTCCTAGGGAGGATCACCAGATAAAATACAGGATGCCCCATTAAATTTGAATTTCAGATAAACAAGGAATACTTTTTTTAGTATAAGTCTGTTCCAAATATTGTATGGGACATACTTATAGCAAAAAAATTATTCACTGTTAATGTGAAATTCGAATTTAACTGGGCTTCTTGTATTTTTATTTGTTAAACTTGACAGTCGTACCCCTAAGATCTAGGACAGCAAGGCAAGTACTACTTATACAGTAATAGGAGAATAAGATGTGAGCGAAGTCTAGGGCATGCTAATCATACTGACCATCCAAACTTTGAAGCCCTTTTCTCTATTTGAGCAGAGTCTGTACTCAGTGTAGAATCAGAAAGTACCAGATACTTGCTTTCCCAGCCTTCCTGAGATATACATGAGGGCACCACTTGCCAGGCAGATACATCTACCCCGACTTTGATTCGAAAGCTGGTATTTGGAAGAAGCAGGTGAGTTGCAGGGTCAGTTACAGTGATGGCTGATGACAGTGACCTTGGCAGCATCCAGTGTCCAATGTTGTCAGTGGAGTAAGCTGTGGGGTCCAGGGTCCATAGCAACAGCAGTGTCTCTAAGGCCTTATCCTGAGCATTCCTGGCTGCAGAGCCTCGGTGCCTAGGTTTGGTACTCCCTAGGACCCTGCAAGTTACCAATGTCCTTCTGATGAGTTCCTTTGCCCCTTAACTATGTCAGAGTCAGTTCTGTTCCTTGCATGTAAAAACTGTGCATGCATAGTACTTGAAGTATGTAATATAAGCCTCCTTAGGCTTGAGAAATAGGCGAGAAGAATAAGAGGAGTGAGAGGAGAACACAGTGGGCAGAACTGTGCCTGGTGAGGAGATGGAATATAGATCAGTTGGGGAGGACAGAGGCCTTAACGGAGGACGCTCCCGTGCCGGTCTTCACCCATGGAGCAGTCCTGGGAGTTTGCAGCCCGTTCTGACTGCCTGATGGGGCTCGTTAAGGACCAGTGTCCATTCGGACTGCACAGTGTTTGTGCTCGCTGGGCTTTTCAATATTTTCGTTTTCTAAAATTGTGGTTAAAAAACACATGACATACAATTTACCTTCTTGGGACTTCCCTGGTGGTCCAGTGGATAAGACTCCGTGCTCCCAAGGCACGGGGCATGGGTTCGATCCCTGGTCGGGGAACTAATATCCTGCATACCGTACAGTGTGGCCTAAAAAAACAATTTGCCATCTTAACCATTATTAAGTTGAGTTCAGCAGTACTCAGTATATTCACATTGTCGTAAAGCAGATCTCTAGAACTTATTAGTTTTGGAAATCTGAAACTCTCTCCCCATTAGACAAAACTCCCCTTTCCCTCCCTCCCTCCAGCCCCTTTCTGCTTCTATGAATTCAACTCCTCTCGGTCCCTCATCTAAGTGGATTCGTACAGTATTTGTCCTTTTGTGTCTGGCTTATTTCGCTCCACATAATCTCCTTAAGGTTCATCCACGATGTTAGCATGTGACAGGATTTCCTTCCTTTGAAGGCTGAATAATATTCCATTGTATGTATAGATCACATTTTCTTCCTTCATTCACCCATCATTGGACACTTGGGCTGCTTCTACCTCTTGGCTATAGTGTATGAACATGACAGTGCAGATATCTCCTCAAGGGCTCTTAAATGTTTTGAATTGCTCGTGGTGCAACCGTTTCATCTTGGTGAGACAGAGGGAGTCGCCGAGGTTCAGCTGTCCAAAGCCTCCCTCAACTCCAGTACGGCACGCACGGATAAAATCCGAGTGTGGCTGAGGAGCTTGATTGGCAGAGGAGCGGTAGTTCTACAGCTAAGACCTGTGCAGGGAAGAACACCCAAGCCTGGGTTGATGGCGAGTCACAGACAGACCTCAGAGCAACGGGGGCCCACTGAGGGCTCAGAGTTCAGGGAACGCTGCTGGGCTGGGTCCAGCTGAGTTAGACCAGAGTTGCCATGGATTTTCAGTCTCAGATACCAGCACGGCAGGCAGTACCCCAGGGAAAAGAGATGCCTTCCCAGGTTCTTGAAGTCCCCAGCTCTTCCCGGCCATGATAAGGTTGTAAAAACCATGGAACTCAATACTCCTTCAGGAAGAGAAGCAGGGGGCAAGGTGAGCTATCTGAGAGCCACAGGTTACCTACGCAGATTGTCAAATTACTGTATTAGATACAGAGTTACTTCTTTACCTGGCAAAGGTGTGGATAATGCAGAGAAGGAAGGCTAGATCAGTGGTAGATTAAACAGTTAACTTTCGGTGACCCTGCTCTATTTCCCCACCTCCCCACTGCCCATCACTCCCCCCAGAACTACCCATGCATCATCACTCGGGCTCTGGAACTCCCTATGGAGTTCTGAGCAAGCAGCTCGGCTGTTGCTATATGTGTCCTGGAGAAAAATCAATGGTTTCCAAGGTGCCTCAGCTTCGAACCCTGTGGGTTTCTGTTCATTCAGTTCCCTCGGTGTAGAACTCTCTCTTCTCCACTTGAGAAACCACACTCGCCCCTCAAAAGCCAGACCAAATGCCACGTCTGGGAAATTCACTGAGACCTGTGCTCCCTTCTGCGTTCCCTCTTCAGGCAGAATCAATCACAGCAGTTTCCCCCTGCCTTTTGTATTTGACGGTCATGTGTCTGTCTGCCTGGCTGGGCCATGAGCACGCTGACGACAGAACACATGGTTTTCTTTGTTATACCCCAGCTTCTGACATGAAACTGAACAGGGCACTGTGGGGCTTTCCTGGGAAGAGACTCCCTCCATGTCCCCCATCTCTTGTTTGTAGAAAACCTTTAGCTTCCTAGACCTTCCCCGAGTTCCAAAGAGCAAATTTAATCAGAGAAGTAAGAAAATGAAGAAACAAAGGAAAACAGCCTAGCAAGACAAAATAATAATAGTTTAGCCATAAAACACAGTCAAGGACCTTTAATTCCTCCTCAAGGGATATAGATAATATCCTGAGCCATACTCGAGTTGTTTTGCAGATATTAAAACCCGCACCAGGTGGAAGAAGTTAACTGCCTGCTGACCGCAAGCAAGCAGGCCCCAGACCAGCTGGAATCAGAAGCTTGATGACGTTAACCCCCGAAACACCACCGTGTCACCTCACCACCAACCAGTCCGAAGCATGTCCACGAGCTGATCATGTACCCCACAACCCTCTCTCTCATCTATTTTTAATTTATTTATTTTAATTTTTTTTTTTTTTTGCAGCATTGGGTCTTCATTGCTGTGCACGGGCTTCTCATTGCAGTGGCTTCTCTTGTTGTGGAGCATGGGCTCGAGGAGCACGGGCTTAGTTGCTCCGTGGCGTGTGGGATCTTCCCGGACCAGGGATCAAACCGTTTCCCCTGCATTGGCAGGTGGATTTTTAACCACTGCAGCACCAGGGAAGTCCCCCTCTCCCTCATCTTGCCTTTAAAAACCCTTCCCTGAAAAAAAAAAAAAAAAACCCTTCCCTGAAAGCCATTGGGGAGTTCGGGTCTTTTAAGCATGAGTTGTCCATTTTTCTTGCTTGGCCTTGCAATAAATGTTATACTTTCTTCCTTCACCACAAGCCAGTGTCAGTAGATTGGCTTTGCTTCGTGTCCGGTGAGTGGACCCGAATTTGGTTCAGTAACAGACTGAACAGTGTCCCTAATGTTGGCTGAACAAATTGAATGAATGCTTTCCTTTGTCTCCCCCTATTTAACTCTTCCAATCTCACATCTAAATGGTCTTTAATTATATTTATCTTTGATTTAAATGCTGGTGACATTCTATTCTATTCATTACAGCACTTAGGGAAATAGTTTGCACATAATGGCACTGATTGATTGGATGTCTTGGTTTGATACCTGCATTCACAGAATGTCAGTTTGAAGAGACCTGAGAAGTCATCTGGTGTAGCCCTTACCTGGTATGTGAATTTATGATGTCTGTATGCCAATGATTTTATGTCATCCATGTGGGTATCTATACTAATACATCCCTCTGGCTCTACACTATTTCATAGTCAATGCTCTTTGTTCAGTTATCAACAGCATTTTTTAAAAAAATTAATATTTACTGGAGTATAGTTGCTTTACAATGTTGTGTTAGTTTCTGCTGTACAGCAAAGTGAATCAGCTATACGTATACATATATCCCCTCTTTTTTTGATTTCCTTCCCATTTAGGTCACCACAGAGCATTGAGTAGAGCTCCCTGTTCTATACAGTAGGTTCTCATTAGTTATCTATTTTATACATAGTAGTGTATATATGTCAGCCCCATTCTCCCAATTCATCCCACCCTCTTTAACCCCCCTTGGTATCCATGTTTGTTCTCTACGTCTGTGTCTCTATTTCTGCTTGAAGATAAGTTCATCTGTATCATTTTTCCAGATTCCACATATAAGCGATATTATACGATATTTGCTTTTCTCTTTCTGACTTTCTTCACTCTGTATGACAGTCTCTAGGTCCATCCACGTCTCTGCAAATGGCATGATTTTGTTCCTCTTTATGGCTGAGTAAAATTCCTACCAACAGCATTCAGTGTGTGCTGATGATCATGATCATGATGAAAAGTGTTAGCTGCCAAGGGAATTTCTCTGTCATCCTCTTGATAACAATATTAATTTCTAATATTTAATAAATGTCGGCTATTTTGAAGACATTTTGCGGGACACTGAAGGGACAAAAATACCAGGAAAAAAAAATAGTACTTGCCTTTAAGGAACTAGTAAGTCTAGAAAAGGAGATAGACCAGTCAAATAATTACAGTACAATAAGATAAACTGTTGGGGGGCTTCCCTGGTGGCGCAGTGGTTGAGAGTCCGCCTGCCGATGCAGGGGACGCGGGTTCGTGCCCCGGTCCGGGAAGATCCCACATGCCGCGGAGCGGCTGGGCCCGTGAGCCATGGCCGCTGAGCCTGCGCGTCCGGAGCCTGTGCTCCGCAACGGGAGAGGCCACAACAGTGAGAGGCCTGCGTACCGCAAAAAAAAAAAAAAAAAAAAAAAAAAAGATAAACTGTTGGATGGGAGTGCGTGGAAAGCACAAGGGAAGCCAGGCCAGTGAGAGGATGGGGAGGGGATGGGTGGTGGCACAGAGCGGGTAGAGAATAGGGATGAGGGCTTTACCTGATGGACAAACTGGGGATGCAGTTCTAGAAAGAAGGGATGGAATGTGCCAAGTGAGGAAGTGTGAGTGAAATGCTCGTGGTCGTTACGTCCAATCCTGTTTTGCAGCCGTAGCATGAGAGGCAGTGGTTACGGAGGCAGTGGTTACGGAGGCAGAGACGCAAGTGATGAGGCTCGAGAGAAAGGCAGGAGTCAGGTCATGAAGGGCCTTTCTTGTTATGCAAAGGCACTGGTTTTCATCATGCTAGCATTAGTGAATTTTGAGGACTGGACTGATATGCATATTAGAGACAGCTTGCTGGTATCATTATTGTTGACAGAGGTTGAGGCTTAAGGTAGAGGGAGACCAGTGAGGAGGTGATCTGAATATTTTGAGAGAGAAGGGATGAGAGCCTGGTGGAGGGGCTGGATGAAGAACAGAGAGGCATTTTAAGATGTACATGTAAGAGGTCCTGGTGACATGGGGGATAGAGAAGGACTGGAGGATGACTTCTGGTTTGGTGACTAGGTGTCCTCGGTGGATGGTGGTAATGAGTTGAGGATGAGGAGTCCACGATCCTCCAGTCAAGATGGTTAATGGCATTTTTATATACTGCTCTGAAACTCAGAAGAAAGTTCTGGTTAGAGTACAGACTTGGGACTTCCCTGGTGGTCCAGTGGGTAAGACTCGGTGCTCCCAATGCAAGGGGCCCGGGTTCGATCCCTGGTCCGGGAACTAGATCCCGCATGCATGCCTCAACCAAGAGTTTGCATGCCACAACTAAGAAATCCGCGTGCCACACCTAAGAATTCTGTGTGCCGCAACTAAGAAACCCACATGCCGCGGCGAGGATCCCGTGTGCCGAAACTAAGACCTGGCGCAGCCAAAATAAATAAATATTAAAAAAATAAAGAAATAAAGATACAGGCTCAACACTGACAGTCCCCAGCGAGAGGTGATGCAGGTTAAAGATCTCCAGGGACACACAGACATAAGAATAGGCAGTGCGGGAGGAGCCAGCAAAAGAGACGGAGGAAGAACCGGAGAAGGTCATGGCCAGGTGAAAGTTTTAAGGGCAAAAAGTGATGGATAAAGTTAAATGCTGCAGAGAGGAGCAGGACCTTAAAAAAAGTCACATATTTTAGCAACTTTGGGGGGCCACTGGAAGAGCAACCGTAGTGGAGTGGGAGTCAGGAAGCCTAAAGACAAAGGTAGAAAGCTTTTTCTAGGAATTGAGTTGTGAAAAGGAAAGAGAAGATGATGAGCAGAGACAGTCGAAAAAAATTTTTTTTAGTAAGAGACAACAGACTGGACCTACTTACGTCTCAATTGGAAAGTGCCAAATGAGAGATGGACTGAGGATCAGGAAGGAAGGGGATAATCAAGGCGTCGAGGGATTTGACGGGACTGCAGGGCTGGAGGAAGGCTGATCCTTTCCTCTGAAACGTCGAGGAAGGGCGTGGGGACAGGTGCTCATGAACATGTCTACTAGTAGTGGCGAGAGTAGGGGCTGACCAAAAGATGTTTGAGGGAGACTGTGCCCGTGGACTCTACACTCAGTGAGCTAGGAAACACCATCATTGGAGGGAGGGTGACCATCCCATAGTGGTGCAGACTCCGGGGGCACTGCTGGGGTTCACATTCTCTTTCTGCCATTCACTAGCTTATGACCTTGAGAAATTGACCCAAACACCGTGTGCCTCAGTTTCCTCATCTGTACAATGGAGATGATAATAATCCTCAATGGATCGTTGTAAGAATTAAATGGGTTAAAATATGTGAAGGGCTTAGAACAGTCTGGGCATATAATCAGCACCGTATAACATTTATTGTTACTATCATCTTCTGCTCCATGATTATCTGCGGAGCCAGAGGGTTTCGGGTGCAAGCTGGAGGTTGTAAAGATTTGGACCAGCTGTTGAGTAAAATAGGAGAAGAACATGAAAGAACATGAAAGAGTGCTGAGTGATGCTGGGGGATGCAGATAAGACCAGAAGATAAGACTTGCTAACAGTGTAAATCTTCAGAGGTGTGCAAAGTTATTACTCAATAACCTATAATAATGAGACATGGGTCTTACTTCCCTTTTCTAGATGGGGAAACTTTATTTTTATTTTTAAAAAAATTTTTTTTGCGGTACGCGGGCCTCTCACTGTTGTGGCCTCTCCCGTTGCGGAGCACAGGCTTCGGACGCGCAGGCTCAGCGGCCACGGCTCACGGGCCAAGCCGCTCCGCGGCATGTGGGATCCTCCCGGACCGGGGCACGAACCCGTGTCCCCTGCAATGGCAGGCGGACTCTCAGCCACTGCGCCACCAGAGAAGCCCCTAGATGGGGAAACTTTAGAAAGGTCCAGCCACTTGCCTAGGGTCACACACTGGTGAGTGGCAGACACAAGGGATCTGACGCCAGTGCTCTGCCTTTTAACACCCTGGTGTACAAAACACGCCACAGAGCAGCTCGCAGAGCAAATTGTCATCAGGCCTTTGAAGCTGTGGTTGCAGGGGCGATAATGGAATTGTAACACACACAGGGAAGGAACAAAAGAAACGGATAAACAGAATGCTCGTGAACTTTGTGAAGCACTGCTAAGACACTGGCTAGTGAAAGTTTCCTTCAAAATGAAAATAGGCTAGTTCACATCTCACGTACTAGAAATACAAAGCCAAATTCCGATGGGTTCTGGTAAAGAAGGCTTTTTTTTTTTCTTTTTTGGCCACACCGCACGGCATGTGGGATCTTAGTCCCCAACCAGGGATTGAACCCAGGCCCCCTGCAGTGGAAGCCCAGAGTTCTAACCACTGGACTGCCAGGGAAGTCCCGAGAAGCCTTTTGATAAGTACATCCTTTATTCAAGGACTTGCCTCAACATTAAAGCTGATGGGACAGAGAATGTATTATCTGGGATACACAGATGGTGGGATCCAGCAGAGTGCCCTGCACACCAAGGTGATTAACGTGTGTTTTCTGATAAAGTGATGGCTCTGGAGGGTGAGGGAGAAAGATCTGGGAGATCGTTTAGAAATTAGTCTAACAGAGGAAGTCCTATCAAAAGGCTTTCTCTCTAACATTTTACAGTATTGGCAGTACCCAGAAATTACTTGTCTGTAAAACACTCGCCTAAACTGAAATCATTCAACCATATTAACTGGCCTCCTAACAGCCAAAGCCTTACCAGCTTCTAGATGATAATGGCCCAGCTGGTTTAAATGGGTCTCCATGGTTACAGGCATACTCTGGTTTCCATGGTTACATTTCTCAGTCCCTCACAGGAGTTAGAGACATATATTTGAGATTTAAAAGGATTTTTTCTTTTCTTTGCCAGCCTACACAGAAAGCCAGGGTTCCAAGGTCTGGGATGAAAGTTTCAGTGACCTCTTGGGAAGAAAAAGGGGAAGTGGTAATAGTATTTGTGACAGTTCTATTTTCCTCATTCTCATTGAATGAGGAAGAGAGGATTCAGTGGGGAAATATCGTGGCCGTAGAATGAAATCGCTGTAGTATGAGCCTGAGTATTTTGCTTAATTAGTGGAGGAGGAAAATGGGAGAGGCAACAACATGACATGGCTTCCCAGGGCGGTGGGATGTTTCCAAAGGTGGAGAGGGTCCTTCTGTGTTAGAGTCCCTTTAAAGCGATCATTCCTCTTTGCCGTAGCTGCGCCGTAATCGCCTTGCATTAATTTTCCCCTCAGTCCCCTTTTCAAATCATCCCTCTTGGCCCATTCGGGCTCAGCCAGGCATCTGTCACAAGGCATCAGCCCAGGTCAAGACACTTGGATCTGCCTTTTCTTGGCAGAGGGAACCCATGTGGAATTCTAGTGCCTCCTTGTGGTACCTCTAACATTTCCGCTCTGCTTCACTCTGGAAAAACCTGAAGTTTTTACTGCTAGTATTTAGGAAGCAAAAATAGTTTTTCTCCGTGTATTAATGTATCCATCCATCATCCATCCATCCATCCTTCCACCCAACACTCTCTCTCCCACAAACTTTACTGTGTATCTATTATATTTCAGCTAGGCCCTGGAAATGATACTAATAAGAAATATAGGCTCTTTTCTTCACAGAATTCACAATCTAATGGGGTATAGGGAGGGGACAAAATAAGCGAACAGCTCCTAACAGTACAAAGAGCTATGGGAGAATGGCAGAAGGAGGGACCCACTGGCTGGGGAAGCTGTGTAAGTTATCGAGATAGAAGACGTTGTAAGCTGGATGTTCAAGGATGCTGTCCCTCAAGGTTGCAAGATTTAAAAAAATGACAATATTTCATCAAATAGGGGTTTCTGTTATCAAAATAGAGTATAAAATGTAGCAACATTTGTCTCTATCTGGGTTCATATGTTGCTACCTTCAAAGCAGCTCTGCAGTCAGAAGCAACTACAAAGACCCAAACCTGAGAAGCTGTCAATAACAGACAACACAGCATCATCAGCTGACAGTTATGGGGCATCTGGTGCAGAGGTGACAGGCACCTCCTGGGAGGTCCAGGCTGTTCACTGGGCAGAGGGTGGTGTGTGTGTGTGTGTGTGTGTGTGTGTGGGCACGCACGCACGCAGAGTGGCACAAATACAGATGAGGAGGAAGGCACAGACACCGCTCGCCCTCCCCCTAGTGCCAAGGGCTTTGGGAGCCCATTAGAAGACATGGCACCTTAATCTGAAGGCTATGGAGTCATTGAAAGATTTAAGTAGGGCAGTGATATAATCAAGCTTGTATGTTACAAAAGTCATTTGTTTTGTTTTGTTTTTTTTGTGGTATGCGGGCCTCTCACTGTTGTGGCCTCTCCCGTTGCGGAGCACAGGCTCAGGACGCACAGGCTCAGCGGCCATGGCTCACGGGCCCAGCTGCTCCACGGCATGTGGGATCCTCCCGGACCGGGGCACGAACCCGTGTCCCCTGCATCGGCAGGCGGACTCTCAACCACTGCGCCACCAGGGAAGCCCTACTATTATTATTTTAAAATTTATTTATTTATTTACTTATTTTTGGCTGCGTTGGGTCTTCGTTGCTGTGCGCGGAGGCTACTCTTCACTGTGGTGCACGGGCTTCTCATTGCGGTGGCTTCTCTTGTTGTGGAGCACAGGCTCTAGAGTGCAGGCTCAGTAGTTGTGGCGCACGGGCTTAGTTGCTCCGCGGCACGTGGGATCTTCCTGGACCAGGGCTCGAACCTGTGTCTCCTGCATTGGCAGGTGGATTCTAAACCACTGTGCCACCAGGGAAGCCCCCAACTGATTCTTTTAAACAGCAGTGTTATGTTTCATAGAACGAAGGCAACAATTTATTTACAACCAGTCCCCTATTGATGAGCATTAATTTCTTGCTATTACAAAGAATGCTCAATAAAAAATGACATGTCATTCTACACTTATGTCAGTATATTTGTAGAATAAATTCCTAGCAGTGGAATTAAGGTTCTGTTGTATGTAATTTTTATGAATATCAACAAATTGCCAAAGAGGCCACATCAAATTCCATTCCTCCCAACAATGTATGAGAGAATGAATTTCCCACCAGCTTTGCCGACACAGGGTGTTTTAACATTTTTTGACTTCTGCTAATCTATTAGTTGAAAAGTGATTTCTCATTGTAGCTTTAATTTGCATTTCGTTTTTATGAGTAAGGTTGAGTTTCTTTTCATATATTTAAGAACTGTTTTTTTTGTGTGACTCATGAGTTCATATCCTTTGCCCAATAGGCTTGCTGATTTTTTTTTTCTTGTTCGAATTTTTCTTATTGACTTTTATCAGATATTCAAATGCTAAGGAAATCAGGCTTTTGTCTGTGATGTGAGTTGCAAAAATTCATTTGTATTTTTTTTTTTTTTTTGCAGTACGCGGGCCTCTCACTGTTGTGGCCTCTCCTGTTGCGGAGCACAGTCTCCGGACGTGCAGGCTCAGTGGTCATGGCTCACGGGCCCAGCCACTCCGCGGCACATGGGATCCTCCCGGACTGGGGCATGAACTTGTGTCGCCTGCACCGGCAGGCGGACTCTAAACCACTGCGCCACCGAGGAAGCCCCATTTGTCTTTTGACTGTGTTTTCTATGCAGAATTTTTCTTTAGTATAGTCCAATTTATCAGTCTTTTATTTTAGGGCTTCTGGATGTTATGTTATCCTTAAGCAGTCCTTGCCCATTCTGAGATTATTAAAATAAATT
This sequence comes from Phocoena phocoena, assembly GCF_963924675.1. Classification (NCBI taxonomy): domain Eukaryota; kingdom Metazoa; phylum Chordata; class Mammalia; order Artiodactyla; family Phocoenidae; genus Phocoena; species Phocoena phocoena. The sequence continues at coordinate 21,704,801 of NC_089236.1, forward strand.
CTCTTACATTTCCTTCCAGTATTTTTAGGGTTTCATTTTTTACATATACATATTTAATATTTCTGGAATTCGTTTTGATCTACAGTGTGAGAGATCCAACTTATCTCTTCCCCCACGTGTCTACACAAGAGTCTCAACATCATTTATTGAGTAATCTATGCCACCCTCTGCCACAGCTGATTTGAGATTTTTTAAAAAAATATTTATTTATTTAGCTGCGCCGGGTCTTAGGTGAGGCACGTGGGATCTTTGTTGCCGCGTGCAGGATCTTTAGCTGCAGACTCTTAGTTGCAGCATGCGGGCTCTAGTCCCCTGACCAGGGATCGAACCCGGGGTCCGCATTGGGAGTGAGAAGTCTTAACCACTGGACGGCCAGGGAAGTCCCTCAACCAGCTGATCTGAAATGCCTTCTTTATATTTGTGTCTCTTTCAAAACTTTCTATGACATGTGAGCTTTAATTCCATTTGTGACCTTGTCTTTTTTTTTTTTTCATTTTTCAAAGTATTTTATTTAAATAAGTTTTTCTCTTGGTGTGTTTGAATTTTCCAGAAAAAAAACTACTGACAAATACTATACAACTGGGACCATTTATATTCTTCCTGAAGAGGTAACTGCCCTTTTTCTACATCTTCCCCTGCTCCCAAGAAACCCAAAGTGAATCCATTAAGCAGTGGGAGAAAGACCTCTTCTGACCATTCAGAAGTCCTGGGCCTGGGGGCTCCTCCCCAAGCCTGGGCTGGTTTAGGAGGCCTCTTCTTTACCATCCTTTTTGCCCTCTGTTAGCTTAACCTCCCCAAGATGGGCCAAGCAGCCTCCAGTCCTGAGGCACCCCTGGCTGCCAGTGGCAGTTCTGGGACAGAGGCTGGGAAGGAGTAAAATTGGAGAGGGACAGAGGAATGGAGCCGGGGTGGTGCCCAGAGAGGGGAATGAGAGAAGAAAACAGGGGAGAGAAAGATGAGAATGAAGTGGGAATAAAAGGTGGTGGACTCCAATTATTGCTTTGAGCTCCTTTCACGCGCCCACGTATTCAACAAAAATTTGCGGGCGTATCACACACAGGGATTGTTTTGGGCGACCTTGTCCTTGAAGGAAGGTTCATTGTTGCTGTTTTGTTTTTAAGTAGGGGAGAGACTTGAGCAAGTTTGTATGTGGAGGGAGAAGCAGGTGGTGCAGATGTGCAGAGGAGGCATAAATGGGCCATGAGGGGACAACAGGGCAATTTACGGCAGCTCCAAAGCACTGATCGCGGGTCCACCTCCGGCAGGGGAGTGCGTGCTGGGAATTTCCCCAGTAAGTTTTTTGCATGACGTGAGGCATCTTCCCTTCCAGCTCACAGAGCCCCCTCCCAGTTTGTCCGTCTCCTCGAGGCCTCTTTTCCTCCCCATTCAGTCTGGAATGTGTGTTAATCGCTTGCGTTCCCACCTGGGATTCCACTTCTCTTAACATCCCAACATGGATCAACGCCATGACTCATCTTTCACTGGTCTCTGTGTAGGAGCATATCCTTTGCCCTCAGGGTTTATACCAAACCTGCCAGCCCCTGACCCCTTCCTCTGAGCAAATGACCTGTCTCTTCTGGGTGGGATGCAGGTTTTCTATCCAGAGTCCATGGTTGGGATTCAAAGGTTGGGAAACTGAAATTATATGTAAGAATCTGTGTAATGTACATTTTTAAGAGGTGAAACATCCAGAGTGTTCATCATATTTTCAACACACCCAAAGGTTAGAAAAACCTTGATTTCAGCAAATTGAGGATGCCAGGAATAATCTCCCTTATTCTTCTGAACTTTACCTAAAACCTATTGATACCCGTAACTGCCCTCATTTCCTTCTCTCTACTTTCAGAGGATGTGGACCTCTCTTCCTGTTTCTCTAAGGCCAATCACTATTCATCATCCTTTAACTCCCCCCTTTCAGCGAGATTATTTTCTCTTAGCTCCCCATCTCTCCCTTCCACTGTCTTTCCTTTCAAACTGGTCGCTCTCAATCCCAAACACACATAACAGCACCACCACCCAAGCCCCTGTGTTGCTCTCTGTCTGTTTTGCTCTCAGCTCAACCTTGGTAGGTCCTGCTGTCTCCTTTGTGATCTCCTGGTGTCCTGTGTGCATGTCTGTCCTGAACTTGCTGAGCTGCATTACCACAGCTATTTCTCTGTATCTGTCTTTCCCTTTAGGCTGTGAAGTTGAGGACCACATCTTAATCATTTCTGCATCCCTAGACCAGGGGCTCAAACATTGTGGGAGCTCAATAAATATTTGTACACAGGACTTAATTTAGTTCTCCTTCTGTAGACTTCCTTCTTCTCTATTGAGTTCTTTCCTTGAGGTATAGAAACTAGAACAGGAAGCAGTACAACTTTTTCTTGTATTTCTTTTCTCTCTTATATTATCCAATACTCTACTAGCTTTTGGGGGCTATAGCTACACATTGAGTTGGTCTGAATGACTCCTGAACCCTGTTCTGCCTTGTAACTAAGAACTCAAAGCTCATACTCTAGTAAGTATAATTTGTATTATCATCGCCTAAATTAATGTCATTACTACCCACACTGAACCTTAACTGCTTGTAAGGCAGTACAAACAAAGCTCATTTAGAAAGTTACCTATGTAAGGAAAAATATTCTACCTTTTTTCTCTTTAGAAAGATACATTTACACATGATCTAATTGCCATGTATAGGAGGCCAGCAGTACTATGGCAACATATCTGATTGCTAATTTTAAATAACAATTTATTAATGAACTACCTTCACTTAACAATACTTCTCTTTTAAAAAATCCATTTCTAAGTACTCCATATCAGGCCTTTTACTGATTGTAGTGTTTTTTTGTTTTTTCAAATTTTTGCCTGCCCAGAATATATTTTCTTTTGGTAACAATCCCTCCAGTTTCTCCTAGGGAACCATTATGCATGGAGGCCAGAACCCTCAGAGCATCTGACAAATCTACTGGCCACCATGTCCTCAACCAATGATGACTGCTGATGAGAAGTTGCTAACACTAGGCCTCATCTTTGGCTTGATGAAGCGAAGGCGAATTTGCTTCCTGTCTTGTTACATTAGTTTCCTAGGGTTGCCGCAAAAAAAAACTACCACAAACTTTGTAACTTAGAATTTATCTCTCACAGTTGTGGAGGCTGGAAGTGTGAAATCGAAGTGTCAGAAGGCTCTAGGGGAGAATCCTTCTTTGTCTCTTCCAGCTTCTAGTAGCTTGTAGAGTGCCTTGGCTTGTGGCAACAAAACTTCAATCTCTGTCTCCATCTTCCCGTGGCCTTCTTCTCGGTGTGTCTTTGTGTCTTAAATCTCCCTTTCCTTTCTCTTGTAGGGATACCAGTCACTGGATGTAGGGCCCAACCCAAATCCAGGATGATCTCATCCTGAGATCCTTCATTTAGTTATATCTGCAAAGATCCTTCTTCCAAATAAGGTCACATTCTGAGGTTCCGGGTGGACATGCCTTTTGGGGCCACTATCCAGCCCATGACACTTGCCTCTGGCACTCCTCCAGATCCAGCTCTACAGATGCTCAAGAGGTAAATCTGAGAATCTCCTACTCCCCTTCCTGTTTCCTCCTACTTTCGTGATTTGGGAGTGTGTGGCCCCAACTTTGGCTAACACCTCTCGAGGGCTGCCTCAGATATTGGACACCTTCTATCAAGATACACGATAAACTGGCAATGGCAGGTAGGCTTCCTCGCTATTGCTTGGGTTGAAGCTGGCAATCCTTTATGTATTTTTTCATTTCCTTCTCTTCTTTTTCCTTGTCTTGTTTGTAAATGGAAAGGCTAAGTAAACCATCTTGAGTTGTGTTGTGATTTATACATGGCAGCAGAATGTGGTGAATAAACTATGACAGCCTCATTTCTTTTTTTTTTTTTTTTTTGCAGTACGCGGGCCTCTCACCGCCGTGGCCTCTCCCGCCATGGAGCACAGGCTCCGGACGCGCAGGCTCAGCGGCCATGGCTCACAGGCCCAGCCGCTCCGCGGCATGTGGGATCTTCCCAGACCGGGGCACGAACCCGTGTCCCCTGCATCGGCTGGCGGACGCCCAACCACTGTGCCACCAGGGAAGCCCCTCATTTCTTACCTACTTTGTGCTAAATGTACTTCTTGATGTCAGAGGATTTCACAGAACCAAATAAGCAGGGGACAAGCAGTGCTGTCTTACTGGGCAGAACCTACCGACACTAAGTCATCTCTAAAGCAGGTCAATGTGTGCTTGTTCCCTCCCCAAACCTCCCACACAAAGATTCATAACCAGGAGAACTGGTAGAAGCTACCTAATGAAAAGGAGATTCACAAAAAAGAAAAAAACAAACAAGCCAAAAAGGGAATTTCCTGGTGGTCCAGTGGTTAGGACTTTGCACCCTCACTGCAGAGGGCCTGGGTTTGATCCCTGGTTGGGGAACAAAGATTCCACAAGCCGTGCAGCATGGCCAAAAGCAAAGGGGGGGGGTGTTCACAAAGGTGAACCTGGGGGGAATAGACAGGTAGATGGATTATATCCCATTTTTGTAAACAAAACACTGGTATTCTCATTAACAAATTGGTGGGAATAAAAAATGAGATGGGGGCTATTGCAAGCATCAGATGTTTTGTCCTTTGTAGCACATGGTTACCTTGTTTCCAGTTACAGCACTTTCACTTTCTTTTAGGGAGCTACCCTCCCAAGTTCTCAGCCTGTGTGGTTTAGATCAGGTTTAACCCACGCTTTGGCTTCAAAGGTAGAGATGTGAACCAGCCTGGGCTATTGGGTGACCTCCTGACCATATGATTGATTCAGGGGTAAACAAGTGACCAAAGCTGGTCCCTAGAGCCAGTTAGCCTTAGTCCTTGGGCATTATTGGCTGGAACTAGTGGGAAAGAGAGGCCTTCTTTTCAGTGGTTGCTAAGCTGGTAGGATGTCAGTTTAGAGGGGCTGCTATCTCTGCCTGTCACCACCTGGGAAGCCCACCTAAAGATGAAGTCCACACAAAGGAAGCAGGCTGGGGGACAGGGACAGAATCCTGGTGACATGAACTGGGCATCCACATCCAGTTGTACCTCAAGCCGGGGTTATCTTTTTTTGCTTAAGCCAGTTTGAGCTAGGTTTCTACCACTTGCTGCCAAGAGTCCTGAAAAATCTAGGAATTTTCTGAGGTCATAAGAAATGAGTGGGTCTGTTATCCACGGGTCTACAATAATGATAACCAGCATTTATTGCTGGATTTTGTGCTAATTCCTTAAGTGTGTCATCTCATGTACTCCTTGTAACACCCTATGAGGTATCAGTGCCCCCATTTTAAGACAAATTAGAGCAGAGATAGGTTAAGAAACTTTCTCAAGTTTACACAGCTAGTGGCAGTGCCAGGATTTGATACCAAGATGCTGTCTCCAAAATTTCCGCTCTTAACTAGCAGAGTATAACTCCCTGATGTTACCCAGAGCTCTTAGTTGCAAACAAAATAATATACCTGGCCAGTTTAAGCACGTCTGGAAGCTGTATAAACAGGGATATGTCCAACCTCACTGCAATGCTCCAGTGTTACCACCGTTCCATACCACATCACAGGCCTCCAACATGGCGGGTCACAACAGTGATGCTTGGGGCTGGGTACCAGAAATGCCACCTCTGCTGCTGTTGAAAATCTAGCCACCTCCACCACAAGATGATTCTGGGAATGTCTGCTTCTTTACTTTTCTCTCCTTGGAATCCCAGTCCTATGTGGGTACATCTGATTGGCTGAGCCCATGCCACATACTTGTGCTCTATCAGCAAGGGAAGCTGGGAAATGAGTTTTGCCTTCTGTTCTTTGAATCAAGAGGCTCAGTGGCCACAGCATAACAGCAATCTGACTTTTTTGATTCTAGAAATCTTAATATGCCACGTTTGGACCAAACCAGGTTTGGTTCTTACACTTCGGAGTGCATCAGAATTACCTGGGGAGCTCGCCAAAAACAGATGCCTGAGCCCACACCAAAACCTACAGACAGAATCAAAATCTCTGATAATGAGGCGAGGGCATCTACATTTTTAATAAGCTCTCAGGGGATTCTGATGAACACTGAAGTTTCAAAAACATTGACCTAGAGGATTTTGTTGTCTAAATTGGTCCACACCATGTTTGTTCAACTATCACCCTCATCCCTCTAAACCTAGGGATTACTCAGTTCTGATAAATGCTGAACTAAAGATGCAGTCCTTCTGCATATTGATATGCACTAATTAGAAAGAATATAAGGACTTCCCTGGTGGCGCAGTGGTTAAGAATCTGCCTGCCAATGCAGGGGACATGGGTTAGATCCCTAGTCCGGGAAGATCCCACATGCCACAGAGCAACTAAGCCCATGTGCCACAACTACTGAGCCTGCACTCTAGAGCCCGCGAGCTACAACCACTGAGCCTGTGTACCACAACTACTGAAGCCCACGTGCCTAGAGCTCACGCACCGCAACGAAGAGTAGCCCCTGCTCGCCACAACTAGAGAAAGCCTGCACGCAGCCATGAAGGCCCAACGCAGCCAAAAATTAAAAAATAAATAAATTTATTTAAAAAAAAGAATATAAATGTGATTTTTTTAAAAAGCTCTTTATGATTAGATGGTAAAAGTAAATGCTCTGAATCCATCTTTTCATGTTTTCTTAGAAGGACCACAGTATTATGAATGGGTCAACTGACATCTTATACGTTGATAGGGTGAGTCCTAATCTTGTCTTTATTGACAAACCAGTTTGACTGGCAAACATTTTTAACTCTAAGAGTCTCAGTTTCCAAGTATGACAATTTTATTAACCAGTGTACAAGGCTGTTGGGAAAAAAAGACATTTAAAAGACCATAACGTGTCCAGTTAAGATGAAGACTGAAAATTGGGTACAATTTCTAGATTGATTTTTCTGGCCAGTGTCAAATTAATTATGTCTGTACCTGTTGTAAAAAGTAGCAACCTCAGGTTAATAAACTGCTTTCTTTAAATGTATAGTGCGGATGAGGTATTACAGTATTATGTATTCTTAGGGGAGCAAGATGTGTTGCTTTCAGCATTACTCAAAAAGATAAAAATCATCCTAAGTTATATTCATAGGCAACTCCATTTCTTCCTTTCTGTCCAGTGATAAAAGGAGCAAGTTTATTTTTACCTCAGAGCACTGATTATGTAAAGAGAAAACTTTAGGACAAAATACCTGATCATATGGTCTGTTCAGCCAACATTAACCCATCCTAAGGAAACCAAATGGAAGTTCTATAAAGGGCTACACAGTGGAAAGGAGGTGATCAGAGAGACTTGAAAATGAGCTTCGAAATGCTTTTCAATATTCTAGCTTAGGTTCTGGACATTTTTCAGTCTTAATACAATCATGTACCTTTGCTGTTTGCCATTATCTATAGTCATCTTTTATTAGCAAATGCAGAAACTGATATCTAAAAGTGTATTTGCTAGCTTAGTTCAAATAATACCTTAGCTGCCAAAGCAGTTACCTAAGACTTTAAAATACTTCAGTAACATTCACTGATTAATTCCCCCAAGGAAAACAGTCACAAGGCACCCACTCTGAAGTTCATCTTTAGCATCCCATTGAGCCCCCTAACCCTTTCAATGTTCTGTACTTCCAGGGCATTCAGTGATATCACAGGGACCCAGGCAGCCAGGGACAAGGATCTTATAACCTAACTATTGCTCCCAGGAACTCTCCCATTTTAAAAGGCGCCCAAGAGAAGGCAAAGTCTAATGAAATTAGACTGAATTACCACTGACAGTATAATCTTAAACCCTGTAGCACCTGGCTGGTAAAAAATGTTTCAAGAATGAAAACTTTTAAGCATCAATTCACTCAAGAGAAATGATAATCCACTCCTCATAATGCAAGTATTATCAGTACTGGTGATTATAACCATGTAACATAAAATGACTATGTATTTAAGAATATTTAATATAGGAAAGTGGAACGCATCAACAAGGGAGAGGGGAGTGTTTAGAGGAACATATATGATAAGTGCGGTGATTCTCAAACTTGAGCTGACAAACAATAACAGGGGATAATTGTTAAAAATGGAGATTTCCTGACTGTAACCTCAAAGATCCCCATTCAACAGGGGTGGGTTTGGGAATCTGCATCTAAACAAGCTCCCCAGGTGATTCTGATGGAGGTGGTTCAAGGCTTACTCAAATTAAGAAACAGGTCTACTGTATTCTCCAGTACCCAAATGAAAAGGTTCTGCCATGTCCTGGAATTCTAAAGATTAATTGCTATCAATTAATTAATTAACTGATTGATAGCAATCGATATCTATGGAATCCATCTGGTGTTATTTAGCTCTTAAAAAGGCTGTATATAATCCTCAATAATTAGGCCTAAGAGGAGGAAATGAACAATCATTTATAACAAATTCTGAAAAAAAAAATGCTAACAGCTCTACTTAAATAATTGCAGGTTTGGTGATAAAGTACAGGCAGGAGTTCAATGTACTAATATTCTGATAACTGATGACCGTTATTAGTGAGGATTCATACAGGTTTTCAGAGCAAGGCCCTAAGGTATGAATTCAGATATGTTTAGGAAATTCTGCAAGGCCAGTAAGGTAGATCTTTGATGTTAGGATGCATCAGGCCAACTCCTGTGCGATGTTTATGACTTGACCAAGAGCCACTCTCCTTTGGGAGGCTCCTTTTACCTTCTAAAACTGGGTTAATTGCAGTTACATGGGCTTCCTAGTATCTGCTGGCACAGGGACCAACCCTACGCGTATTTCTCACTGTACACCGCCGACACTGGTGCGATTCTTCAAACACCAAAGAACGAATGCTTCAGGGTTTTTGCATACGTGGTCTGCAAGCACCTTTTGGCAGGAAAGGGCTGGTTGCAGGAAAGGGGTCTCTGCAGGAGGCCCCTTTTGTCTTATCACTTACCTTAAACCCAGCAGCCCCGTGCTCTACTCAACTCGGGTCCCAGCACACCTTTCAATTTTTTGATCACACGATACCTTGCCTAACCTGTTCTTTCCATGGATCAAAGTAGAAATGAAGAAAACATAATTAACAGATGATCAGATCTCTTCCCTAGCTTCCCCTTCAGTAATCTCACGAACAAACCGTGTGAAGCCAACTGTGTGAACAAGACAGCACATATAAGCCTGCACGACGGGCCTGCACAGAGCGGGATGGGGACGACTCTGACCCCCCATCTCAATGATTGAGGTTACTTCCCTTTCTCCGTTTAAAAACTTTCCTGACTGAGCAGAATCTTTGGAGGTGGTTTCAGGGGGACACTGAGTCCACAATCTCGCCAGATCGCCAGCGTTCTGATTAAAAGAGCAGCTTTCCTTTCTCGCGACATTTGCCTCTCTCTCGAGTTATTGACTGAGCAGCGAGCAGCCAGACCTGATTTGCTAACAAGTCATTTTTCAAACTGCTAGCTTGTCACTTTTTTAGGTTTCAGCTTAAATAACATCTCTTCAGATAGATTTTCCTTATCACCTTACTCAGGTAGGATTTCCATCCTCAATTACCTGTTGGATTGTCCCATTACCCTGTTTTCTTTATAACACTAACCACAGTTTGTGGCGTCCCCCCCAGTTTTATGGAGAATTGACATATATCACTGTATGAGTTTACGGTGGACAGCACAATGGTTTGATTTACATATTGTTAAATGATACAACAGGTTGAGCTAACATCCATCTTTTTTTTTTTTTTCCATCTTCTCATATAGACACAATAAAAAGAAAAAAAAAATTTCTCCTTGTGATGCGCATTCTTAGGATTTACTCTCTTAACTTCCCTATACACCATACAGCAGTATTAGCTATAGTCATCATGATATACACTTACTTGGTCTTTTTTACTGAGATCTTCTGCTCTCCCACGTCTCACGAGGCAGGGAATCTGCGTTACTTACCTGTGAACACTCTGTAGTGACTAGCACAGAACCTCCTCTCATGGACGAGGACTACGAATGTCTGGTTCACCACTGTGTTCTTAGCACCTAGGACACACCCGGGTATTTAACAAATGTTTACTGAATGAACAAACACATTATCTCCTTAAGAAATACTTATTATAGGGAACTGATCTGAAAACTCAAGGGCTTTCTTTCCTTGGATCCTGTATGTCCAGATTCCTATCATTTAATGCTCAGCTTTTGTATTGCAAAGTATCTCTTTGGTCACTTCCCCAGTTAAGGAAGAGAGAAATATTCTGTAATAACCTAAATGGGAAAAGAATTTGAAAAAGAACAGATATATGTATATGTATAACTGAATCACTTTGCTGTACACCTGAAACTAACACATTGTTACTCAACTATACTCTAATATAAAATAAAAATTTTTTAAAAATAGAGAGAAATCCCAAGTCCTGTCTCCTTAGTAATTCGGTTTCTAACTCTGATCCTATATAACACAAAATTGGGACTTAAAAAAAAAAAAGAGGTTCATTTCCCCTGGAATTATAAAAGAATACATGCTTCCTGAAAGAATTCGAGAAGTAGAAAAACGGAAAAAAACCAAACAAACCCAAAACAAAAAAACGTAAAATCTCATAATCAACCAATCCAGAAAAAACCCACCAACTGTCAAATAAAAATGGAATATTGGTTACAAATCCAGTGCCAGCCCCTCTTGTGCCATGGTCCTCTTAAGAGCATTTCCAATTTGTCTGTCTTGTGTTTCTAAATAGTTTATATTTGTAGTTATACTGGGGTAATGAAAATCTGGCAAGTGAGTTGGAGTGAAAGACTTTTTTTTAACCCACAACAGCCCACAATGATCTGGTTGGTTAGAATAATAAATCTTTACAGGATATTCTCTTTATGCACATTGCCTGCTTCAGATAAGCTAATAATATTAAAAGAAACAAAACAAAAATAAAAGACGACAACTTCTCAGATACAGATGCAACTTTATTCATACATAGAAAAAAATCACACCTCAGGAATTCTTTTCTAAAAACAGTCTTTTAATTATAAAGTTCAAAATGAAAAGATTGAAAGGGGCAGTGTATAGCTTTTTAATTTTGTACATACTCTAGTCACGGTTAAATATTTAAGCTGCAAAAAAATATACCTCTCCTATAATAGGAAATGCACGACCTTTTGTAACTGCAGACTAAAATGACATGATGGTGTCAAAAGCCAAAGTAAAAAAATTTAACAGTCTGAAGTAGAAGCCTTGGTACTGATGTTACATGGGTACTATCCTAGCTACTTCCCCCATGTTGGCTATTCCTCTTAGGTACACAACTCAACAGACTTTTTTGTGAACGATACTTGTCATTGCCATGGAAAAAGTGAAGAGAAGTGATAAGGGCTCCTGTAAATAGTCTAAAAACTATCTCCCACGGTCATACGTTTCTAAGTAATATATAATGTTAACATTATCCACCCTATATAAGAAACAAAAAGTGCCAAGATGTTTCAGGATCAAATAATTTATATGATAACTGTTAATCTGTTCTGGAGCAGGTAGGCCTCAGTACCATCTAAAGCCCAACCTTACTTCTAAAAAAAATCATTAATTCAAAGAACCATAAAATGTTCAAGTGATAAATGTCAAGTAGCTGCTACATCTGAACAAGATAAAAAATTCTTAGAAAACTGTAGCTTTTCTTTTCTTTCTCTTTTTTGGCATAGGGCTTAGTTTATGATATTTTTCCCAATACAAAAAAATTTATTGGATGAGACAGCCTTATTATGGGTGTAGCTACCACCTCTCACCTTTTGTCTCCCCTCCCAATTCCCCCACTTGCTAAAGCCATTTATTTACCAGTAATGATGTTATTGTTTGAAGCATCAAAATCTACCTGAGATGACAATTTAGACAGCTGAACACAATAATTTCAGGGACAATGAACTTAAATGTCACCTTCACCAAACAGTAAAGAATGTTAAAATGTCTGCTCCCTTCTTTGAACTTAGTGTTGTTCTTTTTTCTTCATTTTTAAGTTTCAAAAGAGGTCACAGCTCTACAAAATTTGGCCAAGAAGTACAGAAAATTAAAAAGTTCTTAGCAGAAAATGTCAACAATCCCAATTTTCTGCCAAATGGAGAGGAGAATTGATTTACCAGGCCTTTTGCGGCTTTGGAAGAGGGAAGGGAATAAAATGAAGACCACCTGTCCATCCTGTTCAGCTAGCTACTTTCTTCTTTTATTGTCAATGTTGTTATATTGGGTTTGGTCTCTCCATGGGGCAAAAACCTCTGGCTCGGCCTCACATTTCGTTAAAACTGTCCTCAGGGTGGCATGAGAGAGCATTAGACCTGAGGTACCATGTGAGGTGGTCACTCATGGAAAGTATTAATATTTTCTCCCTTTTGTTAAGGTCACAGACATTCCAAGGGTGATGGAAGAAATAGTAAATACATACTAGAGAAATATCCCTATCTACCTTCAGGTAAGGAAAGCAAAGCAAAAATAAGTATCCAAAGATGACACTTTTACATTAAAGATACCAAAACTTCTCAAAAATATATATTAGGAATTTACATAAGGATGAGGAATTAGAAAACATTTATTCCTTTCGTCAGGGAAAAAAATCATAACAAAATTAATGAAAGTAATAGATGCTCCTGTACAAAGTTTTGTGTTCAGAAAATATCCACTAAAAATGACATCTTTGGTCAAAAGGTAGCTCTGTTCAATCTGCTTAGACTAGACTTTTTCAATTTGCTTAGGAGAAAAATTCATCTTACAAATAGTAACACTCTGAGTAGGTTACAGTTATGGAAGATCATTGTACTTCTATGATCAGGAGAAAAATCTGTCACATAATTTGATTGAACAGTTTATTCAGTTTTCATGAAGCCTAGATGAGCTAGGACTCAGAATCTTTTTTCATTAAAACCGTGTGCTTCATCAAAACTAGAGCACAGAACTAGCAGAACAATTGGGATTAATCTATAAGAAAATATAACTTCCAGAATTTGAATTTAAGCTTTAACTATTAAGAGTTTTGTTTAATATCTTAAGGGGCAGTGCTTAAAGCATCACAAACTTACAATACTACAATACTCCATCAGTGTTTTGTTTTTTTTTAACATCTTTATTGGAGTATAATTGCTTTACAGTGTTGTGTCAGTTTCTGCTGTATAACAAAGTGAATCAGCTATACATATACATATATCCCCATATCTCCTCCCTCTTGCATCTCCCTCCCACCCCCCCATCCCACCCCTCTGGGTGGTCACAAAGCATCGAGCTGATCTCCCTGTGCTATGCAGCTGCTTCCCACTAGCCATCTATTTTACATTTGGTAGTGTATATATGTCAATGCTACTCTCTCACTTCGTCCCAGCTTACATCAGGGTGGTTTTGATTAGTTTCCATTTCCATTTTTGTATTCAGGGATTATGAGTTTGATTTTTTTTAAAAGTTACTTATGAGTGATATAAAAGATCTGTCCCCAGTAAATTAGCTAAAGCATGTTAAATATAAATGAATCAAGTCAGATCATCCCAAAGCAGGTTAAAGACTTAGAAAGCTTTGGTGGAGATCACAGAGACCAGGTCTCAGACTTCACACTGGGAACAGCTAATGGTGTTCTCTTGTCCCTCAGATTGCCTTCCCTAGAAATACTTACTAAAGTTGGAAAAATCAAAACAGTTTTTCCTTCGCACATGAAATAATGCAGAGGTCCCTCTTTCTGACTTAGAAACGAACAAACCAAAAAATCCAAACCACAAATAAAAAGCCCTGATTGCTGCAACAAGCAAATTGATAACAAAATGGACAAAACCTCCATACCCTCTATTTTCAAGTAAATGTTGTGTATTCACTGGCTGCAGTTTAGAGGGAAACCCAAACAATTTCAAATTCAGGGATTCACTGTGAGGACCTGACACACTCACTCAGGACAAGTTCATAATATCTGATGAGGGGGTCTGAGCTGTGGGAGAGACTCAGTGGATGGTCCTGACCAGATCTTAACTGGGCACTTGTGAGACAGCACAAAAATTAGGGAGTGGCGGGGAGGGGGGGAATCCTCAAAAAAGTTATTTGAAGAAAAGCTCACATTTCCTCAGAAGCCAAAGACACATAAAATTCTACTCTACGTAAGACACACTGATTTCATATTTCTACGTGACTTTAAAGGACGTGTGGTTTGTAAGACTAAAGCAATCCTCTAATCTTAAGAAACTCAAAATAAAGGAAGAAAGATGGACAGACAGAAAAAAAGAGTATTCTTCAACTCTTCTTCATTGCACAGGGAAATCCCCCTGAAGTAAGAATAAGAAAATTCAGTAAGTTGGAAAATATTTCTCACTTTAACCGTATTTTCCCTGAAAGTCACATTTTAATATTGATGTAGGTTTCATACAATTAAAAATCACAAAGATTTTAAGAAGCAACCTTAGCTTTTATGTAATCACCATTATGAACCCTTGTCAGTTCGGGCTATGTATGAATGATGTAACGGTTTTGAACCTTAACTTACAGAGAACATTTCAAAAGCAATGAACATCTTTTGTGATCTTGTTTAACATAAAAAGACTGCTAGCAAACCTCATTCTTTAATAAAGCATGCATATTTACCCAAGCTTCACACCACACTTTCCTTTGCCATGTCTCACAAATGAGAAGCTTTTATTTCAGCATTTTGAATAGTAATGCCCTGTTAGGTTATTATGAGGACAAGTCTACTTTCCCAGTATACAACATTTTTTATTCCACAAGGCTGAATTTTCAAACCTCACAGTTTACTTAGAAAATAAAGATCTGCAGGTTTATAATCTACTTTATTATAAAAGGAAATAAATTTTTACACAGTTATATATAACAGTATTTAGAAAAGTTCAAATTTATCAGTACGAAAATATACCTCACTGAAATATACTTACTTATAAAAACATATTGCCTTTGCCATGTGAAAACCTGGTGTTTAGTTCCCTAGATTTCTTTATCAGGGCTTTTTTCTGAGCTTCATCAAACCGATGAACTTTGAGATCCGTATCACGGTTAAATGGTATTCTTTCTTGGGGCTTATTTTTATCTTCAGCAGCCTTATTCTTTAGTTTTTTCTGATGAATGTCCATAAGAGATTCTGGCCTTTTTGATTCCTGGGGAGAGCAAGACAGTAGAAAGAAAAATCTTATATAGATCATTGACAGAATATAATCATGAAACAAAAGAATGAAGTAGTAATGGTAAACATGAAGGAGGGCTATTTACAAACCCAATAGGTTTTTCCAAATCTAAGACAGCATCTCTGAAGAAAATGTGTTATCAGAGGCAAATTCAATTAGACCAAAATGACGGTATCTACCAACTATATGCCACAATAAAAAAAGAGCAAGACGGAGAGTAAACTGATGTTTAAATAACCATCATGAAAATCATTGTGTGATTAGTCAACATGAGTCTGAACCAAGAACACAGGTGAGAAAGAAGAGCAATTACTTTCTCACTTGGGAGCCCGGTTAAAGCTTCATGGACGGGCTGGTCCGTGAACCCTGAACGGGTGGAACTGAAGAGACGGGCACTGCCAGGCTGAAGCTAAAGCAAGTGCAAAGCAGAACAACCACGGCGCAGAGATGACAAGATCCAAGGCCGGTGCAGGAAAAGCTGGCATAGTCTGTGTGCCAAGAGAATTTTTGTCCTTTCAGCTTTATCTCCTTCATTTTCTTTCTTTTTAGCTGGGGTACGTGCTCACATTTTCTTTTTCTTTTCCTTTTTCTTAAATTGAAGTATAGCTGATTTACAACATATTAGTTTCACATTTTCAAATATATCTAGTAGGATGAGGCCTGAACAAAGTCAACTGGTTTCGTAAATTGGAGATTCTTTACAGACCTTTCGGTATTGGTTAAACTAAAAGACAGAACAGCCCTGGATTGGAGAAGCAGGGAGTGGGATGCAGGAGTAGATGCAGGTAGTACAGACCAGCAGCCATCAAACTGTGATATATGTATCCCTGGGGGCCACACGGAGTGGATTCCACGGGGTATGAAGGCATGGAGAATTTCAACGTTACCTACTCATGATTCTCAACTTCTTAGCCTCACTTAAAGCTGACTTGCCTGGTAATGCATCTCGTGAGGATGTCTCCCCTTTCATTATAGCCCTTTCCCATTTAACAAAGGAGAGGCCTTTCAGAATCTTATTACGGAATGTTGTCTTGGACAGCAAGTCTCCAGAGCAACAAATAAAAAACCTGAAATACTGTATGAATGAAACCTCTTCTAATCAAGGAACTGTAAACCCAGGAGGCTTTGTGTCCTTTTGTGTCTCAAACATATTTCTCTTAAGAGCGTAATGTCCTTTCGGAATGGGTAGTTGGGCTCTTGTTGGAATGTTCTGAATTCAGATATACTGCAGAATGGGGCAATGAAAGAAAAGACAATTTTTGCTTAACAACCACATCTCTTCCAGGCCCTGCCTCCTGTCAGAGAATATATTTGAGAGCAAAGACATGAGGAGAGCTCAGTAAAAGCAAAATAACTGGTAAGAAACGATGAAGGTGGCAGTTTCTTATTTTATCAGAAGACAAACTCATGGCACCTACCCACCTACGTTACAATTCAGAAGTGTCATAGGAATGATCATAATCACATCTATTTGAACAGAGAAATGGAGTCAGACTTTCTCACAGAAAGTCAGTCTCAATCACCTGTCTGATTTGACAATGAGATCTGACTTTATCAGTTAAGTTATGTGGTTGCTATTTCCTATACATTGAGCTCTATCTGGATGCTGAATTAGTAAATATTTATTTGAATTAGCACTATTTCCATGTTTTCAATCCCTCTCATTTCATAAATTGGTCATTTCATAAATCTTGGTGAAGTCTTTAGGAAACAAATTGATTTGCAAGTTAAGTGCTTTCGAATTTTTTATTTTAAATGAAAACTGGAGGTGAAAAAAAATCAAATGTTGCTAAGAAAAAAGAACCTATCAATACACATAGCAGGGAGAAACAGTTTAGAACTAAATTTCTGCATTTGGAAGAATCTGGTTAGCAATGATGGTGCTGACATTTTCAACACTGGTGACATTAGGCAAGTTATTTAAGCCTCAATTTCTCAGCTGTAAGATAATAAATCATAATAGTAATAATGTCTAAATATTTGGATGAGGTAGGAGTTAAGTAATCTAATGAATACAAAGGATTTAGTAGTGTGGCGGGGTTCATAAGAACCAGTCAAGGGACTTCCCTGGTGGAGCAGTGGTTAAGAATCCGCCTGCCAATGCAGGGGACATGGGTTCGAGCCCTGGTCTGGGAAGATCCCACATGCCGTGGAGCAACTAAACACGTGAGCCACAACTATTGAGCCTGCGCTCCAGAGCCCGCGAGCCACAACTACTAAGCCTGTGCACCTAGAGCCCGTGCTCCGCAACAAGAGAAGCCACCTCAACGAGAAGCCTGCGCACCGCTTTGAAGAGTAGCCCCCGCTCACTGCAACTAGAGAAAGCCTGCGCGCAGCAACAAAGACCCGACGCAGCCAAAAAAAAAAAAAAAAAAAAAAGAATCAGTCAAGACATGTTAAGTATTCAATTTACTCAGCACATACTATATTGTAATCTCCACAACATCTCTATAAATTAAATGTTATTATTCCCATTATACAGATTTGGAAAGTGAGAATGAGAAAATAAGCCCTGTTCAGGAGGGCTGGAGAGTCAGGGCACTATAGCCCCTCCTCACTCTCTTTACCCTGTCCCTCAGTATCCAGTAGGGTGGCAATGCTGCCAGCTTGTGACCTTTGGAGAAAAGATGGAAAACGGTCCTCAGCTGAGGAGTTATTAAATGTCTAGCCGTTCTGAATGCAAAAAAAAAAGACCAATGTGAAAAAAAATCAAAGTTGAGAGAGAGTTGACAGTTGAGAGATCATTAATAATAATTTTTTGTTAATAGATCATTATAAGGTTTAAGTAAGTAACAAAAATCACACCAAAAGCCAATTCATGTAGAGATCAATTTGCTAAATGACTGGTTTGCTGATTTACCAAATTTAATCATTTAACAAAAATGTGTAGGTTTTATATTAATTTGCAAAAAGCCAGGGCAATTTATTTTGAATGGGCGAGTTTTTCAGCAGTTTTTGAAAATTCATGCTAAGATTCTAGTTGTTTGCTTTTTATTTTGCCTTCATGGTAATATTTTAAAGAGTTCAATTTAGCAATACTAAGAGTTATACGGTGGTTTAGTCTTAAGACTATATTAATATTTTGAAAACTATATCTCATAAGTAACCAAAATTCCAGCATAAGATTAGAATGCTAAGTTTTTGGATGTGTTTTGAAATAAATTACAGACACTGCTACACGTATCCCTAGTATTTCAGCATGATTTCACTAACCAGAGTTCAATATTTGTTTACAATTTTTTCTTTTAAAGTAAATTTACATACAATGAAATGCACAAATCTTAATACTACATTCACTGAGTTTTACAATTCAAACTCCTAGCAATTTCTGGAACGTATTTCTATCACCTCAGAAAGCTCTGTATGCCCCTTCCTAGTCCGTCTCCACAATCCCACTCCAACAACAACTATTCTGTTTTTTTTCCAACCATAGATTCATTTTGCTTATTGTAGCGCTTCATATAAATGGAATCATACAGTAGTACTTGGGTAGGAAGTCTTGTGTAAGACTCCCTTCGCTCAGCATAATGACTTTGAGATTAATCCACGTTGTTGCATTTATTTGTAATTTGTTCCTTTTTATTGCCGAGTAGTATTTTACTATGAACACAGTTTGGCTTTTTCTTTCTCTTACTGATGGACAGCTGGGTTGCTTGAAGTATTTAGCTATTATGAATAAAGCTTCTATGAACATTCCTGTATAAGTCTTTTTGAAGCTATTATGAGTGAAGCATGCTCGAGTCTGCGAAAACATGTTTTCATCTGTCTTACATAAACACCCAGGGGTGGAGTTGCAGGGTCATAGGGTAGGTGTTCGTTTAGTTTTATAAGAAATACCTGTTTGGAAAAAGGCCCAGCTCATTAATTTTCAGCTATTCTTCCTTCCTAACATAACTCATTACAGCTATAAATTTTGCCTCTAAGTGCCACTTTATATTACATCTCACACATTTTGATATGTTGTACTGAATATTTTTTTATCATTCAGGTTTAGGTATTCCATCATCATGTCTTCTTTGATGTAAAGTTTAAATTTTGAATTTTCTAATTTCCAGTTGTGTAGGGCTTTTAAGTTATTCTGAAGTTTAATTTAAATTCTTTGTGGTGCCTGAATGATGGTGATTCTTTCAATTTTGTTGAGACTTGACTTTGGGCTGGTCAGTTTTCAAAGATGTTCCATTTGGGTTGGATTTCTGGTCAGTTTCCAACTATGTTTCATGTATGCTTCACTGTTTATGGTACTGGTCTATATACGCCCAATGAATCATGCTAACTATATTTTTAATGCTTATGGAAATTTTCATGAACTAATACGCTAGGAACAGAAGGTAATTTTCCTGAATACCTTTCAGGGACCAAAGGGTTCAATGGTTTACATTTATTCTTTGAGCTGGAACACTAGTGGTTTTTTTGTTTTTGTTTTTTTTATGAGTAAGAGACTATTACAAAATAATAATATGCCCAATGAATACTGACTGTTTAGTTTACAAATTTAAATTGAACCATATTTTAATTTTTATATTTATATAGATTTATATTTTCTCCCATATTTAAATCATTACATCAAACATTCCAAATCAGCTTACAATTTAAAATGTATGAATTGGGCTCTCTAGGAGTTAGTAGGGCTCTTACTTTATAATCATGTGCTACCCATCTCTAGGAATTGAATTTCTGATATATGACTTAAGTAAAAAGTGAACTGAAAATGTTATGAGATGCATTAAAAAAACCTAAAGGACTACACACACACACACATATACACATACACACAAGAGTATTTTTCAGAACAGATGTATAGAAAAAGACTGAGATGAAAAGGAAGACTAAGAAAGAGAAACAAGAAAAAGAGAAAAAATGAGAAGAGCATTAAAAGATGGGAAAAAATGAAAGGCCATATATTTTATCCCCTGACTTACATTGTATGCGGATACCTGCTCGGCCAATCTCTTTTCCATTCCTGTCAATATATGTTCTTCATCCTTGTTACTGAATGACTTTCTTGCTTCTGGTGTCTCCTGAGGAACGAACACAGAAAACACACTACTAAACCATATAATTAAGAGAAAATAAAAAAGAAATACTATTATTTTAACTCAGATTGAATAATAGGAGACTAAACGAAGCCAGGCCCGTTGAATCTCTTCCCACTAGAAATGTCAATATACTTGATAAGGGATCTGTTAGTGTCCTACTCTAACATTTGCCTGAAAACAAGAAAAAACCCCAAAAAACCTCTAACCAATCAAATAAATGGATTTTATCAAACTCAGAGATGAGAATGACAAACAATAATGAAACGTAGAAGAGAAAATAAGGCTTAAAAAGAAATCTTATATTATCTGTTTTCAAAGCTAGGAAAAGCACTCTTGAGGGAAAAAAAATAAAAAGAAATAAATGGGGTACAGAAAAAATAAAAATAAAACTATCTTTATTCACAGAGGACATGACTGGCAATGTAGAAAATGCCAAAGAATCTATTAAAAAACTCTTGGCATTAGTAAGCATAAGTGTAGCAAAGCTGCAGGATGCTAGGTCAACATACAAAATATACCAGCAATGAACAATTAGAATTTGAAATTTAAAAAGAAATACCATTTACCATAGCACACACACACACAAGTGAAATACTTAGGTAAATTTCTAATAAATTTTAGTTAGGAAAAAAAAAGTATTCTGGAGAATATAGTCCCAGCCAGGAAAGAAGAAGGCCCATATAAAATCAACTGAAAACCACTTTCCACAAAGCATGTTTTTATACTGTTACTGTTTGCTTAAGAAAGCCAAGGAGGTCCCCACACTATTTTTACCTTAATGATGGACTAAAACAACATTGTACTTAATAAATAAAGTATGTTAAAAAACATACGAGTAGCTCATTTCTTTTTTCATAAAAATTTCCCCAGAAAGATTCTTTTACTTGTAAATATTAAGAGAAAAAATGATGTTCTGGTAAGATGGAGGTGAAAACCTGACCAGTTAAGAGTTAGTAAATCTAGTCAAGACTGGGAAAAGAGAACATAACAGATCTTATTCAATTAATTTATGCATAACACTGCCATTTCTTTCTAAAAAGCAATCTTACTTCATTTGGGCATGTTGGTTAAGTGAATGTGTGAACATTAGTGATATGAGAGATGAAAGCTGGGGAATCAAATATAAAAAAGTAAGATGAAGTGGTGGAGAAAATCTACAAAAAGGTAATTTGGAGAGAGATAAAAAAGGAAACTTGACTAAG
Organism: Phocoena phocoena; assembly: GCF_963924675.1. Classification (NCBI taxonomy): domain Eukaryota; kingdom Metazoa; phylum Chordata; class Mammalia; order Artiodactyla; family Phocoenidae; genus Phocoena; species Phocoena phocoena. Next base: position 21,726,095 of record NC_089236.1, read on the forward strand.
ATCTGTTACAAAAATCAAAAATTAGTCATGACCTTTATATAGGACAGCTCTGTGACACTATATAATTTGTACCACAAATATAAGTCTGTGGTATTATACGCTGTAATACAGTGTCACATAAAATTTAAGGGGTATTAGTCATCCCTTTGGGAGCCTGTTGTAAACACAGAACAAAACACTTTCAGCCCTGAAAAGAATGACTAGATCTAAAGAACTCAGTCATAGGGCCTAAAATCACCTGAGTTCAAACTGGCTAGTTTCTGTTTGTTCCGTTTTTCTGTGGTATTTTTCTTTGAGGAAGACTCCCTGCATATCTGGTTGTAGGCTAGACATCTACTCACATACAATGAGGAACACAAGGACTGAAAAAAGCACAAATAAAAAGTCCATGTAAGCAAGGGGATTAAATGTCTTTTTGGAGACAATCTTAAAGGCTAAATTATAAAAAACGTCAGTGTGTTATTTTTATAGAAGACCAGTTAAGAAAGAGCAGACAGGCGTTCCAACACTAGTCATTCACGGTGTGTGGCTCGCTTCTATACCGTATCTTCTGTTGTCTCTTCTGCCCTCAGGTGTGTTGGTTCACCTCACCTTTCTGTTACAACTCTCAGATTTCCTTGAATCCTCTGGGCAAAGGAGAACTTATGATTTTGCCACATATTCTGCTGAAATGTGGAGATTGCCACATATCATCCACATGTTAAGAATGACACTATTTCACAACCAATTCTCCACTAAAATGAAAGTGCCATAAGGAGCTTTTTCTATTACCTGTGACCAAACAGAATACCTGGCAGAGGAGATATTCAATTTACAGTTATAGAATGAAGACGGAAATCCTCATAATTCTAGGTACTGATGAACAAGATAAACAGAGTTAGGGGCGTGAATTTAAGTCAGAACTGATAAAGCTATAATCATAAGGTGCCAATTAGTCAAGCATTTAAGATTGGAATGGGACATCTCAAGGAAACCGAAACTTTGGGATGGAGTGAATTTAAGGAGTTAGTGCTGAGGACACTGGTCGGACCCCTAACTTACAATGGAATATTTCATAATAAATGGAGAGATCCAAGAAAAGAAAATCTGACAATAATATTTTATGCATACTTTTGTGGGTATTTTTAAATTAAATTATTCAATATATTAATGAAAGGGCTTTTTGCCTATCTTTACAGTAATATGAAGTTTACTGCACTTGAGCTACTGTTATTTTCAGAGGTAGTCCCTGTGTATCACTTAACTTGCTAGGTTAATCTGTGCCTTGGCTTGTTCAAGACATTTTAAAAGAAATTTTCATGGATAGTATGATGTATAAAGACCAGGGGATTTGGAGTCAGAAAGGTCTAGAAGGGAATTACTGTTCATGACTTACCAGCATTTAATTCCAGAAAAGGTGATCTCATAGAGGATAGTGTCTCCCTTCATAAAATGAGGTCAGTAAACCTATGTCTCCAGGTTCTCTTGAGATTTAGATGAGACAATTTATCGGGAAATAGTAAGTAAATACACAGGAAGCAACTGGCCTCACTTTCTTTTCACTTTCCTTCAGGGGAAATCTTTTCCCTTTGGAATCATAATTTTAAAAACAGTACTCTTAAATAATTCTGCCTCCTATTTTTTCAAAATAGAGTCAACAAGGACAAAAATACAGGAACAAACAAACCCTCTCACCTTAGCTTTCCTTTCCCTGTCAGCTGGCATATCTGTCCAGACTGATCGATCTCCAGATTTGTCATCAGCTCTTCTCTTGAAAGTTCTAGGCCCAAGACCAAAGTTTTTCAGCTCCGGAGGAAGCTCAGTCATCCAAGAGTCTCTTGTAATTGTTTTAGATGAATCCTTTAAGAGAAATAAAAAGTAAAATAAAAAAAAGTAGCCTTGGAAAATGTGTATATGTGTGCGTGTGTGCACACGTATGTGTGTATATGTGTAGAATACTGTATAAGTGACTATGCTTCTCAACTGAGGCTTGAAAGTTATTTAACAGACTTTAAGAGAAAGGATTTAATAGACTTTTTTTTTTTTTTTTTGGTCATATATGTTATGAATACTTTTATCTAATTTATTGTTCCTTTGACTTAATGTTATCTTTTGTCATACAGAAATTTTTAAGTAGGCAAAATTTCTACTCTTTTCCTTTTATAGCTTCTGAATTACCTAGAGCCTAAATTTTTATACACTTAACATATGTACATATACATTTTTTTAATGTCCATTTTTAAAATTGAGATTTTTTAATATATTTGGTCAATTTCTCAGAGAAAAGTGTACTATGTATTTAAAACTTACATTGTCTCCTTTAGTCAGTTTTTCTTTCATTCTCTGGGCCCTTTTTTCAAACTCTGTCGTAACACTAGAGTTAACTGGTCCTTTGGCAGGCATTGGCCCAATAATGTCCTCCTCTTCACTGCTACCTGTTTCCTTCTGAAATAAGAAAATGATCCTAAATTACTTAAAATTTAACTGTGACTGATAACCTAGAAACAGAACAAAAAGAAAACACTGTGTTGCTGGCTAATCACTGAGCACCCTTCCTGTGCCTTCCTCAAGAGCACCATACAAAAATGACAAATCCAGGGGCTGTGGACTGTCTCACCTCTTCCCTATGTCCACGGCAGAGCTCATTAACTCATCTCAGTCCTCTTCCTGATGGACATAGATGGGGCCTCACAATTTCTCTGTAATATTCCAGAGAATTATTAATGATTCATCAGAGATGACACAAGTTGAAACCATTTTCTTTCCTGGTACAGAAAGAGCTCTTTGGAATAAGATGCACACAAATAAGACATTCTTGGAAGCTGTATCAGCCTTCATGATTTAGTACAGTCCACTGAAACAGAAATGCTGTGCAAAGCCTTACAAAATACTGGCCCGAACGAGTTAATTTGGTTCCCAAAGAATTTCTCTCATTACCCCAAAGACACAACAGTAATCCAATAATTGAATTCAAGTAGTTCTTAGTAAATCATTTTTTTAAGTTAATTTTTTTAAAGAACAGTGATTTTAATTTTCTTTTTGGCTGTGCTGGGTCTTCAATGCGGTGTATGGGCTTTCTCTAGTTGTAGCTAGTGGGGGCCACTCCTCGTTGCGGTGCATGGGCTTCTCATGGAGGTGGATTCTCCTGTTGCGGAGCACGGGCTCTAGGTATGTGGGCTTCATTAGTTGCAGCACATGGGCTCAGTAGTTGCGGTGCACACGGGTTCTAGAATGCAGGCGCAGTAATTGTGGCATATGGGCTTAGCTGCTCTGTGGCATGTGGGACCTTCCTGGACCAGGGCTCGAACCCATGTACCCTGCATTGGCAGGCGGATTCTTAACCACTGAGCCACCAGGGAAGTCCCATTAGTAAATCATATTATTAAAGGGTTTTCATGTAAGACTGTGTTAGATGCTATATGCACTTGGGTTTAAAACAGTCCTTGTCAGACACAAAAGACCCCTAATAGCCAAAGCAGTCTTGAGGGAAAAAAACAGAGCTGGAGGAATCAGACTCCCTGACTTCAGACTATACTACAAAGCTACAGTAATCAAGACAATATAGTACTGGCACAAAAAGAGAAACATAGAACAAGATAGAAAGCCCAGAGATAAACCCACGCACCTATGGTCAACTAATCTATGACAAAGGAGGCAAGGATATACAATGGAGAAAAGACAGCCTCTTCAATAAGTGGTGCTGGGAAAACTGGACAGCTACATGTAAAAGAATGAAATTAGAACACTCTCTAACACCATACACAAAAATAAACTCAAAATGGATTAGAGACCTAAATGAAAGACCGGACAGTATAAAACTCATAGAGGAAAACACAGGAAGAACACTCTTTGACATAAATCACAGCAAGATCTTTTGTGAGCCACCTCCTAGAGTCATGGAAATAAAAACAAAAATAAACAAATGGGACCTAATGAAACTTAAAAGCTTTTGCACAGCAAAGGAAACCATAAGCAAGACCAAAAGACAACCCTCAGAATGGGGGAAAATATTTGCAAACGAATCAACGGACAATGGATTAATCTCCAAAATATATAAACAGCTCATGCAGCTCATATTTAAAAAACAAACAACCCAATCCAAAAATGGGGAGAAGACCTAAATAGAAGAAGACCTAAATAGCCCCTTCTTTCTCCAAAGAAGACATACAGATGGCCAAGAAGCACACAAAAAGCTGCTCAGCATCACTAATTATTAGAGAAATGCAAATCAAAACTACCATGACAGATCACCTCACACCAGTTAGAATGGGCATCATCAGAAAATCTACAAACAATAAATGCTGGAGAGGGTGTGGAGAAAAAGGAACCCTCTTGCACTGTTGGTGGGAATGTATATTGATACAGCCATTATGGAGAACAGTATGGAGGTTCCTTAAAAAACTAAAAATAGAATTACCATATGACCCAGCAATCCCACTACCAGGCATATACCCAGAGACAACCATAATTCAAAAAGACACATGCATCCCAATGTTCATTGTAGCACTATTTACAATAGCCAGGTCATGGAAGCAACCTAAATGCCCACTGACAGATGAATGGATAAAGAAGATGTGGTACATATATACAATGGAATATTACTCAGCCATAAAAAGGAACGAAATTGGGTCATTTGTAGAGACGTGGCTGGATCTAAAGACTGTCATACAGAGTGAAGTAAGTCAGAAAGAGAAAAACAAATACCATATGCTAACACATATATATGGAATCTTAAAAAAAAAAAAAAGGTTCTGAAGAACCTAGGGGCAGGACAGGAATAAAGACGGAGACGTAAAGAATGGACTTGAGGACACAGGGACGGGGAAGGGTAAGCTGGGACGAAGTGAGAGAGTGGCATGGACATATATACACTACCAACTGTAAAACAGATGGTGGGAAGCAGCCGCATGGCACAGGGAGACGAGCTCAGTGCTTTGTGACCACCTAGAGGGGTGGGATAGGGAGGGTGGGAGGGAGATGCAAGAGAGAGGAGATATGGGGATATATGTATATGTATAGCTGATTCACTTTGTTATAAAGCAGAAACTAACACACCATTGTAAAGCAATTATACTCCAATAAAGATGTTAAAAATACAAATAACTCAATTTCATTTCCTCACTACAAATAACTCAATTTCATTTCTTTTTATGGCTGAGTAATATTCCATTGTATATATGTGCCACACTCACTACAAATAACTCACTACACCTCATTACAAATAACTCAAATTCATTTCTTTTTATGGCTGAGTAATATTCCATTGTATATATGTGCCACATCTTCTTTATCCATTCATCTGTTGATGGACACGTAGGTTGCTTCCATGTCCTGGCTATTGTAAATAGAGCTGCAATGAACATTGTGGTACGCGACTCTTTCTGAATTATGGTTTTCTCAGGGTATGTGCCCAGTAGTGGGATTGCTGGGTCATATGGTAGTTCTATTTTTAGTTTTTTAAGGAACCTCCATACTGTTCTCCATAATGGCTGTATCAATTTACATTCCCACCAGCAGTGCAAGAAGGTTCCCTTTTCTCCACATCCTCTCCAGCATTTATTGTTTGTAGATTTTTTGATGATGGCCATTCTGACTTGTTGTGGGGTAATACCTCTTTGCAGTTTTGATTTGCATTTCTCAAATGATTAGTGATGTTGAACATTCTTTCATGTGTTTGCTGGCAATCTGTATATCTTCTTTGGAGAAATGTCTATTTAGGTCTCCTGCTCATTTTTGGATTGGGTTGTTTGTTTTTTTGATACTGAGCTGCATGCATGAGCTGCTTGTAAATTTTGGAGATTAATCCTTTGTCAGTTGCTTCGTTTGCAAATATTTTCTCCCATTCTGAGGGCTGTCTTTTTGTCTTCTTTATGGTTTCCTTTGCTGTGCAAAAGCTTTGAAGTTTCATTAGGTCCCATTTGTTTATTTTTGTCTTCATTTCCATTTCTCTAAGAGGTGGGTCAAAAAGGATCTTGCTGTGATTTATATCATAGAGTGTTCTGCCTATGTTTTCCTCTAAGAATTTTATACTGTCTGGCCTTACATTTAGGTCTTTAACCCATTTTGAGTTTGTTTTTGTGTGTGGTGTTAGGGAGTGTTCTAATTTCATTCTTTTACATGTAGCTGTCCAGTTTTCCCAACAGCACTTATTGAAGAGGGTGTCTTTTCTCCACTGTGTATCCTTGCCTCCTGTATCAGAAATAAGGTGACCATATGTGTGTGGCTTTATCTCTGGGTTTTCTCTCCTGTTCCATTGATCTATATTTCTGTTTTTGTGCCAGTACCATACTGTCTTGATTACTGTAGCTTTGTAGTATAGTCTGAAGTCTGGAGCCTGATTCCTCCAGCTCTGTTTTTCTTTCTCAAGATTGTCAAGCATATTATTTAATCTTTCTAGGCCTTGGTTTGTCTTTCAGATAGGGATTGTAACAGCTCCAACCAATAACTACTCTATTGCTAAGAGAAGCCTGTGTTTTATTCGTTTTGTTCATTTTCTTTGGAACCATGTGCTTCTCAGGAAACTGGAACCTTCTCTAATTCCTGGGTAAAAATGCTGATAATTCTAAGCCAATCACTTTGGTCTCATTCCTCTTGGCCAACTAATTGGCTTGAGCATGGCATATGATTCAACTTTGGCCAAAGAAATGTGAGGAGAGGTCTACAGGACACCTGGAAAGGTTTTCCTCTCTCTAAAAAGGGGGCACTGGATAGGGACCCTATGTCTGGACACTGCCATCTGCATGTTAATCTCAGCACTTGGTCAGCCTAAGAGGAATTAACATACTGTAAATGATAGAGAAGACATAAAAAACTGGGCCCTGGATGATCTCATTAGTCTGTTGAATTTACCAACCCTGTAATGACCCTTCCTCTAGACCTCTTCTTAGGTATGAAACACATTTTTCTTATTTGGGGAATACAGATTACAGGCCACCCAGGAAATTATATAAACAACCAATTTGTTAACTAACAAGGTTAAGACTACGTTTCATTGTGAGTTGGATTTTTTGTTATTAGCAGCTAAAAGCACTCTAGCTGATGGTAAGCAAGCCAACTTAAAGTATCTAGGGGAAAACCATTTTGGAGAGACTTGGATAGCAAGTATCAAGGCTCAGGAATAGGAGCCTGTCTGTCATATTTAAGGAGCAAGGAGCTCAGTGTGGTCAGACCAAAATTAGAGAGAAAATCGGGGAGCTAATGGAGGCCAGATTATAGAGGGCCTTAAGGCTCTATAAGGCCTATAAGGGCCTTAAGGACTTTGGCTTGAATGCAGACAGAGGAGGAGCAAATTGATGGTTTTGAGCGTCAATGACATGATCTGACTTTGTTTTATCTGGGCCACTCCAGCTGCTGTGTTGAGAAGAGGTAGTGGAGGAACAAAGGCTAAGATACGAAGACCAATGAAAGAAGTGAAATATGATGCTGACTGGGATCAGGGTAGCAGCAGAAGTGGCTGGATTCTGGACGTTTTTGAAGGTGGGAACAACAGAATTTGTTGTCAGACTGATTTCTCTAAGGGCCTGACACACTGTAGGTGTTTTATAAACATCTGCTGAAAGAATGAGTAAATGACTCTGGAGTTCATGAGCTTAACCACTGCATTATATATTTCCTTTAGTAACAACTTCAGTGGAATTGCTGAATTCTCAGTGGAGATGCACAGGAGTATTTGAATTTATTACCACCTGCTCAGTCTGCTAATCTTCAGCATGAATTAATCACTGTAGATTAGCAGACTGAACAGGTGATATAAAATCCTAAGAACTGGGTTTGAGCTTTGACTTTTGATAAGTAGAAATTGTGATTTGGAGTTAAGTTACCCAGTTTCTCTGGCTTTTATCATCTCTAAGATACAGATCATGATTATTTCATAAGGCTTTGGAGAAGCTGCAAATGCATATATGGGAAAAATGCATTACAAATTATAAAGTATTCTGCAAATCTCAGCTTTTGTTAAGGACTGGTCCTCTGTAAGAATATAGGCTTCCTCCTTGACTCCAAAATTACTTGCTCTTTCTTTTCAAAACATCATGTATCCACTAGTGCCCTTGTTATACAATGGTATGAGAGCTGGGTAGGAGAAAGTTAATTTCAATATTTTATAATAATTATTTCACTATTAAAAATTTTCTTAGCTTGTTCTCTTCTGGATCAAATCACAGTGATTCTTTAAACTTTGCATCATGTTCTAGTTTCTAGTACTTTAAAGCTTCCCTTCAAGGATGAGAAGCATGAATAGGTAACACCCTGTCACATGTAATTTGCCTTGCTATTTTTCTAACAGAATCTCAGGTCTATGACAGCTTTTGATTTCATCTACCTAGCTACAATCCTAAATTAGTTTGAATATGACTGAGTCAAATGATTGTAGTTATTCCTATGTAAAGTCTTGAGTTTCTTACATCTTATTCTTTAATAGAAAAAGTTCCAAACCTCAGAGTTGAAATACGATGATACTTGTCTCGGATCATCTCTGCCTTTGTCACTTTTCTGTGCAGATTTAAGAAAACCAGGTGGTAATGCAGGACCTATTATAGGTCTGAAAAATAAAATATACCTTTATCATTCTCCTTGACTTTAAAAAGTCAGCTTTCAGAATAAAAGCTCACACAAATAATAAAAAGCCAGATAATAACAAATGTTGAAAATGAGAATCTTATTCAACATATTATTTTTACTCTATAACCTAGTATTTTTTCACCGAGCATCATAAAAATAAAAATCTAATTTTTGGTATTTTAACTTTCTATTTGTTAGTCAACGATTAGATGCTAAACCAGTAATTCTCAATCTTTGTGGCAATGGTGTATACCCACTTCCTAAAAGAACTATGTTAAATAAAAATAATAACTTAAAAAAAAAAGTCCTTATTATGTGGACTTTTATGTGGACTAAAGCCTGTGAAGATCTTTTTCATTTTGTGCCTTGGCTTTCAGTTTTGATATTCACCGTCCACTGAAAAATACCTTAGTGGCATTATATTTATAGTCAGAACTACTTAAGTATAAATTGGGTTCTAAGGACATACGTAGCAAATGCATACAACAGATGTTAGTAATTTATGGTTATGTGTGCCAAGGCAGTATAAAAACCTAAACACCATTCTAACAATCCAATAATGATGTGGAAGCATATAAGAAGGAAAATAGTTCATTTAAGACCTGTATATAAAGGAAAAGGTAGTATGCTAACCACATTTCAACCAGTACTTTTCTGTTTCCTTCAAAAAACCCTGGTTGGTATAAGTCACTCCATTTTCTATCTGAGCAAAATAACACCCAAGGACAACATGAACTAGTAGGTGGCAGAGCTGGAGTTTGAACCCTGGTCTATCTGATGCCAAAGTTCATTTTCTTTCTAGCTGCCCTACTGCCACATTCTGAGGGAACAGACATCCATTCAAAAGAGAAAACTGCCTAAATTCTAGGCCTTAAAAAGAAAAAGTCCTACTTTATGTATGGAAAAAACAAAAGAAGAACGATATTTTCTACTCTCTTTCATACTGTTAATTTTCTCCATTCTTTGTTTTTTTCCAGAGATGTCCCTGTGCAAATGTTACCAACCAAGATGGCACTGATGCCCTAAGCTGAATTTTCCAGATTGCACTATGTTCAATTAGAGTCTTACAGACAGGTTTCCCGGTAGGACAAAAATAGTACTAGAGTCACAAGGTCTGGGGTCTGATCCTGGCCACTTAATTACCTCTTGCCTTGGTTCATAAAACTGCTATGAACCAAAACAATTTTGCAAATGAAAAATGCGGAAGTGTGGCATTGTTAGATCAAATTAGTTATCATTTATAAAGTATAAGGAAGTGCTGTATGGGTTTTTTTCTGAGTACAGTTTTTAGCAGATCTACAAATGCAATTACAGCACAATTCTCTGGCTTCAGGGAATTTGTGAGGATAAAACCACTAACACATAAAATCTTAAAGTATAGTAAAGGAACATAACCACGGCACATGCTGTGGACGTGTATGAGGTTTTGCCTCCAATATATGCTTCCACCTGTTTATTTCAAACATATATTTTACTATTGTCAAAATAGAAAGAAATCGCTATGTATCTAAAAATCTATTTTCTTGAAAGGAATGTTATTTCCCAGTAGTCAGCAAATTTCCCATAAAAACCCAGACAGGAAATTTTAGGCTCTGAGGGCCACATTTGGTCTTTGTTGCATATTCATCTTTGTATTTTAATGACCCCCTAAAGATCATTCTTAGCTCGGGGCCATACAAAAACAGGCAGTGGACTGCCTATTCCTCTTCTTTCTTCTTTCTTTTCCTCAATGAGCATCCCTTTACTTGCTGACGCCATTACAGAAACTGACTACATTCGCAACAAAAAGTGTTTTTTGAGTTGAAGTCAGAGGCAGTTACTCCCCAAAAGTTATATAAAACTTAGAAGCTGACAAGTGTGATTATAACTTCTGAATATAAAATGTACAACAGCCTTTTCTACTTGTTCTTGCATACTGGGATACAATGTTATGAATTATAAACAATATGGTGTGCAATTTCATATTCAGCAGTTAAATATTTTATAATTCCGAGAAAATAGGAATCAGTATTTACTATCTGTTTATTCTGTGCCAGGCACTATATAAGAATCACACATGTATATATATATATATATATAAATATGAAATCTCAATCACCACGACAATTCTGTAAGGTACGTGTTGCTATCTTATTCCACAGATGACAAATTTGAGGTTCAGTGAAGTTAACTGTGTAACTTGGTACTTAGGGATTTGTCTATTCTTTCAATAAATAATTAAGAAGACGTCTGAATTAGAAGTCAAACACCAGGATTCCAGCCCCAGGTGTACCACTGTGTGTGCAACCTTACTTGTTTAAAAAAAAATAGGGAAGAAGGGTCATGTTTCACCCAGCCTGCCACAGAATGCTCTTGTGAGTATCAAATAAGAGATGTGGAATTTTTTTATGAATTATAAAATATAGTGTCATAAACGTGTAAATAATTATTTTCCTTATATAAATTTTAAAATTAGTTATTTTTACTTCAAATTTATTTCAAATGTTATATAAACACATTAAGTTAAAAAACAATTTCAGACAACTCTTTAATGAATTAACGGACACTAGAAAAGACTGGCAGGAAGTAGTACACATTACCACCTTGGAGGAGAATCATCCTGCTTTTTAAATCCAGGAGGAAGGGCTGGTCCAAAAAACCCTTCATCATCATCATCGTCATCCTGATTTCTCCTCTGTTTTCTGAAAACACAGTAGTGTAATTTTATGCATGTATGTCAAAATTTTCTTCATAGAGAAATTTCCATTTTTAAAAGAACATTAACTTCAACTAGTTGTACAAACACTGAAACAATAAAATAATCTTGCCAAATAAGAAAAAAAATCTACCACAGATCTTATACTAATCTTTTCTTGAAATTCACTTATGGTCTAAAAATAGAGATTGGTTACTTCTTTACAGCAGTAATATATCAATTTTCTATATCTTCTGTGTTAAGAGTCCATTCAATGAAGTTTCAAATACTCTACTTGCTAGATATTTTTGAGCAAAAAGTTTATGGCACTGGTTTTCAAATTCACTTAAGTAAAGGCTTTAAGTTGCTACTTCTGTCTCTTACTCATTAAAATGCTTTAAAAAAGACCTTGCTATCCAATAATAAACAAAGATTTGACTTCTTATTTACATCGACCTGTGGTGAGTAAGGCTAGGTCAGAGGGAATCATTCATTTACTTAAACAAAAAGCACATACTGCATACATAATTTTTTTTTAAAGCATATTCTTTTTTTTGGTTGTGCGGCTTGTGGGATCTTAGTTGCCCAACCAGGGATCAAACCTGTGCCCCCTGCATTGGAAGCACGGAGTCCTAAGCACTGGACCACCAGGGAGTTCCCTGCATACATAATTTTAAAAAGATGATGTATGGTTTATTTAGAATATTTAATCACTTCAATAATACCTTAAGGAAAATTCCTTTATATAAGACTTTTATTGAAATTCTAGATATCTCCAGAGCTATATACTACTAAAATAAATTTCTTTCTGAAAGGTAGTTCATGAGGAAATGCCATATGAAGTAATTTCTTCCTGTGCTATATAAATGCAGGTTATGATATCCCCTTACTAGCTCTCTGTTCTAGCCAGTGTACACCAGATTGGAAGATTGGTTTACCATTTAATGTAATAAGTGACTCACCTTGCAGTTGGACCAGTGTCATCTTCTTCAGATTCCTGATTTCCTTCTTCAGACAAAGAACTACTGTCCTCGTCGCTGTCTGATGACTTTGAACTACTGCTTTTATAATTAGGGGGCAGAGCTGGTCCTGCAACTAAAGAAGATGTCTTGTGTATGTCATAAGTAGCCACAACTGTTTCAATGAACTCCCTAGCTGACATTTCACACTTTCTTTTCTGAAATTCTTAGCACTGGCTGGCTATCATTTATTACGGACTTTAATCTCATTTGTTCCTGTTGTGTACAGTGGGCTTGTCTTTCCAACTCCAGGAAGGCAGAAATCATGTCTTACACAGTGTTAACTACGAGATTCACAAAAGCTTTAACACCCAAACTTATAAATATAGCAATAGAACATAATTTGCCTGACATCTTGCAATTTTTGCATTGGTTGCAATTTTGGTTGGTGCAACTGCCAAAATGGTTTCATGATTTTGTTTTTTCCTTATGGACAGCGTATGGTAGACAATATTTATATCACGGAGCTAACCAAACAACAAATTTGCCATTCCACAGTCTAACATGGTAAAAATCAAAATTATCCATTCTGGTTTCTGACTAAGAATCACCACTTAAAAATACCTTTATTGGTATTACCATACTTCTCAGTTAGCTTTCTGTTTGAGATGATTTTCCAAGCAGAAACAAAAGTAGAGGCACTCTAAATTCTCCTGCTTACGAGTAGAGATTCAGAGAAGAGAATGAGGTCACATTGGGATGCAGATGCCAAGGAAGAGGTAAGGGTGTTCTGTGCCCACTCACCATAGTGAACTGCTTTCACTTCATGACTTAGCAAAATTATAAATTATTGCATGATGTCATTGTATGATGTCACACAGACACAACTGTCTATGTCGATCCTCAGCAGTGATGCTAAAACTCTACTGACATACTTCCCAAGCCTGGGTGTTTATCAGACTTGCCAAAATATTTTTAAAAAAGAGATTCCTGGGCCCTTGCCCCAGAGATTCTGACTTAGTTGGCCTGGAGTAGGGCCTGGAAATATGATTTTCCAAAGAGCTTCCCAGGTATGCTATTCCTTCAGTATTAATAACAACAAAAACTTAAAAGAGATTTACACACATTTCCCTATTTAATTCTGACAACAACGTTATTAGGAAAGCAGTATTACTTCTAGCTTACAGATGAGGAAACTGAGGCAGAGAGACAGTAACTTGCCCAATTTTACACAACTAAATAGTGGAGCTAGGATATGAACCTCTTAACCGTTATATTAAACAACATTCAACAAAGTCAACATCCATCCATTCAACAAATATTTATTGAGTAAGTACTTCTAGAGAAACAACTTAAAAAAGAAACAAATAAAAAAAGGTGACTGTGAATATGTGGGAGGGTAATTTTAAAGACAGAGGTCAGGGAAGGTTCCCCTGAGAAGACATTTGTAGGGAGACTTAAATGATGACAGTGGTCATGCAACAATCTGAGGGAAGAACATTCTAGATAGAGGAATCACTAGTGTGAAAGTCCTATGGAGAGAACAAGCTTGATGTGCTTGAGGGACAAAAAGGCCTGTGTGGCTAGAGCAAAGTAAGCAAAGTGACAAGACAAAACTGGATGGTTCAAAGGGGCCACACCATATGCTTTGGGGCCAGACTCCAGCTGTGAATTCCAGCTCAGCCACTTCCTAGCTGTGTGATCTGGATATTATTTAACCTTCCTGTGTTAATCTCTTAATCTGTAAAGTGAGGTTAACAGTAGTTCCAATCTCATAGGGCTGTTGTGAAGAATACATATTATACCTGAAAAGCATATAACACTGTATCTGGCATACAGCAGGCACTCCATAAATGTGAGCATAGGCTGTGGTAATTGAGTTTGGATTTTAGTTATAACAGGCAGTCACTGCAAGGTTTTGAGTCTGGAGAGATATAATCTGAATTAGCTTTTTTATTAAAACAAAAACGAAAACAAAAAACTCAGCTTGTGGTCAATAGGGAATCAGGAGTAAGGGAGATGAGTTAGAAAGCTGATATGAAATGGTTTGATGTGCAACTGCTTTGAAGAAGCAGGATTTGCTAATGGTGTTGATGTGAGAAGTGAGAGCCAAAAAGGAATTGAGGATGTCGTAGGTTTCTGGCCTGATTAGCTAGCCAGGAGGATGGTAATGCTATTCTCTAATATGGAGAAGACTAGGAGGGAAGCATGTTTGGGGGAAGAGCTAAGAGCTTGTTTTTCACACCTTCAGTTTAACATGCCCATTAGAAATTTCAGTGGTATGATCAGTGGTACTTGGGTATATTAATATAAAACTCAGGGGAGAAAGCAGGCTCAGTGTTGGAACCACTGGTCTATTTCTGAAATTCTTTTCCTATTGCTCCTTGTTGTATTACCATAGAACAAGTACTCAATACACAACAAATTGACTTCAAAAATCCAAACTTTTACCTTAAAAAACTGGATGCATTTTTCTACATTCTCCCATGTATCATTAAATAAAGGAAGGAATTATAGAAAATAAATGCTAAACTGGGGCTTCCCTGGTGGCGCAGTGGTTAAGAATCTGCCTGCCAATGTAGGGGACACGGGTTCGAGTCCTGGTCTGGGAAGATCCCACATGCCACGGAGCAACTAAGCCCATGTGCCACAACTACTGAACCTGCGCTCTAGAGCCCGTGCGTCACAACTGCTGAGCCTGTGCTCTGGAGCCCACATGCCTAGAGCCCGTGCTCCTCAACAAGAGAGGCCACAGCAATGAGAGGCCTGCGCACCGCAACGAAGAGCAGCCCCCGCTCGCTGCACTAGAGAAAGCCCACGCCCAGCGACAAAGACCCGAAGCAGACAAAAATAAATAAATTTATATATTTTAAAAAAAGCTAAACTGGTAATACGGCATGCCTAGAAAAGAACAATCAATGAGCAAAAAGAGGAAAACAATAAGAATTAAAAGATAAAATTCATATCTCCAACTGCTGTTTAAGACGGAAGAACAGTTATGTCTTCGTTTGTAAATGTTCCCCAACTATAAGTGGAGATTATACCTGACTTCTGACCGTAATGAATAACGCCTTTACTGATTTCTGGTTTATCTTTGTATGTACTACTAATTCCTAGAGAAAGCACCTTTTAGAATATAGCAAGGGAGCATACAACCTTCCATAAATATCCCTTTCTTCAAAATTCTAGGCGGTTATAGTTTAACATGAAAGAGCCTAGGGGATTACATTTCACTCTTGGCTCTCTCCATCTTCCTCTTGCTCCTAAGTATTAAAGAGAGAAGTATTTTTTTCCTTTTTAGCTCCTTTCTTTTCTTTTTTTTTTTGCTGCGTTGGTGTCTTTGTTGCTGCGCGTGGGCTTTTCTCTAGTTGTGGCGAGCGGGGGCTACTCCTCGTTGCAGTGGCTTCTCTTGTTGCGGAGTACGGGCTCTAGGCATGCGGGCTTAAGCAGTTGTGGCACGTGGGCTCAGCAGTTGTGGCTCACGGGCTCTAGAGCGCAGGCTCAGTCATTGTGGCACACGGGCTTAGTTGCTCCGCGGCACGTGGGATCTTCCCGGACCAGGGCTTGAACCCGTGTCCCCTGCATTGGCAGGCGGACCCTCAACCACTGCACCAACAGGGAAGCCCCCTAGCTTCACTTTTTTTTTTATAGGTATCACTCTTCAGAACTATATAAAATGTCTCAAAAAATTGTTTTAGGCATTTATAATGAACTATTCCATCTCTTTCCTAAAGCAGTGATGCGCATCATTAAGGTAGCTCTTCTACTGCAATGGTAATTTTACAAGTAGATTACAACTTCCATGAAAATAGAGATTATATCATATATTCCATTATATTTCCCTTGTAATATCTATCACACAGAATTATGCATACAAAAAGAAGTACTAAGTATAAAGCACATTAAATCTCATTATAGATCAGCAATTGATTATAATAGGAAACACTGACTCTGAACCCCAATTAAACAAAACGTTATTCCCTCCAAAGCAGTTCCATTCTTCTCATTAGTAGACTTAAACTGCAAAAAAATTATACTGTTATATTATATTTTGAATTTCAACAATAAAGATTTGTGGAAATTTGTTTTGCTCTCTTGTTATATACATATTTTTATAATAATCTTGATTTTGCCTGTTGACTGGCAAAGTCTAAAATATTTACTATCTGGTTCAGGAAAAGCTAGCTGATCCTGTGACAGGATTAAGTCATGGAAATGTCAATAAGGAGCATCCAACTGTCTTTTTTTGTGTGTGTGTGTGGTATATGGGCCTCTCCCTGTTGTGGCCTCTCCTGTTGCGGAGCACAGGCTCCAGACGCGCAGGCTCAGCGGCCATGGCTCACGGGCCCAGCTGCTCCGTGGCATGTGGGATCTTCCCGGACCGGGGCACGAACCCATGTTCCCTGCATCGGCAGGCGGACTCTCAACCACTGCACCACCAGGGAAGCCCCAACCGTCTTTTGATGGGAGTAGGTAGTGACGTCAGTGGCGCAGTGGCTAAGAATCTGCCTGCTGATGCAGGGGACAAGGGTTTGAGCCTTGGTCCTGGAAGATCCCACATGCCGTGGAGCAACTAAGCCTGTGCGCCACAACTACTGAGTCTGTGCTCTAGAGCCTGTGCGCCACAACTACTGAGCCTGTGTTCTAGAGCCCGTGTGCCACAAATACTAAACCCGTGTGCCACAACTACTGAAACCCGTGCGCCTAGAGACCATGCTCCGCAACAAGAGAAGTCACTGCAATGAGAAGCCCGCGCACCGCAACGAAGAGTAGCCCCGCCCCCCCCGCTCAGCAATGAGGACCCAACACAGCCAAAAATAAATAAATAAATAAATTAAAAACAAACAAACATGATGGTTGGGCTGAGGCTAAAAGATGAGATTGAGTTAGCTGGGCAAAGGGAGTGTGGATTGGAGGAAGAGTGGTCCAGGCAGAGGGAAAAGCATCTGCAAAGAATTGAAAGCCTAAGGGCCTGGCACATCTAGAAATGTGTTCAGAGTGGCTGGAACCAAGAGAAGAGAGAAGGAGGGATCACCAGGGGGAAATGTGGCTGTGAGGTCAAACGAGGTCAGGACTGAAAAGGGTGCCTTGAATTTAGCAAAAAGGTGCTGAGACGATTGGTGGGTGGTCTTCATTTATTTCCACAGTGAAATTGGTGAGAGTGGTCTCCGTGGATTGGCAAGAACAGAAGCCAGAATGCAGTGGGTTAAGGAGAAAATGGGGAGGATCCAGAGTTGGTCAGAGAGAAAGAAGAGTAGCTACTGGGGGATGTGGAGTAGTCTTCACGAAGATGGGAACGATTTGAATGTTCTGGTTAAATGCTAAGGGCAAGGAGCGCCCAGGACTAGTGAGGGAAGGGGTTCCGAGTAAAAATGGAAGGATTAGCCTTGGAAGGTGGTAGTTCCCCTCTTGCATTATAATCAAAGGGAAGACGAAAGAGTTGGTTAGAGGTTTGGGAAAGTTTTTAGGTACTGTGCCAGAAAAGTGAGGAAGTTCTCTTAAGATGGCATCTACTTTTTCTGTGAAGTAGATGGAGAGAGAGTGTAAAGAAGAAAGAGAAGGTTTTAAAAAGCCATGGTTGATCATGGGGGAAGAGACCTGCGTGGGGAAACGTCTGAGGATGGCTGGGCAGAACTGTGGACCCAGCCAGGGAGGAGACTATAGTTTTTAGCAGCATTAGCCTGTGGAGGGGTGAGGTTTCTTCTAGCAGCACTTGGAAGCCTGGGTGTGGGCTCATCAGGGGTGAACAACTGGACTGATCCAGGGCTGAGTTTTTGCTAGATGGGTTTAACAGAATGCCAAATGGGATAAGGCAGCTGAAAACACTGGCAAGAGAAGGCATGAATGGACGGACCATGGAGGCTAAGTTGAGCAGGGACAGAAGTCATTAAAGGAAATTTAAGGCCAAAACAGACTGAGGCAGAGATCACATGGCTCAATGAGACTAAAAACAAAAATAAAAAATAAAAAAAATGTAATGAGAGTAACTGAGTAAGAATGATGGATGAATAAGGGGTTCTGGCTGAGAATAAGATCTGAATTTAAATTTTCAGAGATGGGGGAATTCTCTGGCGGTCCAGTGGTTAGGACTCCATGATCTCACTGCCAAGGGCCCGGGTTCAATCCCTGGTCAGGGGACTAAGATCCTATAAGCTGCAAAGTACGCCCCCCCCCCCCACAAAAAAAAAGTTTTCAGAGGTGGAATAGGATCCAGTGTGTGACTGCAAATGTGGCTGGGATGAGTGGTGTGAAGGTTGCCGCAGATGAGGAGAATAAAGTCAGAGTCAAAAGAGCCCAGGCTCCACTCAGCTTACACAAAGCAGTGTCTGGAGTATGTAGACTGGTCTTGAGAAAACATCTGCACCCCCGAGTTTTTAACATGATCTCAGGGGACATTTCCCAGCACTCAATTTTCCAGAGTATTCAAATAAAATTAATTTGGTCCATCTCAGACCTGTGTGCTAAATAAAAAGTTTGGTTAACCCCACTTTTCTTCAACCTTAGTTGAATGGAACCTTCCTTGCTAAAATAAAAGCCTAACTTTTTAACAGCTATAGCAGAAACAAGACCTGGAAAGAAACCTCTAGGTGGAAACACGGCCTCTGGGCAGTCAAAGAATGCAAATTAGATTCAGAAATGGAGGAGTTATTCTTCCAGCTTTGCTCTTTGCCAACTTCAGTCAGTCCCAGGCTACAAATTAGTACAAATGTGAAAGGAGATGGATACTCATCACGGAGGAGTCTGAGAAGAGAAGCATTTATTTGGCAAATACGAGGTGCCTGCTATGTGTTAAGGCTAGAAGACTATAGTGCAATGGTGGAGACAGATATGTCAGCAAGTTATTTGAAAACAGTGTATTAAATATGTGACGTAAGTAAGTAGGCAAAAAGCCCGTGGGTAAAGAGGAGGGCGTGACAATGCTTGGGAGAGTGTGGAAAGCCTTCCACACTGAGGTGACACTGAAGTTAGGGCTTGAAGGATGAGGTGGGAGTTTGTCAGGTACATCAAGAAGAGCAGGGCGAGAGCCGAAGAAGCCTAGAGAATTGAAGAACTGCGCAGAAACTCGGATTGGTTTGAGCTCTGAGCCGTGTGTGTCAGGACAGGACGAGAGGCTAGGAAGGCAGGTCGGGGGCTAGGGCGCAGAGCATCTTCTGCAAGAGCCAAGGACATTCGTTGCACGTTAGAAGGCAAGAAGGCACAGAGGTTCGGAGTACGGGCTTCGCTCTAAGTCGGGCTCCACCACTTAACTAACTGTGTGGTATGCGCAACAGCCTGGGCCTCAGTGTCCCCATTTGCAACACGAAATAATAATCTTTACCTTATACAGTGGCCAAGAGTATTAAATCACTGAATGTGCATCGATCGTTTAGCACAGCGTCCAGCCCATCGAGAACTAAATGCGAATACTTCTTGGTGATAATGATTACTAGGCCAAAGCTCGTTTCTACAGCCCCCACGGCCACGCTTGGGAAGGAAAGTTAGCTCGGGTGGGGCCGCGCCCACTCGCCACTCCTCCGCCCTCCCGGGCCTCGGGACCAGTACTCTGAGAACTGGGCCGGGCCAGAGACGGGGTGGGAGGGCCTGGCGGGCAGGGGACATGCCGCCGCTTACCGGGGCTGGGGTCCCGCTCCTCGTCCTCCGCTGACCCGCTGGCCTTGAAGCCGGGAGGCAATGCCGGCCCGATAAGATCCCTCGCCATCCGCGGTGGCAGACACTGGTCCCGCACAGAGGTGTATCCACGCCGAGTCAAATCGCCGTGAGGTAGCCCGCCATACGCAGAAAATGAGGGAAGCTTTTCCGGCCCCTACCAATGACGTAGCAGCCTGTGATTGGCTGACCTGTCTCATTAGCGATAACGGAAGTGACGCCTAAGGCTTGCTCCACATTCGCACGCTGGCTTCCCTGCTAGGCGGATGGCATGGGTGAACAGGCAAGTGGTTGCGTGACTCGCACGGGGTGGTTTTCAGCTCCCGAGGTGACCCCCTCTTTGGAGCCTCTGAGGGACGGTGCCTCGCTGCCGGACAACTGGATGTTCTGGGCGATGCTGCCGGCGCCGCCACCACCGCCTTCGTCGCTTCCCGCAGGAGGGTCCGAACCTTCCTCAGACGCGCAGCCCCCCGCGGAGGCCCAGAGCCTCCCCGAGGCGCCTCCCCCCTTTGACGCCCAGATTCTTCCCGGGGCACAGCCCCCTTTCGACGCTCAGTCCCCCCTTGATTCTCAGCGTCAACTCAATGGCCAGCCTTCCTGGAATTTCCAGGCTTCAACATCATGGTACTGGACACAGTCTCCTGGTGTTTTTCCTTGGCATCGGCAGCCCCACAACACTCCGGGTAAGTTGTTACTCCTCTCTGTACCACCCCTTACCTTTCCTTTTCCCTTCTTCCCTCTCCTTTTCCACCCTTGTTGCTCTCTCCCCTTCTGATACTGCCTTGCACTCTTGGAGTCTGGTCATTAATGTCTCACAGTTCGTTCCAGTTATGTTTTTCCTGCCTGTTCATTCAGTTTAATTATTTATTGAATTCCAACTATGAACCAGGAAGGGGAGATATAGCAGTGAACAAAACATACAAATATCCTTATTTTGAGCTTAAATCTCCTGGTGTAGGAAGACAGACAATAAACAAAAGAAAGCAGGGTGTATTAGAAGGCAGTGAGTGCTATGGAGAGAGAGCAGAGTGACAGGCAGTGCAGTTTTAAATGTCAGTGTCAGTCGTACGTAAGGTGACATGGGAGCAAAGACTTCAGGGAGGTGAGGGATCAGAGCAGAGCATGTATCTGGGGGATAGCGGTACAGGCAGAGGGACCTGCAAGTGCAAAGACCTGGAGGCAGAAGCTATAGATCAGAATGGAACCCAGTGAGGCAAGAAAGGACTGAGCCTGGGGTGGAGTCGTAGGCAATAGAGGAAGAGGGCCTTGTAGATCGTGGGACTTCTACTGTTATGATATGTTTAGTTCAGGAGAGTGGCATGCTTTGATTTATGTTTTCAAAGGGTTAATATGGCTACTGATTGGAAATGACGGAAAGGGAGATGAGTTAAGAAGGTATTGCAGTTAACCTGGTGAGAGATACTGGGGACTTGGACCAAGGTGGAGCTCAGGAGGTGATGAGAAGTAGTTGGATTCTAGATATATCTTGAAGGTAGGGTAGGGTCAGCATAATTTGTTGAGGAATTGGATGTGGGGTGGGATGTAAAGAGGAGACGAGAATAACTTAAAGTTTTTTGCCAAGCAAGTGGAAGGATGAGGGAGTAGATATAGAAAGGAGACCAGGAGTTGAGTTTGGAATATGATTTGTGTCAAGTAGAGATACTGAACTGGTTGTTAGCTATTAGTTTGTACTTTCAGGGGAGGTTTGTGGCTAGAGCTGTAAATCGGGGTGTCATTAGCAGAGATCATATTTAAAGCCATGCAATTGTTCGCTTAGAACAATTCAATTTACATTAAGTTGAATCCAAATCAGTGTTTACTCTATGCCTAATGCTGGGGATATGAATGTGCCTAAGACAGTCCCAAGCGAGGTGAGATGCGTTCATAAATATAAATCACAATGCAGTGTGACTGGTGATAGAGGCATAGAAAAGGAGATTTCAGAGTATGGAGAAAGTTGGGGAAAACTTTTGGAAGAAGTGTATTGGGAGATGTTTAATATTCTGGAAGAGATACTTTTTAGGTGGAAGCAAAGAGGTGTCAGTGTAAGGTGAGTTCTGAAGGTTGCAGTGTTCTGGTGTGACTGAAGCATAGTATGTGGAAGGTACAGGGAAGAGCAGGGTGAAAAAATAAAGTGGGATCTCATCGAAGGACTCTTCGATGAGTCCTGAGTAGCTACTTGCTTCTAGGGTCTTGAGCAGGGTTGTGATGACTGGAGGATTATTTTTGTGGTGTCAGTGTTCAGGGTCTGTTGGAAGAGAGGACTTAGGAACTGGAAGCCAGTCTGGAAGGCAGTCACAGTGATCTGGGTGAAAGATCGAGGTTTCAGAGTTGGGTCATGGCAATAAGAAAGGAAAAATATTTGAGAAGAAATGTATTTCACAAGGGTCTGTTTTCCTGATGTAAAATTGATGCTGAAAGAGCTCCATTCAGCTCCAGCACCGTTTACATTTCTTTTTTCTTTTTAAAAATATTTTTATTTATTTATTTATTTGGCTGCGCTGGGCCTTAGTTGCGGCACATGGGATCTTCATTGCGGCCTGTGGGATCTTTAGTTGCAGCATGTGGGCTCTTAGTTGCGGCACGTGGGATCTAGTTCCCTGACCAGGGATTGAACCCAGGCCCCCTGCATTGGGAGCACAGAGTCAACTATTAGACCATCAGGGAAGTCCCCGGTTTACATTTCTAATGTTTGAAATAACTACAAGGAATTTTACCAGGTTAGCTTGTCCATTCCTTTACTTAGAGGAAAAAGCACCTATGGACATGTAATCTTACCAATATGTATTAATTTGAAAAATGTTTATTTGGTAAAATAGTCTTAATCTTTGTTAATTTGTTTGGATTACTATTCTGCCTAGAAGTAGTTTACCACTGTTTTTCTCAAGCATTTATGACATTCTGTAGCAAAATTTTAAATAATTGTATAGTTGCAAACATTTCTGGGTCTCATTTTGTTTTTCAGTTAAACATTCTTATCTTCCACGAAAACATGATGCAAAGGTCAATGACTTCAACATGTCTCCCAGGAGAAAACAGAAAAAAAGGGTATTTTTTAAGATGTTCTTGAATGTGACACTTTGGTCCCTATGTCACTGTTTCATATCTTGTGTTTCAATCATAACTGTCTCAGTGTTTTGCATTCATTATTGACACAGCAGAGCCTTGCATACAAGGATCTTTAAGGGTCTTGGCTGTAAGTAAAAACTTCAAGCAAAATCTTTTTGAGAAATAAATGGACAAATTGTAGAAAAAGAAAACATTTAATCCATTTCAGTATAGTATCAGGAGTAAATATAATGGGGAATTATGATTACAGATAAATGTAAATGTTATTAAACTTCAATGAAGTAAACAAAAGTATAATATATATGTTATACATAATATATATTATATATTTAATTTATTTATTTTACTAGCATATTGGGAGGAGAAGGATGAAATTAAAAGTTTTTTTTTTTTTAATGAGGAACAACCCTTCATTATGTTCAGAAACTGAGTCTTAAAATAGGCTTTTTTTATTCTGATGTAGCTTATAATCTGGTCTTTCAACTTTTAAGATGTGTAAATAATTTTATTAGTTTAGAATAAATTGAGTAAATCTACAGCATGAGATTAGTACCCTTCATTTTGGCATCAAAACTATGTAACTAATATTAACAAAATATTGTGAAAGTATGTTTATTAACATAATCTCAACATTGAACAATTGGGGCCCTATATAGCCTATCATTGTAATAATCATTTTTATTTTATGTTTAAACATAAAAATAGTAAATTGGGAATTTAAAAAAACTAATATTTACCTAAATAGTTCTTTTTTTCTCATTCTGTAGCTAAACTATACACACACGCACGCGCACACTTGTTTTTCCTAAAAGAAGAAATATTGATTTTACCCTGAATATTTATTTTTAGGTCATTTTGACATATGCTCTATTAAGTTTTAATTAGATTACCAATTTTAAATTTACTCACAATTTATATTAGCTTTACTCAGATTTACAATTTTTTAACAAGCCTGGCTTTTCCTAATGTATTTGTTAAAAATAAAAACAGAATCATCCCTTCATTAAAAATGTATTCAGAAGTTTTTGCCACCTGTAAGGGTTGTGTGAAAAATCAAAATATGTACTGTATTTTTACTGATGATTAGAGTTCTCACCAATAGCCTAATGCCTCTTCATTTTTGTTTGCAGAAAAGAAAGGAACCAGTTTTTCACTATTTTTGTGATACCTGTGATCGTGGTTTTAAAAATCAAGAGAAGTATGATAAACACATGTCCGAACATATGAAAGTAGGTTTTCTTAGTTGTCCTGATATTTATTTAGCAAAATGGGTGTATTTCCTTCCCTTAAAAGTTTATAGTTTCCATAGAAATGTTGTTAGATGACTTGCCAAATTGGGACAGTGACTCTGGGATTTGCAGTT